>NC_090437.1:777293908-777898595 GCF_031143425.1 Pleurodeles waltl | reverse complement strand
TCAGTGGGTGCACTTTGTACTAAAACTGTAGGAGCTTGCACAGTTGTGCCATCTCCTCCTTCTCTTCCCCCATGTCAGATCTTGAATCAGAACCAGAACTACCAATCCCTGCTTCTATAGCAATATACAAAGGAGGATATAATTCAAGAGATTGATAAAGAAATTATCCTCCTCAGAAAAAAGTCATCATTCTGTTTCCCTTCCATCTTTCATCTTGATCAGATCATTTGTTTCCTTAACAACAGCAGGACAAGCTTGCACCTTTTCCAACAAATCCACCATGCAACACTTTTCTCATTGATCCCACTTATGCTCTGAATTAACCCTTCACCTGCTTTGACATTCTCTTTCTATCTTTCTTTGTTACCATTCAGTCCCGTTTATTTAGTGCTGCAGACATTGTAGTTCTAGGCATTGTAGTTTGTCTAAAGAAATGCATCTTTTTAATGTCAAAGGTACACTCAAAATGGAACTGCAAGACTTTAATAGAAGGAGTATACTTGTGCCATTCAGAAATCCACATACAAGTAGAGAACCCAATGTCTGTCATTATTTCATATTCAGGTGTAAATCCATCAGGTATTTTCTAGCCCCAAGGACAGATACAACAGAAATGTTAGGCTTTCTCAAAATATTTCCCATTATGTTTGCTTAAAACAAACTCCAAATCACAATAAATGAACTAATGCCCAACAACTAATCATTTAACCCAGCATTTAACAAAGGCAATTGACAAATGAGCAAGACTGAGAGGCCCTACAGAAACATAGTGGGAGTAACTGTGGGAGCCCATCGCCTATATTTTAATGCACCCCAAAATGTTTATCACTCCAAAATATGATTCAGGTGGTTCCACTGAGGCACTATTCACCGTGCGATGGGTCAGCACCCTCCTTAACATCAGGCCCAATTAATTTAGCAGAGTAATGTAATAAACGGGACCATTCAATAACTGAGTTCTAGATCAGTGAAATGTTAATATGCTTTATTGCGAAATCTCAAAATTCCTGTGGTAATGAACAGCAGTTAAATGCCATAAAGACACAAAGTGTGCATAATCAGAATTCAAAGTAATTTTAAACCCAAACTGAACAGCAAAATCAGTAGAGTACTGAACAGCATTCCTAGCGGATATTCAAAAATTTCAAAATTGCATTAGTATCACAAATGGGACCAAGACCATTTCTAATAGCAAGGACAGAGTTTCATAAGGAACAGTAAAAGTTTTTGGCTCACCCTTAAAAGCAGAGGTTTTATACACATTTCTTGAATTAACAATGTGCGCAAACTGCAATCTCATAGTGGTATTGTTGGAGTGTAGTTATTATAATCAAAATTAACATGAAATGTTTGCAAATTAATGCCTAATGATGCAGCATAGAAATTGTATTGCTGTGTTTTACTAAACGCATGTTTGAAATGTGGCCATGGGGAGTGGCCACTAATGTATACGATGGTAAATAAAATTGAATAATAACGAATTATTGATGTACTAATGTATGATTTTGTATTTGTGTTAAGAGTTATATGTTAAGAGGTTGCTAAAATTAATTACTAGGCCTTAGTTAGCATGAGTCGGGGCCTAGCTGCCGGTCTCATATTAAATGTGTTTCTCTAACGTACGATGTGCTGACTTGCTGAAGGACATGTAGCCGTACTTTTCCAGAAACTAGAAGATGTGTGTAACCGTAGTAAATTCATTCTCATGAGACTCGACTTGCTCAAGGAGACATTCTTGCTGAATACAACATTGTAAACTTGCAACAGGTACAAGGTCGCCTGAACTGGTAAAGACAATGGAACTACTGACTGAGCCTGAGAGAATAAAATTCGTACCTAACATTCTACCCGTTGGAGACATCAATTACAGGAGCCAATAAACTACGTGAGAACTGTTCTAAAGTGACAATTCTAATGAGGTGACTACTCGATTATTTAACGGAGATAATGATGCACCAAATGTTACCCAATTGGAAATTAGGGGACTGTACAACAAGATTGATATAATCCTGTGACACGAGGAGAAATCAGCCATTACGTGCCTTTTTGGTATCACCTAGCCACTTTGTCACTCTGATTTTGCTGTTTGATTCTTCAACCTATCCTTATCTTTGTCTTGCCCGATTCATACTTTTCCTCCTTATGAGGGAAGTATCCTGTATTGCCTGTCTTGTTGAACTTTGCTGTGTTCCCTGGCTGATGGCGAATCAACTGATGTCCTGAGGATGAAGACAGACTCTGTATGCTGACCCATTACGGAGGGTAACTATATGATAATGAAATTGTAATTGTCTGTTTGCCTTTCCTTCCTAGGTACCAACTGCTACCTTTGATAGAGACCATAGTTAGATGTTTTCTAAATTTGTGTTGCTAACTCGTTTTGCATGAAGCCCAACATGCTAATGCTAATTCGAGGTTAGTTAAGGAGTTCACTGAAGTGGACGCAATTAGACAAATGACGAAATCAATGCTTTGTTGAATAATGCGCTAATGATACTCTGCTAAGATTAATCCATGTTGACGTCGTGCTTTGTTCTAATGTTCATGATCTTTGCTTTGATGAAATCTTATTCGAGCTGCCATATCGTGACAGTGCTAATGTGTTTTATGGTTTTGAGACTAATAAACTTGCTAGTAGAGTGTAACCAATAGGGAATAAAATAACTTAAATCTTACTAATTTCTGTGTGGTTATTCATGGTTGAAAGGTCATGGTGTGATCAAACTTTATTAATGCATTTATCTAGATTGGTTTACTTTGACATATTGGATAAGAAGAAAATTATTGACCTAGTGATATATATGCTGATTAGTTGTCTCGTTCTAAGGTGTCTTCAATCAGGATCAAAAGATTAATTGGCCTAAAACGAGTCCCAGACAAGTAAATTATCTAAAACGGAATGCGTTATCAGTTCTGGTAGCAGAGGACGGTTTAGGCCCTTTGGGGCCCTAGGACGAGGGACCATTGTTTTAGAAGTGTTTTTGAAATAATGCAAATTGGAAAGATGATGTGACCCTAAGTCCCAAATGAATTTCCCAGAATCTCGGAGCTTGCCGAAGTGTGTTGGGTATGTTCTTGACGTTCTAGTGACAGGTATGCGTGACGTAGAATTTGTGCTGGCTCAGCTTATGTATATTGCAGGTGAATTGTGAGGTTTGTGAGAATTTAGGCCAGCCAATGTTTTAGTAGGAGTCGGCGTACTCTGCAGTATGAGAGTAGGGAAGTCGGCAAACTTCATGTGAGTGTGGCGCTTTGTGCTCAAAAATTGTCCACTTGGTTGTTGGCAATGTACGGACCCGGCGTGGTCTAAGACTCCGGAGTATATTGATAAGTGTATGAGACACTTGGTTTATGTTGTAATTTGCGCGGTTTAATAGGTCAATCGGGTGTGGTTGACGAGTCGTGTTGGAGTCAAAATGTGTGAGTGAAACCTTCGATGGAGATTTGGTAAGTTCTAAAGTGCACTAGGACGAACCATTGACAAGTCGAGAGTAGAATTTGCGGGTCGAATTTTGCTTGCGGAATCTGAGAAGGAGAGAGTAGCGGCCGAGGCTTCAAGTGAAATCTCTGTAAAGTTCTAAAGCGATTGTGTTACCCTTCCTGTAGTAAAGCAGCAAATTTGAGTTTGTTGTTAAGGTGCTCGCAATATATTGCATTAGTTTTGTGTGGATTTAGAGTGAGGAAGACAAGCCGCAAGACTTTGTCAGCCACAGTGTGTGTGAGTGTGACGTCATTGGAGCCGTGCTGGGATAGGTCAGCTAGTGAGAAGGGTCGCGCACGGATTGGCAGACGTCCATGAGAGGCGATTGGTTGAGAAGGTAGGCGAAGAGTGTTCTGGGAATTAAAAGTCTCTTCCTGATTCGATTCTAAACAAAATAAAAAACACAAAAAATGAAGTTTTTCAAGGCTTTAAAGAATGCTTTGAGGGGAGATGCGTACATTACATCGAGTGTGGGGGAGGCTCCACCGCCAGAGGATACTCCGGCTTATGCCGTAATAGAGGAGAAGGGAGTCACGCCATGTCTTTGGTTAAAACAGTAGTACAAATTAACAGAGAAAGATGGGTGCTTGGTGTTTCCAGAGAATGGAACCTTTAACATAGGGGCTTTAGAGAATTTGCGGAAAGCGTTAAATGAGCAAAAGCCGCGTCCGAGACCAGCTCAGTTTGAGGCGTTGGCGATTTGGGATTTAATGGCCATGCGACAGAGGCAACAGTAATTCGAGAGGAGAATGAGGAAAGCAGAAAAAACTCTAGCGGAGGCTAGGTGGGATAGTGAGACCAGGATGTGGAGAAGGGAAATAATAGACGGAGTTAGGAGGTTTCCGGCAATAACTCAGGAGGCCGAAACACAGGGAAGAAAGGCCACTTGTGAAACAGACAAGGGCTCTAGTAGGCAAAAAGAGACTCAGAAGTCCTGGGTGGATGCAGATGATTCAGATGATGATGAGTTTCTCAATCAGTGATCGACCACCACCATATGCCATAAATGACAACAGACCGAGTACTAGCGCAGGTCCTGTAAGTTCGTCACAGAATCAGGGAATCACGAATACAGTACAGACAAATAATACTACCACATCAGCTCCAATACAGAATGGTGCTGGTGTATCCACTGCACCCGAGATGCAGGTACGGTTGCAGCCACCATCAGTTCAGAGGCTCTACCCTGAAGTCCCAGCCGCCTGATCCAGTATACACAAGATCAAAGTTAGTGCAGATTGAGCCAACTCCACAATTGCTGCCCCAGCCGCAGCAACGGGTGGTTCCAAATTATACTTCGGTCACAGGACCGCAATCAGTTACAGCACCTATAATGAATCAAGCTATGGGAGTCGGGATTAGGAAATGAACAGACGTCAGCTGCTATATCTTTGCCAATTACCGTTGGTCCGCCAGTACCGCTGTATGCGCAGGCGAAGCCTATTGTGTGTGACCAAGGAGTAATGACTCAAGAGGTGATAAGAGGAGGGTTCCCAGGAAGCTCCCAAGGGATAACACCGGGAGAACAGACAGCGGAAAGGTCTAGATCCTTGTTGGACTTCAGTCCGATTGGGCCTCTGTTAGAAACCATGAGACAAGCAGGTTTGGGTCTACTAACTCCACAGATAATGAGTGCAAACACGTCGCAAACCCCGATGGTGCAGGCTGGAAATATCTTCTTGCAAGGCTTAACTGTGCAACAGTTGAATGAGTGGTTAGACAAGCTTAACACTCCACAGACTACTCCTGCGACAGCAGAGCAATCAGAAAGAGAGGAATACCTGAATTTTGTGAGGTTGGGAGTGGAAGCAGCTGAGCTAGTAGAAGGGAGCATGGGAGTGAACAGATTAGAATCATACACTGAAGCAGAATTAAGATATCTGTGCCCGAAAATAACCAAAGAAGTGAGTAAGGTGCACCAGAGGTTAGCGAACGTGGCAGACAAAAACGGCATGGACTTAGACAATACTAAACATTTGAAGATGAGTTATAGGTTAGACTTCAAACCTAAAGATTTTGATCATATGAGATCCACTGAGATGAAGGCACACCTCAAAGAGATACTACAGAGTGCGCAGGTTTGGGGAGCATTAGAGAAGTGGGAAGGCAGATGGGCAAAGAAGAGAGATAAGAGGAAAAGTGACTGCCTGGAACAGCAGCAGGCGAAAGCTGCGCCAGACACGGGAACAATAAAGATGTTACCGATGAGAGAGACAGCTGGAGGGGTTCTAGTTCATGTACCATGTTCTAGAGGTGACATTTTGTCATTCACACATGATTATCCCGGGCTGAGGGAAAAGCCGATAGATTGGTATCAGCAAACGGATGGGTTTGTGAAGCTTGCAAAGTGTCTCTGGGAAGACTTGAACACACTGTTTGAGATTATAGTTCCAGATGATTTGTGCCTTGAGTACAAGAGGAGTGTGGATTGGCCGACAGCGGAACCGCCAAGGGACAGAGCTACAGGAGCACCGTCTCCTGAGGTGAAGAAGAACTACTATAAGGTGATTGAGTTCTTGAAGTAGAAATTGTCGCCGAAAGTTACTGATTGGCAGAAAATTGATTGAACGGCACAAGAAGGCAAAGAGTCGATACGTGCTTACTATGAGAGGTTGTTAAAGGCGTTCAAACACTATAGTGGCACAGAGGTCATAGAACCAAAAGACATGGATCATCTTGTGTTCAGGTTCGTTGAAGGATTAAGACCAGAGATTAGTCAGCTGATTAAGAATCATTTGATCTGTTGGCAAGTGAAACCGATTGATGAGGTGTTGCAGTACGCAAAATACTGTAGTGATGAGATTGAGTTGAAGCAGCGAAAGCTGAAAGAGAAGGTGATGGTGATGCAAATTAAGGCAGCTCAAGCAGGGATGCAGGGAAATGGAGTACAGCAGATGGTGCAGCAACCACAAGGATACGGAATGTTTGAGCCGCAAACGAGAGGCAGAGGTCGGGGAGGTTTTGTGAACCGTAGTCCAGACTTGAATACTATTGTGGTTCAGAATGACGTGCAAGGGATGAAAAAGATGTCACTATGCCATGCGTGCGGGGGGGTGGGACACTGGAAGCGGGAATGTCCAATGATGGTGCTGGATGGTGTTGTTCAACAAAGCAATGATGTTGGTGTATTTCAAAATGTGAGGGGTCCAAGAATGAGGGGTTCAAACCAGAACTTCCAGAATAATATGGTTCAGATGCAGGGTCTCCAGCCCATGCAGCAAATGCAAATGCCACGTGTTCAACCAGCGCAGGTGCAGCAAATACAACAGCAGATTCCCGTGGTACCTAGACAGCAAATGCAGTTGGCTTAAGCTCCGATGGGACAGCAACAGGTGATGCTTCCTCAACAGGTCACAGGTCAAACAATGAGTCAAAATAATGCAGAACAACAGTTCCCATTGCGTGGTGAGAATGGAATAAACAATGAATGGCCGGATGACTGTTCAGATAGTGAGGAGTGCAAACTTGCAGCATCCCTAGAAGTAGATCAGAGGGGCCCTTATGTGCAGGAAAAGGTGATGGGTCACAAGGTTTAGTTCCTGGTTGACACAGGAGCTACACGCTCTACAGTCAGAAGTGCAGAAGTTCCTAAATTGCCACTTTCAGGGCGTATTATAAAGGTGGTAGGAGTAGCAAATCAGCTCCTGACTAATCCAATTACAGATCCGGTCCAAGTCAAGATTGGTACCTTTCAGGTATTACATAGGTTTGTAGTCTGTGATTCAAGTCCTGTATCCTTATTGGGGAGACTTGCTGTGCAAGACAAGGTGTTCAATCACCTGTTCCAATGAAGGAATTGAGGTGCAGTCAAACAGTGATGATGAAGGGGACGATGGTCAGGTCTCAGAACCATAGACGGAGACCACAGATGAGGAGTACCCTTTGATAAGCTTTTTCCCGATGTTCATAGTGACCGATATGCCGATCGAATTACAGGGAACAGTCACAGAGAAGGTGTGGGACTTGACAGGAAAGGAAGTGGGACTAATATAAGGAGTGGAACCAGTCAAAGTAGATGTGAAGCCAAATGCCGTATTTCCCCAGGTACCGCAGTACCAAATGGGACAAGATGTCCTCATACAGGTGACGCAGATAATTGCGGACTTTGTGAAGCAAGGGTTCTTAAAAGAAGTGATGAGCAGCCCATGTAATTCACCAATAATGGGATTAAGAAAGCCCTGTGGCAAAGTTCAAATTGTCCAAGACCTGAGAAAAATTAATGAGCTAGTGGTAAATTGCTGCCCCATAGTGGCAAATCCAGCCGTGATCATGTTCCAGGTTCCATGTGATGCAGAGTGGTTCACAGTCGTAGACCTGTCTCAAGCGTTCTTTTCTGTGCCTCTTCATGAGAACAGCCAATTTCTCTTCAGTTTCAAATTCCTGGACAAGGTTTACAGTTGGTGTTGAATTCCTCAAGGGTTTTCAGAATCGCCTTCCATCTTCAATCAGATATTGAAGAAGGACTTGGAATCATTGGAACTGCCTTTTAATTCGACTTTAGTACAGTACATTGATGATTTGTTGATTGCATCCAAAACAAAAGATGACTGCAGGTATGATACTATTGCCTTACTGAATCATTTGGTAAAGAACCACCAAAAGTGTCCCCAAGGAAGCTGCAGTACTGTCAGAAAGAGGTGAAGTACTTGGGCCACCTGATTGAGAAGGGGTCGAGAAGAATATCCAAAGAAAGGGTGACAGCCATATTACAGATGAGTCCCCCGACATCCAAGAGAGACGTTAGGATGTTTTTGGGAATGGTGGGCTACTGCCGCCAGTGGATTCCCAACTTTTCAATTATCTCTAAGCCTTTGGTGAGGTTGACTGTCAAGGAGGTTAAGGAACGCCCGGATACCCTAACTATGTCCGAGAAAGAGATGAGGGCATTCATTGAACTGAGAGAGTGCATGTGCAGGGCCCCAGCATTAGGTGTGCCTGACTACACAAAACCTTTTGTACTGTTTTGTCATGAACGTGATGCTTGTTCTTTGTCTGTCCTGACACAGGAAACAAACAAGTGATGGACGGAATGCTGAACATTGTCAAACATTCACCCCCAGTACAGTGATCTGGGCCTAAATCCATCGTTTTTTTGCTGCCCATGCCATTCCAGTTTGGACCCAGCCATATGCAAATCAGTCTTGACCCTGTTCTCCATGGGAACAGTCCAGCCCGAACTGCTAGGCCAGGTCTTCCCTGGACTGGAAACAAGCATCCTGGGACCGGTTTCGGGGTTTCACCCCTCATCAGCCAGGCTAGCTTGAATCCAGTGGCATGGGAAGCACGGGACCCACGTCTGGGCATACCCTTCCCACTTAGGGCGACAAAGCAAACACAACAAGTGATGGACGGAATGCTGAACATTGTCAAACATTCACCCCCAGATCTGTGACTGGGGGTGAGTGTTTGACAATGTTCAGCATTCCGTCCATCACTTGTTTAGTGTAAGCATGTGTTTCTGTTTAAGAATAAATGGACTTTCATGCTGAATGGAATGGATCGAGCGATCCCAGGGGTTTATTACATTTGTGGACTTAGTGCTTATTACCGTCTTCCAAAGGGATGGTATGGGACATGTTATTTGGGAATAGTTTTTCCAAAGATTCATCAACTAGATGATTTAAAGAAGTTTCAGAAAGTGACAGAATTACTTTGTGTCAGACAAAAGAGAGAAACTGCTACTGGTGTAGTAGGAAACATATTTGGAGCAATAATTCCTTCAGTGGGAGTTGTTTTGAACTCCATAAAGATTTAAAAGTTGTCTACTATTGTGGATAACATGCTGACAAACTTCACAGGGGCTATACTCCTGATGGATACCGAACGTGCTGCGGAGAGGGCTATGACTCTTCAAAATAGGCTTGCTTTAGACATTCTTTTAGCGAAAAGTGGCGTAGTCTGTAAGATGCTTAATGAGTGCCACTGTTGTGCCTACATACCGGATAATAGTAATGAGATTAGAAGTATGCTTACTAACCTAACAAGAGATAGTGCAGATTTGAAGGAACTGAAAGAACCAGGAGTCTGGGAAAAGGTTGGAGAAGGATTTGCGCGTGTGGGAAGTTGGTTTAGTGGTCTTTGGCATGGGTTCTTGGGAAAACTAACACAGGGAATAGTAATTGTTTTGGCTTGTTTATTTGGACTATGGGTACTGAGCAAAATTTGCGAAAGAGGTAAAGCAAAATGGGCAAAACATAAAGCGAGGAGGGAAGAAAGGAAAAGGGAGAAAATGTTCAGAGCACGATATGAAAAGGCGAAGCAGAAAGAGGAAATCGAAATGAAGGAATTGAAAAGGTAAAGGATTGTTAAGGAATGGATTTGTGTGATGACAAGTGTCATCAGAGGTGGGATTGTTGGAGTGTAGTTACTATAATCAAAATTAACATGGCATGTTTGCAAATTAATGCCTAATGATGCCGCATAGAAATTGTATTGCTGTGTTTTACTAAATGCGTGTTTGAAATGTGCCCACGGGTAGTGGCCACTAATGTATGCGATGGTAAATAAAATTGAATAATAACGAATTATTGATGTACTAATGTATGATTTTGTATTTGTGTTAAGAGTTATATGTTAAGAGGTTGCTAAAATTAATTACTAGGCCTTAGTTAGCATGAGTCGGGGCCTAGCTGCCGGTCTCATATTAAATGTGTTTCTCTAACGTACGATGTGGTGACTTGCTGAAGGACATGTAGCCGTACTTTTCCAGAAACTAGAAGATGTGTGTAACCGTAGTAAATTCATTCTCATGAGACTCGACTTGCTCAAGGAGACATTCTTGCTGAATGCAACAGTGAAAACTTGCAACAGGTACAAGGTCACCTGAACTGGTAAAGACAATGGAACTTCTGACTGAGCCTGAGAGAATAAAATTTGTACCTAACATTCTACCCGTTGGAGACGTCAATTACAGGAGCCAATAAACTACGTGAGAACTGTTCTAAAGGGACAATTCTAATGAGGTGACTACCTGATTATTGGACGGAGACAATGATGCACCAAATGTTACCCAATTGGAAATTAGGGGACTGTACGACAAGATTGATATAATCCTGTGACACGAGGAGAAATCAGCCATTACGTGCCTTTTTGCTATCACCTAGCCACTTTGTCACTTTGATTTTGCTGTTTGATTCTTCATCCCATCCTTATCTTTGTCTTGCCCGATTCATACTTTTCCTCCTTATGAGGGAAGTATCCCGTATTGACTGTCTTGCTGAACTTTGCTGTGTTCGCTGGCTGATGGCGAATCAACTGATGTCCTGAGGACGAAGACTGACTCTGTATGCTGACCCATTACGGAGGGTAACTATACGATAATGAAATTGTAATTGTCTGTTTGTCTTTCCTTTCTAGGTACCAACTGCTACCTTTGATAGAGACCATAGTTAGATGTTTTCTAAATTTGTGTTGCTAAATCGTTTTGCATGAAGCCCAACATGCTAATGCTAATTCGAGGTTAGTTAAGGAGTTCACTAAAGCGGACACAAATAGACAAATGACTGAATCAATGCTTTGTTGAATAATGAGCTAATGATACTCTGCTAAGATTAATCCATGTTGACGTCGTGCTTTGTTCTAATGTTCATGATCTTTGCTTTGATGAAATCTTATTCGAGTTGCCATATCGTGACAGTGCTAGTGGGTTTGAGACTAATAAACTTGCTAGCAGAGTGTAACCAATAAGGAATAAAATAACTTAAATCTTACTAATTTTTGTGTGGTTCTTCATGGTTGAAAAGTCATGGTGTGATCAAACTTTATTAATGCATTTATCTAGATTGGTTTACTTTGACAAATTGGATAATGAGAAAATTATTGACCTAGTGTTTTATTTGCTGATTAGTTGTCTCGTTCTACGGTGTCTTCAATCAGGGTCAAAAGATTCATTGGCCTAAAAGGAGTCCCAGACAAGTAAATGATCTAAAACGGGACGCGTTATCAGTTCGACCTGTGATAACACATTTTAGGCAAATCAGAGAAAGCCACATAATTAAAAGGAATATAGAAATAACCTACCTACACAGAAGTCTCCAGAAGCTTCTACGCTGTTGCTGTCTGAAGATGCACAACATTAGGGAATAATTTACTAAACAATATCTCATATACCAACGTTCTCGAATAGGCTCACATCAGGAAGGTACAGCGGAAGGACTTTGGAGCCATTACTTTCAGACCATGAACAAAAGTCTCATTCACTGTACAGTGCATTTAAAGGAAAGCCACTAGTTACGTCACAGTATCCTGTGCTCTGCAAAAACTAGAGATGGGGGAATGAGCAGGAGCTGTTTGGACAGAACATCAGAAATAACATCAATTTTAATAAGAATGGTGAACTCATGAAAATATTGCACAACTTTAACTGATTAATAAACACACTTCTAAATGTTTCAGTAAAATCATTTCAAATGCATTATTATTAATAGGTTCTGACTATAATCCATCATAAAAAGCATTAGTACTCACGATTTGTCACTCTATTTGCACACATAAAACAAACTACCACAGTACCTTGAACATTGCAACCTATCTAGAACACTTAAAGTTTCATTAGTAGACTTTATATTCATGCCTGTTAAGAAACCACTACGTCATCTGTTTTCACTTTCACAGAGCCTGTGGAAAGAGAAGATGTGCCGGTTAACCTTATGGGAGGGTGTGAGTGCATAAGAAAACAGAGACAGTAGTAAGATTCCTTTTGATCCATCATGGAGTTTTCGGCAAATTGTGGCGTAACTAAATCATTTTTATTAAACTTACTTCTAAACCTCATAATAAACTATTTTTCACTTCATACATATTAATTCATTATTTTCTTATTGGACCCAACATAAAAATCATAATACACAATATTACTTGTTGCATACAAATATGAATTTTAAAAGCTCTGTACCATAGGCAGAGAACATAGAAGGACAATGTTGCAATCACCATAAAATTCAGACTAGGCTATAATTGCCAATAGTATCAGAATTTTCACATCTCTTGCAATAAACCTCTCATGCACAACTGTGAATGTCAGAATCATAAATAAAATGTGTATGCAGGATAGTTCCTTGAGAGCAATGTTTTGTTCAGCTGAATGACATAATATCTGACAAAAAAACTGAAAGCCCAGTGTTAGAAATGGGGTTTCTGGTTGGCTAGGGTATGTACCTCAGCCAGGCAGAACTTACCCACTCTAGTCAGGGCAAGGGAGTTACACGTCCAAGATAACCCCTGCTCACCCCCTTGGTAGCTTGGCACGAGCAGTCAGGCTTAACCCGGAGGCAATGCGTAAAGCGTTTGCACAACACACACATACATGTGACGCAATATCCCCACCACAAAGGAAACACAACACCAGATTATATGAAAATACACTGTATTGTACACAACGTAATTATTAGACCAACATCACATAACAGTACTATCCTGCTACCTTAGCAGTTGTCAGAACGTTACACATTAGTTACTCTGCAAACTAGCAGTAGTCACACATAACACACAGGTTACTCAGTATTCTGCAACATAAGCAGTAGTCAGGAAACACGTAATTACATTAGAACACTTGTCATAAGGATATCATAAAACGCCCATAGTAGGAACATTAGAAAACCTATGGCAAGTGAGGGAAACATATTAGCAAGTCATGCCCATAAAAGGAACATGTGCACACATATGTAAAATCATCATAGTACAGGCAGGTAATATAACACAATGAATAAAGTCTGTAAAAAGAACTTTAGAGTATCGGTATATTGGTCCCTTTAGAAAGTACCTGTTTTGATGAAGAGGCACTTCCAGTGCCTAAAACGAATAATGGGGCCCCCGGCGCTCTTCTGCGCAAAACGGGGGCCTCCCTGATCATGGCAGTCCGAGAGGGGCGGCACGCACCCTCTCTGACTTCTTGACGGGCCCCTTCTGGGACCCGTGATCACTGGGGCCCCCCCTGGACCTCCACCGGCCCTCCTGAGGGGGGCCCAGGTCGCCCAATAAGTTTAAAGGGTGGAGGGGGCGATCGCGCCCCTAGGGCAGTGACCGGGGAGAAGGGAACTCCCGTTCCTCCCCGTGTCCTGCGTGCCAGGGGCAGCCGCCCTTGTCCGCGGTGCGGCTGCCCCAAAAGGAAGTATCAGAGGCAGGGACCTCCGTTGAGGTCCCTCGCCGGCTTCCTGCGGCAGCTGCACCCGGTCTGGTGCACGGACCGCTCCCCTGCCGTCCCTCGTCCACGAGGGAGGCAGTTTTGGAAGCTGGTGCCGGCGTGTGCCCCGGGGGCGCTCCGTAGAGCGCGCGTCCCCCGGGAGCACGACAGGAGCGGCCCTGCTCCTCTTTGTAACTCCGGCAAGTGCCCCGGGGGCACAATGAGCAGCGCGGTCCTTGCGACCGTTCTCGATGCGGCGCCCGGGCCGCGGCGGTGATTCTGCACCACACAAAAGTGCTGGAGAGGACGCAAAGGTCCTCCCCTAAGCCCGGGTTGCGGCAGTGATTTTCTTTTAACAGAGATGCCGACCAGGAAGCACAAGGGCATAATTTAAAGCCCGGGCTGCAGCAGTGATTTCCTTTAAGAAAAGAAAAGCGCTTTCAAAGCGCTATGGCACATCAACAGCCCAGCAATTTGAAGAAATGCCTGGATCCTGGATACAGCGTTCTGCGCCAAGGTTTAAAAAGAGCGTTGCAGGGGTCAGGGGCCACAGCACCCTGCCCCTGGGAACAACCAAACAAGAAAGAGCACAGGGCTGGTGGGCCCAGCTACAGGCCAGCACAAGGGGTGCAGATGGTGGCAGTTCCTCTTAGTGACCAGGCAGGTCACAGGTCAGCACAGCAGCAGCAGTCCATGGCGGTTTCCTGGTGAGTCCATTCATCAGCGTTCTGTGTCCAGTTTCAAGTTCCAAGAATGTTCAAATTGTGGGGAAAATTCCCCTGTACTTATAGTCAGTTCTTACAGTGTTTTACAGTGGTAGGGAGAGGAGGTTCCAGCCAGTTACAACTGGTTCTGGGAGTGCCCCCTCTCTCCTTTCAGCACAGGCTCCAAACATCAGTGGGGGGTTAACGACCCTATTGTGTGAGGCCAGGACACAGCCTTTACAAATGTAGGTGTGCCCCGCCTCTCCCTTCTCTCAGCCCAGGAAGACTATTCAGTATGTAGATGCACCTCAGTGACACCTCCACCCTCCCTGTGTACAGGCTGTCTGAAAAGTATGCACAAAGCCCCAACTGTCACTCTGCCCAGACGTGGATTGGAGTCAAGCTGCAAAACACCAGAATCATAAGCACAGATAAATGCGCACTTTCTAGAAGTGGCATTTCTGTGATAGTAATAAAAAATACACCCACACCAGTAAGCAGTATTTATTATCACCATCACAACCATACCAAACACGCCTACGCTAGCCCTCATAAATCAGACAATACCCCTACACATAAGGCAGGGCATTTCTAATGCAATCCTATGAGAAGGCAGCACTCACAGCAGTGAGACACCAAGTTAGGCTGTTTGTCACTACCAGGACAGGCCATGCAATATGGCACATGTCCTGCCTTTCTACATACATGGCACCCTGCCCACAGGGCGTACTTTAGGGGTGACTTACATGTAGTAAAAGGGAAGTCCTGGGCCTGGCAAGTAAATTTAGATGCCAGGTCCCTGTGGCAGAAAACTGCGCACACAGGCCCTGCGCTAGCAGGCCTGAGACAGGTTTGAAAGTCTACTTCAGTGGGTGGCGCAAGCAGCGCTGCAGGCCCACTAGTAGTATTTAATTTACAGGCCCTGGGTATAGAGATACCACTGTACAAGGGACTTATAGGTAAATTAAATATGCCAATCAGGTATAAGCCAATCATACCAACTTTAGATGGGAGAGCACCTGCACTTTAACACTGGTCAGCAGTGATAAAGTGCTCAGAGTCCTAGAGCCAACAGCGAAAGGTCAGAAAAACCAGGAGGAAGGAGGCAAAAAGACTAGGGATGATCATGCCTATGGCCAAAAGTCCAACACAACCCCCTACCAGCCAAAATCCAGGGGAGAACAATCAATACCTTGATGTACTTTCCTGATTGGGGCGATAGAACAAGGACCCAGGCCCACAACAGCAGGGGCATGTTCCAGTTCTACGCCTTCCTGACTCCACTGGGATCTCTCTGTCAATGCGTCCCAGGCAGCCTAGACCAACCCACGGGGATTCTCTAGCTGCCAATGGCCAGAACCAGGCCCCAGGCCATCTAGGAGCCTCTGGTCTCTGAAACCATAATGAGTGGGGGGCGGTAGCCCCAGGTGCAAAGCAACCTGTCTCCACTCCCTTTCCGATCAGTTCAGGGGCTCTACCCTGCCACTGATCCACCAACCTAGGGTCCGCACCCATAGGTTCTACAGGGGCTAGAGGCGAGGCTCTCCTCCCTCTACCCCTCCTTCTAGGATCCCGCCCTCCTCTCCTAGGAGGGGTATCACCAGAATCCACACTTGCCAGGGTGCTGGGTACAGCAGCCCTGCACAACTTTCTTGCCAGCCCAGGATCACTACCTGGCGACTGACCACCCAACCCAGGGACGACACCCTTGGGTTGCACCGGGGTCCGGGGCGGGCTTCCCCCTCCCTGAACCCCACTTCCAGAGTCCTGCGTCTCCCCACCTCGGGAGAAGCCACCAGAAGTTTCACACAGGGGGGTGAGCACACTAACCGCCCCCCCAACCAGGTCAGAGTTTACCCCCTGAACCTGTCTATCTAGTCCAGGGACGACACCCTTAGACTGGACCATTGCCCAGCGAACCAGGACTTCCTTGGGAGCACACCTACCCCCTACCAGATCAGAGCTTACCCCCTGAATCTGGCAATCCAACCCAGAGTCACTACCCTGCGGTTGAACCACTGCCTGGCGCACCAGGACTTCCTTGGGAGCACACGTACTCCCCATCAGGTCAGAGTTTACCCCCTGAACCTGATCATCCAACCCAGAGTCACCACCCTGCGGTTGAATCATTGCCTGGCGCACCAGGACTTCCTGGGGGGCACACCTACCCCCCATCAGGGAAACACTTTCCCCAAGGGCCACACAAGAGTCTGGCTAGCGCAGGTCTCCTGACCTCTGCCCATCGGACAGAGTCTGGATTCCCCCCAGCCCAGAAATGGTCTCACCAAGGTCATTCCCGGGGGGCTCTGCACTCAGAGCTGACCCCTGACCCTCCAGGTTCTCCACTGGGGCCCGCAGCCCCCTCTCAACCCTATGTCTGGATTTCCGCCTCCTCCGCTGTAGAGCGAGACTACCAGACACCAGGACCGGCGGAACGCTATCACCAGCCACCCGCCTAAATCCTAATGACAAAATGGGATCCTTCTGAACAGCTGGCCCTACGGCACAGGTTAGGCTCACCTCCTGGCGTTCACTCATGGAACCTTCAGGGGCCTGGGACGGTATCTTGGGCACCTTGGGCCTCAGCCCAGCCCCATTCCCTCTCCTCAGAGACGGGACATGGGGTCCCTCACCCATCCCAGTCCACTGGGACCTACCTGGGACACTCCATTCCTTTCCCACCACACCTTGTTGGGAAACACCTAGACCACTCTCATTAGGAACACCCCCTAATGTCACACCAGACCCTCTGGTACGCAACCAGAAGTCTGCCTCCTTTGCAAGCTCCCTGGAGTCAGAGAGCTCACACACTGACAAGTGTTGGCGTAACTCTGAAAAACAACAACGAAACAGGTGCTCTCTGAGAATCAGATTAAACAGCCCTTCAAAATTGTTTACTGTGCTACCCTTCACCCATCCATCTAGTGCAATGCAGCAATCCTCCACAAACTCCTCCCAAGACTGGTGGGACAGTTTCTTACCACCCCTAAACCTTTTTCTGTATTCCTCAGGGGAAAAACCATACTTCACAATCAGTGCGTTCTTCACAGCGGAGTACCCCTCCCTGTCACTCTCTTCTAGAGTCAGTAGGGCATCCCTCCCCTCCTCAGGAATAAAACTCCCTAGGCCAGTTCCCCAATCCTTCTCAGGGATCCTGCGCTCTACCAGAGCCCTCTCATATTCCTTTAACCACTGACGTATGTCACCCCCCTCTTGGAACCTAGGTACCAGATCTATGGGTATGTGAGGAACATCTTTGCTACAGCACTGTACATTGCTGCCACCACTGGACTCCACCTGCAGCGCTGGTGAGTCCAGAACCTTCAGACTGCGCTCTAGAGCGAGTCTTTCTCTGGCAAAGGCCCTCTCTGCCTCTGCCATTCTCTCCTGTACTAAGGCCTTCTCTACCTCAGCCCTTCTCTCCTCAACAGCTAGGCGCGCTAACTGCAACTTCAGGTCCCTCTCTTCCCGCCTATCTCTTAGCTCATCAGGCGTCAAGGAATGAGAGGTAGCCCTGCTTCTTACACTGGACCCAGCAAGGGACTCCCTATCACTGGGGCCTTCCCTGTCAACTGGCGTCCCCAACCGGTCATTCTCACCCTCCTGATCAGTCTCTCTACCACTCTCTAGGGATGAGGTCTGGGAGCCCTCCCATTGGGAACCCTCGCTACACTCAGGATCCTCTGGGTACCCCCTAAGCACACTCCCTCCCTGGGTAAATGTCACAAACCTTTCAAAGAAATTCAGAGATCTCCTGAGGTCCCCTTCTACAGGCAGCCCTCTCTCTCTACAGAACCCCTCTAATTCCTCCTGCGTGTAAAACGGCAGGTCCTCTAAATCAAAGGTAAGCCCCATCTTGAAAAGGTACAAATAACTCAACTGTGACAACCACAATACCCAAGCGTGAGAACTGAAAACAGGAAAAATGACCAAAGAGAGAAAGTTAAGAGAAGCCAAACATGTGATGGTCTAAACGCAATCCTTGTAGTGAAATAATGAGTCACAATGGTATTGTGCAAGCGCAAGTCCTATCCTCACCGCTGACTTCCAATGTTAGAAATGGGGTTTCTGGTTGGCTAGGGTATGTACCTCAGCCAGGCAGAACTTACCCACTCTAGTCAGGGCAAGGGAGTTACACGTCCAAGATAACCCCTGCTCACCCCCTTGGTAGCTTGGCACGAGCAGTCAGGCTTAACCCGGAGGCAATGCGTAAAGCGTTTGCACAACACACACATACATGTGACGCAATATCCCCACCACAAAGGAAACACAACACCAGATTATATGAAAATACACTGTATTGTACACAACGTAATTATTAGACCAACATCACATAACAGTACTATCCTGCTACCTTAGCAGTTGTCAGAACGTTACACATTAGTTACTCTGCAAACTAGCAGTAGTCACACATAACACACAGGTTACTCAGTATTCTGCAACATAAGCAGTAGTCAGGAAACACGTAATTACATTAGAACACTTGTCATAAGGATATCATAAAACGCCCATAGTAGGAACATTAGAAAACCTATGGCAAGTGAGGGAAACATATTAGCAAGTCATGCCCATAAAAGGAACATGTGCACACATATGTAAAATCATCATAGTACAGGCAGGTAATATAACACAATGAATAAAGTCTGTAAAAAGAACTTTAGAGTATCGGTATATTGGTCCCTTTAGAAAGTACCTGTTTTGATGAAGAGGCACTTCCAGTGCCTAAAACGAATAATGGGGCCCCCGGCGCTCTTCTGCGCAAAACGGGGGCCTCCCTGATCATGGCAGTCCGAGAGGGGCGGCACGCACCCTCTCTGACTTCTTGACGGGCCCCTTCTGGGACCCGTGATCACTGGGGCCCCCCCTGGACCTCCACCGGCCCTCCTGAGGGGGGCCCAGGTCGCCCAATAAGTTTAAAGGGTGGAGGGGGCGATCGCGCCCCTAGGGCAGTGACCGGGGAGAAGGGAACTCCCGTTCCTCCCCGTGTCCTGCGTGCCAGGGGGCAGCCGCCCTTGTCCGCGGTGCGGCTGCCCCAAAAGGAAGTATCAGAGGCAGGGACCTCCGTTGAGGTCCCTCGCCGGCTTCCTGCGGCAGCTGCACCCGGTCTGGTGCACGGACCGCTCCCCTGCCGTCCCTCGTCCACGAGGGAGGCAGTTTTGGAAGCTGGTGCCGGCGTGTGCCCCGGGGGCGCTCCGTAGAGCGCGCGTCCCCCGGGAGCACGACAGGAGCGGCCCTGCTCCTCTTTGTAACTCCGGCAAGTGCCCCGGGGGCACAATGAGCAGCGCGGTCCTTGCGACCGTTCTCGATGCGGCGCCCGGGCCGCGGCGGTGATTCTGCACCACACAAAAGTGCTGGAGAGGACGCAAAGGTCCTCCCCTAAGCCCGGGTTGCGGCGGTGATTTTCTTTTAACAGAGATGCCGACCAGGAAGCACAAGGGCATAATTTAAAGCCCGGGCTGCGGCAGTGATTTCCTTTAAGAAAAGAAAAGCGCTTTCAAAGCGCTATGGCACATCAACAGCCCAGCAATTTGAAGAAATGCCTGGATCCTGGATACAGCGTTCTGCGCCAAGGTTTAAAAAGAGCGTTGCAGGGGTCAGGGGCCACAGCACCCTGCCCCTGGGAACAACCAAACAAGAAAGAGCACAGGGCTGGTGGGCCCAGCTACAGGCCAGCACAAGGGGTGCAGATGGTGGCAGTTCCTCTTAGTGACCAGGCAGGTCACAGGTCAGCACAGCAGCAGCAGTCCATGGCGGTTTCCTGGTGAGTCCATTCATCAGCGTTCTGTGTCCAGTTTCAAGTTCCAAGAATGTTCAAATTGTGGGGAAAATTCCCCTGTACTTATAGTCAGTTCTTACAGTGTTTTACAGTGGTAGGGAGAGGAGGTTCCAGCC
This sequence comes from Pleurodeles waltl, assembly GCF_031143425.1. Classification (NCBI taxonomy): domain Eukaryota; kingdom Metazoa; phylum Chordata; class Amphibia; order Caudata; family Salamandridae; genus Pleurodeles; species Pleurodeles waltl. The sequence goes on along the minus strand of NC_090437.1, from coordinate 777,878,398 downwards.
AGTTACAACTGGTTCTGGGAGTGCCCCCTCTCTCCTTTCAGCACAGGCTCCAAACATCAGTGGGGGGTTAACGACCCTATTGTGTGAGGCCAGGACACAGCCTTTACAAATGTAGGTGTGCCCCGCCTCTCCCTTCTCTCAGCCCAGGAAGACTATTCAGTATGTAGATGCACCTCAGTGACACCTCCACCCTCCCTGTGTACAGGCTGTCTGAAAAGTATGCACAAAGCCCCAACTGTCACTCTGCCCAGACGTGGATTGGAGTCAAGCTGCAAAACACCAGAATCATAAGCACAGATAAATGCGCACTTTCTAGAAGTGGCATTTCTGTGATAGTAATAAAAAATACACCCACACCAGTAAGCAGTATTTATTATCACCATCACAACCATACCAAACACGCCTACGCTAGCCCTCATAAATCAGACAATACCCCTACACATAAGGCAGGGCATTTCTAATGCAATCCTATGAGAAGGCAGCACTCACAGCAGTGAGACACCAAGTTAGGCTGTTTGTCACTACCAGGACAGGCCATGCAATATGGCACATGTCCTGCCTTTCTACATACATGGCACCCTGCCCACAGGGCGTACTTTAGGGGTGACTTACATGTAGTAAAAGGGGAGTCCTGGGCCTGGCAAGTAAATTTAGATGCCAGGTCCCTGTGGCAGAAAACTGCGCACACAGGCCCTGCGCTAGCAGGCCTGAGACAGGTTTGAAAGTCTACTTCAGTGGGTGGCGCAAGCAGCGCTGCAGGCCCACTAGTAGTATTTAATTTACAGGCCCTGGGTATAGAGATACCACTGTACAAGGGACTTATAGGTAAATTAAATATGCCAATCAGGTATAAGCCAATCATACCAACTTTAGATGGGAGAGCACCTGCACTTTAACACTGGTCAGCAGTGATAAAGTGCTCAGAGTCCTAGAGCCAACAGCGAAAGGTCAGAAAAACCAGGAGGAAGGAGGCAAAAAGACTAGGGATGACCATGCGTATGGCCAAAAGTCCAACACCCAGTTATTCGTATCCTCATTCAACCATGAACAATGGTTCAGCTCTCACTCATGACAATCAGATGTGCGTTCATTACACGTGTAACAACTTCTTCCTGGCACATTGCTAACATTTGTTAAATAGTATTCTCTTCCGTCTGCAGCTGCAACCTTGACAGATTCTTGCAAATGCCAAAGCAAGAACAACATATCTCACTCCCTAGTCTTTGTATGCCATCTGGAGCTGAGCACTGAAAAATACTTTAATTATTAGTGTTGATTCTCATGTGTGTCTTAGTGCTGTAGCAATGAGCTCATGAGACACAAGCAAGATTAAGTTGGTTTAGTTTTAGCATTTGTGGCACAGGCGCCGACACATTCCTTTGATTAAGTAGAAAATGTGCCCCCTGTAGTAAAGTAGTGAACAGACTGACAAATCATGACAGCACAAAAACTTGAATAAATAAGTATATGTAACACTAAGGCCCATATTTATACTTTGTTTGTGCTGCATTTGTGCTGCTTTTTGACGCAAAAGCGGCGCAAACTTACAAAATGCAATTGTATTTTGTAAGTTTGCGCCGCTTTTGCGTCAAAAAATGACACAAATGCGTCGCTAAAAAAGTATAAATATGGGCCTAAATATCTAAACAGTGATATTTGGATGACATTAAATGATGTAGGAAATATATATCAATTCATTTTTAATGAGACTATCATAATTTAGAATGCAAATTTTAAGGCATGGGTGTCGATTTACTAAAATGCCTGGGGTAAGGAATTACTTTGCCCGTGCTTACTGTTACCATTTATACAGCTGAACCTCAGACATGCATACTATAAATGTTCAGATAATGATACATTTGGCAAGGATCGAAACGTCCACGCCACACATTGACCCAGTACTGTATATGCAAATGAACAGGGCTCGACTGTGTGTGTGTTTATTGTGACAAATATGTAAGAATTCTTTTAACTGTCACTTTGAAATCACCTGAGTATACTAACGTGTGTTCTGTTGGTGCTACCCACCACTTTTTGTTTGTTAGTAAATATGTTTTTGATATGGAGTGATAATTAGTTGATATAATTTTTGATAAATTATATTGATGTACCTTTGGTCCCTGTGTATTGTTGGGTTTCCCTTGTTTTTCACTATGGCGTAATGGAAGTAACATCACATATCCTATGGCATTAATAACATCACAGGACATGGCATCATGTGACTTTTGACTTTGATTTTATCCAGGAAGCCATGTCACATGACCCTAACATCGCAGTCACACTCTCTGACACCCCTTTACACTCATTCTTATTCTTTCTCATTCACTCACTTGCAGTCATTCTTAACCTTACTCATACTTACTGAGAAGACCCAGGTTTACTAATGCTTTGCACTCTGTTTGTGTCACTTTTGTGCGACAAAGTGCTAGGATAGGATTTACGATCCAACAAAAATCTTGATTGCCATTGGATAATATCCCAAAGTAATGCAAAATTGCACTTTCTGCTGCCCTGTGTTATTTTGTATCAAGGGGGCATTCCATAGATGGACTCCAAGAGGCAGATGTTAGGAAGATAAATATTTTCATTTCTGCTTATTTTCCCAATTTTGTGTGTGTGCTGCATTGTACAGAACACACATGAAGTGGGAAACGTCTTAAAGCATAAACTTTGTACTGGGAGGCACTCCTTCCAGTACAAAAAGCTGTGCTTTAGAGAATACACACACCCTTGAACTGTAGTGCAAGGATGTGTGTGTTGACACATAGCCGGCAAAAGTGCATCATCCATCTTGGTAAATATGGTGCATTTTTTCTCTCTTCCTTTGACAAAAGGTAGTGCAACTTTGGTGCAGCGTAGCCTTGCATAAATCTCACAATCTCATTCATTACATGTCACTGACTCTCATTTACTTTCACTCACACACACATATGCTTAAACATAAAGACACATGCTCATTCTCTCTAACACAAACAAACATACATTTAAAACCATTTTTACTCACCACAGCTGCTTCCAAAGGTACTGTTGCAGCCATCTGTGATCCATATTTGATTACACTAATATAAAATAATAGAACATTGTCCAATATTAGCATAACAAAAATGGCACAAAGTAAGGAAAGCAGAGCTGGCCTTCTGTTCTTGCCACTGAATTTGCCACCTCAGACACCAGGGCGTCTTAATGGCAGTGCCAGGGATTGCAAGGGGCATGTTAGGTTTCGCAGCTGAAAATCCTAAATGATATCATGATTTCCAGGAGCAGCACAGGTCACAATGCCCTTTGTAGGCCTGGGGTATGCATGGGAAATACACCTGTACCCAGCCCTTGCGCATCCCATTCTCTCACCACCCAGTAATCAACCATAATCAAAATTTAAATTAACCTAGAGAGATTGCACCTGTTCATTATTATTTCCTACTGAATGGTAGGAGAATGAAGTAGGCAAGCAATTGGGCACAAGGTTAGTGTCTACTTGATTTAACTGAGATCTATGTACAACACCGAGAAAAGAAACAAGAGTCCCTAAGTCCAGCAAAATCAGACAAGCTCACTAGTTCAGAAGAGGCAGCAAGGCTGGAGGGCCTTATGATAAATAGCCCCTGTTTTGAGTTTGTTGGGAATAACATGTGGATTTTGATGCTCACTGTACCAAAATCCACAGGGCAAGCAAATGCCCTTTTCATCTATTAAACTCTTAAAGGTTTGCCCTGCCGAAATTTACCAAAGTATTAAATGCTCCTGGTAATTACTGGATATGGTAAATACCACACAAATTGGAATTCCAATCCTTGCACAAAGATAAGGGCTATGGGGGAGTCTGAAAATTCTGATCAACTCAGAATCAGGGCCTTAGCTGGGAGGAACCTAGTGCATGATAGAGATAGACGTGATGATGAGTGCAATTAAGGTGCCCTGTTTGAGCAAATATGTGAAAAAGAGGATTCCAAACAAGTTGCATAAAAAACAACAAATGGGATGTGGGAAAAACAACCCCACCAAATATACAACACCCGAAAGCAAGGGGGCATGCCAAGAAAGAAATGTCAGATTAGTAAAGGGCACAAGGCCACCTGGATTAGACCCACATGAATTAGACTCACATCCATTCATACACATGCCGCACACAGTCACAGCAGGCACACACTAAATGTGACAGTGTGGAGATATAGCTCAAAATGCAGAAAGTACTGACTGATATGTGGGTCCAAATGGAGAATTACAAGGTGTAGGAAATTGGGTTTTTGCTTGACAGCAATGTGAACCCTTCTCAAGCAACAACCACAGCCCCTGTCAGGGTGAATCACAAATGTCACTAGGTTAACCTGTACTTAACCCTTGGGTAGCTTAGCACAACAGCAGTCATGCACTCTTCAGTTTTATGCAGCACACAACCAGTAATAGAGTAAAATCACAACACAAGAAAAATCTCACAGCAATTACAAAATATAGAGTACATTTTACTAAATCATTTGAGACCAAAACAACAGAAATCCAATAAGTTGAACCGGAGCTATATGTATTTAAATATTTTAGTAAAAAATAGCGGTTAAAAGATCAAAGTGGCAGCCATAGGCATCTAGTCATGCAAAAATGGACAAAGTTGAAAGCTATAGCCGACCACAATGAAGTGTGTGTCACATACACAAGGTGAATTGCCCCTGATCCTAGCATGTGTTGATACAAGAGGTGGATTGGGCCCAGTGTAGGCTTACCTTTGGACGTCAGAAAAATGTTGAAGAAAAATGTCTGAGAAATTAAAGTTCAGTAGGGAAAGGCAGTCAATAGTGTCTGAGGAGGAGGTGTCGTCATTGGGAAGCCCCTGGATGAAGTTGTGGTGAAGATTTCTATTATCTGGACTTGGAGGTCGAAAATCTCTTGTAGGACAAAGCTGCAAGCTGTAGCCAATGAAGGCTTCAGGATGTAAGATACACTTCTGAAGAGAGGCCACTGAACAAGACTTGGTGCTGAACATAGTGGAAGCTACGATTAAGTCAGGTCGACTGGCAATGCTTCTTAGGTGGATTGCTAAGCAGATAGATCCCAGTATCCTGTCAGTTCTCGGACCACTCTTTGGCTGAAACTTTTTAAAGTTTAAAGTTGTGCATTTTGAGCTGTCTGGGAATTTTAGCAGCACTTCCAAGGGTCCAGGACAGGCTGGGTGCCACTCACTTCAGTCAGGGTCCAGGTGCAAGTTAAAAGTTGTTAAAGCTTGTTGTGTCCCTGTAGCTCAGAACACGAGGCTAGCCAACTAGCCCTTCAGAGTCACTCTAGTAGTCCAAGGTTCAACCAGCAAGGCAGGCCTCACACAGCATGGCAGTTCTCTGGTAGCAGCAGGACAGCCCTCTGAGGAAAAGTTCAGGCCTCAGCAGTAAGGCAACCAGCTAGCCCTTGGCGTCACTATAATATTCCTGGCCCAACTAGAAAGGCAGGCCTCAAGCAGCAGGGCAGTCATCTAGTAGCCCCCTGAGGCACACATCAGGCCTCAAGCAGCAGGGCATTTCTCTGAAATACAAGTAAGACCTTCTGAGTGTCCTCTCCAGGTCTAGGCGTGAACTGAAAAGTGGGTTTGAGGGCCCTATTTTTATACCTGGTACCAGCCTTGAAATGGGAAAACATTTGGAGCCCCCCCTGCCCAGCCACAGGTGGTTCTGGAATGTTCTTCCCCCCGTACAGGCTCCAAGAAGTCTAGGGTGACAAAAGACTATATATTTTTTTTTTTGCGTGAATGTGCTGCGGCAGCTCCATTGAAATGTAAGTGGGGCAGGTAACAGCTCCACCTCACACATCCTGGCACTATGGCCCATCTGCTAACACCTGGTCCGCTTTTGTCTCACTGACTCTGAGGAACGCTCAAAGCCAACTGTCTTGCTAAACACAGTCATATGACTCAGGACAATACCACTATAGAAGATTTCAAATACCAATTAATTAGAGACCAAACATGACATTTCCACCTGATCCCTAACAAAGGTTATCACATAATAAATGTTATAAGGTAACCCAATGTTATACTGTGGGAGAGGTAGGTCTTGGGTAGGGGTTTTCACTGCCTGGACATGTCAAACTTAAAAGTATATGTCTAACTTTTTAAATATACTGCAACCTACCCTAAGGACTGTTTAGAGCATACCTTAGGGATGACTTATATGTATTACGAAGGAAGGTATAGACTTGCAAAGAGTTTATTTTGTCAGGTCCAATTGGCAGTTTAAAACTGCACACAGGCTGCAATGGCAGACCTAAAACATGTTTTGAATGGCTACGTGAGTTGGGTGGCAAAATAAGTGCTGTACAATGAGTAAAAGTAAATTTTAGCATGTTTAGGGGAGTGAGAACAAGTACTTCAGCACTGGTTATCAGTGGCAAGGTGCACAGAGTCCTAAGGCTAACAACACCAATTTTAGAAAAAAATAGGAGCAGTGAAAACAAAATGTTTGGGGTGATCCTGCAGAGTGGGCCAAGTCCAACAAGGAAAATATAATGTATGATGAGCTGATCAAGTAACCTGCCTTGCTTGCTGGACTATGTAGCAGGAGAGAAACAAAAACACAAGAAGAAACACAGACGAATAAAGAATCTGGGCCATAGACAAAAGATCAATTTTGGAAATTGGGTTTCTGGTTGGCAGAGGTATGCATCCTGTCCAAGCAGAAACCACAATCCTAGTCAGGGTAAGTCTGATACACACCCTAAATGACCCTGTGATCACGCTCCAGGAGTTTGGCACAGAGCAGTCAGACTTAAGTTATGAGGCAATGTGAAAAATATTTGTGCAAAACTTCAAATAGTAAAACAGAGAAAAAGCCACACTAAAAGATACCACACCAGATTTGATAAATAGACCCTAATTTAATGAACTAAACAAGATTAAAATGGCAAAAATCCAATAAGCAGAAGTCAAGATACGAACTTTCAAAGAATTAACTTAGTTGTAGTACTTAAAAGCATTAAGCGCCAACCGGAGCTTTGTGGTCGGGCTTGACCGCGTCAAATCGGAAAAGTAAGGCAACCGCAAGGGAGCATGGGTCAGATACAGGGACCAGCATTGGCCCACTGAAAACAGTGTCTTGAGTTCGAGTAGTGGCGACATTAAGAAAAATATGCAAGGAGCAAGAGGGCAATGCATTGGTGCTGATCTTGCAGATGAAGGTGATGCATCAGTTCCAAGCTACGCAGCAGCGGAGATGCATCAGAAATGAAGGGAATGCGTTATGCAGTCAGCAATGTGGTGCTCCCAATCCTCACAGAAATAAGAAATTTCTGCCCCAAGCCGGCCACGGCAAGCAATTTGTTTTTAAGAAACACACAAGACTGAAAGAACTTATAAGAGTAGCATTTTATTCAATTATTAACATGAGTTAACATACTAAGGTGCTCCCGAGATAACGGCGCAGTGAAACGTGATTAGTAAAAATATATAAGGTGCCAAGTGTTAACCACAATATATACAGATTGTGGTTAAAAAATATATTTACTTATAGACTAATCTTTAAAGGGACCCCTTGAGTCCAGGTGTCCAGAAGTCACTAATTTCCACAAAAATTAATGTCGACTTTTCTACCCCAAAGAAAGAACCAATCTTTAATGGGTCATCATCATGACAAAAGTCATGCTTTGCAGGTAGCACCTAAAAGCGAACAAAAATAATATAAATCAGTATTCTCACTTAGCACAGCCATGCATAAGCAAACAATGGAGGATACCCCAATAGGAACTACTTACCCTCACAACACCAAATAACAAAGCTTTTCTTTCCAATGCGTCCGATTCACAATCAATTAAAAATAAATAAATAAATAAACAGTAATTCCTTTTATTATCCATAGAAGTCAGATCTGTTTAGGAACAGTGAAGTCAAAGGGCCAGGGCCAGAAAGAAAAAATTCCACATCTACTCACCCTTGAGCTTAAATTCAAGTATACTTCTCTACAATAATCAATATTTTCAATATATATCTGTTATTGTGAATTAACCTTGACACAGCCACAGGAATTGTTGTATGAATCAATCCCTCCGTCAGCCTAAAAAAGATCAATAAAGAACTATTTTCCAGCAGCATTGTGGCATAACAATGACACACAATTAAGTGATCCCAAACAACATGCCCGTCTATAAGAGCACATATAGGTACAACACCCTTTGTCCCACTGTTATCCTAATAGCAAAATCTTGCAACTGCTGTTATGTTAGTCCATCATGATAAATGGAAACAGTCATTAACTGAGCTAATCAACATCAGAAATAAGCATCTCATAGGCCTGATATTGAAAATAACCCCATCTATCTTCAGTTAAGTGCATCATTTATACCCATGAAGATTCTATTGAACATGTGAGGGCAACTTATTAAATTACTGCCAAAAACAAAACATACCAACCGACATTAATGTGACTGCCAAAGTACATTCCAGTGGCACTCACGGGGTCAATACAGATATACAAAAACTTTAATGGAATGGCTAAGTATCTTTAATCTTGGAATCTCATCTCAGTCTGTTCCGTTAATCAACATGATATAGTATACAAGTTGGTGTGTGCAATCCATCATCAACTAACATAATGATGGCTTTAAAAGAACATAAAAAACTGTCAGCCTATGTCCTAAGCTCCCATGTAAACCACAATGGTAAAAAACATTTATGGTAGCAACAGAATCAGAATCCCACCAGTGGACCGACAGATCAATCTTATTTCTTATCGGTGTACGGATGCCAACTCATCAGTTTACCGCATCGCTGAACCTACCCAACTAAGTAGGTTATGTCACATGTAGCACCCTTGCAGTGGATAAGGAGCATCCTCTAGTGTCCAAAATATAAAAAGGATCATTGCAGTACCATAAACACTGCCTCGCGTACAGCTGATATGGAAATTACCTAACCGTAAATTTGCGAAGTCTCTTTCCAACACGTATGTGTCCCTGCAGCGCGAACTGGGAGTGAAAATAGAAAATAAAAATAAAAATGAAAATAAAAATGATTACCCATAGTGTGGCAAGTAAAGGCCAAAATAATCAAAGTGAAAACAACCTCCTGTGGTCAAAGGCTTCGATAGCAAGTCACTACATAGATGAATCTGCAAAGTGAGAGAGACCAGATTCTAAACTGACCTGATGCACACTTAAATCTCAAATGTGTGTTCAAACAACACTGTCCCAACCAAAAGAGAAAAGGAGGAAAACATCAGAACCGGGCTACTAAAACAATGGATATATTATTTTCTTTGGTAACATAATTCAAAATATCAGATGTACTCAGTCCATGCAGTTCACCCATTTGAAGACATGTAATTTAAAAGGATGCCAACGGACGCCAGTCCTCCAATGTATTGAGACCTTTTGTTACTGTCCCACATATCTCCATCCAATAAAGTTTATGCTTGGAAAGTAGCTTATTCTTGTCCCCTCCACCTGGTCTCAATTTCACTTGTTCTACGACTTGCCATCGCATATTTTCACTGTTGTGTTGTTGATCCAGATAATGTTCCACAAGTAGCGCTCCAAAAATTTTGCATTTAATCCTACTTTTTTGTTGTCGAATTTTACACTTCACTTTTTGGGTTGTCTTCCCTATATACATCAAGTCACAGGCACACATGGTCGCATAAATACCGTCTTGTGTGTTACAGTTAGTAAAGAAAGTCAAATTGAACACGTTGTCAAAACAGAATCCATTTGTTTTAAAACTCAGTTTGCAGGCTGAACATTGTCCACATTTATGATGACCTAGTACAGCTGGAAGACCCCATATAGTATTGAAGGAAGGTTGTGGCAAATGTGGTAGTGCTGCCCTCACCAATGCATCCTCTAAGTTATTTCCTTTTTTGAAAGAGAAGAGGGATAGATCTTTGTCTGTCAAAAAATCTCTGACTAATCCCCAATGTTTTTTTATTATGTTCCTGATGTCGTTACTAGCCGTACTAAATGTGGTGACACAAATTAGTCTATTTGAGCTGGCCTCTTTCTGATTAGGTTCTAAGAACCATCCCCTCTGGGTGCACCACACCCTTTTCCTTGCCCTCTTGACCAGTCTTTTAAGATAGCCTCTTTCAATCAATCTACTGATCAATGTATCTCATTCCTTGAAATAGAGCCTTTCTTGTACAATTGCTACAGATATGTAAGAACTAGCCAAATGGTAAATTAGCCCTCAGATTCCTTGGATGGCTGCTACTTTAGTGTAGTAACGTGTTTCTCTGTGTGTCCTATACGGGGACATAAATAGTCTGTCCTCATCAACCCCTATATTCAGATCCAAGAATGGAATACTGTAATTGCTGAAGTTCATAGTAAATTGTATATCAGTAGACCTCTCATTGAACCAAGTATGGAAAGCATGTAGTTCAGATGTAGCCCCCCTCCAAATGAGGAATACATCATTGATGTATCTCAACCATCTGATGATCTGATTTTGAAAGGGATTTGTACAATTGAAAGTATTCCTTATTTCAAAATCAGCCAGGAACAAATTTGCTAGGTCAGGAACAAAGATAGCCCCCATCACTACACCTTTCACCTGGAGGTAAAAAGAGTTGTCAAACTGAAAATAATTTTGTGTCAAGGCGACTTCTGTGACTGCTAATATGAACCATGTGGGTACCTGTACTGGCTGAGTACGTGTCTCCAATGTACTTGCAATGAAGCGTAGGGCTTCTTGTTAGGCAATATTAGTAGATAAAGACTGTATGTCAATTGTGAACAACAAATCTGGAGTTCTATCAAAGGACATACACTCAAACATCTTAATGTGATGCATGTTGTCTCTCATATATGAATTTTTCTGGGGTACGATTGGTTTCAGGAAAAAATCCACATATTGGCAAAGGGGTTCCAAAATGGAACGACATCCTAACAGTATTGGTGTACCCGGGGACTTTCCAATCTTTTTTGTACCTTTGGCAAGGTATAAATTGCAAGTAGTCTTGGATGTTCCCTACTGAGAAACTGAAATTAATTTTTACTTAGGAATCCTTGCTCTAGTCTTGAGTTGGTCACTTCAGCAATCGTTGATGGTGATGCAGTGTCCTCGATCCTTGCAGCGGTGGCGAAACTTAGACATCGATGGAGATGCACTGGTTCCGATCGGTGCAGCTGCATTGATGTGCAGGTTCTGGTACTTGCAGCAGTTTACACCCATTTCCAAGGGCACAGGACTGGCCTTGGAACTACTTGGCAGAGCAAAACTTACAGCAAGCAAAGTCTAGGTGCTGTTGCAGGATGAAGATAAGTCTTTAATGTCCCTGAGACTTCAGAAGAACAGGAGGCAAGCCAGCAAGCCCTTGGAGTCACTTTGGTTCTGGGTTGGAGAGATTCAGGTCCAGTCCTTCTCACGAGGCAAGGAGGGCAGCCTGGAGCAGGTCAGCACAGCAGAACAGGAGTCCAGCAGAGTGACAGTCCATTTAGCAGCACAGTAACCCTTCTACCTGGCAGAGTATCCACAGTTCCAGACGTCTACTGAGTTGGTAGGCTCAGGAATGCAGTTCTTACACTGAATGGTGCTGTAGTGAAACCTAGTTTGTTTTAATGGGATACAGGAGTTAGCTTAGCCTTTGGCTTGTAGACTTGTGCCCCCGTTACCTAGTGACTTTCACCCTACTTAGCTTGCTCTGTTTTAACACATTTATTTAATTCAATCTTTTAAGATGGCTGCCTTGTTTTAGTAAAGGCCCATGTTTTAGTTTCCTGTTATCAGTGCAACCGCGCTAAGGAGTCAATATCAAGCGACAAAGATAAACAAACTGTAGGTGTTCATAATAGGTTCTTTCCCTCTTCACACTTTTGAGGGACTTGTTTATATCAATTACTGTCCCAAGCATGTCTTGTTATCTATTGTTTGGGAACAGACCTAGGTCAGGGGTCCAAGCAGATCTGCATAAATACTCCTCACTTAAATGATAGTCAGAGGGATGCCGACCAGATGCCATTGCTGCTATCAATGCTGCACATCGCCTTGACACTGACCTAGTCTCCGTGTCCCTACGGAGTCTGATCTAGAGACCTCATTCTAAGGTAATGAGGGTTGGGGCTCTTCTCATGGACATGGCATTGGCAGGTTAGGTTTAACATACCTAGCTCTCCTTTAGGTTAGAGGTTAGGCTCATTATGCTGGGATATTAGGACATATCTCATACTTTATATCACTTCAGGTTATTGCAAGATGGTAGGGTCTTTGTATTAATGACTCTTGTCTTTACCATTCTGTTGCTTGCACTTTTCATTATCCTAATCATTGCACCCATGCAACTTATCGCAGATTGCAATCTTGCTAAATAAAACCTATTGCAACTTTACTGCATCTTCTTCATTGCCTGTGTTTGATTGAGACATGGTGTTTATATGAGAAAGGGGTAATCTCCGTTTAACCACGACACTCCCTGAGATGTCACACTTTTCAATCCATGCGTAAAGGCTGCCGCAAATTACCTTTTACTGTTTGGGTTTTTGGTGAGGTGCTGCTTGTGAGCCGGGTGGCTTGGTACGACAGTTGCGATTTGTTGTAGGACTGGCATAGTCACCTACAAACATAAGTACTGTCATCCTTAAACCAGCAGTCTTGCCTAGAGCAAGAGTCAAACTACGACAGTGCCTTTGAAGTGCAGGAAATGCCCAAGAGAGTCTTCTGACGTGCACAGCATCTCTGCCCTTTCTACCCTGTCTCCAGGCTCATCAGGGATGTATGTAACCCTTTGTGTGGAGACAGACACAGTCCATTCAGCTGAGTTACTTACTCCCTCCCATCCTGTCACTGATGGCCCATCAGGATATTAATGGCCCATCCATCACATCTAAGCACTCTTTATGTGTGACTGTCTGGAGGGAATGCACAAGCCCAGCTGTCAACCCACTTTGGACATATATTGGAGAGAGGCAGAAGGCACCAAGGGGCACATGTGCAAAGATCTGGTTTTGTGACTCACAAACTGCGAGTCTTAGCGACTCACAGTTTGTGACTCGCAAAACTGGAAGTACAACAGTGTACTTAACAGTGTTTGCAATTCCCAATGGGGTCGCAAATGACCTACCTCATGAATATTCATGAGGTAGGTCGCAATTTGTGACCCCATTGGGAATGGCCACCCTCACAGGGATGGTGGCCTGCTGGAGACAACAAACCACCATGTCTGTGACTACTTTTAAATAAAGCAGGTTCTTTTCTTTCAAATGATAAATTTTTAATTAAAGGAAAACGAGATGCATTTCATAATCAAAAAGGAAAAGTTTTCTTTTCATTTTTTCAGAGCAGGCAGTAGTCCGTGGGATCACTGCCTGCTCTGAAAAAAATGTTTTCGCTGCTATTCACAAAAGGGAAGGGGTCCCATGGGGATCCCTTCCTGTTTGCAAATGGGTTAGCACAAGTTTGAAACTGGTGCTAACTGTGATTGTTTTGCGACCGCATTCGCGGTCACAAAACAATCATACATACCATTTGGATTCAGTATTAGGAAGGGACGCCATTTTCACGCCCCTTCTTAATACCAAATCGCAAAACCCAAACTGCGATTCGGTAACAAGTTACCAAATCACAGTTTGGGCTTTGTACATCCCAAATAGCATTTTTCAAGTCGCAAACGGGCCGATTCTGTGAATCGTCCCTTTGCGACTTGGAAAATGCTTCGTACATCTGGTCCCAAATGGTTAAAGTAAAAAAAAACAAGTTCTGTAAAGTGGCAGGCAGCTTCAGAATTACAACCTAAAATCTGAATACACCATAAATTGTGATTCCAGAGACACCAAATTGGGGGTCCTGAGAGAGCGTAGCATTTATATCCAATTTAACATAAAATGTTTATGAACTAATGCATAATAATGCCGCATAGAAAATGTATTAATGTGCTTTTGCTAAACGTGCGCTTTGAAATGTGCCCACGGGGAGTGGCCACAAATGTATACAATGACTAATGAAACTGACTAATAATGAAAATGAGATATTTAATGTATGATTTTACACTAATCTTAAGAATTATAGGTTAAGGTTTTGCTAATGAATCATTAGACTTTAGTTAGCATGAGTCGAGTCCTAGCTGCCTGGTTTTTCATATTAAATGTGTTTTTCTAACGTGCAGTGTGCTGACTTGCTGAAGGACATGTACTTGTATTTGTTTTCCAAAGCTAAAGGGTGAATGTAACCGTAGTAGATCCGTTCTCATGAAATTCGACTTGCTAGGAGAAACATTTTTGCTAAATGCAACACTGTAGACTAGTTTCAGGTACAAGGTCGCCTGAACCGGAACAAACAATGGACCTACTGACTGAAGATGCAAGAGGACCACGGGAGTATGAAATCATACCGGACATTCTGCCCCCTGGAGACATCAATCATAAGAACCAATAAACTACGTGAGAACTGTTATGGGGTGACAATCTTGATGAAATCATTGCAAACCTATTGGATGGAGATAATGGAGTGCCAACCCTGACCAATGAAGAATAAGGGGACTGTACAACAGAAAAGGGATAAAAACCTTTGACACGAGGAATCATTGGGAGAGGAGAGATGCCACTGCGAACTTGTTATGACCCAGACACTTTTTCACTCTGCATAGAGACTTTGCTGTTGGGTTCTTCAAACCATTCTTGCCTTGCCTTGCCTGATATATACTTTTCCTCCTTATGAGGGAAGTGTCTTTTTTACCCATATTGCTGTGTTTCCCTGACTGATGGCGAAGGACGAAGACAGAATCTGTATGCCGACCCATTACGGAGGGTAACTATATGATGATGAAATTGTAATTGTCTGATTGCCCTTCCTTTCTAGGTACCAACTGCTTCTTTTGACAGGGACCATAGTTAGATGTTTTTCCAAATTCGTGTTACCAAATTGTTTTGCATGAAGCCCAACATGCCAATGCTAATTCGAGGTTAGTTCACTAAACGGACGCAAACAGACAAATGACTGATTCAATGTTTTGTTGAATAACGCACTAATGATACTCTGCTGAGGTTAACCTTTGTTGACGTCATGCTATGTTCTAATGTTTGTGATTCTCGCCTTATTGAAATCTTATTCGAGTTGCCATATTATGACTATGTTAATGTGTTTCTTGGTTTTGAGGTTAATAAACTTGCTAGTAGAATTGTAATCAATAGGGAATAAAACTTCATATAATCATACTAAACTGGTGTGGTTATTCATGACTGCAAGGTCATGGTGGTTCCTGAGTCTTATTGATGACGTTATTGACATATTGATTGACATGTTGATCAGCTATCTCGCCCTAAGGTGTCTTCAATCAGGGTCAAAAGCTTCATTGGCCTAAAACGAGTCCCAGAGTAAATAAATAATCAGAAAGGGACGCGTTAACAGTCCTAACTCTTCCCAATTGGAAAATACACTTATAAAATGTAATAAGTTAATCCCAAAGTTATTCTATGGGAGAGATAGGCATTGCAGTAGTGAAAAACAAATTTAAGAGTTTCACACTACCAGGAAATTAAAAAATTAAATGTTCATGCTCTACTTTTTAAATACACTTCACCCTGCCCTTGGGCCATCTAGGGCCTAGGTGGGGTGACTTCTATGTATTAAAAGCGAATGTTGGGGCCTCTCAAGAGGATTAACCTGCCAGGTCGACATGGCAGGTAAAACTGCACATACAAGCTCTGCCATGGCAGGCCTGAGACATGTTTGAAGATCTACCGAAGTGGGTGGCACAATCAGTGCTGAAGGCCCACTAGTAACATTTAATTTACAGGCCATGGGCACAGATAGTGCACTTTACTAGGGGCATGCAAGTAAATTAAATATGCCAATTGAGGATAAGCCAATGTTACCATGCTTTAGCAGAGAGCACATGCATGTAAGCACTGTTTAGCAGTGCTAAAGTGCCCAGAGTCCTAAAACCAGCAAAAACGAGATCAGCAAAATGAGAGGGCAGAAGGCAAAATAGTTAGTGGAAACTATGCCAAGGATGCTAGGTCTTACAACTAGAAATGTTGAAAAATTCTGTATCAGCGGAATTAACAGTGTGGAGGTGACAGTGAAACAGTAGGCAACAAAGACGTGAGCACAGCAAGGAGTGTCAACTGTGCAAGGCCCCACAAACTAGGGGAATTCAAAGAAATAAGCATGAAACAATAAAAAAGATGCTCACTGCTCTGCTGATGCCAAATATTTTAAAATAAACTTTTTAATTAATACTAAGAACTGCCCAAAAACCCCTATTCCACTTCCAAAAATCCAACTGGGCATATAAGAAACAGTCACCAAAAGAGGGGAACATAATGAATTTATTTCCGCATGGATAATTATTCTACTAATCCCAGTTTTGCATTGTATGTTAAATATACACTGACTATTTGGTCGATCTAAAGAAATGGAACATCCCTGCTGCCTTAATATGCATCCTAAATAAAAAAAATCTCTGCATATGGCACACTATTTCTTTTGCCAATCGGTTTTACATTGTCTTAATTTAAAATATTATGCGTGGTAACCTATTTAGGTTTTTCTTAAGCCTTTGAGAAACCTTGTGTTACAATGATGTAAACAGTGTATAATTATAAAATATAGCACAGAGACAATTTGCTTTGAGTCAGCCCTTATAGCCACTGGCTCTCATGTAGTTTTCAAGATTTGCCATTAGTTGAATTCCTCTACTGTCCCCGTAAGGTTTTTATGATAAATGGCTTCAAGTAGCCCTTACTCCCCATTTCACATGCCACGTTCTTGCTCACCGCATTTATGTTCTCCCCTCACTCATGTTTGCCTCCTTTCATCCAGCTCCGCACTCTCACATCCCACCATCACTTCCTTTGACTGGGTGCATCAATGCTCATCCCCACTTTCGACATCCTCACCACTGCTGCTTCTCCTCCAGTCACCTCACACTCAAATTGCCTCTCCATTTCCTCTCCATTCCAAGTCACCTTCCTTGCCTCCCGCTCACCCCCGTCATAATCTTTGTTGCCGCCTTTCCCTGTCTCCCAGTCGCTTCCTTTTCATCCATGTGCCCACCTTCCGATGACACATGTTACCAATTTCTCGTCCATCTCCCTTTATCTGACCCTTAACCTCTGTTCCATTTGCTCTTTACTGCCTTTTGCTTTGCTTCCTTTCACATATCAGAAGACAAATCTTTTTAAGATCTGTCTCATATGGTTGTGCGGCTAATTAGTAAATACAAGGTGATGCTGTCAGCATCCATATGAATATTGCTATCTTAGCCCAGAATCGGGGAGATTATTTAGTCATTAGAAAACAAACAAAAAAAACATAAGATTTGTGAAAGTGAATATTCAGGCGTGTATAGTTGTCACCCCCTCAAGGCTGAAAGTACTGTTGGCTGCCACAGCAAGCATTTGTGTCTGACTAAATAAACCTCCAATAATTGCCTACGGTACTTCAGCCTCCATTGGACAATTGTGATTGAAGCTTTTGAATGGTGATCTTTGAAACAAGTTAGATCATTTGACTTTACAAATGGTAGTTTAGGATTGAACACGTTTAGACTTCACCGTGTTTGTGTGATTTTGCCGGTATGAGCTTTTTACTGAGGCCCCCTACTCTTAAAGGTGTTTCAAATTCATCAGTTCAAATATTATTTTTGCTACAGCACCTAAAAAATGAGTCAAACCTTCTTTCTGCATCCTGTAGTGGTGAAAAACGACTAATAGCAGTATTTCCCCTGCTTTCTTCCCACTCGAGGAAGGTAAAAAGAACGTAAAGCTAATAGTTTAAGTTGTAAAATTAATCTAATCACTTTTTCCCACATACCAGTGCCACTAATTCCCTAATGTAAACCGTGCAGTAATTTTCAATGATTTTCAAGTTACTAGAAAAGAACGCCCCAGGATGATCCTTTCCTGCAGTTTTGTGGTGAAAACACAAGGCTCTCCTCATGGCCTGATTTAAGGCATCCACATGGCGAGGTTGTCAAGCGTAGTGTAATTTTGTTAGTTAAATGAGTGAAAGTTTCTCAGTTGCCTGGAATGATGCCAATTGTATTCTTTTTACAAACAGGTGGTAACGGGTACTTGAGCAAAACTCTACCTCATTTGCCGATATGAAGATGCACAGAGTGTAATATGTTATTTATTACCATTGTTGGGTGTTTGGAAAGGCCATAATTCACTAGAGGTGACTACAACAGTGTAGGACAGTGAATTATTAGTTGAGGAGGAAGTAAATTCTTCTCAAGTAATAACTCCAAAATCTAGTCGGGTCTAACACTAAGTTTAATAAATAAACCTGAGCTCAAGTGCTGGTAGCTATGGCACAGAGCATAAAGGCTCAGTGTAAGGCAAAGTGAGTAAAGTATTCCGTACAACCAAAACAAATAAAAAATCAAAACACAACACAGTAAAAACTTCCCAGAGTTGGATAGCTGTTGGGTGAGGTTGCCCTGAAACCTTTGGTTGTGTCGGAAAAATCTCTGAGCAGAAATAATTCAGGGGCATATTTATACTCCGTTTGCGCCGAATTTGCGTCGTTTTTTTCTACGCAAAACTAACTCCATATTTATACTTTGGCGTTAGACGCGTCTAGCGCCAAAGTTCATGGAGTTAGCGTCATTTTTTGGCGTGAACACCTTCCTTGCGTTAATGATATGCAAGGTAGGCATTCCCGTCTTAAAAAATGACTCCGATGCATATGCGTCGTATTTATACTCCCGGGCAAAAATGATGCCCAGGAGTGGGCGGGTCTAAAAAACCTGCATTAGCGCCGGATTTTAGCGCCTGGGTCAGGGCAGGCGTTAAGGGACCTGTGGGTTCAGAATGAGCCCAGAGGTGCCCTCCCCTGCCCCCAGGGACACCCCCTGCCACCCTTGCCCACCCCAGGAGGACACCCAAGGATGGAGGGACCCACCCCAGGGACATTAAGGTAAGTCCAGGTAAGTATTTTTTTTAATTTTTTTTGTGGCATAGCGGGGCCTGATTTGTGCCCCCCTACATGCCACTATGCCCAATGACCATGCCCAGGGGACAGAAGTACCCTGGGCATGGGCATTGGGCAAGGGGGCATGACTCCTGTCTTTGCTAAGACAGGAGTCATTTCAATGGGGGTTGGGCGTCGTAAAAAAATGGCGCAAATCGGGTTGAGGCGATTTTTTTGCCTCAGCCTGACTTGCACCATTTGTGGACGCCCATATGCCATTTTCCCCCTACGCCGGCGATGCCTGGTGTACGTCGTTTTTTTTAACGCACACCAGACAGCGCCGGCGGCTAACGCCGGCTAACGTCATTGAATAAATACGGCGCCAGCATGGCGCTTCAGAATGGCGTTAGCCGGCGCTAATTTTTTTGGCGCAAAACTGCGTTAGCGCAGTTTTGCGTCAAAAAGTATAAATATGGCCCTAAATTTTGTGGTTGCCCATGTTCTCTCATCAGTTGGATACTTTTTGCTCTTTCGCTTGGTCAAAATGTTTGCCTTCAGACTTAGGGGGTGATTACAATCTTGGCAGATGGAATACTATGTCAGAAACATAACAAATATTCCATCCACTGTATTATGATTTCCATAGGATATAATGGAATCATAATATGGAGGACGGGATATCTGTCACCCTTGTGACAGAGTAGCCTCGTCTGCCAATATCGTAATCAGGCCCTAGTCTCTTTTTTAGAACTCAAAATCATCCAGAGGGGCAAGCCAGAAGCTGTATTCAACAAAGTCCACTCAAAACTGGACACTTTTATCTTGCCATCCTGCTGAAGCTCCAGAGGTCTTGGAAGTCCAAACATTTTCCAAGTCCAGCTTCTCAGACTTTTTGGAGCAGCTCATCTTGGTTACATCTAAGGCTTTCAGGACCCCAGAGACAGCACTTAGGGGCCAGGACTTACTTAGCAGAGGCCACTAGCAAAGTCCAGTCCAGGTCCAGTTTTAACTTGTCAGCTGGTCCCTTCAAGATAAATGCCTTTTCCAGCTTATTGTGATCCTGTAGCCGCATAGGTCAGCCAGATGTAACTTGAGGTACACTTATCAGTTCTTGGTACAAGTGGGAGCAGATATTTCTCTTCAGGTCTCCACGTAGGTCACAGACAGCAGGTCCAGTTATATTCTGTTTTTCTTTAGCTCCACAAACATTGTAATAAACTGCAGGTTAGGAGCTACTTTTGTAGGAGTCCCTAGTCAGTGGTGGGATGAATCCTGGACACCCCCTTATCACATAGAAAAAAGTTCCCAGGGACAACCCTTCTTTTTTTTTCAGAATAACTGGTTTGCCACACAAACTGTCCCACAGTGCACTAGTCTAGGAAAAATCCACAGTGGCAGCACTCTATTGCCCTTGAATGGTTCTGGTGTCCCAGTCAGGAGTATTGTGAGAAATGAGGTTACTGGTTGAGAAGAGTGAGACACTCCTCAAGCAACAACCACAATTCTTGTCAGGGTGAAACACAAAAAGCCTCTAAATTAACCTGTGCTTAACCCTCTGGTTGCTTGGCACGAAAGAAGTCAGCCTTAACTTACAGGCAATGTGTAAAGAATGTATGCAGAACTCAAACAGCAATAAAATAGGAAAATAGAGTAAAATGTAATAAATTATTTGACAACAAAACAACAAAAACCCATTATGTAGAATTGAGGATATCTAATTTCAAAGATTTAAGCTAAGCATAGAACCTAAAAGCACAAAGTGAATAAAAGTCACGAGTTCAGCCTACTTCAATGGAGCAGAGGCTGGATACAGGGACCAGGTTAGTCCTGCTGGAAAAGTTACATTCTAAAGTCTAGCACAAAGAGTTATGTTTGCAGGGTAGGAGGCTGTGAGGAGCAAAGAGAGAGTGGTGGATAGTTGTCACTGTAGGGTGAACAGCAGGCCGGGTGCCACAGACAGTCATCACTGTAGTGCAAAGATGCTGTTAGGAGTCATGGATGGTCATTGCTGGAGTTTAGAATTGGTGGCCACTGCGGGCTTTTGATGCTGTTGCATGAACTGCAGATCTTACATTGCCGGTTGTCACTGGCATTTGTTGCAATGGAAAAAGTCGGGCTAACTGGAGCGTCATGTTAGTGGTCATCGAGGGCAGCAAATTCTTGGCATGAAAGGGTCCCATTTGTGGTTGTAAAGAGCCCAACTCTTCAGGATTTCTTCATACGAGGAGCCCAACTGATGCCAACCAAGGGTCCAGGACCTAGGTGGCACCCCCTGTGAGTCAGGACCTTACCTTAGCAGAGGCCAGCAAGGCTCAGACAGGTCCAGTTATGGGTCCAGGAAGGTCCAGTGCAGCAGGTCAGCTGAGCAGTTGCAGAGACGCCTCTGGAATTTGTTATGTCCCTCTGGCTCTGAACAGGAATTGAGTCAGCTGAACCTTTGAGCCAATGCTGGTAGTCTGGGATGAAGGGGGCAGGTCCAGATTTACTTCTTGGACACTAGGGTAGGCCTCAAGTAGCAGGGTGTTTGTCTGAAAGCAGAGCAGGCCTTCTTCTGTAGCATCCACAGTTCCAGGAGTGTACTGAAGAGTGGGTCTAAAGGTCCTAATTTTATATCCCATGCCAGCTTTGAAATGGAAGAAATGTCTAGAGTTTTTTGCCACAAAGTAGTGTCTTTGATGTACAAGTGGAGCTATACACAGCTTATCCTCTCCCATCCTTGCAGGATGGCCCATCCTGCCAAACTCCATTCCCCTATTGTGTGGTTGTCAGGGAGGAATGCACAAAGGCCAACTGCCAACTACACCTAGTCATGTGACCCAGGAAATAAGCTGCAGGACCAAATGGTGGGGACTAGAAAAATGGCAACTTTCTAAAAGAGTTTTTTCAGACTTGTGACTTAAAATCTGATTATACCATTAAAGAGGTTTTTAAATTAGAGTTTTAATAGACCCTAAACATGGCTTTTCTACCTGTTCCCAAGCAAATGTTATAACGTATTCAATGTAATAAGGTAAGTGCCTGTTATAACAGGCCTCACAGTAGTGAAAACTGTATTAAGAAGCTTTTGACTACCAGGAAATGTAAATCTTAAAAGTACTTGTCCATCTTTTTAAATACCCTGCATCCAGCGCTGTGTTTAGGACCCACTTTAGAGGTTGCATATGTCTTACAAATGGAGTTTTAGGCCTGGCAAGTGGTGTATTTTACAAGGTCAAATTGGCAGTTTAAAGCAGCATGCAGGCTACAATGGCAGACCTGAAACATTTTTAATGGGATACTTAAGTGGGCAGGACAATAAGTGCCACAGACCCATAGTAGTATTTCAACCCTAGTGTGGCAGTGCGCTGAACCGGGAGCCGGAGAAGGAGTACCCGGGGGCACTCGAGAGGGTACAGGCGCTATCCCAGAAGAGGCAGGAGCTCATGGGAGGCGGGACCAGCCAAATCGACTCCGAAATAGTAGGGGTTTTAAACCCCGTGCGGGAACGAGAGGAGGCGGATTCTGCCGGAGCAGGAGGCCAACGGAGGACAGAGAACGGGATGGATGGATAAGTGTCAGAGGTGGAAAACAGAAGTGGACTGCGTGGGGTGGAGGCACCGACCGCTACAGAAACAGCAATCACGCAGGACGTCTTGGAGGGAGGAGACGCGGAAAGGTAGGCCGCATTCTGGGAAGAACATGGCCCATCCAGGTATGGGCTACAGCCTGAATGGGACCCGGGGAGGCGGGATCTTTGAAAAACAGAAGGGTGAGTGGGGGACGGAGGGAGCATCCACGGGAAGGCACAAATAATTTGTTTTTTTTCTTTTCCTTTTTTCACTTATTGAGCACCAGAGATATTAAGAGAAAGAGAATGCAAATTATCTTATATATCAGTACGATATAGAAATGAAAGGAAAACAAAGAAAGAACAAAACAGGTATTATTATTATTAGGAAAACACAAAAAGGGCAAGTAAAAACAGCAAGGATATCACGAAGAGAGAAGGATAAAGTGAGAGAGAGAGACAAGAACAGAACAACTCAGAGTAAGAAGGAAAGAAAGAAAGGAAGCCTGAAGGACAGAGAAGGAAAGGGAAAGAAAGAGAAGAAAGAGTATTGTTGAAAAACAGGACAGAAAGAAGAAAAAAAAGGGGAACGAGAAGAGACAGCAGACAGAAAACAAAGGTCAGAAAAGAAAGGAAAAGGGAAAATTAAAAAATACATACCTTCTATAGGCCGAAATCCTCCATTATTTCTGACCCTGTCACAGTGGTGTCAGAAGTGGGATTTCCAAACTCCCATCTCAAGGACAGACGCAGGCAATGGAGGAGAAACCAACCTTAGCAGATATCATTGCTCAGTTAGCTGAGGGTCAGAGACATTTGCAACTTGTCTGGGAGGAACAGCTAAAAGTGGCGAAGGAAGAGTGTGAAGCTGGCTGAAATGATAGCCCCAACAAGGGTACATCCAACTGTACCTAGCAGTGTTCTACAGAAATACCAGGAGAATGAGGAGCCTGATGCATTTTTTATGAACTTTGAGCGGGTAGCCAGCTCTGCCTATTGGCTTATGGATAGATGGGGCCAATATATCGCGCCCCTTCTCACAGGAACTCTGCAGGCAGTATATCAGGCCGTGAACCCAGGGATTGTAACCTGTTATAACGAAATAAAGAAAGCGATTCTAGAACTGGTTGGACTAGACCAAGAAAATTGCCGTCTTTGTTTCTGCCTTATGAAATGGGTCAGTCTTGAAAATCCCAGGACCCTTTATTAAAGGGTCCATCATGAAGCCATTAAATGGTTGAATCCCACCAATTCCACCAAAGAAGAAATGTTTGAAACAGTAGCACTAGAGCAACATCTAGATGCCCTACCCTCCTCTACGAGAAATTGGATTCTTCAGCATCCTGGTCTCAAAAATACCACCGCCATTGAACTGGCCTGTGCATATCACCAAGCACCGGATTTTCGGGGTTCCATTTTAAAGCCATCGCTATTGACAACATGAGCAATTCCACCAAAACCTTTCCCGTCTAAATTATTACCAGATTCAAGTACAGACAAATCTGGTCCTCCTTGTAACCCTTCCAAAGAATCCCCGATGGGGCCCCAATGTTTTCACTGTGCAGAATGGGAACACATTGCCCGATATTGCTCTCTTAAAAGAGATCAATACGAACCCACGGAAATTGGCATGACCAAGGGGAGGGTATTATGGTTAGGACAGACAATGACTCGCTATTCCACCTTTCTGCTGGTAAACCAAAAGAAAAGAATGATATTGATCGATTCTGGGTGCAGTCAGAGTGTAATTAAATAATTATATGTCCGACCAGACCAATGGGTAGCAAATGCACAAGTGCTGATCACCTGTGCTCATGGAGATAGCAAAATATATCCTGTCTCTAATGTACAAATAAATTGGCGAGGAAAAGAAAAATGTGTCTTGGTAGGGTGATCCCAGACCTAGGTGAAGACCTCATTCTGGGTACTGACTATGAATCGTTTCCTGAACTCTTAGATTCACTAAATCACAATAACCAAATTGACTCCTGGTGGAGTGAGGCTCAGTTCGTATCCTCAGACATAGAGAATCAGACACCATAGTTAAAACTATCCAGATCCCAAAAACGAGAGCAAAAGAAAATGTTTCTTAGGGACACTACTTAAGCACCTACACCCCAACAGACTTCCCCAAAAGAGATTCTATCCATTTCAGTATAGTTTTGACAATCACAGAGGGTGGATCCCATGTTGAAAAATGCCTGGCATATAGCCATGACCCATGACGGCCCTTCGGTAGGTCCAACTTTTCAAATCACTAACGCTCTTTTATATCGAGTGTGTCCTTCTTCCAATAGCTGAGCCCCTCAGTTAGTAGTTACCCAAGATTATAGAGAACAAGTACTTAATTTAGCACATGGTGATACTGGGGAAGGCATTTAGGAAGAGAAAAAACTGAGGAATCCGTAACCAAGAGGTTTTATGGGCCGGGGGTATATGGTGATATCCGGAAACACTGTCAGCGCCGTCCCAAATGCCAACTGTTCAATCCCTCCAAAGATCCTAAAGTTCCCCTCCATCCCTTACCAATCATGGAGGTCCCTTTCACCCGCACAGGCATGGATCTGGTGGGACCCCTGATACCATCCACTAGAGGTCACCAATGCCTTTTAGTGCTTGTAGACTATGCAACCAGATATCCGGAAGCTATTCCACTGGTAAGTATGACTCCTAAAACCGTAGCTCAGGCCATGATTGAGTTTTTCTCCAGAGTTGGATTTCCAAAAGAGCTCTTAACGGATCAGGGGACTCCCTTTATTTCACGATTAATGTCCGAGGTGTATCAGACTCTCGGGGTTCAACAAATACGGACATTGGTCTATCATCCTCAAACTATTGGTTTGGTTGAACAATATAAAGAAACCATCAAAAATCTCTTACGCAAAATCATTATTGACTCTGGGAAGAATTGGGAAAAAAAAATACCTTTGGTTTTATATGCCCTAAGAACTCACATACAATCATCCAGACAACATAGTCCTTTTGAACTCCTCTTCGGGAGACAACCGCGTACCTTGTTGGAAATGTTAGCAGAACAATGGGAAGAAACAGAGGAGGAAATAAAAGATGTATTGACCTATACTAGTGAACCTAAAGAAAGTTTACATAACATTTGAGAGGAGGTACATAAAAATTTGGAAGAAGCTCAACAGAGACAGAGAACCTATTACGATGCTCGAAGTAAAACCCGTGAATTAGCAATAGGGCAACATGTATTGATTCTTTTACCGACTACTGATAGCAAGGTACTGGCTCACTGGCAGGGACCCTATACCATAATAGACAAGGTAACTCCTGTGGCATATAGAATAGAGATACCAGCTGGGTGGGATCGAAGCCAGATATATGGCATGAAAAAGAAGGACAGGCCAGTAACTTGTACATTTCCACCTGTCGCAAGACTGACATACCCAAGTATCCTACTGGTCCGGCAGAGGAAAATGGCATTATTATGCCCCGGTTTGGTACCAACCTCACACCAACTCAATATTCTCAGTTAGAAAATATAGTACATACTAACCGCAATGTCTTTTCAAAAATCCCAGATAGGACCCATCTAATAAAGCATCATATTCGTACGTTAGGCGATCGCGTGTCCTGACAAAGATCCTATTGGATACCAGAATCCAGAAAACAGATGGTTGAAAAGGAAGTGACGGAGATGCTAAAAGCAGGGGTTATTGAACCCTCATCTAGCCCCTGGTGTTCACCCATAGTCCTGGTCCCGAAGCCGGATGGTTCTATCTGGTTTTGCATTGATTTTAGACAGGTAAATGCCCTCTCCCATTTCGATACATATCCCATGCCTAGGATAGATGACATCCTAGAACGGTTAGGAAAGGCACAATATGTGACTACTTTAGACTTAACGAAGGGTTATTGGCAGATCCCACAAGAGGAAAGTGATAAAGAAAAAACGGCCTTTGCGACACCTTCAGGTTTAGATCACTTCACGGTCCTCCCTTTTGGCCTACATGGAGCACCAGCCACTTTCCAAAGATTAATTGATATGGTGTTACGACCCTTTCAAGATTATGCGGCTGCATATTTAGTCAATATCATCATATATAGTGAAACATACTTCACTCCTGTCTAACATATTAAAAGCTCTCAGACGGGCAGGACTAACAGCAAATCCAGAAAAGTGCAAACAAGGAGAGGATACCATTAACTATTTAGGATATGTGATAGGACATGGAACCCTGAAACCACAAGTGGTAAAGTTGTATGCTATTACACATATTCCTTTTCCAAAACGGCAAAAGATGTCAGAGCTTTCCTAGGTGTGGTAGGGTATTATAGGCGTTTTAATCCCGATTTTTTGCGATATCGCGGCTCCTCTTACTGCCTTACTTGAAAAGAACATACCTAATCAAATACCCCCCCTAACCGGATTGGAGAAAGAACGCTTTCTACGGTTGAAACACCTACTGACAACTGAACCTGTGTTATGTTGCCCTGATTTCCACAAACCCTTCCAGGTTCAAAGGGATGCATCCGACCATGGGTTAGGAGCTGTTTTGTGTCAAAGAGATGAGGACGGACAGTATCATCCCATTGTATATCTTAGCAGAAAACGTTTGCCCCGGGAAAGACATTATCCCACAGTACAAAAGGAATGTCTCGCAATAAAATGGGCCATTGAATCGCTTAGATATTATTTGTCGGGCTGCTTCTTTATTCTGTTTTTGGATCATGCTCCCTTGACCTGGCTAATGCAACACAAATACACGAATGCACGTGTACTACGATGGTTCTTATCCTTGCAATCTTTTTCCCTCCAGATACAACACTACCCTGGATCCCTTCTTTCCAATGCAGATTACCTATCTCGATATCCATCTGATCACTGGCTCCAACAGCCACTTTCTAGGGGTAGTGGAGGTGGCAGTGTGCTTAACCCAGAGCCGGAGGAGGAGTATCCTGGGGGTACTCTGGGGGGTACAGACGCTATCCCGGAAGAGGCAGGAGCTCATGGAAGCCGGGACCGCCAGGACGACTCGGAAACAGTAGGGGTTTTAAACCCCGTGTGGGAACGAGAGGAGGCGGATTCTGCAGGAGCAGGAGGCCAACGGAGGATGGAGAACGGGATGGATGGACAAGTGTCAGAGGTGGAAAACAGAAGAGGACTGCATGGAGCGGAGGCGCCAACCTCTACAGAAACAGCAATCGCGGAGGATGTCTTGGATGGAGGAGACACGGAAAGGCTGGCCATGTTCTTCCCAGAATGTGGCCCATTCAGGTACGGGCTGCAGCCTGAACGGGACATGGGGAGGCGGGATCTTTGAAAAACAAAAGGGGGTGTGGGGGACGGAGGGAGCAACCACGGAAAGGCACAAATAATTAGTTTATTTTCTTTTCCTTTTTTCACTTACTGAGCTCCAGAGATATTACCAGAAAGAGAATGCAAAGGGTCTTATATATCAGTACGATTTAGAAACGAAAGGAAAGCAAAGAAATATCAAAACAGGTATTATTATTATTAGGAAAACACAAAAAGAGCAAGTAAAGACAGCCAGAATATCACGAAGAGAGAAGGATAAAGTGAGAGAGAGACAAGGGACTACAGAACAAATCAGAGTAAGAAGGAAAGAAAGAAAGGAAGCCTGAAGGACAGAGAAGGAAAGAGAGAGAGAGAGTATTGTTGAAAAACAGGACAGAAAGAAGAAAAAAGGGGAATGAGAAGAGACAGCAGACAGAAAACAAAGGTCAGAAAAGAAAGGAAAAGGGAAAATTAAACAATACATACCTTCTAAAGGCCTTTTCTTCTCTTCTTTCCTCCTATGAACCCCACGGACGATCTGTGAGATGCCATCTGAAAGCCAATAGAGAAGAAAGAGGAAACAGAGTCAAGAACAAGAATAATTCCCGGAAGACTTACTAGAAAGATGCAAGAAAGTGAAAGAGAGACAATTGAGTAGAAAGACTACATTTCTAAAAATAAAAACATAAATAACCCATGCTAATACGCCCGAAAGCCTCCATTATTTCTGACCCTGTCACACCTAGGTATATGGTATACCACTTTACTAGGGTCTTATAAGTAAATTAAATATGCTAATAAGGTATAAGCCAATTTGGCCATCTTTTAGGTAGTGAACACAAGCCCTTTAGCACTGTAAGGTCAACAAAAACAAATTCAGCAAAACAGGAAGGGAGAAGACAAAATGTTTTGGAAACGACTACCCTAAGGCTGACAGGTCTGACAGTTATGTTTAGTAAAAGGAGCAGTTCCCTCATTCTGAACCCCCATACAGGTTCTGGGGCTAGTTCCCCCTCCAACTGGACTGGTGCAAAGTCTTCTACAAGTTCCCCTTAATCGTATCTATGAATGGTAGGCCTTGACCCGGTCCCTCTCAAGTTAATGAAGTTCCTGAACCCTTCTCACCTGCCCTTCCTAAGCTAAGAGGAGGCACACACCTCACACTCAGGTCTTCCTACCAAGAGGCCTGATCCCTTGTTTCTGCTCTGGGAGCAGCTGTCATACCTCCTTAAGGAGAAGGACTAACAGGTCAGGATGCTGGCAGCTAATGCTATTTAGTGAACTAGAAGTTCAGGCAGACATGGAACAACTTAGTAAAAGTTATTTTTCCTAAATATATGTATGAAAACGTCACAAGGGAATTGGATTTTTAATAAATATAAAATTAGCGGCGTTATCATTCCCAGAGTTAGCAGAGAAGTATTTTATTCTGAACTTTAGTTGTTCACAGAGGACAGCTTCAGCCCTTTACATTGGAAGTAGCTAATGGGGGCTAGCATCTGTACATACATGGCAATGATAAATTCTTGCTTGCACTAGTATTATATACTTGGAACCCCACCTTGTGGGATCCAAGTCCTGGTGACTTATTTAATATAAAAGGATAGGGCTCTTTCCTGTCTAAAAGGGTTAACTGAGGATTCTGCTCTTAAAGTCATCTCCCAGGGGTGGTGTTGGTTTGTCTCTTTAATCTACTTGAGTGCACTTTGAAAAATCATGTTGAAATTGGCAGGCATTTTTATAGGTTACAGTATAGAATGAGCCTATGATACACTATTAACTGCACTGTGATGTCACTAATTACATTCTTGTATATTATCACAGGTTTTATAAGAAAACAAGAGAGACGGTATTAAATATACTCATTTGGGAATATGATTAATGTTTAATACAAAGAGATGCTTTGGGCTTGAAAAGGCCAAATTATCAACCAATACCAGTCAATCAAAATCTAAAGAATGGAAAAACACAATCGGTGAAGCTTGACAAATAGCAGGAAAGCATTTCCGTACAGAAATATGTGGAGACGCAACGGCTCCCACATTGATTGAATATTCTTACTATTCCGGGTTTAGGAAAACCCAAACCCCAAAATACTCACTAAATGATTTGACAACAATGCAGAGGCATCCGCCAAAATGATCAGGATACTTATGAGACATGCAATATCAGATAGGCAAAAGGTTCTGAAGGAAATAAAAAAAAATGAAGGAACTGAAAATAGATTTGATGGCACTAAAACAGCAAGAGATTATACAAATATTTTTCAGGGAAAAGCAAACAAGACCTATGACAAATATAAGAAGGATATCAAGTGAAGACAAGTCAGAAAATATCATTGTGACAAAATAGACTTTAGCCTGGGGAGGCTTCATACTTTTTCTAAAAAGTTTGATACTATATGTAATAGTTACTGCAAGCATATCAACAGAGGCAGGTAGAATGTATGGCAATGGATGTGAGCTCAGATGTAAACTCTAATCACCACAACAATATTGGTGAGGGGCAATAAGCTCCTTATGTGCCAAACCAAGTCTCTTCTTTAGAGGAGTTCAGGATGCTAAGACTAAGCAACAGAAAACGACAATCAGCCACAACCAAATGACTAGGCTAGAAAAACAAAGGACAGTGGTATAAGAAAAACAGCAGCCAGAGAAGAGGAAAAGTGTGGAGAAAAGCTGAACACTGGGACATGTAGGGGCCAAATGAATTCCAGGGGAGGAAACATTAAAGGTTGGAATCAGAGGGAATACAGTAATTAATCTTTTTGACTTGAGCTTTAAGTTTAGCAGAGATTCAGGTTTCAGATCTGGGACTCCCATACCGCCCAAAGACATAGCCAGCTCTAGGGTGGTGCGACCTGTAGAGCCATCCCTGGTGATGACCTTGAGGTGTGCTCTGTTTAGAAATAACTTATGGGTTTAAAAGCACCTGCTGCAAAGTTCGTTGTGGGTATTTTTAGAGCAACAATAAAATAGTCAAGATAACTCTGGTGATTGATGTTCTTGCTGAAGAGAGATCAGAGTTTTGTCTAGTGGCTATTATGACTCATCATAACGTAGTGAAGAGGATTAATATGCCTGTTTACTATGCAGATCACAGGACTGTACTTTATGAGGATAGCTCAGTGGGGTACCACTTTTGTCACATAGATCTTTTTGTTACTTGCAATATATAAGTTACAATCCTAATAGCACAGTGACCTATGAACCATCATTAAAGAGATGCATGCAACCTGCAAGGAATAGTGTTGGAACCTTAAGTTTGTACCCTGTCTTTCATTATCCTTAGGTTGCTAAAAAAGGTTAGCTTGGATGGAAATACATTGTTATTAGTAAAGCCAGCCACAGCCGCTTTTGCATATTTCAAATTCAGAGTGTGTGCTTCTCCAGAGCAAACTCTCGTAAATTATATTGCCTACTAGCATCGATGGCATGAATCCTACACAATGTAATCCTAATTTTCTTATGTGACATTTCCTATAAACTGATTTACACACCGATACACATATGATTCACTGTCTCTGTATAATGTGTGTATGATATAAAGTGCTCTGACACCCTACAGTGGTATGAGGAGTAAAATAAAACCAATGAAAGCCTGGGAGAGAGTAAGGAGCATGTTTGGAGGGTGGTAGTAAGGGAATCTGTGGAGAAGGACGTCATTAGGAGGACCATAAAAGATTGTGACAAGAGGTGCCAGCAGTACTAAAGCTGGGCCTGCCCACAAATAACATTTAGCTGCATCCAAATAAGAATTGATGTTCTTAAGTTTATTAGAAATCTCAAAATGGTGAAAATACTGTTGCGATTAAACAATCTGATAAGCGTGGAAATGTGATCCTGTGAAATGTATGCAGCACAAGCCAAGAAGCAGTTGAATGAGGAAGGGTGTTTTAAGTTAACTGATTTGTCTCTTTATTGCTAAGTGAAAACTGAGTATCATGCCAATCTAAAACACTGGTTTGATAGAGGCTTTCTTAACAGGGATGAATATACATATTTGAAAAATAATCATCTCAATGTTCCACCCTTGTACCTGTTACTGACAGTACACAAGATTAAGACCAATTCACCTGATGGACAAATTATCTCGCCATGTAAGAGTTTATTTGAACATATATTAACCACTTCCTTATGCCCTGTATTTGAGCAATGGGTGCCAGGGTGTCAAAAACTTTCGCTGTAAGATCTATGACATTAAATTAAATTACACTTGATGTGCATGCACTATACACCAGTGTAAGAACTTGGATTATTATTTGAGATGGATGTGTGTCCTTTGTAACACATAAGTACCTTAAAGTAGGGGAGCAGAGTAGTCCAGTGGCTTCTCAGGGGAAGTGATGTGGGCTAGTAACACAAACTCGCTGGTATGTGTTAGAAATGGGGTTTCTGGTTGGCTAAGGTATGCACCTCAGCCAGACAGAACTTACCCACTCTAGTCAGGGCAAGTCACGTCCAAGAGAACCCCTGCTCACCCCCTGGGTAGCCTGGCACGAGCAGTCAGGCCTATCCCAGAGGCAATGTGTAAAGCGTTTGCACAACACACACAACACACGTGATGCAATATCCCCACCACAAAGGAAACACAACACCAAATTATATGAAAATATACTGTAGTGTACACAACACAATTATTAGACCAAACATCACATATCAGTACTATCCTGCTACCTTAGCAGTTGTCAGAATGTTATACATTAGTTACTCTGCAAACTAGCAGTAGTCACCCATAACACACAGGTTACCCAGCATTCTGCAACATAAGCAGTAGTCAGGAAACACGCTATTACACCAAAGCACTTGTCATAAGAATATCATAAAATGCCCATAGTAGGAACATTAGAAAACATATGGCAAGTTAGAAAAACATATTAGTAAGTATGTCCATAAAAGAAACATTTGCACACATGTATAAAAACATCATAAACCAGGTAGGCAACAAATAATGCAATAAAGTCTCTAACAAGAACTTTTGGTATATATATTGTCACTTAGGAGTACCTGGTTAAAGATGAAGGCACCTCCAGTGCCCAACAAACGAA
Organism: Pleurodeles waltl; assembly: GCF_031143425.1. Taxonomy (NCBI): domain Eukaryota; kingdom Metazoa; phylum Chordata; class Amphibia; order Caudata; family Salamandridae; genus Pleurodeles; species Pleurodeles waltl. The sequence goes on along the minus strand of NC_090437.1, from coordinate 777,845,727 downwards.
GAAGGTGAAAAATGGGGCCCCCGGCGCTCTTCTGCGCCAAACGGGGGCCTCCCTGCTCCATAAACCAGAGGAGGGCGGCACGCACCTCCTCTCTTTGGTGGACGGGCTCCTCCGGGGACCCGTGATCATTAGGGGCCCCGGGCCTCAACTGGCCCTCACGAGGGGGGGCCAAAGTCAGGGAGTTGTTTTTCAGTGAAGGAGGGGGCGGCATGTACCCCCTCCATTCTCAGGGGGGACCCCTCCTGAGGCCTGCTGTCATTGGGGGCCCCCGGGCCTCCACTGGCCCTCCCATGTGGGGGGGCACCCTAAAAGCCCAGAGCACCAATCACGGGGCTCGGCGGTGTGGGGAACCTCCGATGAGGCATCCGTCCTGCCCGCTCTGCCAAGGATGTTGACCGGACCCCTCCTGGGGCCCGAGATCGGGGCGCGGACCACACAAGGGTTCTGGTGGGGCAGGGAGCCTCGGACGAGGCTTCTCTCCCTGCCCGCCTTCAACTTGTACGCTGCGGCCCGTCCGGGCTGCATCCGACGGCAGTCATCCAAGTAGGTGCCTGCTTGTGCCCAGGGGCACTCCATAGAACGGACCTCACCCTGGGGGCACGCTAGAAGCGTTCGCTCTGATATCCTTCCTGAAGGTGCCCCGGGGGCACAAACTGCAGCGCGTCTCTGACGCGCTCAGAACTCCAGCGAAACCCAGGTTGCGGCGGTGAATCTTCCAGTTGTAGATCGCTTACAAGCGCGAGGGATTCCTGGCGAGCCCGGTCACGGTGGTGATCACTTAAAGGGCACAATGCAGCAAGGAGCCTACGAGCTCCCAGGGCCCCATAAGTGTGCTGCAATCAGCGCTATGGCAGCCACAACCAAGGTGAAGCACCCCTCGGGAAGAAATGGATGCAGGGGCCACAGCACCCTGGCCCTGGGGGACAATGTCCTGGAAGAAAGCCCACAGGCGGAGGGGCCCAGCAACAGGCCAGCACAAGAGTAAGGCAGCAAGTGGGAAGTCCTTCACAGCGACCAAGCAGGTCACAGGTCAGCACAGCAGCAGCAGTCCATGACAGTTCCTGGTGAGTCCTTTCAGCATTTGGTGTCCAGTTCCAAGATAATTCCAAGAGTCTCCAAATTGTGGGGAACATTCCGCTGTACTTATACTCAGTCTTTGCAATGTTTTGCAATGATAGGGATAGGAGGTTATAGCCAGTTACAACTGGTTCTGGGAGTGCCCCCTCTCTCCTTTCAGCACAGGCTCCAGACATCAGTGGGGGGTTAACAACCCTATTGTGTGAGGCCAGGGCACCGCTTTTACAAATGTAGGTGTGCCCCGCCTCTCCCTTCTCTCGGCCCAGGAAGACTATTCAGTATGCAGATGCACCTCTGTGACACCTCCACCCTCCCTGTGTACAGGCTGTCTGAAACGTATGCACAAAGCCCCAACTGTCACGCTGCCCCAACGTGGATTGGAGTCAAGCTGCAAAACACTAGAGTCATGAGCACAGATAAATGCGCACTTTCTGGAAGTGGCATTTCTGTGATAGTAATAATAAATACACCTACACCAGTAAGCAGCATTTATCATCACCATCACAACCATACCAAACACACCTACGCTACCCCTCATAAATCAGACAATACCCCTTACACATAAAGCAGGGCATTTCTAATGCAATCCTATGAGAAGGCAGCACTCACAGCAGTGAGACATCATGTTAGGCTGTTTGTCACTACCAGGACAGGCCACACAACCTGGCACATGTCCTGCCTTTCTACATACATGGCACCCTGCCCATAGGGCTAGCCAGGGCATACCTTAGGGGTGACTTACATGTAGTAAAAGGGGAGTTCTAGGCTTGGCAAGTCAATTTAGATGCCAGATCCCTGTGGCAGAAAACTGCGCACACAGGCCCTGCGCTAGCAGGCCTGAGACAGGTTTGAAAGTCTACTTCAGTGGGTGGCGCAAGCAGCACTGCAGGCCCACTAGTAGTGTTTAATTTACAGGCCCTGGGTATAGAGATACCACTGTGCAAGGGACTTATAGGTAAATTAAATATGCCAATTAGGTATAAGCCAATCATACCAACTTTAGATGGGAGAGCACCTGCACTTTAGCGCTGGTCAGCAGTGATAAAGTGCTCAGAGTCCTAGAGCCAACAGCGAGAGGTCAGAAAAACCAGGAGGAAGGAGGCATAAAGACTGGGGATGACTCTGCGTAAGGAAAAAAGTCCAACAGTATGCAACTATACAGTTCATTAAATCATTGTCTACTCTGTCTTTTTTCTTAAAAAAGGAAAGGTGGTTCTATTTTACACAACTTTCTAAATACTACACATTGAATTACAAATATATATAATTAGGCAGCTGGTGATACCTTTGATGACACCCTCATTTCACATTATACTTGTAGTGGACCCTGAACCCTATAACCACAATACCACCACCTATAACAGATGAAACAACACAATATAAGAATCTATCATTAGCAATGCTGCAGACCTAGTGGCCTTGTCAGGGTGTCAAAACATTAGGAAAAGCAGTCACATATCATCCTTACAGTACTATTGAAATCAATGGACTCAGTACCAACAGTCAAAAAGATAAATTATGCTGTTTTGTCAACATCAATATTTTAAAGAGTATACCTGACTGCAAAACATGTGTCTCTGATTCTTTCTTTTATAATGATTAGACAGACACTGCTGTCTGTCAGGGGACCAGTCACAAGGGGCCTCCACACTCCATGACACAAAACCTCCAGGTCTGAGTGTACTTGAAATTAAGGAAAACATTTCCAGGGGTCATATGTATAATGTTTAGGGTGACATTTCATAAAAGATTCTGGGAGGCTGTTGGATCTTCAATGCTGTCCGAATCACCTGCCAAAAGTGCTGATTATGCACCTTCCCCATGGGAGATGAAGGCCATCAAGGGTAAATCAACATGGGGAGGGGCCACATGCATGCCCTCACCCTTAATTATAAAAACTTGAATGTTGTGCTGATCCCCATGTAGAATCCTCCCCAGCCTGGGTAACCGCAAATGATTTTGCCATACACTAAGCTGTAAATCACACGTCTTTATTCCTCTGTGTGTACCTGTGAACTCCAATATTATAAACCAAGCTTTCATTACATTCTATTCTAGCGATTATGTTACTCTGCTACAAGGTCCATTCAGAGCCAAAAGAGTTCCATATATAAAAGTGGTAAGACACTACATCTCCCCTGTTAAATGAAAAATTACATTTTCTTAAAAAAATTAGTACACATACACTTAAATTGAAAAGAACACATACAACTATATCTTTCCAATCAATCTTCTTGGTATTTTGCTCATTTGTCCCGATCTGGTTAAAGGAAGCTGTAAGCTGTCATCTTTAGTGTCAGAAGTTGCTATCAGTGGTAAAGAAGTAGCAGCAGTCACTGGGTTTTCAGAGTCAGACATCATTTCACCATTTTGACCTGAAGAATGATGAATCACAGGCCTAAAATAAGAAGAATCTTGGGTAAAAGAATTCCCAGAGCACTGGGGAGTCACCATGTGCCCTTTAGCAGACACCACTTAGATAATGTTTCGCATCCTAGGGAGCATTAGATTTTCTTTTGCGCATCTGTCGGGCCATTACCACGTCACCTTGTTTAAAGAAGATGTGCTTTGCATGACGCCACATATCTGCACAAGCTTTCATTTTCTGCATGTTAAACAAGTCCCTTAAACGAATCATGTTCTCGCTCATGTCTCTCTTGCTGGTACATTGAAGTGACTTAGTTGTCGTTGTTCTCCCGAACATAAACGTTGCTGGACTTTTACCTGCATTTGAGTTGGGTGTTGAATGATAAGCTTGTAAAGTAGAATTTAGTACCGTTTTCAAACTGAGGTTCTCAAGAGGTACACACTGTACTGCTTTCTTTAGTGTGCTCATATAACGCTCAACAAGTCCTTTGGCCTGCGGCCACAAAGATGTACTTTTTTGATGCTTTATATTAAGATGCTCCAGCAATTCTTTCAATTTTTTACTGTTAAATGGTGGGCCATTGTCAGACTTATTAATGACTGGAATGACCCATATCGTGAAGATGCCATCAAGATTTTCAATGACTCGTTCATGAGTTGTAGATGAGAAATCTTCAACTAACAGGAAACATGAGCATATAGCTACAATCACCATTAGAAGATGTCCCTTATCAAATGGACCAAAGACGTTAATGGCTATTCTCTCCCATGCATGCTTTGGGAGTTCTGACATGTTCAGAGTATGTTGAGTAACACTGGTAGAAAGGCAGTTGCATATGTGACAAACCTTGAGTTCTGTTTCAACTCTTTCATCCAATTATGGAAACCAAACTTGGTGTTGAGAGCTCTTTTCATGGTGATGATACTGTCCTTCATGAGCCACTTCAATTACTTTCTCTCCAGAATCACAATTGTCTACCCTTTTGTTATAACTCCTTTAACTCCTTCCTAGGTTATGTATTTTCGATATTCACCATCATTGATGAGAGGTCGAGTGAGTCGGTTCCATGACTTATATGTAATTATGGCTTTTAACTTCAGCAGGTCACTATCATGGCCCATGACAGTTATAATCTTGGCTAACTAAATAGCAGCTGGTGTATTTGACTTGATGATGAAATTAATGCAGGCTTTAGTTGTCTTGGATGTAGTACTCTCGAAAACGAGTCAGCAGCATTCAGATCCTTTCCTGGATGATGCACAATTGTATAATCATATTCTTTCAATCAATTTCCTCATTGTTCAATGAAAGGAGGCATCTTGGCCTTTGGATTGCCAAAGATGGTCAATAAAGCTTGATGATCAGTTACCAGCATAAAAGGCTTTCCATACAGGAATACATGAAAATGTTCACAAGCCCATACCACAATCAAAAATTCTCCCTCAAGTTGTGAGTAAGCACATTCTGTTTCGGACAAAATTCTACTAGCATAGGCACAATATTCCATTGAGAATTTGGGCGTCTACTATGCTGTGCAAAGGTAGCGCCTTACCTGACCAGGCTAGCATCAACTACAACCTCTGGATGAAGCTTTAGTTTGAAGTATGCCATTTCAGTAGTGTTAGACCTGACAGCCTTAGGGTAGTCACCCCTAACTTTTTGCCTGCCTCCCTCCTCATTTTTGGATACTGTTTTTGCTGGTTTTTAGACTCTGCGCACTTTACCACTGCTAACCAGTGATAAAGTGTATATGCTCTCTCTCTGTAAACATGGTAACTTTGGATCATACCTGATTGAACTATTTAATCTACTTATAAGTCCCCAGTCATGTGCACTCCAGGTGCCTAGGGCATATAGATTAAATGCTACTAGTGGACCCGCAGCACGGATTGTGCCACCCACTTAAGTAGCTCCTTTTCCTTGTCCCAGGCCTACCATTGCTAGGCCTGTGTGTGCAGTTTCACTGCCACCTCGACTTGGCATTTAAAAGTACTTGCCAAGCCTAGAACTCCCCTTTTTCTGCATATAAGTCACCCTTAATGTGTGCCCTGGGTATCCCCTAGAGCAGGGTGCTGTGTAGGTAAAAGACAGGACATGTACCTGTGTAGTTATATGTCCTGGTAGTGTAAAACTCCTAAATTCGTTTTTGCACTACTGGGAGACCTGCTCCCTTCATAGGCTAACATTGGGGCTGCCCTCATACACTGTTGAAGTGGCAGCTGCTGATCTGAAAGGAGCAGGGAGGTCATATTTAGTATGGCCAGAATGGTAATACAAAATCCTACTGACTGGTGAAGTCGGATTTAATATTACTATTCTAGAAATGCCACTTTTAGAAAGTGAGCATTTCTTTGCACTTAAATCCTTCTGTGCCTTACAATCCACGTCTGGCTAGGTTTAGTTGACAGCTCCTTGTGCATTCACTCAGACACACCCCAAACACAGGGTACTCAGCCTCACTTGCATACATCTGCATTTTGAATGGGTCTTCCTGGGCTGGGAGGGTGGAGGGCCTGCCCTCACACAAAGGACTGCCACACCCCCTACTGGGACCCTGGCAGACAGGATTGAACTGAAAGGGGACCTGGTGCACTTCTTAGCCACTCTTTGAAGTCTCCCCCACTTCAAAGGCACATTTGGGTATAAAACAGGGCCTCTGCCCTACCTCATCAGACACTTGCTGGAGAAGAAACCGGAACCAGAAACTACATCCTGCCAAGAAGAACTGCCTGGCTGCTCAAAGGACTCACCTGTCTGCTTTCTACAAAGGACTGCTGTCTTGCTGTTGCCCTGCTGCCTTGCTGAACTCTTGTCTGGCTGTGAAAGTGCTCTCCAAGGGCTTGGATAGAGCTTGCCTCCTGTTCCTTGAAGTCTCAGGACCAAAAAGACTTCTTCCTTTCACTTGGACGCTCCGTGCGCCGAAACTTTCGACGCACAGCTTGTTTCGCGGCGAGAAAAACGCCGCACACCGACGCTGATCGACGCGACGCCCTCGGGGCGATCGAGACTTCGACGCACAACCTCGCAAGGACAAAGCCGCTCGACTTTCCAGGAGAAATCGACGCGACACCCACCGTGAGTGCGAAACTTTGACGCACGGCCTCGCAAGGACAACGCCGCCCGACTTCCAAGGAGAAATCGACGCGACGCCTGCCGTGAGACCAAACTTTCGACGCACGGCCTCGCAAGGACAACGCCGCCCGACTTCCAAGGTGAAATCGACGCGACGCTTACCGTGAGATCGAAACTTCGACGCGCAGCCCCGCAGAACGACGCGCAGCCGGAAAACAAGCAGGAGAATCCACGCACAGACCCGGGACATCTGGTAATCCCCACGATCCACAAAAAGAGACTGTCTGCGCGCCGGAAAACGACGCTCGACTTCCCCGCGTGGAAAAGACCGACGCAAGTCTGTGTGTGCTGAGGAGAAATCGACGCACACACCCCTTTTTCCACGCATCTCTTCTCCTGTGGCCCTCTGAGGAGATTTTCCACCAGAAACCAGGTACTTTGTGCTTGAAAGACACTGTATTGCATTCTAAAGACTTAAGACACTCTATATCACTTCCCTGTGATATTTCTACAATTTTCCATTGCAACTTTATTCTTTTTGACCTACAATTATCCTGATAAATATTATATATTTTTCTAAACACTGTGTGGTGTATTTTTGTGGTGCTATATGGTGGTATTGTATGATTTATTGCACAAATACTTTACACATTGCCTTCTAAGTTAAGCCTGACTGCTCGTGCCAAGCTACCAGAGGGTGGGCACAGGATAATCTTGGATAGTGTGTGACTTACCCTGACTAGAGTGAGGGCTTTTGCTTGGACAGGAAGTAACCTGACTGCCAACCAAAAACCCCATTTCTAACATTGGTGATCAGCAGTGAGGATAGGACTTGTATTTGTGCAGTGACATACAGTAGCTAAGTATTTCACTACATACCCACAGTTGAAGGTCAACTTGGTGTTTATCTCTTTTTGAAAATCCGTTTTTTCCTGACAATTTTCAAAAACTAAATCCTCACTCAACATGTCTCTGACTGGGTCTCAGACAGGGGACTTTGACCTAGTCCAGTTGGATACATACACGGTCAAACAACTAAGAGGATTCTGCAGGGCATTAAGGGTACCCACCCAAGGGGCCTCCAGAAAGGAGGACTTTCAAGTGGCGCTGAGGGCCTGGGCAGAAGCCCATTTAGAGGATGATGAGGAAGAGGAGCCAGAAAATGGCCCCTCAGAAGGATTTCCACTATCTATGGATGGTGGTACCACTGCAATTGTGCACCCTTCCAGACCAGGGAGCAGTGTCTCCATGCAAAGCCTGACCGCAGAGGAAAGGAGAGAAGAAAGGGAGTTCCAATTGCAAATGGCGAAACTGAAAATTGAGGCACAACAGGAGGAGAAGAGGGCAGAAAGAGAAGCCAAACAAGCTGAGGCTGAAAGAGCAGCCAAACAGATTGAAGCTGAAAGAACAGCCAAACAAGTGGAAGCTGAAAGAGCGTTGGCTGAAAAGAAACTATTGTTGGCTCATGAACTGAGTCTCAAGGAGCTGGAGATCAAGGCAAGACAGTCTGAATCCAGCAATAATGGTGGCAGCATACAGACAGGACCTGCTGGAGAAAAGAAGGTTCGTATACCCAAAAATGTGGTGCCCAGTTTTGTGGTGGGAGATGACATAGATAAATGGTTAGCTGCTTATGAAGTTGCACTAAGGGCTCATGAGGTTCCTGAAGGGCAATGGGGGGTAGCTATGTGGGGTTATGTGCCGCCATTGGGGAGGGACACACTTCTCACATTGGATCCACCGGATCAAAACACATACCCACTCCAGAAAGCCACTTTAATTGCCAAGTTTGGGCTGACCCCTGAGGGATACCGTCAGAGGTTCAGGGACAGCACCAAACAATCCACACAAACATGGGTAGATTTCTTTGATTTCTCTAGTAAGGCACTGAATGGATGGGTGCGGGGCAACAAAGTAGCAGATTATAAAGGTTTATATGACTTGATCCTGAGAGAGCATATGCTTAATGTTACTTATACCGATTTGCGCCAGCACCTAGTGGATAGTAAGCTGACTGATCCCAGGAAGCTTGCTGAGGAGGCGGACCTCTGGGTTAGCACCAGAGTGTCCAAAAAGGTACCTGGGGGGGACTCCCACAAAGGTGGTCAGGGTTCCCAACAGAAGAAAGAGGGGGGAGATAAACTTACAGATAAGGAACTCTCTAAAGGCCCCCAAAAGAATTCCCAGGGAGGGGGTGGCAACCCTTCCTTTTCCAAATTTGGGAAGAAACCAGGGACATTTGACAGGTCAGGAAAATCTAGCCCCAAATGCATGGAGTGTTACCTATATGGTCACTACAAAGGCGACCCACAGTGCCCCAAGAGGGCACCGTCCACTACCGGACAGGCGCCTGGGTTGACTAGTGTAGCACTCGGGGGGAGATGGACCCCACTAGCTTTGGGGAGCAGGTAGAGATTTCCCTAGTGTCCCTGGGGGAAGGAGAAATGATGTCCAAGGTCCACATGCCTAAAAATACTTCCAAGTACCGGCAGTGGGTCCTCATTGATGGGCAGAAGGTGGAGGCTCTGCGTGACACAGGAGCCAGTATGACTACTATCAAGAGTCAGCTGGTGTCCACAGAGCAGATAATCCCGAATACATTCCACCAGGTCATAGTCGCTGACAACCGCGAGAGTCACCTACCGGTGGCTCGGGTTCCCTTTGAGTGGGGGGGGGTCTCTGGTACTCTGAAAGTAGCTGTGAGTCCTGCCATGCCTGTAGATTGTCTGTTAGGCAATGATCTAGAGCATACTGCTTGGAAAGAAGTAGAGCTCAGATCTCACCTGGAAATGTTAGGGTTACCTGAGTGGGTCTGCATGACCACCCGGTCCATGGCTGACCGAGAGGGAAGTCAAGGGCCCCTGGAGCCTGGAACGATGGCCCAGGGAGCTGCCAAGAGGAGGGACGAGGGGCACGGGAAACCGGCCCCAGAAGTTCCCACAGTGGCTGACGGGGCTCCTGAGGAGGAGACTCCCGAGCCAACTGGGGAAGACATTGCCACCCTAGGTGACTTACCGGAGCTTGCTGGCTGGCAAGTTGAGGGTGGACCCACCAGGGAGGAATTCTGCCAGGCGCAGAAAGAGTGTCCCACTCTAGAAGGGTTGAGGAAACAAGCCTTAAACCAGGCAGCAGGTGACGCCTCTGGCAATCACCACCTATATTGGGAGAATGATCTCCTCTACAGTGAGCCTAGGGTTCCGGTCTTTGGGGCAGCCCGTGTGCTGGTGGTCCCCCAATGTTACCGAGCCTTCCTACTGGGTCTGGCTCACGACATTCCCCTGGCAGGACATTTGGGACAAGACAAGACCTTCAACAGGCTTGTCAACCACTTTCACTGGCCCAAAATGAGGACACACTCAGACAAATTCTGCAGGGCTTGTCCTACCTGCCAGGCTAGTGGTAAAGCAGGAAAGAGGGTTAAAATCCCCCTGATTCCACTTCCTGTCGTTGGCACCCCCTTTGAAAGGGTGGGCGTCGACATTGTTGGCCCCTTGGACCCCAAAACTGCCTTAGGCAACAGGTTTATCCTGGTTTTGGTGGACCATGCCACCCGGTACCCAGAGGCAATCCCTCTGAGGACCGTAACTGCATCGGTGGTAGCCAGAACCCTGATGGGGATATTTACCCGTGTGGGGTTCCCCAAGGAGATAGTGTCTGACAGAGGCACTAACTTCATGTCCGCGTACATGAAGCATCTGTGGGATGCGTGTGGTGTAACCTACAAGTTCACCACACCCTATCACCCCCAGTCTAATGGGCTTGTGGAGAGATTCAACAAGACCCTGAAAGGCATGATTGGTGGCCTCCCTGAGGCCATGAGGCGTAAATGGGACGTCCTCTTACCATGCCTTCTCTTTGCTTACAGAGAGGTCCCCCAGAGGGGGGTAGGGTTCAGTCCCTTTGAGCTTCTCTATGGGTACCCCGTCAGGGGACCCTTAAGCATTGTCAAGGAGGGATTGGAGAACGCTCCAAAGACACCCCCTCAGGACGTGGTCAGCTACATGTTGGCCCTCCGCAATCAGATGACCCGCTTCTGGAAAGAGGCCCAAAGTAACCTGGAGGCCAGTCAAGAGGTGATGAAACAATGGTATGACCAGAAGGCCACTCTGGTAGAGTTTCAACCTGGAGACAAAGTGTGGGTAATGGAGCCAGTAGAGCCCAGAGCTCTCCAAGACCGCTGGTCTGGCCCATTTGAAATAAAGGAGCGGAAAGGGGAGGCCACTTACCTAGTGGACCTCCAAACCCCTAGGAACCCCCTAAGGGTGCTCCACGTGAACCGACTAAAAGCTCATTTTGAGAGGTCGGAGATCAACATGCTTCTGGTCACAGATGAAGGAATGGAAGAGGAGAGTGAACCTCTCCCTGACCTCCTCTCTGCCCAAGAAGGTGATGGGTCTGTAAGCGGGGTCATTCTGTCTGACTCCCTGACTCTAAACCAGAAAGGAGACTGCTATGAGCTGTTGGAGCAGTTCTCCCCCCTCTTCTCCCTTACTCCGGGACTGACCCACCTCTGTGTTCATGATATTGACACCGGTGACAGTCTCCCTGTGAAAAACACAATTTACAGGTTGTCAGATAAGGTGAAGGCCAGCATCAAGGAGGAGGTCTCCAAGATGTTGACGCTAGGGGTTATTGAGAAGTCCAGTAGTCCCTGGGCCAGCCCAGTGGTGTTGGTCCCCAAGGCTACTGCCCCAGGCGCGAAGCCAGAACTCCGGTTCTGCGTGGACTACCGGGGTCTCAACTCAGTCACCCGGACTGATGCTCACCCCATCCCCCGAGCTGATGAGCTCGTGGACAGGCTAGGCGCCGCCCAGTTCCTGAGTACGTTTGATCTTACTTCAGGGTACTGGCAGATCGCCCTGACTGAGGGGGCTAAGGAAAGGTCCGCCTTTTCCACCCCTGACGGCCATTACCAGTTCCGGGTGATGCCGTTTGGATTGAAAAATGCCCCCGCTACCTTCCAACGGTTGGTTAACGGGGTCCTGGCTGGCAAGGATGCCTTCTGTGCAGCCTACCTGGATGACATAGCTGTCTACAGTTCCAGCTGGGAGGAACACCTGCTCCACCTCAAGGAGGTGCTTCAGGCCCTGCAACAGGCAGGCCTGACCATCAAGGCTAGTAAGTGCCAGATTGGGCAGGGTTCCGTGGTGTACTTGGGACACCTAGTAGGTGGTGGCAAGGTGCAGCCACTCCAGGCCAAGATCGAAACTATCAAGGCCTGGCAACCACCTCGAACCCAGACTGAGGTGAGGGCCTTCTTAGGCCTCACCGGCTACTACTGCAGGTTTGTCAAGGGCTATGGTACCATTGTGTCCCCCTTGACCCAACTCACGTCCAAGAAGCAACCTAGGTTGGTGAATTGGACAGAGGCTTGTCAGAAAGCCTTTGACGCCCTAAAGGAAGCCATGTGCACGGCCCCCGTGCTCAAGGCCCCTGACTACTCCCAGGAATTTATCGTGCAGACAGACGCTTCAGAGCATGGCATAGGGGCAGTCCTAGCACAGCTAAATGAGTAGGGCCAAGATCAACCGGTAGTCTTTATTAGCAGAAGGCTATTACCACGGGAACAGAGGTGGAGTGCTATTGAAAGAGAAGCTTTTGCTGTGGTCTGGGCACTGAAGAAGCTGAGGCCCTACCTGTTTGGGACTCACTTCCTAGTTCAGACAGACCACAGGCCCCTCAGATGGCTCATGCAGATGAGGGGTGAGAATCCAAAACTTCTGAGGTGGTCCATTTCCCTACAGGGGATGGACTTTACGGTGGAACATCGCCCAGGGGTTGACCACGCCAATGCTGATGGTCTCTCCAGGTACTTCCGCCTTAGCGATGAGAGCTCCCAGGAGGTCGGGTAGCTCTCCCCACTTTCAGCTGGGGGGGACACATGTTAGACCTGACAGCCTTAGGGTAGTCACCCCTAACTTTTTGCCTGCCTCCCTCCTCATTTTTGGATACTGTTTTTGCTGGTTTTTAGACTCTGCGCACTTTACCACTGCTAACCAGTGATAAAGTGTATATGCTCTCTCTCTGTAAACATGGTAACTTTGGATCATACCTGATTGAACTATTTAATCTACTTATAAGTCCCCAGTCATGTGCACTCCAGGTGCCTAGGGCATATAGATTAAATGCTACTAGTGGACCCGCAGCACGGATTGTGCCACCCACTTAAGTAGCTCCTTTTCCTTGTCCCAGGCCTACCATTGCTAGGCCTGTGTGTGCAGTTTCACTGCCACCTCGACTTGGCATTTAAAAGTACTTGCCAAGCCTAGAACTCCCCTTTTTCTGCATATAAGTCACCCTTAATGTGTGCCCTGGGTATCCCCTAGAGCAGGGTGCTGTGTAGGTAAAAGACAGGACATGTACCTGTGTAGTTATATGTCCTGGTAGTGTAAAACTCCTAAATTCGTTTTTGCACTACTGGGAGACCTGCTCCCTTCATAGGCTAACATTGGGGCTGCCCTCATACACTGTTGAAGTGGCAGCTGCTGATCTGAAAGGAGCAGGGAGGTCATATTTAGTATGGCCAGAATGGTAATACAAAATCCTACTGACTGGTGAAGTCGGATTTAATATTACTATTCTAGAAATGCCACTTTTAGAAAGTGAGCATTTCTTTGCACTTAAATCCTTCTGTGCCTTACAATCCACGTCTGGCTAGGTTTAGTTGACAGCTCCTTGTGCATTCACTCAGACACACCCCAAACACAGGGTACTCAGCCTCACTTGCATACATCTGCATTTTGAATGGGTCTTCCTGGGCTGGGAGGGTGGAGGGCCTGCCCTCACACAAAGGACTGCCACACCCCCTACTGGGACCCTGGCAGACAGGATTGAACTGAAAGGGGACCTGGTGCACTTCTTAGCCACTCTTTGAAGTCTCCCCCACTTCAAAGGCACATTTGGGTATAAAACAGGGCCTCTGCCCTACCTCATCAGACACTTGCTGGAGAAGAAACCGGAACCAGAAACTACATCCTGCCAAGAAGAACTGCCTGGCTGCTCAAAGGACTCACCTGTCTGCTTTCTACAAAGGACTGCTGTCTTGCTGTTGCCCTGCTGCCTTGCTGAACTCTTGTCTGGCTGTGAAAGTGCTCTCCAAGGGCTTGGATAGAGCTTGCCTCCTGTTCCTTGAAGTCTCAGGACCAAAAAGACTTCTTCCTTTCACTTGGACGCTCCGTGCGCCGAAACTTTCGACGCACAGCTTGTTTCGCGGCGAGAAAAACGCCGCACACCGACGCTGATCGACGCGACGCCCTCGGGGCGATCGAGACTTCGACGCACAACCTCGCAAGGACAAAGCCGCTCGACTTTCCAGGAGAAATCGACGCGACACCCACCGTGAGTGCGAAACTTTGACGCACGGCCTCGCAAGGACAACGCCGCCCGACTTCCAAGGAGAAATCGACGCGACGCCTGCCGTGAGACCAAACTTTCGACGCACGGCCTCGCAAGGACAACGCCGCCCGACTTCCAAGGTGAAATCGACGCGACGCTTACCGTGAGATCGAAACTTCGACGCGCAGCCCCGCAGAACGACGCGCAGCCGGAAAACAAGCAGGAGAATCCACGCACAGACCCGGGACATCTGGTAATCCCCACGATCCACAAAAAGAGACTGTCTGCGCGCCGGAAAACGACGCTCGACTTCCCCGCGTGGAAAAGACCGACGCAAGTCTGTGTGTGCTGAGGAGAAATCGACGCACACACCCCTTTTTCCACGCATCTCTTCTCCTGTGGCCCTCTGAGGAGATTTTCCACCAGAAACCAGGTACTTTGTGCTTGAAAGACACTGTATTGCATTCTAAAGACTTAAGACACTCTATATCACTTCCCTGTGATATTTCTACAATTTTCCATTGCAACTTTATTCTTTTTGACCTACAATTATCCTGATAAATATTATATATTTTTCTAAACACTGTGTGGTGTATTTTTGTGGTGCTATATGGTGGTATTGTATGATTTATTGCACAAATACTTTACACATTGCCTTCTAAGTTAAGCCTGACTGCTCGTGCCAAGCTACCAGAGGGTGGGCACAGGATAATCTTGGATAGTGTGTGACTTACCCTGACTAGAGTGAGGGCTTTTGCTTGGACAGGAAGTAACCTGACTGCCAACCAAAAACCCCATTTCTAACAAGTAGCATTTTCAATGGCATGTTTGATTCTCTTGAAACTTCTCTCATATTCATGTGACCATTGAAAAGAAAAAAAAATTTTCGTCAACTCCTGCAATGTAGCACTAACAGAGGCAAAGGCTTGTATGTACCTTGAATAGTAACTCGTCATGCCAAGAAAGGAACATACCATCGAAACATCCTGTGGGGGATCAGCATTTGACAGAGTTTGTACTTTTGCAGGAACAAGTCCTGCAAAAGAGATATGGCCAAAGAATTTTAGTTTTGTCTTGTTGAACTCACACTCATCTGCATTCAAAGTCAATCCTGCATCACTGAGTAAATAACATGCTTGTGTGAGAGCTCAATTGTGCTATTTCTGTGTAGCTCCAAAAACGAATATGTCATCACTATAATTGACTGCATTCGGGCTACATGATACATCAAAAGATGTCTTGAAAAGATTTTGTAGCCGATGACACACCAAAACTAAGGGCCTGCCAAACTCACAAGGGTGGCATCCCCCAGAGCGTTTTATAATGTTCCCACCGGGCTGACCGGCAGGAACATTGTAGAACACGGTTCTCTTAAAGGAGCTGAGAGAAATACCATAGCACACAGCACCCTCAGAATGTCCTTGTCTGCCAAGTGCGCATTTTGAGGGTGCTGGGCAGGAGGGCCCTGGCACTGTCCATGCCGCGCATGCATGGATGGGCATGGGCAGTGCAGGGGCCTCCCTGTGGCACCCGGCACTGGCTTTCTGCCAGCCTTCTCATGGCAGAAACTCAGTGACGCCCTGGCTGAGTACAACTCAGACAGCCGTTGGACCATCGGGAACCACGTTCCGAGAGGAGATAGCGGTCCCCTGGCAGGTCCATCTGCCAGCATTGTAATGTGGCAGTTGGACCACCATGGTTGCAGCGGTCTGACCATCACCGCACCGCTGTCAGTCCTTGGACCGCCAGCCTCGTAATGAGGCCCTAAGTCTTCTGTATTGAAACAAATCAACATGTGTAGAAAAGGTTGTAGCATACCTGCAACTTTCTTCAAGTTCCAACTGATGATAACCTTTATTTGAATCAATCAAGGTGAAGAAAGACCTTTGCACCATTCAATAGCATTATCATGTCAGCAATGTGTGGACCTAGATGTTGTTTTCGTACAATTGCCTTGTTTGCCTGACATGTCAATGCAGATGCATACACCTCATTCGCTGTCTCTTTTGGACATTACTGCAATGGGAGAAATCCATGGGATTGGACCCATGGAACACTCACTAATAGCATTTTTAGGTAACAATTCAACTTCGAACACAGCTTCTTGTAAATGAAAAGCAATTTGTCTATGTCTCTATGCAACAGGACCAACATCCTCTTTAATATGCAGTTTTACTTTCATAGTCTTAAGCTTTTCCTAAACCATGAAACAACAAGGGGGAACTTACTTACTATTTTGTGATTATAATTCATGTTGTAATTCTTAAAAATGTGATTATCATTCATGTTGTAATTCTTAAAAATGTGTCTCATATCAGATGCTTTGTTGAAAGTGAATAAACAGGCACTTGATGCTGTACCTTGAAGCACATGGATCGGGGCTTGTACCATCATTTTCTTGTGTTTCTACAAATTAACCTTGACTCTTTCTTGGTGTTGATGCAGC
Source organism: Pleurodeles waltl (assembly GCF_031143425.1). NCBI lineage: Eukaryota > Metazoa > Chordata > Amphibia > Caudata > Salamandridae > Pleurodeles > Pleurodeles waltl. The sequence goes on along the minus strand of NC_090437.1, from coordinate 777,829,429 downwards.
CCAAGTATACACTTTGGTCTTCTATGGAGTCAGTCACTGTAATTGGAGATAGTTCATTGTGTTTCTCTTCAGGCATTATGTTTATTGATGCACCAATGTTGATAATGAAAGGTACTGAGCAACCATCCATGTTCCAGTTTAAAAATGAGTTTATTAAAGATACCTTGAAGCACAAGTAAATAATGCATTACATTTTAAGATAAATATATTAGTAAAAGTATGAAACTGTATACATTATCGAGGAAGGGAATGGGGGTTACATGTTTAAGGATATGAAAAGTCTGGTAGTTATATAGAGAAGTGTTATACATTATGTAAACAAAATATGAAACAAAATAAGACATTATTATCATCAATAAAGAGAAAGTCAAGGAGGTTGAAGAACTTCTTATTGAGCAGGTATGTGTGTAAAAGTACGTTTCACATGTTCATTCAAAGAAAATTGTAACAGGAAACCATGAAACAAGACGTTTCAAAACAAGTGATACAGGATGTGCATATGTTGTATCCAACCTATGATTATGACATACTGCGTACCACCATGCTTGGAAAGATAATTTGGTTAGGTATTTCCAATTTTTGGTGATTTGTTTAAACACAGCTGCCAGTAATAGGTCTAATATTTGTAAGTTAAATGAATATTCATCCCAGTCATCAGATAAACTTACTAAGAAAATGTTTTTGAACGGAAAGGGTGCCTAAGAGTGAAAAATGTAATCAACCATAAGTCCACATCTGTTTCTAAAAGTCATGAACATTGGTACATGTGAAAAGTAAGTGCTTCAGATCAGCATGCTCAGATGAAAATGTCGGGGAATCTGGAAAAAGGTTATGTAAGGCCACAGGAAGAAGGAGAAGTATATTATGAATAAAAAAAAGTGTTTGGGTGGTGTTCGCCGCTCTGGAAGATTTCCTAGTTTATACCCAGTTTTTTTTCAAAAGGGAATAGGTCATTCCATTCCCAAATCTTGTTCCGAGGAGATATTTGTGTGTGATTTGTCTCTGTCAGTAGTGGAGGAATGCAAATAACAGTAAATGATAGAAGCTTTGGAATTTGTGGTCAGGCATAAGTGTAAGCTATTAAAGGGATTTAAAGCAGAAAGAGGACAAGATTGAAATTGAGCATAATCAGTGGAGATGGCACGAGGTAAGAGTCGAAATTTAGTTGAAATTAGAAAGAAAGGTCAAAAAGAGTACTAGCTCATGAAAATGATGATCAAAGAGCTGGTTAATCCAGATTAAACCTTTTTTCTCCAAGATTTCCATAAATAGATTTGTTATTAATGAAAATGAGTTTTTTTATGACAAATGGTGGAATTTAGAAGAGAAGGAATATCAGTGGGTGCACAAGGTAGTATAGACTCTAAGAGTTCACAAGAATGATTAGGAATGGGAGTGGAAAGGGCTCATGGTTTATGCGTGAAAGAAAGGTATTCTGGAAAAGAGATGGGGGAAATAATATCTTTTTCAATGTCTACCTATATTGGAGAGTTAATTGTAGAATGTGAAAGCCAATAAGATGATTTTCACACTAAAAAAGCCTTATGGTATTTAAAAAAGTCAGGTAAGTTTACACCACCTTTCAGATTTTGGACAGATTAGTTTTAGCAAAATGACATATAAGTTTTTGTTTTATTCTAAAGAAAGGAAAAGAGTATGTGGTTTATTTTTTTTAAGGAGTTGAGGGATATAGTATTGGTATATTAAACATGATATATAAAATAATGGGAACTAGTATCATTTTGATGGTGTTGAGATGACCCCACCAAGAAAGGTATAAGAGCTGATATTTACTAGTTAATGCAATTAACTTATTGAAACTTTTTTTATGTTTAACGAAATTGAGGACTTGATGGAAGTAGTCAACCATAGACCAAGATAATTAATATGCTTAGGACTCCACAAAAAGGTAGATTCTGAAAAATCAGGATTAAAAGTAAATTTAGCCTGGGGTAATATTTCACATTTATCCCTATTTAGTTTATAACCTCATACCTAAGCGTATGAGACAACTTCATGTAAAATGCTGGGACTGAAGATTGAGGTTGTGAAAGAAATAATAACACATCATCTGGATACACTACTAGTTTCTCCGGGTTATTGTTATGTGTAAATCCATGTACACGTTGATTCTGCCTTATTTTAGATAGAAAAGGTTCCAACACTAAATTAAAAAGAAGAGACGAACAATGGCAGCCTTGGCTAACACCTCTACCCAAGGCAAAATAAGGAGAGATGAAGCCATTTGCAAAAATAGCTTCATGTGGGGATGTATAAAGAGGGAAAATCATACTGAATATTTTTGGACCACAAACAAACCATTTCAGTGTATGGAATATAAAAGGCTAATAAACTTGATCACATGTTTTCTCTGCATCAATAGCAATTGCTGCTAAAGGTTCAGACAATGAGAAGATTTTAAGATAAAATCAACAGAACACGGGAGTGTTATCAGAAATAAACCTATCCTTAAAAAAAAACTGATTGTTCATTACCAGGAAGTGCAGGGAGATAGGATTCTAGGCTAAGGCTTTGGAGAAAATCTTATCATCGATGTTAACCAGGGAAGTGGGCCTGAAATTCTTACAATAAAGAAGGTCTCTTTCTTCCTTTGGTATAAGACAAACGAAAGCATAGAAAAAAGAGCCAGTAAATTTACTTGAGAGAGAGAAAGAGGATATGACGGGTATAATTTTGGTAGCAGTAGCTGGAAAAAGTGTGTAAATAATTTAAATGTGAATCCATCCAGACCTGGGGCTTTATCTTTTTTAAGTATATTCAAGTCAATGCGAAGTACCGTTTGTGTCATATCATCTTCTAAAAATCATCGGATTGAGCTGAGTGTCAAAAGGTTCTCAGATAGTAGAAAGATATTGAAGGATATAAGAATCACAATGGGAGTGTTCCAGCGCATATAGCGACATAAAATTGGACAAATTCATCTGAGATTTCAGAATTCTTGTATTTCATAATTCGTTGTGAATCAATAATCAAATCAGCTTTGAGTTTATTACCTTTGACTTTAAGATAGTTTGCTAATAATTTACACGATTTGTCTTGACCCCTATAAAGTTTGGCACTCTATTTTCATAAATACATTGAAGCAGTATCGGTAGATATTTTATTAAACTGTAGTTTGGTATTAATGAGTTCTGATAAAGATATTATTGATCTAGATTTATAATAAGAATGTTCAAGTATTTTTATTCTTGCTAGAATTTCTGCAGTATGGTTGTGTGAGTTCTTTAGTTTTCTAGAAACATAACTAATGATAAAGTCATGCTCTGTGGCCTTGAATGTATCCCATATGGAATGAAAAGGTAAAACATCAGTTTGATTAAAGCAGAAATATTCCTGGAAAAAGGATGTTAATGATGTGGAGAATTCAGCATCTAAGAGAAGGGAATTGTTGAATCACCAACGTTTTGGTAAATTGGACTTAGGTAGAATATCAAGTTGTATGGAGATGGGAGCACGATCAGATTTGAGGATGGAGCCTATGTCTGCAGAGTGCCAGGTTTGAGTACTATTATGCAATATGAAGATCTGATCTATTCTTGATTGAGTATGATGAACTGGAGAAAAATATGTTTACCCTCTTAATGTGGGATTGCAAAGCCTCCATGCATCTGTAAAATTTCTCTTTTTGAGGGCTTGGCCAAAATGTTTTTGAGCTTTATTTGGGGTATATGTAACTGTAAACTTTTGATCAATGAATGGATCAACAATTTGATTGCAATCACCTGCGAAAATAAAGTTTTCATCAGGATAACTCGTAAGCTGTTGAGCAATATGAGAACAAAATTGATAATCAGTGGTAGTGGAACAATAAACATTAAAAAGGGAGCCTGGTATGTAATTAATTAATAGGAAATTGGGGAAATAGGGAATTGGGAAATAATTAAGTACATAATACTTTATGACAAGGAGTTATAACTCCCTTTCTCTTATCATATCTCAGTGAGAAGAAAACTTCACTCACCTAGCGTCTCTTTAACTTGAAAGACTTCTTTTCCATGAGATGTGATTCCTGAATAAATGCTATGTTACCTCCAAGTTTTGATAAATGGGTTAGAACATGTTGTCATTTAACAGGGGAATTTAAACCTCTGAGGTTCCAGGAGACAATTTATAAAGACATATACACATTTCAAGGAAAATGGTGAGACCACACATAGCTTATTGAAAACTAGACATTAGCCATGTAATAATGTTTATAGTCAGGGAAATGTAAAAATATAGTGGAAGAAAAGTTAAGAAAGTAAAAGTATAATTAACTGATGAAGGAGAGTGTTAGACCTGGCATCCTTGGCGTGGTCTCTCCTGCCTTTTTTGCCTCTGCTTCCCATGTTTTGACTGTGTGCTGGAATGGGCACTTCAACACTGCTGACCAGTGCTAAAGTGCAAGTGCTCCTGTGTAAAGTGTATGTGTAATTGTCTTTTCCTGATTGGCATATTTGATTTACTAGTAAGTCCCTAGTAAAGTACACTAGAGGTGTTGATGGCCTGTAAATCAAATGCTACTAGTGAGCCTGCAGCACTGGTTGTGCCACCTACATCCGTAGCCCTGTAAACATGGCTCAGACCTACCACTGCAGTGTCTGCGTGTGCAGTTTTAAACTGCTAATTCAACCAGTCAAGTGTACCCACTTGCAAGACCTAAACCTTCCCTTTTATACATCTAAGACACCCCTAAGGTAGGCCCTAGGTAGCCCCCTTGACAGGGTGCAGTGTATGGTGAAGGTGGGACATGTACTGATGAGTTGTACTTGTTCCAAAGGTGAAAATATTGCCAAATTAGTTTTTTCATCTCTCTCATAGGTTAACATGGGGGCTGCCTTTAAATGTTTTTAAAGTGCAGATTCCATTTGAGAGCAGATAGAAGTATGGGGGTTGGTGTCACTGGACTCACATTTTAAAAATACATCTTTTGGTAAAGTTGTTTTTTAGATTGTTAGTTTGAAAATGTCACCTTTAGAAAGTAGGCTGTTTGTGAATCTCCTCTAGACGGTGACACAAAGGTAGCTTGGGCTTAGCCTGCATATCCTGATGAGTCATCTGAGCGAGAGAGGAGGGAGGAGTGGTCACTTACACCTGAATGGGCTGTGCCTGACCTCACACAATGCAGTCTCCAACCCCCTGGTGTGTGTATGGGGCCTGACCTGGCCAAGACAGGATCTTGTGAATAACAGAGACTTTCCTTTGAAGCTTGCCTACTTCAAACGCAGAAAGGGGTATAAGTAGTGGACCTAAAACCCTAGACTTTAGATCACTTCTGGAACCAAGAGGAACCTCTGCCAAGAGCTGAAGAGCTGAGGAGAAGTGCTGCCCCTGCCTGTGACTGTGCTTTGTTGGGCTATCCTGCAGTTGCTGCTTCTGCCTGTAAAAGAGTACTAAAGACTGGACTTTGTTGTGCATTCCTCCTTGAAGAAGAATCTCCAAGGGCTTGAACAGAGCTTGCCTCTATTTTTGAAGTCTCAGGGCTATCAAAGACTTCCTCTGCCAGCATCTGGACTCTCTGCTGAGACTCCTGCCCTGCCAAGTGGTGCCCTATCCAGTCCCTGGGCCCTTGAAAGGTAAAGATGGCAGAACAAGAGCTGAAATCCAAGCACAGAACGCTGTGCAGGGAGGTTTTTGAAGCAACATCTGAAATGCAGCTGATAAACGACGTGCCATTCTCTTCATGACAAGAATTGACGCTCCACCTGCATTGGGGCTGGGAGATCAATGCATCGCGGCTAGAGAAACGATGCAACATGGCTTGCGGCTGCTGATAACGACGCAAACCCCACTCAGCGTGGTTTTCTAACACTGTGTGACCGGATTTCGCATGCATCATCCCTGGTCGTCAAAGCCATTGTGAACCTGTGCAAATTGAAGGTGCCCTGTCTGGAAATGGATGCATCGCTCTCTTGCCAGGGAGAAAAACAACGCATCGCCGACCCGACTGGAGAAGAAATGACGCATGGCCTCGCTTGCGAGCATGGAATTAACACATTGCTGACTTTTTCGACACACGCTCACCCGGCACCTTTATTTGTGACCCAAACCAGGGTTTGGAGTATGGAGGAAGACTCTTATTCTTTTGAAAATTAATATCTTGACTTGTGTATGTTCTATTTTTGTCATTTTGGTCTTGTTTGATTTAGAAAAATATTACCTATTGTTCTAAAATGGTGTGGTGTCCATTTTATAGTGCTTTCACTGTATTTCTGTGTGTGTTGGTACAAATACTTTACACATTGCTTCTGAGATAAGCCTGACTGCTTGTGCCAAGCTCCCAACTAGGCAAGCCGAGGTGATTTCTAAGTGGGTTTCTCCATGGCCCTGACTAGAGTGAGGGCCTCTACTTGGACAGAGTGCAAACTAAACACTAACCACAGACTGCATTTCTAACAGAGAGAAGGAAAAGAAAAATAGAAAGAGAAAGGAAAAGGTTAGGGTTTCAAATCAAAGAGGAAAAAGAATGTTACTAGAATATTGAGAGAAGAATAAAACATACCTGGAAATTCCAAAAAGGATGGGGTGGGGTGAGACCATATGGAGTAGATGACACTAGCAAAGACTGCAAGGGGAAGAGAGGAGGAGGATTGCAGCACATTGAACAGGAAACAAACATAGTCATATATAGTAAGATAGCACCTACATAGGAGAAACAATAAACATTAGGGCAATATTTAGACTAAATTCTCCAAAGTACAGAAGACCTTACAAATAGATATCATCATGAGAATATGATTTAAAAAACTTGTTTAAACAACTAAAAGCATTTGAGAAAATACATAAGTGATTACTTATTCATGTTTGGATGTTCCAGCTGTATCTATGTTCTCAATCTTGCAAGCGTAAATGAACTCTTCAGTCTAGCAGGATTCTCATATGTAGTTGTCTTATTTTTATTTTAAATAAGCAAGGTTGAAACAATCCAAAATGAGCACTAAGAGAACGAAGTGCTGGTCTCATATCAAGAAAGTCTCTGTGTCTGTCTGCAGTAGCTCTGGCCTAGTCCTGGGAGAAATACAGAAAATTGCCTGATCATGAAATATGTTTCATAGATTTTGTTGCTGAGAGAACATGAAGTAAGCCAGTATACTCTAAGAAATATAGAATCTTGGTCATTTAGAAGGAGAAGCAACAGCAGTTTGATGACCTAACCTGTGTGCACGTTGGATGTTAAGCAACATTCCTTCATAGTCAATATTTTCTGAAGAAAAGATTTAAACAATGTGATCGACTGTGTGCCCTCCATGCTTTCAGGTAAACCATAGATGCATAGGTTATTTTTTGTATTTCTTTTTTCAGGATCTTCAACTTGTTTTTGAAGGGAGGAAACCTGAGTTTGAGGAGCAAATTAGTCAATATATTGCCCATCTGTGGTAAGCCTTTCTTCCATCTGAGTCTATCTCTCAGTCAGATGTTATAATTCGACATTAGCCTCTTCCATGTAGGGGTGCAGAGCACAAATTTCCTCCAACAGAAGGTCCATCGATGCAGTAGGAGGAGTCTTAGTAGGGGAAGGTGGACCCTTTTTAAGAGGTTTGGTGGATGCTTTCCCCATTAGTGGAAGTGTTGCAACACAGTTGGATGTAGAGTTGCTTTTATTAAGGCAAGCAAAAGAATCGCTTAGAAAACTAGGAGAAGATAGAGGGGTTTTTGACAAATTAGGGAGAAGAGTATGCCAAAGATGATTTAAATTTTCTCAGTCTTCCCACACAGTCAAAATTGAAAATCAATGAAAACTGATTATGACAAATGTGTAAGAACTCAGACGGAATTTCTTTAAGAAAGATGCACAAACTCATAAAAAGACGAAAGGGGATTTCAACTTCAGAATAACAATATTAACTAGTCATAGACAATAGTGGAAATTATAGCATGGAAAGAAGCAAGAATCCATACAATATTATAAACAAGACATTCTACCTGAATATTTTGTCTATGCATTCTAAGAGAAAAATATCATGTTTTAGGTAAGATAAACATAAGTACAAACAGAGAATTCTCTGATCAGCGCAAAATGAGAGTTTTTTTCAGTATATTGAGGAGACACAAGTACATCTGGAATGCATTTCAGATAGTATATATAGTAATAAAGTGATAATTTACAGATTTGTGTAACAGTTTGTTTCATCTACTGGACTGGCGAAGCTATTTATTAACAATAAAATTAATGTTATGCCAGAAGAGAATCAATTCCATGTTTTATGGTGTATTGAACTGAAAATTATACTGGTATTAAACAATATCAGCGCTGAGAATCACTGGTACTTCAGTGAAAGATAGCAAAGATTGAAGTGCATGAAATTAGGAGAATAAAGGGCAAACAGAGCGCAAACCTTAAAAGCTTCCCTCTGCTTCCTCAGTTGCCTCGTCATCACAAAAAGGCAGGTGCAGTTTCTATCTTGAGGGTACCAACTCTGTCATCAAAAAGGCATGCTGCGCGTCAGCTCCAAGACAGGAAACATAACCAGAACGATGCCCGTACTGTAGTCTTTAAATGTGTTTAAAGTGTGTCAGCCGCTGTGAAAGAAATTGTTGGAAATTCTGCATCCATTCCTTGCCGTCCCGAGGAGTGTCACTCGGGCACCACCATCTTCTGTGGGTGTCAATGTTGATATGGCACAATCACGTTCTTCACTTTCATTTGTTATTCAGACAGATGTACTCTTTGACGATCATTTAGATGACAATCAACTTTGTTTAGTATCAATCTGCCTCAACTGATGTCACCACTTGGCCTTGTGTGTGCGCGTCCAGTGATACTTCTGGAATGTTCTCTTGGCCATTTTGTCTTTGTGCAATGAGGCATTTCATTTTTCCTTCGCTTCATAAACTGTCATAAAATTGTTCTCTTTCCCACAGCCTTTTCCTGTCTGTCCAATGGCTGGACACTTTCCTTCATGTGGAAATGAAAATCTGCTTCTAAATCATAACTTCTTTTTGCGTGTTCACATCACTTTGTGTCCTTCAGTTCTTTGCTTTTGCTTACTTTTCACACTCATGACTGATTCATTTTGGACACCTCCAGCCTCCATGTCAGCAGCTTGTCTTTCATTATGCTCCTCAGCTCAGGCAGCCATCAACACTCTCTCCAGACTAAGAGTTTCTCTCAGCATTCGTCATTTGAATAAATTGGACAAGCATTCATCAATAACTCTAAGATGCATAGCTTCTTCTTCATTAAATTCATTGAACTTACAGCGTTTGATGAGTGCATGGAGTCTTTCCATAAAAATTAATCAATAGTTTCACCAACTCTTTGATGTTCTTGATTGAAAATGTATCACTGATAATTAACATTTGGTGTTGGACTGAACTTGAGATTCAAACTGTTTTTGATCGAACAGTGTGTGACTTCTTTATCAGTTCCCGGCATTTTCTTTACGACTTCTTTCACACCATCACCTGCAAGATTTTTGAGATACTTGATAAACTTTCTGTTATCATTCTCTTCAAGTGCATTAATAAAATCTTTAAATGTTTCTATCCAAGCAGGCATTCTATTGTTAATATTTTGCTTTTTTTTTAGTATCGAAAGATGGTGGTGGTTTCAGGAAGACAACAGCATTATAACTGTTTATGGGGTGGTTGGCATTGAGGGTGGAACTCTTTCAGATGCTGTCGGCTGTCCCTGAGAATCTGCATCATCACTGAGGCCCGACAAAAGATCACCCTTTGGGTCATCAAGGATAGTCTTTGGGGTTTTGACCTTCCTGGTCTCCATCAGACCCTCATCACTTGTGTAAACCTCTGGAGTTGTTCTGAGCTGCCACTTGGCAGCTTTGGTGGTATGCCGCTTCTGGTACTGGACAGCTCAGTAAGCACAACCCCAATGATTCTTATTGGGTCTCCCCACCTGGTTCTGAGGGCGTGTTTCTCCATTTATCAAGACTCTGGTAAGTGTAACAACAGTATGCTTTCTTTTTACTTGTTCTGTCAGCCAGCACTTCTGTTCACAATTTTATGTGGTAATTATGATTGTCTTTAACTGCACTTTGTAAACCTGGTTGTATCCACCTTCAACTTAATGCTCCATACCATGTATAATTTTATTTTGCATGGGTGTGCGGTACCTTTCTGAATGGTATAGGTCGCAGTTTACTGACCAATGATACGTAGACTTCTCAGTGAAACTTTCTTTATGTTCAAATGCTTCGCATCGGCTGGAGTTATGCTATGACTCCAAGGCCCATATTTATAATTTTTTTAAAGTTTAACACCGGCTACTGCCATTCCAAGGCGCCAGCCGGGTGTCATATTCAATGAAGGACGGTAGCTGACGCTGCGGGCTGGTTAGTGTCAAAATAATTTACGCTAACCGGGCAGCAGAGGCATAGGGAAGACTGGGGTTGTGCGTCAAAGAATGGTGCAGTCAGGTTAGAGTAAAAAATATTGACTCTAACCCGACTAGCATCATTTTTTGATGCACAACCCCCATGGATATGACTCCTGTCTTAGCAAAGACAGGAGTCATGCCCCCCTGCCCAATGTCCATACCCAGGGGACATTTGTCCCCTGGGCATGGCCACTGGCCACAGTGGCATGTAGAGGGTCCCAAGGTAGGCCACCCTGTGCCACTTAAAGAAAATAATAATAATACTTACCTCTACCTACCTGTACTTACCGTAGATGGGTCCCCCCATTAATGGGTGTCCTCCAGGGGTGAGCGAGGAGTGGCAGGGGGTGTCCCTGGGTGCAGGGATGGGCACCTGTGAACTGCTTCCATGGTTGGAGACCATGGAAATTAGCCCACAGGTCCTTTAACGCTAGCCCTGACCCAGGCATTAAAGAATGACTCAAAACAGGTTTAGAGCCATTTTTTAAGGCCCTCCTCCTCCTGTGCATCATTTTTGCACAGGAGTATAAATAAGGCGCAAATGCCTTTGAATCATTTTTTGCCCAGGAACGCCTACCTTGCATCTCATTGATGCAAGGTAGGTTTCCACTGTAAAAAAATGACTCTAACTCCAAAAATTTGGCGCTAGATGGGTCTAGCGCCAAAGTATAAATATGGAGCTAGGTTTGCACTGGATTTGCGTCAAAAGAAATCACGTAAATCTGGCGCAGAGTATAAATATGGGCCTCAATTTGCCAACCATCGATTCGCACTTCAACAAAGGTACATGTGCTTGGACCATGGAAAACTCTCTGGGAGAACACTGTCTTTGGGTTACTTATTCCCTGTCTCATTGCCAGTTGCAAAGTCTTTGCCAGCCTGGGTACCCGCCAATGACTATGCCACATGCAGAGCTGTAAATCACACCTCTTTATTCCTCTTTGTGTACCTGTGAACTCCCAACATTCTAATCCAAGTTTTAATTCTATTCTAGTCTAGCAATTATGTCACACTGCTACAGAGTCCATTCTGAGTCAAAAGGGTTCAGCTTTAAAATTTTCAAGTTACTTTGGGGGTCATTCTGACTCCCGCCGGCCGCGGTAACCACCGGTGCCGGCGGGAGCCGCCAGAATACCGCTGCGCGGTCAGAAGACCACCACGGTTATTCTGTGTTTCCCACTGGGCGGGCGGGCGACCGCCAGAAGGCCGCCGCCCGCCCAGCGGGAAACCCCTTTCCACGATGATGCTGGCTCCGAATGGAGCCGGCGGAGTGGAAAGGGTGCGACGGGTGCAGTTGCACCCGTCGCGAATTTCAGTGTCTGCTATGCAGACACTGAAATTCTCAGTGGGGCCCTGTTACAGGGGCCCCACGACACCCCATACCGCCATCCTGTTCCTGGCGGCCAAAGCCGGCAGGAACAGGATGGCGGTATGGGGGTCGGAATCCCCATGGCGGCGCAGCCATGGAGGATTCCCCAGGGCAGCGGAAAACCGGCGGTACACCGCCGGTTTTCCGTTTCTGACCGCTGCTGTCAGAATGCCCTTGGGAGCACCGCCAGCCTGTTGGCGGTGCTCCCGCGGTCCCCGGCCCTGGCGGTCCATGACCGCCAGGGTCGGAATGACCGCCTATATCTCGGACCCTGGCCCACCCTGACACCATATTCAGGAAATAGAGTGGAGTGCTATGTACTCACTTGTTCATTTTTTTCTTCGTGGGGCCAGACTTTGCAGACCTGTTTCTTTGGGCCAATTTTAAGAAATGTGGGCGTATTTTGTCCTGGTAGCCAGTCCTATCCACTAGGAGAATTTTCTGCAGGCCTCCTGGCCTTTGAAAGTACTTTTGGCAGGGTTCTTGGTTTTAAAGCCCCCCTGTACCACACTCATCCCTACTTTGCTCCTAGTGCTCTTCTCCTGCTGGTGGGTGCATTTTTCACAGCCCCTCCGCAGCCAGCCAAAAGAACACCCTTTCTGCCAATGTCCCAGGTCCCACAGCCTCATGGTTTCTTGAAGGGCACCTGTGGGTCAGCAGAGTGCAGGACCAGTCCTTGGAAACCTCTAGTTAAACCATCCAGGGTCACCCAGCAAGTCCATTCCAGTAACTGTTCCTTATGTGGGAGTAAGGGGTAACACTACTTCCCTTCAGGAGACCCATCCTAGTCCTGGGGGTCAGTTGGAGTCAAGGTTAGAAAGACCATCCTTTCAGGGCATCAGGTAGCATCCACCTGGGTATTCTTTCACCATTGCTGCTTCCAAGCCCAGTGTCTTGTCATCTGTCTCTCTTGTAAAGAGTATTTTAAAGGGGGGTGGAAAGCTCTAGAAGCCAGGCCCCCTGGCCAATCCTGGGATGCTCCAACATCACTCCACCCCTATCCCACCCCTCCTGCAAAGTATTATAGGACAATCCAAGCTAGGGACTTCAAGATGCCTTTGGAAGGAGCTCCCTGGAGAGCCTTGGCTTTGCCCCTTGATGGCATGACTGGCTTATCCCTTCCCACCAAAACTTCACAGGTGAGTCCCTCCAGTGGGATTCCAGAGGTCTGGACCTCCTCCTTTGTTCCAGTGGGCCTGGTTGTCCCAGCCCAGGTGCTGTGTGACAAGCTATTGGACAGATGCAGATTTTCTTCCCACCAGTTTCTGTCCCAGGATTTTGGTTGAGCACTGTTTGCCCCAATGTGTGTGTTTCCTCTGCTGGGGAGCAAAGTAATTAATGTGGCCCAGTAGTGGGGACAATGGCCTGGAATCTGATTCTGAGCTGAGCCACTGAAACATGACAAATCCTAAAGCACATAAGGTGTGCATGTGGGTTGTAAGGAACTATAAATTCACACTCAGGATCAATGTTTATTCCCAGATTCATACTATGTTGGATCATGTAGGCCTGAAGGCCTACATGAGGCAAAACTGTAACTTAATGACAGATTTTGCCTATAATGTGAAATACTGTGTAAGCTTCAGGAGGCCCTAAGGACCTACACTATGAATGCCCATTCACATTATAAAGCCTATCCCAGGTCAGTGTACCAGTGCCTGAATAGTCCCTTCAATGATAGGTTGCCTGTGCACAGATACGAGGTTCAGCAAGATGGTAAGTCTAACACCTATAACCTTATAAGCATATGCATGTGTTTGCATTTAACAAGCTGAGAGCCTTTTATACTAGCACTCCAGGAGTGACCTTATCTTAAAGTGTAGACATTGGCAGTCACCACTCTTGCTTAAGTGAGACTCAGGTAGTAAGACCCACTCACAGTAAAAGTCCAAGACCTGGGTGGTCAAATGTGAAATATCCTGGGGGTCTAAACAGATGAAACTGTTTTGTTACACCCGGTATCTAACATAATGATGGCAAAAGAGTGACTGAGCATTACTTGATGTCTAGGTCCATACATTTTCTCAATCACATTGATATGATTCTCACTATGATGGCATGATGCCAAAATTAGAACATCTTTCTTCTTGACACTCGTATGTAGAACCAGCTACAAGGAATAGCTAGGGGTCTCTTCTGCATTTCTGCTTCTCCGTCAATAAGGAATCATGGGGCACTGCAGACTACACCAAACACTGTAATTTGGTTATGCTATATTGATGATTTTTTCCTTTAATGGAAAGGATCATAAGAGAGATCCAAAGGATTCATCAACATTCCTACCGACAATGATTTGAACATAATCATGACTAGTACTACCATAGGCCAGCTCATGCATGTAATAAAGTGGATTATTATTTGGTGTGGGCAGAAGCCCACCTCAAAGATTAATAACACTGTTGCGTTGTGGGAACCCCAGAAGTCACCAAATAAACCTGAAGTCAACCTACTGATAGCTACGGCACACAGCAGACAGACTTTAGTTAGGCTAATAGGTAAACTGCTTATGCAATACCAAAACAGTTATAAAGTAAGAAAAACACAGAAGAAAAATCTAAAAACAAAATAGGAAAATAAAGTAAATTGTAATAAACAAAATTACACCAACATGACAAAAATCCAATAAGGGGAATCAGGGATATGTTTTTTCCAATATTTAAGTCAAAATAGAGCAATAAACTACTGATCACCAATGATCGTCCATTGTTGTGGGAGACCAAGACAGGATGTAGGCACACTTTGAAGCTGACCATAATGGATACCAAGATGGGATACACCAAATAGGAATGTCTAGTCAAGGATTTTACTTTTGGATTTAGTTTGGCAAATGGAAATCTGAATCTCTCATTAGGGCAAGGCAGCAGGCAGGGTCATGGAAGATCTCACTGAAGTCAGAAAGGCTTTGAGAGAGATGATCCTGAAGCAATTGATTTTGTTGAGAAAAGCTCTGGGTGAAAAAAGCATATGTCGAATCCAGAACCATCATTGCTCTGGTTGGATACTTTTGTCACCTTCAGCCTGTCACGTTTTCTACCTTGGGACTTAGGGCCAGATGTAGCAAAGGGTTTTACCCATTTTGTGTCTATGGGAAAATGAGTTCGTACATATGGCCCTTAGTTACTGAAATGGAACCCAGCTTTCTCCAGTGGGAAAAGGCTGCAGGCTGCATCCATAGAGGTCTAAACAGTGTTGAATATCTTCTCACTGGGGCCCAATGAACAGGTTTGCTACTGCGAGACACTCCAGGTTGCACAAACCTGTTTCTCCAGCCCAGCAAAATGGCACCTTCACCAGTTCTGCTCTGCTGGTTGGTTTCAGTCTTCAAGCAGCTAGAAGTTAGAATCCCAAACTTTGCAGTGGTAAGTCTGTTTTTCCTTAGTTTTTCCCTTAAGACTTTTCGGCTTAAGGGGACTCTTAGGGCTTCAGAGCTCGGTTCACCAAAGTTCTTGTTCAGGGTCCAGTGTAAGCCCAGTTGTGACTGTGTAACCAGTTAATCCAGAAGAAATTTGTTCTTTAGCTTGTTTTGTTGCTGTAGCCACACAGGTGATCAGCCCAAAGACTCTTGGAGTCAGCTTATTTGTCTTGATTTGGGCACAGGGAGCAGGTGCGGTCCTTCAGAGCTCCTCTTCAGTTGCTGAAAGCAGGGTTCAATCCTAGTATCATCTTCCACAGCCCCAGAAAGTGTTCTGAGGAGGGTTTATTGGTTGTTTCATTTACTGTTGGCACCAGCCTGCGGGTGGGTATGTCTTCTGAAAGTTCCCAGGGTTACCCTACCCACTGTTTTAGTAGCTCCTGTTTGCCCTATTGCAATGTCACAGGCCACACCACTCCTAAAATCCAAAGTAGGAAAACCTTCCTCCCTTGTTCAGAGCCTTTGTGTCCACTGAGAGGTTGGCGAGGGAAATGAACAGTCCCAATGTCCATTTCAAGCATATTTTGGGAGCAGCTCCCTTCCCACTGCGTTTTAAGCCAGCTAACCGAATGTGGGCCTGGGTGGACAAAAGATTTCAGTTCCACAGGTTTCAGTTTACATTTAGTTGTAAAAAGGCAGGCCTCATTGTGCATCCAGGCCATTTCCCTGGTCTTGGGCCACTTTTCAAACCTCATTAAGGTCAAGCACTTGCAGACCAGTTGACAGAAGGGTAATGATAATTAGCATTCTAGACATTAAACAGAAAAAGGTAACTTTCAAAAAGTTACTTTTCCATAATATTTAGTAAAACTCAACTATTAAATTGGATTGTACCTAAATAATTAAAATAGCCTTTGAATGACTGTAGCTGGTGTCTGTCATACGTTGTAGAATAATGTATAAGATCTGTATCTTGACATTCCCTAAGGTCCAGCCACAGCCCTGCCAGAGAGAAAATAGCTTTCAAGGACTGGTCACTGCAGGAATATGCTAAGTTTAAAGTCATACATGTTCCATTTTCAAATATCAGATACCCTACCTTGTGGGCAACAAGGTGTATTTAGGGGTGACACATTAATAATTAAAGGTAAGGTTTCCCACTGTGTCAAACATTGTTATTTTGACAGGCTGTTTGAAAGGTGTTTGGCTGTTGCAGTCAGGTTACACAAGGTAGGTTGAAGCCATGTTTTCCATGTCACTTAAGTGGATGCCACAATATGTGCTGAAGTCCACAAGTGATACTTTACTTTCCATGCCATTAGTGCATCACAATATACAATGGCCTTACAGAAAAGTTAAATATGCCACTTATGGATAAGCCAATTCAACCATGTTTTAGGGGGAGCACAGGAAACTGATTCTTGATTAATGGGGTAAAATGCAAAGAATTCTAAATACAGCAAAACATGGCACAACATTGCAAGGAATTCATGCAAAAGAGGGGCATTTCCTACAGTAGACTGCTTCGATGTGAAGTTAACCACATTTGGCAATGGGATACATACATCTATATTTTGTAAGGAAACAGCAGACAACAGCTTACTGCATTACCATAGTTTTAATCCTTTGCCTTTGCAAAATAGCATAATGCATTGTGAACTTCTAAAGGATAGACACAATTGTAGTGCACCACAAGTGTTTTAAAGGGAACAAGAATTGATGTTGAGCAGATTTAAGGCAAGAGGATACAAAGGAAGAACACACAAATGAGCTAGGAAAATAGGTTTCTGAAGAAAAGACATGGCCTTTTGTTTGATTGACAAAAATAATGATGATGAATGCTGCCCACTTCATTACAATTTACATTATGGAACAAAATGACATTTGCGAAATGTTGTTGAAATACTAGATTTACTTAGACTGGACCCTGTAATGCATGCCAGATTGAGGAGAAGACTCAGTATCACTTATGGCAGCTCGAGTTTCATTCTTGGTAAGCTAATTTCTAGTCACTTTTCAAGTAACTGGGTAAAGCTGGATTGGCTTGAGCCACCCGAGGGGTTTGTGAAATGATTTGCAAAAGAAAAGATAAGAGAGTAATGCTGCCTGCTTCATTACAACTTACAATACGGAACATAATGACATTTGCAGAATTTTGTCAAATGGCATTTCTCATTTTAATAGCAATAGCTAATAGCTGCAGGAAAATGGATGAAAACAATGACTACATGTTGGGGATGAAAGTAGAACTTTACTCAAGGAAGTGCCATAATTTCCTTGTTAAATGCAATGATTGTGACCTCATATTATTTAAATATTACAACGGAGGCAATAGTGCCACTATAGCTATAATTACCTGTGAGTTACTACAGGAAAGATACATTTGTTTTCTTATGCTTTTTTGCTTTTCAATAAATCTGCACAAAACATTCCAAAACAAAAGCTTAGACACTTTAGGCTCTTTATAGAAGGTTTCATTCAAACACATCAAGCAAGGTCAAAAAAGTGATAGGTTCTAAAAGTGTTATTTTCCATTTTAATTCCCATAGGAAGCCTTGCTCTCTGATACAGAAATAAATGCTTTAAAAAATTACACCAAACTTGGCATAGAGAGATTACAGTTTATCGAGAGGCTTTAGTTTTGCGTGCTCCATTGTTGACTTGCCGGGTGGGAAACAGCTCAACGGTACTACCTTATACTGCACCTGCAGGATGATTACAGCCATGAGACTTGCACCCAGTTGTTGTACCAGATGGACAGAAGTAGCGCCTTCACAGCCATACTCACTGAGTCCCTTAAGCTTGCAACCAGTGGTGGTTTAACATGTGATTAATACTAGTCCATCTGCATCCAGACCCTTGGGTCCATGAAGATTGCACCTAAGGTGTGGTACGGACCAGGCAGTGCTAACACCTCTGCAACTAGGCCGCTTGAGTTTATAAAGCTTGTACCCAGTGGTGGTGTACCTGGAGAGTGATATTAACAAGTTTGTGGCGAACCTCACTGTGTATGGCATGCCTAATGGTTGTTGGATTCAAGTTTCACTCTATGATCAGACCCTTCTATCTTTTTTAAAACATGTTTTTGGGATCTGTGGATCCAAAACAGGATCCTCTAATGCTCACTGGAGGGCTTGTGCTTGAACCACAAATCCAGGTCCTGAATCTCGCAACAAAATCCAATACAGTGCTTGGTGTAATCTATTGCAGCGTAAAACCATTGAAAGAATCGCTATAATCCAGTATAGATTGAAGTAATTGCAATATTTGCCTTCAGTTACCAAAAAGTAATAAAAGTACCCCTAACCCATAACAGGGTGAAGTAAGCAGTAATACAACACACAGCAAAACACAAAGGCTAAACATATACATTTGTGGGCATTTGGAAACCACTCTCTGATCCACTCTGGGAAAAGTAAGAGATTTACTCCAACTGAGGGCTGGAGTAACTCCTTATCATGAAGGGAAGGGGAACGGCTCTGCGACAAACTTGTTTGGGGTGATGGTAAACGGTTTTCTTCATGTGGATTGTTTTTGATCAGAGACAAAAAAACAAGGAAAAAACATGCATTTAGATAGGTTTCTACATTACTCCAGTCCATAAAACTATGCTATTCAAAATTCTGCATTGTGGAAATATGAGTCCAAGTGAACATGATGTTCGTGTAGTACACTTGCAAACCTGTATCTGGTTCCGATTTCAATGCATGCTATTGTAAATGTTTGTGAATTTAAAAGAAATATAAACATATGTTCAGAGCTAAATCTCTTTAATTTAATTTGTGAATTGGACCCTAGGTGTCTGAGGGAGCATGTAGTTCACAAGTTGGATCCTGTCAATCCATATATTTAACACTTGACTTACTCCAAGTGGGTAATTCCTAGAGTAATTGGGTCAGTTGTTGTGTCAGCCAATGTGGATGCATCTGAAAATTAGGCAAAAATGCAGATCTGACTCATATACATTCAGGATGTCCTTGTGGACTAACAAAATGTGCTTATGGTCCACGTTGGGTTGATGAAGGAGTTAGAAACCAGTGACCCAGTCAGAGAGACAATGAGGTTTGATACCAATTTTATAGATAGCTGCATTGTATTGTTTTGTTTTGGCATTTATATAGCACGTTCCATATGCCTTGTAAGTGCTGAAACATTTTCTGGGGGATCCACCAGCATTATTTATACAGCACCTCATATCCCTGATGAGTTTGTGAAGTGCTCAAATTTGTATTGGAGTCCTAGGAAAACTTTGAAGTGTATGACTGAAATTATTTTGCTTTTATTTGGACCTATTTGAGACATGCAATTTGAGGTGTGTGCAGTTTAAAATATGTGGTGCTTGTAATGTCTTGCATGATTTAGAAGAACCTTTCTGGCTCCTCAAGGATTCGGTTATCAGTGTGACTTAAAGACTGATTCTGTCAACTCAGTAACTATTGCTGATTCCTTACCATTTTTAGCAATTTACACATTGAAGATGAGAGTTTACAGCTTCCAGTAACCAGATCGGGTCCACTGATCAAAGCACCAAGAATTGTAATTAAAATGCATGTCAAAAATGATTCTCTAAATGTTTTTTTTAATTTTTCATTTAACAGAAGGGGAGATGTAGTGTCTTGTATGATTTAGAACGGAACCTTTCTGGCTCCCCAAGGACTCTGTATCAGTGTGATGTAATTAATAGAATAGAATGTAAAGACAGCTTGGTTTAGAATTTTGGGAGTTCACAAGGACACACAGATTAATAAAGACATGTGACTTACAGATTGGTGTGTGGCCTAATCATTCAGTGGCTGCAAGGCTGGGGAGGACACTACAGTGGTAACACAGTGCGATAGTGTCAGTGTGCATAAGCATGGTGTGTAGCAGAGAGAAAATAGACACTGTTACACATGCAGGTACTTGCATTGATGTGCATCAGTTGGGTCCAGTCAGTAGATGAAAAGGAGTGCTATCTTGAGTACGTACACAGAGGACTGACAGAAGACCATTCCTTTCGAGCTACTGTTAAACCACCACTGAAGTATTATATGGAATCCACTAGAGGGCAAGTACACTTATTGGAGGCACAGTGAAGCTGCTGAAGAAATGCTTTATTGTGTCTAACTAGGAGCTATGAAAGATCAGCCCTTTGGAGACACTGTTAAGCCACCATGTCAGTACTACAGGAAATCTGCTAGAAAAAGAGCCTCTGCTCATTGGAGGTACTGTTAAGCTACCACGGAAACACTATATTGTGTAGATGGTCAACTGAAGAAGAGGTTAATGAACCACTGTAATACTGGAGGTAGTCCACCCACAGCTGTTAGAGGAATCATTCATTGGAGAACTTTTTAAGCAATCAAGAGAATTCTAAATTGAGTGCACAAAAGAGCAACAGAAGCCTAGTCTACTGGAGGTGCTGATAAACCATCCAGGGAATGCTATATTTTGTTCACCCAGGAGTGACAGAGGTCCTGCCCATTGGGAGGAATTTTAAAACAATCAAATACATGCCACATGAAGTCCACCCAGAAGTGACAGAGCTCCTGCACACTGGAGATTGGCTTTTTAATCAGAAACGCCGTACATGCGGGTGGAAGCAAACACAAACCCGAGTAGGTGACTGAAGCATTTGGACATGCATGCTGTTTAGTGAGAGGTGATCAGTTAAATAAAAAAACAAATAGGCAGTGGAGTAGAATCCCAAGCGAGACATCTTTACAATGTGGCTTTAGTGTGTTTCTTTGTGGATTCCTTCCCTTCAGTCTCATGAGATGGCTCATTAGACTTGTTTTAAATCTGTCCAGTGTGAGGCAGGTTACATCTAGATGTGGGATGGTCCAGTGATTGGGGGCTTAGAAGATGAAATTATTGGAATCTCGACGCTGCACATGGTGGTTTTGGTGTGGTCAGTAAGTTTGATTGCAGCCTAGGTCCGTCATCTGTCTGGGTGGGATTTAATTTATGAGTGTACATGTTGTCTATGAAATTGGTGCCTGTTTGGTAACATTACCAGCACGCTTTTTTATTTTGTGTTTTTCTAGAGAAGGGTTGTTGCGGTGAACTGCTGGGAAGAAAAAAAAAAAACAATAGGTCTCAGTCGTTTGCGGTAGTCAATATCCTTAGATTTGATCGGATTCCTGATTATTGTTTGAGCACGGTAAGGCTATATGTCTTGGGTGTTACCTTTCTGGCTGTAGCCCAAGAGAGTTAACTACTGACTGTTGCTGCAGCACTATGGAATCCTAGCAATTATTTTCACTGAATAGTGGATTCTGCACTAGAGGTCGATGGATCGAAGCGACATAGGTTTGAGGGGATATCATCAATGAGTAATGTGAGAATCAATAATAATCAACATAATCAATGATATTAAACCTCAGTCAATAACCACACCTATTTAATTAAGAAGAATTATAAAATGTATTTCTCTAGATTAACAATGCTAATGTTACGAAAATAACTCTCAAACACAAATGGTAAGCGTATAGGATTAATAACAGTTGATTTGAATGTCTTATATATCTCAATTTAATTTAGGAAAACTCTTTAGTTCGGGTTAATAAAAAATATTTATATGCAGCAAACAGATCATAAGTTGCAGCTGGTACCCGGAAAGCAAAAGAGACATATATAACATTACAATGACATACTTTACCCCAAAATCAATAGCAACAAGCAGTCTACTTTAGCGAGGGGACACCATCAGTTATGTCTTCAGAAGAATTGGGCCTAAGAACAGCTAAACCCACACTGCTACAGAAACACTGGAATCTTGACTCTAGTCATCCGAACTCTGGTCATCTCATCTTGTCTCATCTGAATCTCTGATCATCTCCATCTCATCCAAACTCCCTCCGACTCTACCTCGGTTGTTATACTAAATTCTTAAAAGCTTATGATTGGTCACTCTATGGGGTGGTTACTCATCAGCCAATCACCAACTAAAATGATTCCCTAAAATAGGACAATACTACATTAACTAGTACATTTTCTTCAACAGTATCTTTCCTTCTTTCGTCTAATCTGTAGTTCCATTGTTCCATCTCCGTCCAAAACACCCCTTTTCAGGTAGAAACTTTTACAGTATCGACTTCACTTCCATCCTCGAGGAAAAATCACGTATTAGTAACATTCTCAAACAATAGCACATTCAACTTATGCAATGCTCAGTTAAAACATGACCTTGTAAGGCATAATGCAGCAACCCAAAAGGGGTAGCTGTGGACTCATCTACTAAAGCTCTTTTATGTAAGCATTGAATTATGATAAATAACCACAACATTTAATTAGAGTTTTGCTCAGTTAGGAACAGAAAATTAACTGCGGCAACCATGTTCAAAAGTCACCTGTTTTACATGTTAATTCATCATACATTTAGTTACACCGAAACCATTAATAAACATATCAGAAAATCCACACTCTCACACTGTGGCATCCACTCAGTGTCTTGGGGGAGCAATTGTCCTGGTACTAGACCAAGTAAGTGTCTACTTTTCCTTTCCCCAGTGAAGGAACTTGGTATGTTGGTAGTAGTTCACAAATTGATTTAATACTAGTTTACGAGCGAGGCTTCAGATACAGCTGTAGTTCGGTTAAACTGTCATCTCTGTATGAAAGTTTCTAATTAACAGCTTACTGAATAGTTGATATATTGATTCTGTTCCCTATAGTGAACCTCCATAGCGAGCCACTACCGTATTCAAAACCTCATTAGATACACGAGGTGTTCACCAGGAGGAAGGTTTACATTGAAAACGCCCTTTCACAACTTAGATAAAAAGGGCAGATATTTATTGTACTGATGAAGAAAGAAAGCTAGAAAGCCTTCACATAATTCTCGTCACTAGTAGGGGCCTTTTGTCGCCAGGATGCCTGTTTCTCTCAGAAGTTTAATCAAACCCTAAAGGGAAAGACGCTCTGATCAAAAGCAAGATGATTAGTGCCCTTTTTCCCCCATCTCCCCCACTCGTACGGATGAGGTCAGGGAACTGTTTTGAAAAATAACTCGTCCTAACGAGGAAGGGAAGAGGTGCGCTCACGACCTTCTTGCAGACCTGCATCATCTCTAAATGTCAGTTCACATGTTTGTGCCTACAGTATTCCTGAAAGCAATTACGTAATATGAGTGATCTTTTGTAGCGTTCTTCTTATCGGGAAATAACTCAGTGACAGCTTGTGTTTTTAGTGTAAAAGGTCATTTATTAGGACAGGGTTGCATAAGCAAAATAACCTTAACTTTTATAACGTAAACCGTAACTTTATTAACACCCTCCCTTTAACATCTGCCTCGCTCATCCTTCCCCTTCAAACCCTTATTTCGTTTCCATTCCCCTACGCACTCCCCTTTTCCTTTCATGCCCCATTTGGTTCGTGCGTACCCCCACTCAGAGCCTTCACCTGCTTGTTTATTCCCTGGAAGGGTGGCCAAGCCCGCATCTGGCTCACCACCCTCCCCCATCTACTGCTCGCTCTCTGCTGCAACCTGCCCTAACTGACAAGTAAACCTCCCCC
The DNA here is from genome assembly GCF_031143425.1 of Pleurodeles waltl. Classification (NCBI taxonomy): domain Eukaryota; kingdom Metazoa; phylum Chordata; class Amphibia; order Caudata; family Salamandridae; genus Pleurodeles; species Pleurodeles waltl. Next base: position 777,805,876 of record NC_090437.1, on the reverse strand, counting down.
CTTTTTTGCCCTACCTCTAACTTCCATCCTTCAAAACTCTTCTTCCAATTGCCGGGTGGGTGGGAGGCCAAACTATCCGCACGATGGGTCCGCGCGGAAAGAGGCCGGTCCCTCCACCCCCAACCCTTTTTATTACCACCCTTAAGACCCACCCCCACTTACCTTACTCCCAATCCCCTGTCCCGCCGTCACTTCCTTTTCCCGAACCGTCCCGCGGGGAAGACTAGAGCGTTGCTCTATGCTTCCCGCGGGCCCCCTCATCGGGAAATAACCCAGTGACAGCTTGTGTTTTTAGTGTAAAAGGTCATTTATTAGGACAGGGTTGCATAAGCAAAATAACCTTAACTTTTATAACGTAAACCGTAACTTTATTAACACCCTCCCTTTAACATCTGCCTCGCTCATCCTTCCCCTTCAAACCCTTATTTCGTTTCCATTCCCCTACGCACTCCCCTTTTCCTTTCATGCCCCATTTGGTTCGTGCGTACCCCCACTCAGAGCCTTCACCTGCTTGTTTATTCCCTGGAAGGGTGGCCAAGCCCGCATCTGGCTCACCACCCTCCCCCATCTACTGCCAACCAGCACCAACCCACTTGGCGTTGTGCTGCCCCACCCCCCCCCAGACACGCTACTGCACCCCGCGCTACTCATTTCTTGTTTGTAATCCACAAATTCTCTCCCCACAGCTCCTCAACCAGCAGTCTCAGATCTGTCAAATAATACGCATTCCCTAGTGTGGACAAGTGCACCCCATCATCTCTGAATAAAGCTGCCTCCTGCTCCGTAATATTTTCATGCTTTAGTATCTTTATCCCCTGAGCCCAGCAGAACACCCTCATCGCTCTGTTAAGTTTCCTTCGAGCCCGTTCCATGGCTCCGTACTTTACTGCCCCTCTCCACACTCTAAGTGGAACAAACTCTGTCCAAACCAAGCATGTACCATGCAGTTTTTTCTTGAGAATCTCCAAGTCCCTCTGCATGTGCTGCAGTAGCGTGAGTCCTGATAATTTTACCAAATCATTCTCTCCCAAATGAATGATCAACAAATCGGGACATCCCCAGTTCGATAAGTTAGTAGTGATGAAAGGAAGCAGGTTACCCCACCGCATTCCGCTCTTCCCCCACCATAGCACCTCGTGCCGTCTGCTGGATAGTCCCAAGGCCCGACCATATATCTGCTTCTCCGCGAACTTCGCTGCCCAATGTACAAATGAATGGCCGACCAGCCATGTCACCGTCTTGCCCTGCGATGGACCCAGCGCATCTCCTGCAACAGAAAAATAACTGTAACATGTGTTTTGAACATCCAAAACCCCCCCCCCTTCAACCAAAAACTTTGAAGCTATCCCTCCTCACATCTCAGGGTCTAACGTATCGTTCACAACACCTTGATCTCCAGCGGCCTATTGCCCTAATCTTTGCCCAGTCCCAACCCAAATGCGCTGCAGCCGTGGCCGCCCCAATTCTGAATGAATGCGTGCCAAAATCCATGGCCTGACGGCCCACACGTCCTAAAGCCATCCTTAATACTCGCAGGAACTGAAAACTGGTGAGCTTGGAGCCTGACCTGTGTGTGAAAACCCCTGCTTCTTTGTTCAACCTGCCTGAAAATTGCCACTTACTCCATTCCGCAACAGGGCAGGCCAACACGTTGCCCCCTTTTTCTAACCATACCCACTTACCCCTGCCTAGTTGATCGGTTTTTGATCGTCTAAGCCAAATCCCTAAACGGCCACCGTGCGCGCACACATCCTTGTAGCGTACCCCCACCGCCCTGCCAACCCCCAGCAACTCTGACACTCGGAAAGCTCCAAAAAACATCCACACCATGCATAGCCGAAAAAGTGCCAATTCGTAATCGTCTGCGCAACATACCGGCAGTACGTGTAACAACTCCAGTAATAAATCAAAATCAATGGGCTCCCTGGCCGCTCTACCCTCTACCGATCTAATCCTGCCCCAACCTTTCAGCATCCTTCCCAGTAGATCGTTTCTTGCCGGGTCGTGATCAAAAAACAATTTCCCATAAAACGATACCCCTGCCAATTTTCCCCCTATAGTGGCTGCTGACAGACCTTTCTGAATCATATGCAGCACAAAACGCAACGCCCGATGCTCTAGCTGTCTTTTGCTCTGTCCCCAAAAACTTCCTATAAACCGTTCAAAAAACTTAAAATCCAACCAAGCCAGCCGGTAACTTCGCCGAGTAGATTCCGCTAAGGACATCTCCACCAGCCCTGTGATCATGCCCCCCATTCCCAAATGTCTGCCGGGACCGGTGTCTTGTTCTGTTCTGCTCCTGGCGCCAGGTTGCGGAAACGCTGCCACTGTGAACGAGACAGGGAATCCGCAATCTCGTTGAAAACTCCTGGAATATGTACAGCTTTAAATATCACATTCAGAGATAAACATTGCAACATAAAACGGCGCAACAAGCGCAACACCCTCACATCCCTCGCCTTCTGTCTGTTCACCAGCTCGCCGACCGCCATATTGTCGATTCTGAATAAAACTGTCCTGTTTGCCAATTCCTGTCCCCATACCGCCATGGCCACCAGGAGGGGAAAAAATTCCAAAAAGGCAATACTTCTTCCCTGTTTTAACCATAATGTTGGCCACGCCTCCGCGCACCACCGGCCGTCCCAGAAAATCCCAAAGCCATGTGCTCCCGCCGCATCCGAAAAAATCTGCACCTGCCACACTATCTCTTCTTCACAGAACCACATAGATACCCCATTGAATTGTTTCAAAAATGCTTCCCACACTCTCACATCTTCTCTAAGTCCCGTCGACCTCTTATTCTGTGGTGTGGCAAAACTGCACCCGACATGGACAAACCCAATCGCCTACAGAAAGTCCTTCCCCCCCTAACTACCCTGCAAGCAAAATTGAGATACCCCAACAGCTTCTGGGCTGTCCGCAAGTCGATTTTTCGTGCCTCTTTCACAAGACCCAAGAAAACCAGTATCTCCGTTACCTTCTGTGCTGGTAATCTGGCCGTCATAGTATTGGAGTCCAACTCAATACCCAGAAAAGTTAGTACCGCTGCGGGGCCTTCAGTTTTTTCGGGTGCCAAAGGCACTCCCATCTGTTGTGCCGTCTCCTGAAAGATTGTCAGGGCCCTCTGGCATTCTCCTGAATTCTTTTTCCCTACGAACAGGAAATCATCCAAATAATGGGTCACCGCATAGTGCCCACTACTTTTTACAAACACCCACTGCATGAAGGTGCTAAATGCTTCGAACAAAGCGCATGAAATTGCGCAACCCATGGGCAGAACCCTGTCCACATAGATGGCCCCTTCAAACTGCATCCCCAGCAAATCAAAATCCCCAGGGTGTATTGGTAGCAACCGAAAGGCAGATTGTATGTCGCATTTTGCCAGTTCTGCGCCATTGCCACACCCCCTGACCAATTTAATAGCATCATCCACCGACGCATACTCCACTCTGGTATCTTCTGCCGCAATGAAATCGTTAACCGATGTGCCCTCCGGCCATGATAGGTGATGAATCAACCTGAACTCACCCGGGGCCTTCTTCGGCACGACTCCCAATGGGGAGATCATTAAATTCTGACTTGGCCACTCATAGAATGGGCCCGCAATTCTACCTAATGACAGCTCCTTGTCCAACTTCTTCCTAACCACTTGAGGTAGTTCCTTCGCAGACCGCAAGTTGTCTGCCCAGCGCCTCTCCCGCGGGCCTTGGTAGCTGACCCTGAACCCCTCTTGAAAACCTACAGCTAACTTCAACGCAGCTGCCTCATCCGGGTATCTGTGAAGCCATGGCAAGATAAAATCTACCCTAACTGGAGTAGGTCCCCTTTGGAGCAGGAGCGCCCTGGGTCCCTCTGCCTTTTGAGGCCCTCCATTGCTCGGAGGGGCTGGAAAGTGAAAAACATTGTGTGACCGGATGACGGCCCCCGCACTTGGAGCAGTCGTGTTTAAATTTACAAGGATGTCTGGAGCAGAAACCCTTGTTGAAATTCCAGCACGCTCCTGTCGTGCTAGGTGTTGTTTTCTGTCCCACACCCACCCCCCCCGGAGCGGGACGTGCCTGAAATGGCTTATAGATCACCGGTAAACCACTCGCTGTATGAGTTGATGCCGTGGATTGCGATGACGCCATCCATTGCATCCATAATTCTGGGTCGACATCCCCCCATGGCTTATCTGGGTTAATGCTCACTCGGGCTCTGAACTCTTCGTCGTAACTCAGCCAGGCAAAACCCCCAAAATGCATCTGCGCTTTCCTAATAATGTCCATGTATTTAAATAGCGCTATAGCTCTGTCAGGGTATTTCTCACAATAAATACTCGCAAAAAACAGAAACGCCGATGTCCAGTTATCCATATTGATTGGGACCCTCGGCCTACGGGCCAGCTCCCACTCCTCCTCCTTAGACCCTTCCTTGGCTTGTATGTCCCTATGTAATAACTTAAAAACGTCCACATACTCGTGTCTCCATATTCTGGCCTTCGTTTTCTCCACCACATGTGAGCCCAAAGGCATAGCCAATCCCATATAGGGTAGCCTCTTTTTGTGTTCACCCCCTTCCTTCGCTTCTGCGCCTGACTTCTCCCCTGTTGCCTTGTCTCCACCCTCGCCCTCGGTCGTGGCTCTGGCTTGTGTCTCTGTACTTTTTTCCCCGCCCTGTTTATCCTTAGCTGGTACTGGGTCAAGTATCGAACCATCACCTACTCCTACAGACTTGTAAATTGGCGCATCAGCCCCTTTCCCGCCATCCCCCCAGACCGACCACCATTGCCCTTTACCTCTTCCTTGTGTAGCCACAGGCCGCGAAACCTTCCGGGCCCCTCGGCCCCGTGCTTGCTCTTGCCTCCTTTCTTGTGGACCACTGCCGTAGTCCCGTTCCTGAAAAATAGAAGCGGAGAGGGGGGTTGCGCCGCTCCTGCGTCCTCTTCCCCTCCCCCTTAAGCTGAGTATCTCTGTCTCCCTGATCTCCCCCTCTTCCCATTCCTCCAGCTCCTCCTCATATTCCAGTTCCAGCACATCATCCTCACACACATCCATCTGTTTACTAACGTTCCCGCTCATCATCATATAGTTAGCAGGGTTATCCTCATGGCCCTCGTGGCGTCCGCCACCTCTGTATTGTCCCCGATCCTGCGGGGTAGAGAAGGCCGCCGAAGACCCCTCTAGCGCTTCAGACCAACGTGCAGGGGCCGTATTGCGCCCCGTTGGCATCGCCTTCTTTCTGCCAACCTCTTGCCTTGGCATTGACCTTCCGCGCCCAGTCTGGCCGCATGCGCCACTGGTACCCACCGCGCTGCCTAGACCGCTATCCATCCCCGTTTCCTGGCCCCTGTCGCTCGGGACCCATACCCAACTACCTTTCCCGGCGTCTTGCGGCATGGTTCCTGTGCTGCCTACGCTATCTGCTGGTCTCTTTAGCTGCTGGCCGTGTGGCACGGACATGTCCCGCTCCAAGCACAATTGGGCCCACCTGTCCTCCGTTTCTGCCACTATGCGGCGTTGCTCCTTAATCCTGGCCTCTAGGTCCCAAGCCTCATCCATATCTAGCCTGCCAGGCCAGGGGCCGGGGGGCGTTGACTCCCCTGCCGGCCCTCGCGTCTCTTGGGACTGCCCCTTACCGGCCCTGCCCTTGCCCAACCCGCCCGTGAGTCTGGGCCCCTTGCCTTTCTTTTTGGTGTTGTTGTTAGCCCCACCCTTAGGCAGAGACAAGTCCATGGGCATGGGGTCTATGGGGGGTGCGGGATGCTCGCGCACTAACTCCTCCTGCACGGGGGCTTCTGTCTCTAAAAACTGATCCCGTTGCGGATCTATGCCCCCCACCTGGCGCGCCGGTGCCGTGCCCTCGTCTGATGTGCCTGGCTCGACCACTGGACCTTCCCCGTTACCTGGTTGGCTGGTGAGGGGGGGTACGCCAGGCATCCTTTCCACCGCCGCTTTTTTGGGTTTCTTGGGCCTCTCGGGGGATGTGCATGCGGCTACGGCCGCCGCTACTCCGCTTGACGCGGCACGCGTCGGCCGCACCATGCCCACCCAGGCCTGTTCTAAAACCCCAGGCCTGAGGAGGTCAGCCCGACCCGCCTCGCCAAGTACTCGAAGCGCGGCCCGTACCGCCTCCGCGTCGTGGCTGGCTGCCATGGCGCAGGGGCGGGCCTCCCCTTTTTTTTTTTTTTTTTTTTTTTTTTTTTTTTTTGTGTCCGGGCCTCCTGCACTCGGCGGGAAACAAAAACAAGGGCTCTTTGTTAAATGATTTATTTTTATTACTTTTATATCTATATATATATATATTATATATTTTTTTTTTTTTTGGGGGGGGGGGAGGGGTCCCCTACCGAGTGCGAGGAAAAACTCTCTGCCCTGTGTGTGTCCTTATAACCTGTGCTACCTGTTCTTTAAAAATATATATATATTTATGCATATATTTTTTATTTTTTTTTAAAATATAAATGCCCGACCGGTTCCTCTCTGTCCCCGGCTGTGTCTGTGTGATCCGGTTGCTACAGCAACCCGATCTTTTGCCCGGCCGCGGAGCCGCCGGATCGGCCTGGCCTGCTGCCAAACCACACGTGCAGCCTGAAAAGGGGGAGCGGCCGCCCGCGGAGGAGCGCGTTGCCGCCCCCTGTCTCTGCCAGCCCGCGGGGGAGAGCGTGTGCTCCAGCCCCGGTTGCCGTTTGGGTGCACGCCCCCACCGCCCGCTCCGTCGAGAACCCCACACTACCTTTACTCAAAAAGCCCCCAGGGACCGGCCAAACTATCCGCACGATGGGTCCGCGCGGAAAGAGGCCGGTCCCTCCACCCCCAACCCTTTTTATTACCACCCTTAAGACCCACCCCCACTTACCTTACTCCCAATCCCCTGTCCCGCCGTCACTTCCTTTTCCCGAACCGTCCCGCGGGGAAGACTAGAGCGTTGCTCTATGCTTCCCGCGGGCCCCCTCATTCACTCTTCAGGAACTTAAAATAGGCCGAAAATCTGTACAGGATCGTGAAACACGCAGGTATGATTGATGTGTTGCAGGTGCTTCCATGGCAGCTGCATGTATGTGCGAAAAGAGCGTGTTGTTGTGATAGAAGTTTGCTCTGCTGCCTGTCCTGCAACCCTCATGTATTTAATTGTGTTCAAATTATATATATATTCGGTGTGTATCTTGCATGGCAGTTAGGCAAGCTGTACCTGTTCCATATGACCAAAGTGTTGACAAAGAAACTTCAATTGCTGCTGCCTATGACGTAGACGTCGGTGTTTGAGGGTGGCATACACAACTCCTGTGTGTGTTTGTGTGTGCAAAAGAGCCCATTTTACGGTATTAAAGTCAATTTCTATTGCATTTCGTTTAAAAAAAAAATCATTTTAGCATGCAAGATCAAATTACCGTAACTCTAGATTCATACAGACTACGACACATTTTGTGTTACTGCAGATTGAAAAAAACATCTTTGCAAAGGAGCTAAACTTTCTATGACCTGGTCATGATTCCCACTGGTGTGGTGAAAACTGAAAGGTTCTCCATGCATTATGCATTTCTCAAAACAAGTTATAGAAACGGCAAGGGTGAAAGCCCGGTCACTGTGCTTGCACGGATGCACAATGATACTACGTCATTTTTTTAAAAGTAGGTCACGGCTTCCCTTACTAGGGCAAAGTGTAAGAAAAAGATGAACAATTCAGTATATAGTAATCAAACTCTTTAAATTTTAGCATTTTCACACGCTTATCCAAGATGAAGAAATCTCTTTAAATTATATAAGGCTGTGTTTTGCAACCACATTCTTTAGAGTGCTAAATTGATAGAATTAACAATAATAATAATAATAATAATAATAATAATAATAATAATAATAATAATAATAATAATAATAATATCATATAATTATAAATGTGAATTACCATAATGTTTGTCACCAAGGAGTTCACTGAGAACCCTATGGTAAAATCCGTATTCAAATTCACTTTTTACTCATCTATAATTTTATGTTATGTATGGCCCTCAAAATCCTCTGTCCCTGCTTTTAACTACTTCGCAGAGGCAGGGTCTCTCCTCCCTGCACTAAATTTAGAAAAAACATGGCGTCCTGCCACCCACTCCACCACTTTCGGTGCCCTCCCAACGCTCCAGAAGCTGGGCCCTCTACTGTCCAGCGCAGTTCAGAAAGCCTGGCAAGGGCAAAACAGGAGGTGAACTACTGGATTGTAAATCCAGTATTTAGTGATAATAACAACAATAATAATAATAATAATAATAATAATAATAATAATAATAATAATAATAATAATAATAATACAGTTCCTGTCTCTTTATCTCACCCTTGCTGTTTTTTTTATCACTTTTCCTTCCACTACTTTCCACTTTCTGTCTTGGTGTGTTTCTCTCTCTTGCTCTGGTAATGAAAAAATACAAATAAAATCTTATCACTTGCAGCAGCCCGGTCTGCCTTACCTTGGATGTGGAGAGTGCAGTCCAGGTTGTTCCAGAATATTATGCACTGTGTTCGGAGACCATGGAGGTAAAGGAACGACACTCCCACGTACCTGGTCCCACGACAACATGGCGGATATGATGAGCCGGTGAGCTATTTTAGACCCGCTTGGCAGAAGTGCACTTCTTGGTGTTCTAGTGTTCCGGACCCTACGTGTGTGCACTTACCCAAGTTCCATTTCTCCCATCTTCTGCGATGCGGTCGCAGTCCCTCCACTGATGCATCCGCAAATTCCTGGCATTCAGGTCTTCTGGATGGCACCTCAGGCTCCACAGACAAGTTCTTCTACATTTTCCTGAAACAAAATTAAAAGGACAAATCAGTGCTTTTCAAGCAGTAACAGTGCACACGCTCGCCTAATATTCTTGCAACTTAGCTTTTCTGTGTTGGTCAAGGCGAAATGCATATTGCTGGCATCTTTGTGTCTTCACTTTGTATAAAACTGCAAACAAACAGAGAAAAGGAGTGTTAATTTAGGACTTTATTATCTCTCAACAACTTATGATTAATGAGCATTTCTTTATGTTTTGTATGGTTATGACCTGACTTTTACTCATTTAAATATCCACTGTGAATTTCTTTTTGTATACGTTTGTTTTATATCTGCTATGAGACCATATCTTGAACATTGTGTAATGATAAGGAATTTGATATACATATTTTGAAAGGCTTCAAGTAACCTATTGTATATATGTGGATGTGCACACTAAAATGTATATCTGCTTGGATCCATGACAACAATTATTTATCCTGAATCTTGTCAACCCCAGGTTTGTCAATTCCAGAAGTTCTCTTGAGTAATATTCTCTAAGACTCTCCATGTAAGCAGGGAAGAGGGAATCAACAGGTAGTAACCTCTTCCACCTGGGTAGTTAAAAGGAATACCAAACCACACCTAGGGCTAACCCAATCTCTTATTTTCCCTACAGGAGGCAGAAGTGCAGACCTTACCACTGGTTATTATGAAGTTTCCAACCAAGAGCAGTGTCTTTTTTCTTTCATCCACTCCCTTATCCCCTACGGGCAGTGATCATCTAGATGTACAATAGTCTGGTGGCTGGTGCCTAGTGTGGGAGTTGGGGCCATGCCGTGTACTCTTCAGCTCACTCCTGCAGGAAACCCATTTGAGTGCTTGATAGCAGCCAGCTGCATATGTAAGCACTGCTCAGAAATATGAACGGTGCATTGATCTTTTGGAATATATACAATGATGTGTTTCTTTTGATGTCTTTACCAGTTAAGTTCATTTTCTGGCATCCATTTTCAATGCTTTAGACCCTGTCCCCTCTCCATATTTGGCAACACAGCAGCCTATTTTCTCCCACTTGGCTCTGCAGGCTATTATGCAGGAGTATTTCTTTTTATTAGACTTTGCCAAGCAATGGAAAATGTGGTCATTACTGAAGATCTGATTTGGAGTTTTTTTTAAGGGACAGTGCTCTGATTTCCTGAAGGAAGTCTTATCTCTGGAAGAGAGTCCATGCAAGGAATTCCCTCCACCAGAGTGAATAGGATGGAGGGAAAAATATGTGGTTCTACATTAAATATAGCAGGAAACAAAGTCTGATTCATGCGTTCTTGGACTTTGATATTGGCTCATGATTGAAATTTTGCCTCTTCATCACATTAAGAAAAACTGTAGGAGGTGATGAGAAACAGACTTTGCTTGATTGAAAAGCCTTACCGATATTTTGCTCAATTGAAGAAGGGATTGAAGATATTAAACTGCTTTAAATAATTTTTGTTTCAACATATAGCAAAAAAAAAACACAGGCAATATTGGAAAATCTACATGAATCTGACCAGTCAGTGTTGTAATGGAGCAACAAGACTGGTTTGAAGAGAGTAACACCACTCTGTTGATAACTGAACATTTTCTGTAGTTGCTGTCCCCACATAGAATCAACACCAATCAACACCACCATGTACCTGCCTCTCAGACTGGGATATAAGATTTTTGAATTGTGCCATGATTGGCCTTCAACTGCAAGGGGAATCAGGGCACCACTCAATTATCCAGGGTGTGTCCATGAATCTCCTATACTAACACAGTAGACCAACCAATACTCTAACCTCTTTCTTAATGGAGGCAGCCATATTTATGAAGTAGGGGATGCATAAAACCCCTCCCTCCCGCTTCATACATTAGTGGCTCATTGGGTGTGACCAAAAGAATGCAGTGTTCATAACATGCCAAGACGAAGATACAATCTCAGACATTGGTAGCCATGGCTAATACACTATAAATCTGACATTTCAGTGTACAAATCAGAATATCCTCTTTTAAGAGACAAAGGGATTTATTGAGAGTATGGTGGATACAGGACATTTGTCCTGAATTAGTGGAGCCCTTTACACCGGATTTAGTTTTTACCTGATTGCACATTCTAAATAGGGCAGGCAGGATAGCTTCAGATATTTGTCAGATGTCCAGCAAGCCAGAGAGTCTAAAAAACGTAAAGAATCATAAATGTAAGACAGAGAGCAATCTAATATAGTCTGGAGCAATCTGATATAGTCTGACAATCAAAAGAGTATGCATTAAATGTCAAGCTATAACCTAGATCTCTAAGGAAATATGGTCTGAGCCTGAGCAGAGGGTGGAAATTGTAAGTAGACATATATTAGTTGTTGAAGGCCAGCATATTTTCTGATTTATATCGGGTACAAATACAAATAGCTGGTTGGATTGTTGTTTAATGTCACTGACCACATTTATGACCCACAGCGCTTGGTCAGACACTGGTTAAGCAACAATGACATGATGCTTGTTTCTCTTGCATAACTTTTGGAGAAGCATATTTCATGGCCACCCAATTAAAAATGCTTGTGTTTGTTCCCAACTAAAAATCCCATAACTATATAGAAATAAACCTTCGCAGATTATAAACCTGAGTAAGACTGAAGGCACCATCATTTTAGAAGACATGCAAAGCACATTCGGAATGTATGGTGGCAGTTAGAGGATGCTCCTGCCGCATACTATTTAGTTCAGGCTAAATCTCTGCATGATTAACGACCATGATCTCTTACTTAAAACTATCCTGAACAGACACCATAAACTTCATTAAACAAAATTCTGTACAAGCGTCTGATAAATTATATCAATCTATCTGCCTTTGCTAACATTTCACCTACACTCGTCCTTCTTTCACTCCCTGAGACTATACTACTGCTATTTAAAATTCTCACTTTCATGAAAACAGCAAGTTACCTACATTTGACATCAAGTTGCACCGCAAGAACACATAAAGTTGAAATCAGCTAATGGCACCGAAAATGTATGACACCCCAACAATCTGCATGAGCTGAAAAACCAAGGGGCATATTTATACTCCGTTTGCGCCGAATTTGCGTCGTTTTTTTCGACGCAAATTCGACGCAAAACTAACTCCATATTTATACTTTGGCGTTAGACGCGTCTAACGCCAAAGTTCATGGAATTAGCGTCATTTTTTTGCGTGAACACCTTCCTTGCGTTAATGATATGCAAGGGAGGCGTTTCCGTCTTAAAAAATGACTGCGATGCTATTGCGTCGGATTTATACTCCCGGGCAAAAATGACGCCCGGGAGTGGGCGGGTCTAAAAAACCAGCATTTGCGACGGATTTTAGCGCCTGGGTCAGGGCAGGCGTTAAGGGACCTGTGGGCTCAGAATGAGCCCAGAGGTGCCCTCCCCTGCCCCCAGGGACACCCCCTGCCACCCTTGCCCACCCCAGGAGGACACCCAAGGATGGAGGGACCCATCCCAGGGAAGAAAAGGTAAGTTGTGGTAAGTATTTTTTTTTATTTTTTTTTGGCATAGGGTGGCCTGATTTGTGCCCCCCTACATGCAACTATGCCCAATGACCATGCCCAGGGGACAGAAGTCCCCTGGGCATGGCCATTGGGCAAGGGGGCATGACTCCTGTCTTTGCTAAGACAGGAGTCATGTTAATGGCGTCTGGGCGCACAAAAAAAATGGCGCAGATCGTGTGAAGACGATTTTTTTGCCTCAGCCTGACTTGCCCCATTTTTGGACGACCAAACGCCATTTTTCCCTACGCTGGCGCTGCCTGGTGTACGTGTTTTTTTTCACGCACACCAGGCAGCGACGGTCGGCTAACGCCATTCAATAAATACGGCGCCCGCATGGCGCTTCAGAATGGCGTTAGCCGGCGCTAATTTTTTTGGAGCAAAACTGCGTTAGCGCAGTTTTGCGTCAAAAAGTATAAATATGGGCCCAAATGTCATTTATGGGAAAGAAGCTGGAGAAAGCCAACCGCTACACAAGACTGAACCGCATGGTGCATCTGGCATTAGAAGTGCAAACAAGGAATTCTGAATGGAGGTGGTTTATATTGGATCCTTTTCCTCACTTAACATTTGTATATGAGAACTTGTTGAAATAACATTCTGGCTCATCTACTGAACTAACTATCCATAGGGACTCATTGATTGTACATGTTGATTAGATTGGTACAACTGGTGGCGAGATGGTCATTTTCTACTGCTCCTTTTTATACCTTAAACTTCTTATTATTACAGTGGTTGTATCTTTGCTATTAGAAATAATGTGGATTTTCAAAGTTCACTTTAAAATGTTACTTATTAATTATCCTCTGGATTACCTTGCCCAGTTTATTTGGCCTTTTCAGGTACTATTCCTAATATTAGTCTCCATGTGAGCAATGTATTCATTTTAGATTATTTCAATTTTGCGATTAATGTGCCCTATGACACAGTTGCCTACGAACTCATCACCAGCTGTGCTACCCTTCACCTAAAACAACACTCTTTCTCCACCTATAATAAAACACCATACCATGCATCTAGAACACTGAAATGCTGACTTGGTTTCTTATGTTTATAGTATCAGTCTTTCCTAGGGATGTCCATAATAAAATTATTTTCACGGTGGCATTTCCCAATCTGCTAAGAAGACCTATTGGCTCAAAATCATCCATTGTAATGACGACTTGGACTCATTGCTTGCCTGCACACATAACTGACACATTGCACATCTCTAATCATAGGCTAATGGAAAACAAGGAGCATAGAATTACTAGCATGGATTACCTGTGCTCTAGTTAAAATATTTCTCTCAACCTGTCCATCTCCAGGTGATCTGCCACATTCCCACCTTGGTGCACACAGGAAGTGCTAGAAGCCTAACCTGCTTGTTAAAATTTGTGCTAATTCATTGCATCTCATTGTATCCTTACCTCGATTTGGATCTTTAAAAACACTGTTGAATCTACTCAACCACTTTATTCTCAAAATTGATTAAAAAACACCTCTATTGAAATGTGTGAATTCTTCAAATACTTTAATGAACTGGCCACACTTACTGCCACTAAGTCATCTATCTCCTTGTAGGATATTGGGTTATTAGTTGTGCAGGATGTGAGACCTTCACACGTCATAATTCCACAATTTCCCCTTACTGAGAACCAAGCACCTCATAGTAGTTCTTAAGTCTCTCAGAGAAACAAAGCAGAGCAGTCTATGGCCTACTCAGTGGAGGTGATGTGGGCTAGTAATCATTCCCTGGCATACAATAATGACAACCTATGAATAATTGTCTACTCAGAGCGTATTCTTTAGAAAATAAAAAGTGCGTTTATTACACACTACACATTAATTACAAATATATACTACATACTACACGCTAATTACAAATATATACATCAGACAGATTCAAAAACCTTAAATGACTTTCTGCAGTCACATTAGACACCTATCTCACTCCTAATGATTCTTATTTCGCAATCTGCTTACTTCTTATTTTCCTGTTAGTGAGGCGGGGGAACTCTCCAAAACAATGTCTTTATTTTTAAACATTCAAAATCAACATAGTGACTACTTATGTTCCGTTAGTCAGTAGCTATAGACCAACTCCCCTCATTTTAACTTCTCCAAACCCTAGGTGTTCATTTTTGCTGAATCCATACCCTGGAGCCAGATTAGTGGCCCTCAGAATTGGAGCGATTCCTCTACCTGCTTAATCTTCACACAACCTAGCTGTCATTTTTGATCCCAAATTAACTCTTGAACATATCTCTAAATTTTTCTTTTTCTGCATCTTTCTGTTTAGGATACCAAGGAAAAATTCTTCCTTGTCACCCTTCTACTTTTCATAAGACAGTAATCCAGGCTCTGATTTGTTCCAGTGGAACTACTGCAACTCTCTGTTTCTTGAACATCCCTAACACATCACCTGCAACCTATACTTTAACTAATAACTCTGCAGCTCTTGCTATTTTGGAACTGAATAAATGAAACATTCTGGGGGTCATTACGACCCTGGCGGCCGGCGGTAAGCTGGCGGTAACACCGCCAACAGGCTGGCGGTGTTCCGCCAGCTATTATGACCATGGCGCAATAGCCACGGCCACACCGCCGGCCCTCCACTATACCGCCAGGCTTCCGCCTGGTGGTCATAATCCCCAGGACAGCGGTGCAAGCACCGCTGCCCTGGGGATTATGAGTCCCCGACCGCCAGCCTGTCCGTGGCAGTAAACACCGCCATGGAAAGGCTGGCGGTAAGGGGACTTGGGGGGCCCCCAGGCATAGCCCTGGCGCGCATTTCACTGCCCGAATTTCGGGCAGTGAAATGCGCGACGGGTGCTACTGCACCCGCTGCACATCAGCATTGCCGCCGGCTCTATTACGAGCTGGCAGCAATGTTGATGTGACTTTTCCGCTGGGCCAGAGGATGGTAACACTGTTACCATCCGCTGGCCCAGTGGAAAAGTCATAATAGGGAGCCTCAGCAGTCTTTTTCCAAGACCGCCGAGGTTGTAATGACCCCCTCTATCTTTTCTCTTATCGAATATCTTAATTGGTTACCCATCTTTTTACCTCTCATTGGGCGAGTTGTTACCTCAACTCTTTAATCAAACCCTATTTTCTCAATAATGCCCCTACTGTAGGCTCCTTCCTCACGCCCCCTGGAGACACCTAAAATTAGACATGTGAGCCAATGGGGCTGCTCTTTTACCTACTTAACCAGGAAGGCCAGGACTGCTGCTGAGACACCTGTTTTCTAGGTAATTATCAACTTTACAAAACTTAAATAAAATTGATCATACCACTCACAGTTCCAACCCTTCACACTAGAGAAACCACCTAAAAGCACATGAAAGAACATTATGAACTTACAAGAAACTGTTTACGCCTCCTCAACCTTCTACCCTACTGGTGCCATTACAATGACTTTGAAACCACCTGCTTTATTTGTTCTGCTACTTGATTGATTATGTCAAAAATCTTATCACCTTATCACCCACTATCCTTTCCTGAACCTGAGAGGACCCTTAGGGATCCTGTAATGAAGACTGTAGTCTGACAGAGAAGAAACAATTCATCAGCAGAGGCTGTTGACCAAACACCTCACACCATGGACATCCACAACTCTTCCACTGCTGAATCTTCAGCAGCAAAGTTCTATTGGCACCTATCAATAGACAGAAAACTGAAGAGTGAACTAAGGGGAATACATTTATTCAGTAAACATTCATCATGTAATATGCATTAAACAATGCTGACTATATACAATAGAAGATGGAGGATCACAAGAAAACAACAGGCAGCCAGGGCAGAAATCCAGATTTTGAAGGAAACAGTGATTCACAAAGAAATTAAATATCCAAGGCAGAAGTGACTCAAACAGATGGACTCACCAAAGAACAAAAATATATTTCCACTACAACTTCCTCAGGTAGTACAAGTTTGTGAAACACGTCTTAAATGAGGAACTGCTGGACTCCAGAGAAAACTTCTGGATGTAACATCCAAAAGCATTGCATCCAGAAGGACACAACATCACTGACAATACCACCTGGTTACTGCATATCTCAAGAGATCTCAGGGCTGCAGTGATTCCACATTCCAAATGGAATGCAGATCTGTTGCCCTCAATTCATCGTTAGAGTACTGAAAGTTTCAGAGTGGTTTATTAAGGGGGTGCATAGAAAAAAGGGAGTCCAAAACAGGATTAAAATCCAATGCATTTTACTCACTACCTCATTACGAGTTTGGTGGTCCCACCACAGGACCGCCAAATTCATGGGAAGGGCAGAATAGTTATAGCAGTGACATTTCCCCTGAGTGTATTAATTTGTTCCCACTGGGCTGACCAGCTGGAACAGCGTTAGGATTTTGGCCTCGGCTCCCCCTAGGGAGCCGAGGCCAATATCCTAACACTCCTGCACCCTTGGCATGCACACTGTCTGCAAGGCAGATAGTGTGCATTCCGATGGTGCTGGGCAGGGGGGCTCCTGCACTGCACATGATATGGTTATGGAAGGTGCAGGGGCACCCATGAGGCTGAAAGCACTTTCTTTCCACCAGCTTTTTCATGGCGGGCTCCCCGCAATAAAAAGACTGGCTGAAATAGGGGTTGTAATCAGACAGGTGGCACTGAGTTCAGCCGCCATGGCTGGTTGCAAGCCCGTCTGCCATCTTGCCATTGGTAACCATGTTTCCATCGGGGACGGCAGTCCTTTGGTGGACTGACGGCCAAAGTCACAACTTGGTGGTCGGACCACCAAAGCCGCAATAGTCCAACCGCCACATTGAATTTGGTAGTCTCATGACCACCAAACTTGTAATGAGGCCTTTAGACTTTTGTGTTTCATGTAGCACGAAACTGGCCAGTCAGATTTTGCTGAAATTTGGCAGCATTAGATATTAAGGTGCGCAGATTATTCTTTTGCACACTGAGGGTAAGTGAAATAAGTAGTTCTTAAGTTATAAGCTTTTTCAACTTAGTGATATCTTGTAACACCATACTACTAAAAGTAGAAAGGAAGCCCAAAAAATAAACAAGACTACATTCATAAAGTTTACCAATTTCTACATGAAAACCTGAAAGACTCATTTATGGTCACATTCTAATGGAAACATTTAAACAAATACACAACAAATGGAATAAATCTTAATCTATATGTTTTCTTTGCATGCTCTCTTGATCACAAAATAAAGCTGTTCCAACAAGCCAAACAAAAAACATCTTCCTTATGTACTTCTGTTTAAAAAATAGAAAAGTGACCTAGCAGTGAGCTGCACAAACTACTATATGGAGGACATGATAATTGGCCATTTGAAGAAAAATAAATCTTATTTTTGTTAACAATGGTAGGCTTTCATTCACATTGGGCTTCATATGTAGTTTACTCCTGCTAAAAGTCCAAAAATAAACTAGACTGCATGTATAAAGTTTCAGAATTACTACATGAACAACTGAAAGACATGTTTAAGGTCACATAATTATGTAACCCAATAAGCAAATACATAACAAAGACAATATAACAACAAGCATTTGCAATGCAATGGGTCTTGCATGTGCTCGAGTTAGAGCTATTAGCATTGTAAACTCCTAACCTGACGTTTCTTGCTTAATAAATTAAAAGAAAAAAATTAAGCATGATCACGGAAAACGGAAAAACAGAGCGCGATCGCGCTATGTAAATCCCACCACGATTGTGCTGCGTGGAAAATAAAAGGATAAAGTAGTCCGGAACCATGCTGAAAACATCGAGCCTCGTATGTTTTCAGTAGTTTACCGGTGCTGTGCAGGTGGGCTAAACACCAGAAAAGGCATGACGTGTGCATGCCTTTCACGAATGAAAGCAAGCGGATTTTAAAAGGCAAGCCCACGAACCAATGAAAGTGACTGACATGACATGGGCGTGGTTAGAAGCCCAAAGAGAGATTACTGCAGGGGACAGAGCGTTTTGCACTCACCCCTAAAAAAAAAAAATCACAATAAATCTGAATGCTAGTCTGTAGTTATTGTTAGTATTACCAAATACAGAAATTCCTTGGATATTAACTCCAGAATAACATCCCACCTATTTGACAAATTACCATAGCATTTTCCAAACCTATTGCATTTTCTACTTTTGAGATGATGTGCCTTTTGGTGGTGAATTATTAAGGGAATGCAAAGGTAAAAAAAGGGTGCAAAATGTGTTTTTCCCCAATGCAGATTTCATAGTCTACTGTATTCAACGCAGCACGAAAACAGCTGAGAGGATTTATATGAAATTTTTCAGGATTATACATTATGGTTTCAGAGATTATGTTTTATGGTACTGCAGTTAAGTAGGGTAGGCATTTTGTAAGTTATAAGGTATTCAGATGTACTGACATCTGTTAATGCTGTACTTTCTCAGAATTTCACAAAATTTTGTGAAAATTGGCTGTAACCTTATTTAAAAAACAAGTATAAAAGAATAAATACATTTCCCTTCCTAGTACACTTACCTAAAACAGTAATAGGGAGGGACCTGCTTCTTACCTATATCTAAGGCCCTAACACTGAAGACAGCCAACATGTAGCAAAAAATTATGGTTGCCTTTTTATTTTTTTTTAAAAACATTACCCAACTAGATACTGACTTGTCTTCATCGTGTACCACAGTAGACTGCAAAGTTATCACAGTATACCAAGATCCAAAATATAAATAAGGCTTAGCTGTATTATTGAAGTGTGGCACCCTTGCATCACTCATGGTGTCACATAGCCAATGCAATACTTAAGTAGGGTTTACAAAGGAATGCAAGGCCTCCATGTGAGACCCTGCATTGATTGGTAAATCTGGAGAAATGCAATCAAGGCAGCAGAATTTACTGGTTTGTGTTACTCTGCACACCAGAATCTGCATTGCCTTTAAATTTCACATCTGTGTGCCACGCCACTGTAGCTGTTTCTCTATACAATATTCCACTCTTTGACACTCCACTCTACGCCTCTCAAATGTACAAGACTCCATTCTACACCACTCGAATCTAAACTATTATACAAAATTTAACACCACTGTACACCACTCCAGTCTATGTCGCTCCACTATACGCCAATCCATTGGACACTACTCCACTATGTACTAGTCTACTCTGTGCCATTTTGCTGAATGCCACTCTACTCTACCCTGTTCCACTGTATGCCACTCCACTCTGCAACACTCCGATGTACGATATTCCACTGTATGCAGTTCCACTGTATGCTATTCCTCTCTACACCACTTCAGTGTACGGCAAACTACTCTACACCACTTCATTATAAACTATTCGATTGGATCTCATTCCAATGTACGTCACTCTACTGTACACTATAATGCTCTACCCCACACTATTGTAAGTCAATTCATTCTATACCGCTCCATTATAAACCACTCCACTGTATTCTACTCCCTGCACACTATTAATCTTCACACCACTCCACTGTACATCACTCTGCTCTACACCACTCCACTCTACACTATTATACTGTGCTCAACTCCACTATTTGCTGGTCCACTCTTTGCTATTACACTGTATGCCACTCAGCTAAATGATACTCCAATATATGTAATTCCACTTTACACCATTCCAATACACTCTATTGTACTTTACTCTGCACATCACAGTAGCATACGGTATAGTACAGTGTTGTACAGTAGAGCGAAGGTGTATAGACAGGAGAAAAGGGTCAGCGAGTGGCATACAGTGTAGTAGAGTGCTGTACAGTGGAGTTACATAGAGGGCAGTAGTGTGTGAAGCAGTGGAGCTGTGTAAAATGGATTGTTGTATAGTAGCACAGAGTGAGTTAAAGTCTTGTACAGTGGAGTGGAGTCAAGTGAAGTGGTGTAATGTAGTGTGGAGTAAAGTACAATAGAGTGTATTTGTGTGTCCTAGAGTAGAGTGGTAGGAAGTGGAGCGTACTGGTGTAGCATAGAAGGCAAACTATTATAAACTGGAGTGGGATCTCATACAGTAGAGCGGAGTGCTGCGTTGTATCGTGAAATAGAGAGTTTACATTGGACTGTATCGGCATAGATTGGAGTATAGCATTGGACAGTGCAGGGTACAGGGACAGAGTGTACTAGAATGTCATAGAGTGCCAGGAAGTGTGGTAGACCTTTATAGAGTAGACTTATATTGAGATGAGTGCATTGCAATGGAGCAGAGTGGAGTAGAGTAGATTACTGTAAAGTGCAGTAGCATACAATGGAGTTGTGTAGAGTGGAGCAGGGTACAGTGTATTAGCATTGAGTGTGCTGGCTTACATTGAAGTGGCAGAGTGTAGAGTTGGGGAACCTGTTATAATATGGTGTGGCGTTTTATACTGTAGAAGGAGTACAGTGTCATTCAATGTTGGAAACTGTCATAGAGTGGAGTACAAATATTGATAGAGTACTGTAGAATAGAGTATATGGGCATAGAGGTGAGTGCAAATATGGACTGTAGAGTGTATGGGGATAGGGTGGAGTAAAGTCTAGCAGAGTGGCATAGAGTGCAATAGAGTTTTGTAGAGTGGAGTTCTATAGAGTGGAGAGTACACTAGAGTTGTGTATAGTGAAGTAGCACACAGTGGAGTGGCATAAAGTGTAATAGGAGTTGGTTAGAGTCAAACAGCATATAGTGTTTTAGCATAGAGTGGAGTGCCATATAATGGAGTCTTCTACAGTGGAGAGGTATAGAGTGGAGTGTTGTACAAGTGGAATATTGTATAGTGGAGTGGCTACAGTGGCATGGCTTATAGATGTATATGACATTTAGCAGCAATGTATATTATGGTGTGCAGAGTAATGCAAAACAGAGAACTGATTGCCTTGTGTTTCTCCAGATTTAGTAATCAACACAGGGCCATGCATGGCGGCCTTTTGTTGCTTTGTAAATCTGACTTACATATTGCGTTGCCCATGTGACACCATGAATGACGGAAGGGTATTGCCATCCCATTATACAGCTAGACTTTAGGTATATGTTGGGCGGGGTATACTGTGATAACCTTGCTGTATTTTGTGGCACATGGAGATGATAAGCCAGTAGATAATCAGGTAATGGCTGTTTTTAGAGAATGAAAAGTTGGGCAAATTGTTTTACTACACTTTGGCTCTGTTCAGTAGTAGGGCCTCAGATTTAGGTAAGTAGTAGGTGATCATAAGTAGAGAAATGTATTTATATTATTTTATATATTATTTTAAATATGTTTACGGTCATGTGCCCTGGACAATTCTGCAAAGGTACAGCAGCAACAGATATCAATAAGTTTAAACACCTTATAACTTACAAAATACTTACTCTACTTAACTGCAGTATAAAAAAGCATAATCTCTGCACACTAATGTATAATCCTGTCGAATTTCATGTAAATCCATTCAGCCATTTTTACATGACCAATACAATAGTTTGTGGAAAATTAACCAGTGGAAAAACACATTTTGGGACCCCCTTTTACCTTTGCACCCTCTTAAGGATTCACCACAAAAATTTACACCAACTCAAAAATGTAGAAATGCTAGAGGTCTGGAAAGCTTTGTGGTGATTCTTTAAATGGGTAGAATGTTATTAGGAAGATAATATGTTAGGATTTCCTATATTTGGGAATACTAACTATAACTACAGAGTGGCAATCAGATTTAATGTGATTTCTTTATTTTAATGTGTCTTTTAGTTGTTCATGTAGTAATTCTGAAACTGTACATATGCAGTCTATTTTATTTTTTGGGCTTCTCTAGTAGGATTGTACTACATATGTAACTCAAAGTGAATGAAAGCCAATCATTGTTTTTATAAAAATTAAGATTATTGTATTGACAATTACCATGTCCTCCATACAGTAGTTTGTGTAGCTCACAGCTAGGTCACTTCTCCATTTTGTTTCACAGGAGTTCAGAAGATGGATTTTGTTTGGCTTGTTAGGCTCAGTTTAATTTTTTTGAACCAGAAAGCATGTAAAGAAAACTTATGTAGACTAAGATGCATCTATTTGTTTTGTATTGTTTAAAGGTTTCCCTTAGCATGTGACTATAAATGGGTCTTTCAGTTGTTCATGTAGTAAATCTGAAACTTTACATATGCAATCTATTTTATTCTTCGGGCTCCCTTGCTATTTTTAATAAGATTGGGTTACTATAAAGGCCAACTCAAATAAAAGGCAATAATTTTTATTGCTATAAAAATTTAGATTAATATTTTTTTCCTAGTTGCCAATTATCATGTCCTGCAAATAGCAGTTTGTGTGGCTCATTGCTAGTGTATTTTTTCATTTTGTTTCAGGGGGTGCTTAAGAAAGATAGGCCCTCATTGCAAGGCGCTCCTACCGCCGCATAGCCAGCGGTAAGGACCGCCACATTAAGAGTTGTGGGGCTTGGCAGACCCCAAGCCTCCACAACTCCGCCTGGCCCGCTGGTTCGGTCACACATCGCAGCTGCGGTGTGCACCTCCTACCCGGGGCAGGCCTTAACCTGCCGGCCGGATT
This sequence comes from Pleurodeles waltl, assembly GCF_031143425.1. Taxonomy (NCBI): domain Eukaryota; kingdom Metazoa; phylum Chordata; class Amphibia; order Caudata; family Salamandridae; genus Pleurodeles; species Pleurodeles waltl. Next base: position 777,783,172 of record NC_090437.1, on the reverse strand, counting down.
ACAAGGCTGCAAACCACCAGGCTTTCTGTGGTGGTCACCCCGCCACAAAAACCCTGCCGGTCACGCACCCGGTGACAGGAATCTTCATTCCTGTTTCTGGCACACACATGCACACATGTCCCCACACATGCACACACCCTCCACCCGTCCACACACTCACAAACACCCCACCCCTTCACGCACGCATGCATTAACATACACACCCATTCAGCATACGCATACATGCACTCAGACACCCCCACTCACTTGCATTCATTCACACAGACACCCCCACTCACTTGCATTCATTCACACAGACACCCCCACTCACTCGCATTCATCCACACAGACACCCCAATACACCTGCACATACACATTCACGCACATTCACATTCACTCGCATACACGCATGCATTCACCACCCCCCTCTGCAGACATGCACCCACATACACAGGCACCCCTCTTTCGCCCACTTACCTTCTCTGTCAAGGAGGACGTCTGGAAGACGATGGGTCCCGGCTGTCTTGCATCGCCAGCACCACCCCACTAGCAGGAGTTGTAATACTTGCAGGCTGAGTCCTGCTTCCGTGGCAGTGCTGGCGATGCACCCGCCTCTGCACCGCAGGACGCCACCATGACTGCTGGCAACTTTCCACCACAAAGATGGCGGACGGCTGCCAGCACTTGTAGTATGGCTGACTGCAGACCGTCAGTACTTGAAGTCCGGTGGCGGGATTGGCTTTGGTGGTCAGGGAAATTGGGCACCAATGTCAAAATGAGGGCCATAGTTTTTAATTGCCTTGTTTTTTTAGTGAGCCAGAGAGCATCTACAGAAAACGTATGTAGATTAAGATGGGTTTTATTTGATACATATTTGTTTATAGGTTTCCATTAGCATGTGACCAGAAATGGGTTTGTCATTTGTTTTTGTAGTAAATCTGAAACTTTACATATGCAGTCTAGTTTATGTTTTGGGCTGCCTTGCTACTTTTTGTAGTTTTGTGGTATAAGGTATCCCTAAGTTGTTGAGCCTTGATAATCCATCTACTAAATTGAAGTTCTTGGTCTATTACTTGGCACCTGTGATGATTGCTCTTTGGTGTGGTTTGTGGAGCAGTGTTCCACTTGCAAGTATCAACCTGTATATTTGGATTGGTCTACCGGATTTATACCAATTAGAGTGAACTAACAAACAGGATGGAATGCTTCTGAGTTTTGGCTGTATTCATTATAAGAGAACCAAAACACCATTGCCTGTCTGGATATTATTTTTTTGAAAAACTACTGGAAAATAACTTCAAAATAGGGCTTTGCAAAGCCCTGAGTGACATAGCTGTGTTTTTGAGGGATAAACCAGTCTCCCTATACAATGTGTTTTGCTTAATGTTCAAAATTGAGTATATTTTGGGCATGATGGAGTTTATCCTGCTGATAACCAATTTATATAAGCATATGCGCATAGAAAATATTTTTGCATTTTTCTAACTTTCAAGTGCTTTAGTATTCATTACCCTTGATTTCTTTCCACTTGAGACATGTTTTTAAAAAAACTGCAGCACATTAAATTATGCAGCAGAATGCAGATTACAAGACAAATATTGTTAATCCCCATTTCGCCGCTAATTCCACCGCTGCAGAATTGCACAATTTAAGTGGCCCATGATTTTCACTTACATTTTATTCACTAATTGCATCCATGTAAAAACAGCAAAATACGAAATATTGCCCATTTGCTAAAACAACAATGAAGTGAGGGAGGTGAAAATATATGTTTCCACCCTAAATTTTTAAGGAAATTCAAGTTGGAGTGTAACACAGCCACAGTCATTAATGGCAAATTCATGAAGAAAAACATGCACATTTCCTTGCATACCAATATCTGCCCATCTGTTTGAAGAAACAATATGCTGCCAAATTTTGACTGTTCATCGGACCTATAAAATAATTTAAAATCACTGTATAGTTTTACTTTGCAAGATGCATATTTAGCCTGCATATCATTTGTGGAATTAAAGTTATAATGGCTTAAAAGTCACCTGATTCAAATGTAAACTTACAAACACACTAGCTAAGCTAACCGGTCTTGTGTACTAAAAAGTATGTGATAACCTGTTAGCTTTGGTAATGCTTGTTTATTTTTTCTCTACCATTCTTTATCATTGGCCATGTTGAAATAGTAAAGTAAAATAGTAAAAAATGGCCCCCGTTGTGTTGCAACTGTATTTAAGTATACATATACCCAAAGTACATTGTCTCATTTAGGACACTGTCTCGGGAAGCCTCTATCTGCTTTATAAGGTATAACCAAGAGATTCTGGAAATGCTGGTGGAAGAAGTGGGAAATAGTTAGGTGAAGGAGTTGCATGATGGAGTGCCTCCATTCCTCTTTAGTGTGTCTGGAGATAATATTTGTAAATAAAGAAGACTAATCCATGTGCCTGCATGGATCTTGTCTTTACAAAACTGGTGATGACTCCTGACATGCTAGAACCTATCAGCAGGCAAGGCATTGTGAGGATAGCAGTCCTCAACACTTTGTCATCGTACTTGGCAAATACTTTGTTACATGGTGCAGAACAGCATATTGCAGCAATAGGTAGAAAACATAATGGTTAATACATTTTATTGCTCAAATAATAGACTTACTAAACCTTCCCCAGCATTCTAAAACCATTACCGTTCCAATCCTACTTCAACGTCACCGGGACACACTGTTCTCAGCCACATGTACGTTTGTCTAGGTCTTGGACACATCAGCGCATCAGTACGTGCCACCATCTTTCCATTAGAACAGAAAGCATAGAATGGTACTCTATGCCGTACATTACGTGGTAGCATGTTGTGCGTGCCACCATTATTAATGCATTATTTTTTGTCTCCAGTATGTAACATGGTTATATTATTCTTTTCATACCGCCAAAGGCACTCATTCGTACCACATTCTATTACTCCCTAAAGGCCTTTTACTGTATTGCACTGGGAATCATTTCAAGAGTGTATGCATCACAATTTATAAGGTACTGAATTAAGGAAATATAAAACTATTCTGGGTTAAAATGGTGAGTCGCAGCTGAACTCAAATGTAGTCAATTATTTAACTCTATTCTTTTATATGTTTTCTATTCACTGATGACTTTGCAGTACATGGTACTTTTGAATAATTATTTATACTAATTTGAAGCTATGACACACATTTTTGCTGGTGTAAAAAGTATAGCATCTACAGGGGGTGAAGCAATGGCAACTGGAAATGTATGCAATCATTCCCCACCATAATCTTTCCTACCAGCATCAGCAGAACCTACGTTGAAATGGGAGGAATGGTGAGAGCACTTCACAAATTAAATTTCAACATTTGATGATGACGAAGAATTCACTGCTAGGATGAAAAATAAAGTATTGTTTAGGCCCCAGGGTTCTGAAGGTGTAAAACTGCATTAATAAGAAACAGAGGCCAGATGGTCAAGGGGATGTATCTTCTAACGCATTGCAAGACATGTATAATTACTACAAACCAACAGTCTGCATTGCTGTAACTTGTCACACATTGTTCCACTGGAAACAAGGGGTAGAATAATCTATTGAGGATTATGTAGCAGCATTGAAAAACTTGTCTCTCACATGTCGTTTTGGGAATTTGCATGACAAACACATTAGAGACCAAATTATGATTTAAGCATCTAATCCAAACATCTGAGAAAACTCATGGGCAAAAGGGGAAACGCTACTACAGGAAGTCCTTGACATTATAATAAGAACAGAATTGACTGGGAGATGTGAAAAGGCAATGCTGTCGGAAAGCAAGAATAAAAATGTATCAGTGGTGGCTAAAATAACAGACACCAAATCATCAGCTGAGTGATCATTCATGAAGAAGAATTCTGAGAAGACAGACCTGGAGTTGATAACTAATACTATAAGCCTAATAAAAAGATGCTTTAGGTGTGTAAGTGCCAACCATTATAGAAGGTGCACAATGCACCAGCAGAAATCCTCTAGATGTGGAAGTATGGGGCATTTTAGAAGGTTCAACAGTTTGACAGAAAAAGTCAGAGGAAATTGTGAAGGTAATTGGCCAAGAGGATGAATATCAATCAAGCTCATAGAGGATGCAGAAATAAATATGTGTATATTGAGCGTTGAAGATGATCATATTTTGAATGTTGACATGGATGCAAATGGGGAAAAAAAGAAATCAATATGTGTATTATCTATTGGTGGGGCAGACATGTTCATTGTGGTGGATTCTGTCTTGCCTTACACAATTGTGAACAAAAAGGTGTGAGGCAAGAAATGTATACATGCACTGGGTAAATATCTAGAACACCCTGACATTGCAATTAAACCATTTACAGCTGAACCACTTGATATAGTTGGATACATGAAACTGTTGTTTAGGTTCAAGAAGAGAGAGGCAATTGGTAAAATGTATTTTTCTATGATTTCTATGGATTGATCAAGGTAAACTAGGAATAACCTTGAATCCTAACAGACCGGAACCAGTGGTAATTGTCCAACCTGAGGAAGAATTTTGGCAGTATGTCTCAGAGAAATTTCCCAAGCTATTCTAAGGAAGCTTAGGAAAACGTACAGGGTTCTGACAAAAGATGCAACTGAAACAAGATGCAATACCCAGTATATACAAGGTTAGAAACATACATTTGTCTTTGAAAAATGATCTGAGAAAACAACTTGAAGGTTTACAATGTGTGGAAATTATTGAACAGGTTGAGTCAACAGAGTGGGTAGCTCCTTTGGTGGTGGCCAAAAAAGCAAGTGGCAAGTTGAGGTTATGCATAGATCTCCACGACCTTAAAAAAAAATCCTAGTAGATCAGCTCCCTTTGCTAAACATTAATAAAATGTTGGCCATCACCAAGGGTGTAAAATAGTTTTCTACAATCGACCTTACAGCTGCTTATCACCAGGTCTCTATACATCCTGACAACAGAAGTCTTACCACTTTTGTTACAATATTTGGTTGCTACAGGTTTAAAAGGGTACCTTTCGAGTTCGACTCTGCTACAGCAATGTTTCAAAGGCTAATGTATGTACTGTTTAAGGATGTAAAGATCCTGTTATTTTTCCAAGATTACATTCTAATTGTGGGAAGATTTAGGGCCAGATGTGTCAAACAAATTTGCATTCGCAAACAGTGTGAATTGCAAAATTCGACCATTCGCAAATGCAAAAATACCTTTCAAGATTTATGAAAGGCATTCGCAGTGCAATTTCAAGGAATCCCTAAAATAGCGATTCCCTGAAATTGCGACTCCATTTAGGGAATCGCAAATTGTGATTCTCTAAATAGGAAATCGCAAATAGGAAATTCCCATTTGCAATTTCCAAAGCACATGTATCATGCATTTCCTAAATGCAAATTGGACATTTTTGGACATTTAAGAAAAGCAATTACCACCAAATCCAGTTTGGTGGTAAAAATGTGCAATTTTTAAAAATGCATTATAAATGCATTTTTAAAAATGAAATGTAGCACACACATGCACCTAGGGCATGTGTGCACTTCACATATCCACACATATTTTTGGGGGGTATATCAAAGGGGGCCTTAGGTCCCCAGCACCCTGGGGTTTACACTACCTAATTTGCGAATTCCTAAAAGGAATTCGCAAATTAGGTAATGCAAAACCATTCGCACCTATGTGCCTACAGGCCCAAAGGGGTGAATGGAGTCCCATTCCCTAATTGCGATTCGGTAATAGCAATTGCGATTTTTAAGAAATCGCTATTACCAAATTGCAATTTTCATACATCCCATTTTGCATTTCTTAAATAGCGATTTCTGAAAAATCGCTGTTTAGGAAAGGCAAACCGGGACTTTGATACATATGGCCCTTAGAGAAGAACATGATCAAAAGTTATCACAGGTACTCAACGTATTGGAACAAAAGCAATTGACAGCCGAGTATTGCTAAAAAAACTAATTACAAACCTGTGGCATGAAGTTACAGGTGGAGGAGTTAGATCTAAAAAAAACTGTTACATGCAATCAGAGAGGCACCCAAACCTATGATTAAAGATGAAGTGTGGTCATTCCTAGGATTACTGGAACTTTATTCCAAATTTGTGAAAGACTTTTCATCTAAGACATATGAAATTAGACAACTTTTTAAATTACCAAAAAAAGAGTGGTCAAGTTGATGCCAGAATATGTTTCTCACTCTAAAAAGTGATATCTGTAACTCCCCACCATTATAAGGTTTTGATCCTACACTGCATAGCATTGTCACCACAGATACTAGTGGTAGAGGAATGAGTGCAGTCCTCACATAAAAGAATGATTCAGGTAAGGAATACACTACGGCATCTGCATCCCATTCATTGACTTCAACAGAAGAGATCTATTCTGTTATTTAGTGGGAAGCACTCGCAAGCACGTGGGGACTTGAATATTTCCCGCAGTACATCTGGGGAAAAAAGGTGATTCTGCATTATGAATTTAAGCCACTCACAAAAGTCTTAACTACCGAGGGACTGTATGGTGCTTTACCAAGATTAGTCTGTATGTCAGTTTGATTATTTGACTACTGTCATGAAGTACTATATTTCCCTGGTGCAAAGAACATATTTGCAGATTTTTTGAGTCATATGCCACTTCCAGTGTGTGAAGTATAGTGGGATACATCGGAGGAATTATGTGTTTCAAACATTACTGAAGAATTTACTGGCATTTCCAGTGAGGAATGGAAGTGTGCAAAAGAACAAGATAAAGCTCTTGATGATGCGAGCAGGATGATTTCAAATCGTTGGCCAGAGAAGAAGTTGACTTACATGGAATTGAGACATAAGTTATCCTGTGAAGGGGGACTGATTTTAAGGAAAGATGAAGTTGTCCATCCAGAAAAGGTGAGAACCAAGGTCCTTGAAATTTGTCAAGAAGGTCATTTGGGTATAGGCAAAACTAAGAGCAGAGTGAAGAACTGGTATTGGTGGCCTGGGTTGGATTTGGCAATAGAAAGGAAGGTAAGGAGTTATATGCAATGTGACAATTCTGATAAGACCTTGGTTACACTCAGACCACCTCTGCATCCCATATCTAGCCCAGCCCTTGGGAAAAAGTGGGCACAGATGTAATGGGTCCCATGTTGGAACAAGAAGAACAAGTGTATGTGATTGTTTTGATAGATCACTATCCAGGTGGCTAGAAGGAGAAATTTTACAGAAAGCAGACACAAGTAGTATTATCAAGTTCATTGACAGCATTTTAAAGAGAAGGATTGCCAAGATGTGTACTGAGTGATAATGGACTTTAGTACGTGTCTGAAAGCTTTATAGCTTACATGAGAAGAAATGGAATCACATGCAAAACCACATCTGTGTACCACCCAGCAGGAAACATAGCCATGGAATGGTTTAACCGCATGATTAAAGGGATTTTCCAGTTCACTGGTAATAATAATTTAGTGTGGAGAAGAGAATTGCTCAAGATGGAGGATCACTCCAAGTGGGTGTACAGGATCCAGCCCATTTGAATTGATGAACTGATGAGAGTAAGAACGCCTATGTCCAAGGACAATTTGGAATGGTTAAAGACAACTAAAAGAGTTGACTGGTCACCGGATGTGGTGAAAAGAAACTTTTTGCAAGTTCAAAAGGTGTGTAAAAATATTATGATTTAAAGCACAAGAGTAAGGCTGTACACATAAAAATAGGCAATAGAGTAAAGGTGTAAAGAAGTGGATGTATTGGGCAGATTCTGTTGAAAATATTTTTTACAATTCTGTGCTACTAAGTGATTGTAAAGTGTGGCATTTGTCTTCTATTTCTTTGTGTAAGGGGAAGGATGATGAATCTTTTGTAGATGAAGAATTGCGTGCGGATACTTGTTTTTCAAAACAGGGATTTGATTGGTTGTCTGAGGATGATAATAATCAGTGGGGGACACATATTTTGTAAATTCGGAGTGGCAAGAAGCAAGGGACAATTCCCTTGATGGTGCTAGGATACCACGGGATGAGGGTGTTAGGACACCACGAGGTGAGGCTACTACATTAAGCAATAAAGTGAGCAGGGGTGGTCATGCTGTGATCAAGTCAAAAAAGCTGCAGGTTTTTATTTGTGAATAATAATTGAAAAGAAAATATATGTAGATATTAGATGTTCAGGAAATTGTACCATCTCAGAGAATGTGACATGTATAAGACATATTGATAATTTAGGCAATGTGATATGAGCAAATGTGATGTTCTAATTTTTATTTTGTTTTCTCTATTCATTATGTATGTACGCTATTTTATATTTAGTTAATTCACTGTATCTGTGTAATGGAATTTTATATATATTTATATATATATATATATATATATATATATATATATATATATATATATATATATATATATATATATATATATTTTGTTAGACTTATCATCCTTTGCGTGGTCTCCCTTAACTTTTTTCCTCTGTTTCCCAGGTTGTTGATGTGTGCTGGACTCTGTTTTTACTGTTTTTGTTACTCTAGGCACTTTACCACTGCTAACCAGTGCTAAAGTGCAAGTGCTCCTATACAATATGCAATTGGCTTATCCATGATTGGCATATTGGATTTATTAGTAAGTCCCTAGTACAGTGCACTAGAGGTGCCCAGGGCCTGTAAATAAAATGCTACTAGTGGGCCTGCAGCACTGGTTGTGCCACCCACATAAGTAGCTCTATAATCTTGTCTCAGACCTGCCACTGCAGTGTCTGTGTGTGTAGTTTTAAACTGTAAATTTGACTTGGCAACTGTACCCACTTGCCAGGCCTAAACCTTCCCTTTTCTTACATGTAAGACACCCCTAACGTAGGCCCTAGGTAGCCCCAAGGGCAGGGTGCAGTGTATGGTAAAGGTAGGACATATAGTAATGTGTTTTATATGTCCTGACAGTGAAATACTACTAAATTAATTTTTCACTGTTGCAAGGCCTTTCCCTCTCATAGGTTAACACGGGGGCTGCCTTTGAATATGATTAAATTGTAGATTCCCTTTGGGAGTGTATAGACATGTGGAGTTTGGGGTCTCTGAACTCACAATACATCTTTTACTAAAGTTGATTTTAAGATTGTGTGTTTGAAAATGCCACTTTTAGAAATTGAGGGCCATATTTATACTCTGTTTGCGCCGGATTTGCGTCATTTTTTTTTACGCAAATTCGGCGCAAAACGAACTCCATATTTATTCTCTGGCGTTAGACGCGTCTAGCGCCAAAGTTCATGGAGTTTGCGTCATTTTTTAGCGTGGACACCTACTTTGCGTTAATGATATGCAAGGTAGGCGTTCCCTTCTAAAAAATGACTCCGAGGCATGTGCACCGTATTTACACTCCCGGGCAAAAATTACGCCCGGGAGTGGGCGGGTAAAAAAAAATGACGTCCAGCCGCTTTTGCGTCATTTTTTAGCGCCTGGTCAGGGCAGGCGTTAAGGGACCTGTGGGCTCGGAAGGAGCCCAGAGGTGCCCTCCCATGCCCCCAGGGACACCCCCTGCCACCCTTGCCCACCCCAGGAGGACTCCCAAGGATGGAGGGACCCATTCCAGGGAACTTAAGGTAAGTTCTGGTAAGTATTTTTATTTTTATTTTTTTGTGGCATAGGGGGGCCTGATTTGTGCCCCCCTACATGCCACTATGCCCAATGACCATGCCCAGGGGACAGAAGTCCCCTGGGCATGGCCATTGGGCAAGGGGGCATGACTCCTGTCTTTGCTAAGACAGGAGTCATTTCAATGGGGGTTCGGAGTAAAAAAAAATGGCGCAAATCGGGTTGAGGCGAAAATTTTGCCTCAGCCTGACTTGACCCATTTTTTGACGCCCAAGCTCCATATTTCCCTACGCCGGCGCTGCCTGGTGTAAGTCATTTTTTTTGACGCACACCAGGCAGCTCCGCCGGCTAACGCCGGCTAACGTCATTGAATAAATACGGCGCCCGCATGGCGCTTCAAAATGGCGTTAGCCGGCGTTAGATTTTTTGACGCACAACTGCATTGGCGCAGTTATGCGTCGAAAAGTATAAATATGGCCCTGAGTTTTTTCTTGCTTAAACCATTTCTGTGACTCTGCCTGTTTGTGGATTCCCTGTCTGTGTCAGTTTGACAGTTGGGCTGGTTGCACCTCTCACTAGACGGTGACACAAAGGGAGCTGAGATGTAGTCTGCATTTCCTAATGAGCCATCTGTGCTAGGAGGGAGGAGAGGAGTGGTCACTCACACCTGAAAGGGCTGTGCCTACCCTCACACAATGCAGTCTCCAACCCCCTGGTGAGTGTCTGGGTCCTGGCCTAGGCAAGACAGGATTTCACATTCAAGAGAGACTTTGCTTTGAAGTAGGCCTACTTCAAAGGAGAAAATGGGTATAAGAAGGGGGCACCCAAAACCACAAACTTTAGAACACTTCTGGAAACCAAAAGGAACCTCTGCCTGGAGAAGAGCTGAAGAGCTGAGGAAGAAGAGCTGCCCTGCCTGTGACTGTGCTTTGTGCTACTTCTGCTAGAGTAAGAGGGCAAAGGCTGGACTTTGTGTGTCTTCCATCTTGTGAAGATCTTCAAGGGATTGATTTAGAGCTTGCCTCCTGTTGTTTGAAGTCTCAGGGACAGCAAAGACTTCTCTCTGCCAGCACCTGGAGTCTCCGGAGAGACTTCTACTCTGCCAAGTGGTGCCCATCCAGTTCCTGGGACCCTGAAAGGAGAAGCTGGAAGCCTAAGAGGAAGAAATCCATGCACAGAATGCCGTTTGTGGAAAAGATCAATGCAACTCCGATCTGCGGCTGAAAAATCGACGTGCTGCTGACTTTGCTGCTGAATATCTACGCTCGCCTGCAACGCGACCCGCAGATCGACGCCTGGGGCTTGTGAAACAACGCACAGCATCACCGACGGAGGCTGGTGAGATCGCAACCCACACTGCGTTGTTTTCGGATTATTGTGTGGCTGGATTTCCGATGCAAGTACCGCTGGGTGGGTAAAAACAACACAAGGCCTGCCCGGACCCGAAAGTGCTGACCGGATCGATGAATCACTCTCCTGTGGAGAGAAGAAACGATGCGCCGGACCCGACAAAAGGAGAAATGATGCAAAGTCTCGCTCGTGAGTGAAATCGACGTATTGCAAGCCCTTTTTGACGCATACTCGCCCGTGTGAGGTTATCTTTGACGCACCCAATGTACATTTTCACGCTAACAGTGTTAGTATGTGTTTAAAATTACATGAAGACTCTTTTTGCATTTTGAGTGATAACTTCACTTGTGTATTGTGGATTTTTGTTGTTTTGGTCTTGTTTTGGTTAGATAAATATTTCCTATTTTTCTAAACCTGTGTTGTGTCATTTTATAGTGCTTTCATTAAGTTACTATGTGTGTTGGTACAAATACTTTACACCTAGCACTCTGAAGTTAAGCCTGCCTACTCATGCCAAGCTACCAAGGGGGTGAGCAGGGTTTAACTGAGGGTGATTCTCTTTTACCCTGATTAGAGTCAGGGTCCTTGATTGGACAGAGGATAACCTGACTGCCAACCAAAGACCCCATTTCTAAAATATATATATATATATATATACACATACATATATATATATGGATATATATATATTTATTTATATAAAATAGCCTTGTCAAAACATCCCAAACAATCGTCATAATTAAAGCGATTGTTCCACAATTCTCTAACGCATATTTTAGACATTACATTGCTAAACACTTGAATAGTGTTGTACAAAATTAAGCGTTAAATACGCTCCTTATGTCAATTAACCCTCACAGTCTGTCCAATCCCGAAATGAAGCACTCACTATTTGTGCCAATCGTATATTAAAAACCATCACTAGAAAACTGTACAAAAAATTCATATTTTAACAGCTTATACAGAAATAATGTCAGTATCTGTATCTTGACTATCTATGATGTAACACACCCTTGAAAAATATATATGATCATGACCCCACTCTTACATAAAATGTAAGGCCTGTAAAAATGGTGGGAGCATTAAATCGGTGGGGACTAGTGGAAAAATCATACATAAAATCAAGGGATTATACACTTGCAAAAGTGAATATGTTATCTATTCACTCAAATGTAGCTGTCCAAAGATGTATATAGGCAGTACAAAATTGCAAGTTCATAAACGTATTCTACAGCACCTTAGAGCAGTGCATAATCAGGATGATTCATACCCAGTAGCAAGACATATTCGGGAAGTCCATGGAGGAGACATCACAAATTTTAAATACAGTGTGTTAGATGGGATACCAAAGGATCACAGAGGAGGTGACAGAGAAAAAAAGTTAAGAACACTGGAGTCAAGGTATATTTTGATGCTTGATACAATGGAACCAAATGGATTAAATAAAAGTGAAGAGTTACATGTGCATTTGAAGATATAAATTATGTATTATTAACAGATTTAGAAATTACACAATACCGATGTAGAAATTGTCATATATGATGAGGTTATATTGCAATATCTGCCCTCTTGGAGCTAAATGTGAAAGTATAATAGAGTATGAGTGGGGTCATGATCTTATATATTTTTTAAGGGTGCATTATATCATAGATAGTCAAGATACAGATACTGACATTATTTCTGTATAAGCTGTTAAAATATGAGTTTTTTGTACAGTTTTCTAGGGATGGTTTTTAATATACCGATTGGCACAAATAGTGAGTGCTTCATTTTGAGATTGGACAGACTGTGAGGGTTAATTGACATAAGGAGCTCATTTAACGCTTAACTTTGTACAACACTATTCAAGTGTTTAGCAATGTAATGTCTAAAATATGCGTTAGAGAATTGAAGAACAATCGCTTTCATTATGACGATTGTTTGGGATGTTTTAACAAGGCTATTATAATGTACTTTTTGTCTGTTGAATAATGCACAATAATTTATAACTTGAATGTTGAATTGAATAACTGAATCTCAAGTTAAATTGAAGCGATTATAGGATTTGATCATGATGTCATTGTACAATGAACAAAGACGATCTAACAAGTATAAATAGTAACATAAAATGGCAGCCAACAGGCCGAGGAAGGCAGTTGTGCCGAAGCGCGTCCCTTTTGGGATAGTAAATTAAATTAATGAATACATGCTCTGGAGTGCTGTTCCTTCTTTAATAAGACGGAGGAAAGTGGCGATATAAATATATATATATATATAATGTACTCTAGGTATATATCTCCAAACAGTGTCCTAAATGAGACAATGTACTATATATATATATATATATATATATATATATATATATATATATATATATATATATATATATAAATAAATATATTTAGTCGTAAATCATTACACAGCATCCAAGAGGCAATATTTACCAGCTTCTCATGGCAGGAATGACGCCGGCACCATCCATCAGCTCAAGAGGTAATTTATTTTCTTATTTCATGTAGAGTACAACGTGCATAGTGCTATTCAAACAGATATGGCAACGCGTTTCGGCCTGAGCCTTCGACTGGCCATAGAGTTTATTGTGAAGTTAGTGTATTTAAGTCATGTGATCACCCAACATACACCAATTAAAATCCATAATCCTTACATATCACTGAAATGGCATTTTATAGTCAACTTTTTTAACCCAAAATAGAAAAGAGATCTGTTTTTAATGTAAATGTTTTTATTAAATCAAAATGTGATTTTAATATGATTCAGAAACTGTTTCCCAGTTCTTAGTTGTATCAATATATAGTTACACTTAAATTCCCTCTACCTCTATTATTTTTCTTCCTAGACAAATATCCTTAGTAAAGTACAAGTTTCTACATAATTACATTGCATGAATTCATGAGGTGCAAAACAACAGGAGGGAGGGGATTGTTTTTCATTTTAAAGATACAACTCTTCTGTAGGCACTATGTTTCAAATTTTCATCTCCCCTTATTTTGGGATTTTTAAAGGATTTTTTTGAGTCACATTAAAGTACCTTTAGAGGTGAGAACAAATTTAATTAAATTCATCTCAAACAGGGAAGGAAAAGAAACTACAAGCCTACCACTCACTGCAGTTCATTTTGGGGAGATATTTTCTCCCCTAAGTATCTTCTTTATTTCATATATTTCCAAGCCCCATGTTAAACTAAGATACTCGTCTCAAAATTGAGTCCATTTTCTTATGAGAGTTCAGAGTAGATAAATAGATCAATTATTGTCTCTTTCCAGATGTCTCCTTTTCTCTCATTCCCTGTCTCTTATAGGTGTCTATGTAATTCTGCATGCATATTCAAGCCCCAGAGTATTTCAGTTCCAATCAGAATGATCCATTTGGATTCCATTCTCCTCAGTCTCTGTTCCCGATCCCCCCCTTTCATTTTGTTTAATGTGTTGGATACCATAATATCTCAAACCCTTTTGTACACCCTGATGTTGTTCCCAGGTGTGCTTCGCTATTGAGTATGTCAGGTCTTGGTTGTTTATCGCTCTTATGTGTTGCAAGATTCGTAATTTTAACTTATTCACTGTACTACCAACATATTTCTTACCACACACACATTCCAGTGCATAAATTATGAATGGAATTTCACAGTCTATTATTTCAATGATTTTCATGAGCTTCCCATCAAATGTTGTAAACTGCATCATGTTTTTGCCATAAGTACATGCTTTGCATTTTGTGCACTTCCAAAAGCCTTGTCGTTTGTCACTCAACCAATTTATTACATTTTTCTTTTTAGGGGTCATATAACTGCTTGTCAGATGATCACCTAATGTCGGTGCTCTTTTATATGTGATCGAGGGATGGTTGGGTAGTGATTTAGACAATGTTTCATCCAACAATAATAGTCTCCAATTGTCATTTATATGTTTTTTTGTCTTCTGACTCCCTACATCAAATCGCATGATGTATCAAATGGTATTTGTTTTTGAGTCACAACTTCTCATTCTGGGGACCAAGAGTTCATCTATTTTCCTTTGCATCGCTCTTTTTTGTGCATCATCCAAAACCAAGTTTGGATATCCTCTTTTGAAAAATATTTCATACATCTCGTTCATCTGAGCTTCCAATTCTGCTTCCTCTGTGCAGTTACGGTTGACTCTCAAAAGTTCCCCATATGGTATACTCCATTTTAGGGCCTTTGGGTGTCCACTGTTTCCGTGCAGTAAACTATTCACACTGGTTGGTTTTCTATGCATTTTTGTGCACATTTTTCCATCTTTTATATATACACCAATATCTAAGTAATGGATTTCCATCTCACTTATTTCATATGTAAAGTTTAGCCGCTGGGGATTGCTATTTAGAGATGTTATGAAATGTTCCAGGGGCTCTCTTTCTCCTTCCCATAACAGGAAGAGGCCATTGATGTAGCGAACCCATAAAACAACATGATTTAACATTTCCTGATTGTTCTCTTGCCAAACCACTTGTGACTCCCACATGCCCATCAGGAGGTTTGCATATGTCGGTGCAAAAGAGGTCCCCATGGCTGTTCCCTGTTCTTGCAAATAATATTTGCCATCAAACATAAATACATTATGAGTCAAACAATACTGTAACATTTCTAGTAACATTTCAGAGTGTTCCAGTAAGCTAATGGATCTTGATCTCAGAAAATGTTTAGAAGCCTCAAGACCATCATTATGTTTAATGGATGTATACAAGGAAATAACATCAATTGTAGCCATGATATAATTGTTTTATATATATATATATATATATATATATATATATATATATATATATATACATACATAAAAACGATGTACTCTAGCTATTTATATATATACATATATATATAGAGTACATTCTCTTATTTAGGACACTGTTTGGAGAAGCCACTATCTTCTTTGTGAGGTATGACCAAGAGATTCTGGAATGTTGGTAAGGGTAGTGGGAAACCATTAGGTGAAGTAGTTGAGCATAGGGGTGTCTCCGTTCCTCTCTTGATTGCACTTGGAAATAAAGAAAACATCCTTTTGCCTACGTGGATCTCGTCTGTACACATTGTATTGCAATTCATGCATGCACATGCAGCCATTTTGAATGAACTTTAAACATTACAAGCAGGGACCATATACATGCATGCATGTGCCTCAACTGACTGTTTTACTTGACCTTTTTGACATTATTGACTACAATTTTAGTATTGTAAGGTAGAAATAAAATAAGCCATCATGTCTGGCTGTAATGTAATAATGTATGTCAACACTTGTTTAGCCTATCAAAGCCAGGTCTGTGATATTTGTCAGTACTTGATAGCTGTGAAATACCACCACAATCAATGTAATTTAATGGTAAAAGTTATTTGAGTTAATCCAAGGTTAACCAGCACATTCATTTTCAGTGGTAACTCCTATGAGAAACAAATGGCACTTATGAGGAAACATTGGCATTTATGAGGGAATATTGCAGTTTTTTTAGGGGAAAATCTAATGTGTAGGTCAAGGATGACCAGCAAACTCTGTTCTGTCAGTAGGCCACTGGGTGGCAACTATGTGAAACTAGGCTCATGCAATAAACTTTTTGGACACCACTTGCCTTTAGTATACTATGTTGAGAAAAATCATACCTTCCTTACATATGCCAAAAGTCAGGTTGTGCAAGGATGCTATGTGAAAGTGTAGTTTTATTATTATTATATTTATCATATATGACTTCAGTACACATAGGTAGTTTCACCTTGGTTTAGGAAAGTGACATTGTTGGTGAGGCTTAGGGTTCTGAGAAGAGGCCAACAGCGTGCAGTGCATATAAGGTCATGGGTGTTCCCTAAGCAACTGTGTTTGGCAACTTCCATGCCATTGTAGGCAGGGGCAGAAGAAGGAAAGGGATAGAGGAGTATAACAGTATCTCAAAAAGAACTCCTAGCAGATTCTAACTTGATTTAACCTGTGATAAATGTGGTATCTCGTTGCCCCTGAAACACTATTACACCACCTCCAGCTAGTGCAATCTAATTCTGCTTGGCTTATGTCCCGGTTGCCTAAATATTAATACATCTCCCATATAGTGAAGGCCATGGTAATGGTGCATAGAGCTACATGCCAAAACTATCCTGATTTTTATTTAACAAGTTCAAATGCTATCCTCCTAGCTATACCCTCCACTCAACCAATCAGTATTTAATTTTCATTTCAAGAAGCCCCACACAATAACCTACAGGGACAGGTTTTCTCAAATACCACAGCCAAGACCTGGAACTCACTTTCTTTTAATTTGCTGACAAAATCAAGCTTCCTACAATTAAGAAAACTCTTGAAACCATTTCTATTCTAGGCTGCTAGTGTCATGACCACACAAACCTGCCAAGTTAAATCAAAGAAGTGCATGAGAAAAGCAAAGAGATATCCTCAGTGGAGACAGCAAAGCCCAAACTGGAAGAAGGTTTGCAGAGTAATCTTGCGCTTATTATAAAGGAAGAATCAAGAAGAGAAGATCCAAGATGGCCGCTGTGAGTCCTGAAGGTTAGTTACAGTTCTAGTCTTGCAATCGGTTGGTTGCTAGGTTACGAGCTCTCCAGCTGCAAGCCTTGCACTTCAACTGAGGTCTGACAGGAATCAGCTGTGTGGAGAGAGAGCGCGCTTCAGAACAGAAACTCCTGTGAGGTAAAATTACATTTGAAGATTATATTACAGAAAACGGATAAATATTGTCAAGGTTTATTCGAAGAGTTTGATAGTAGACCGTTCCCGTGGAAGTCGGCAAGGCTACAGAGTTAATGTATGAATTAACCTTATGTTTACAAGGTTCTTGTTTAAGATATTAAAGTCAAAGAAAAAACGAACTTTAAAAGAGCAAGTATCTACAAATGTCAAGGTTATAAACAAAGGCCAAGTTTAAAGGAGAAACGAACTGTTAACAAATAAGCATTTACAAATTCAATGGTAATAAACCAAAATAGAATTTAAAAGAGAAACGGACTTAAATAAACAAGCATTTACAACTACAAGTTATCAACAGATGTTGAAGTAAGGAAGGAGAAACTAACTGTAATAAACAAGCATTTACAAATACAAGTTATCAACAAATGTGGAAGTAAGAAAGGAGAACCGAACTTTAATAAACAAGCATTTACAAATACAAGTATTGACAGAAGTCACAATAAGACAGGAGAAATTAAATAACATCAGCTGATTTGAAGAACGCCTTATCACCAACTATATATATATATATATATAGCAACATAAAACCAATCTCTAACAAAGGTTGAGAAGTTCTTCCAGAATCAGTAATAAGCATTTTTTAAGAAGAGCTATCATTTATAGAGAGAAGCAAGGCTACAGAGAACTCAGGGTGAGTGAAGAAATAATAGAATTAAAGAGAATTAAGTGTTGAGAGTAGAAAGTGAAAAACTGATGTTGTATGTCCCTAGTAATTGCGACTGTGACTCTTGCAGGTGCTGTATCCAATCTTAGATGTGAAGAGGCAGACTGAGTACTGGCGTTCATCATCTCTGTGGCAGTCTCTCTACCATCCCATTACCCTTTCCCCCTCCGGGGTACTCAGCACGAAGGATTAATATTCGTTGTGAGTAGCTCGGGTCGGGACTGAGGAGTTATCTTCTGCTTCTGAGGAAATCGAATTGAAGTATCCTGACAGCTAGCAAGTCTTCTTCAATCAAGTTAGAGTGACCCTTTCTTAGTGCCATGAAGGTTTGATGAAAAAGCACTTTACAAATACCCCTTCATTGACCAATATTTTTCATTCTGGTTGAAACATTAGTTTAAAGGACTAACTGGAAGGCTGCAGGAAAAGGGATACGCTGGGACTCTTGGGGGCCTTCATTGACCATATAGAGAAGCAACTATCCATAAGCATGCTCAATGAAAGAGGAAACCCTGTAACTCTATTGGAAAATAGAGAGGCCAATCTTCATACAAAATAGTTTCCTAAAATTAGAGAGCATGCAGAAATAACTTTCCTACAGAAGCAGTCCGATAGGTGTTTCCTACCCAAATCTTTGAATCATAGCATGTGTTTTTTTAAAGTGTTAAGGTTTTGTTGAACATATTAGCAATTACACCCATTTAGAATAACTAGTAGATCATGATAGATGTTAACTAATCACTAATAGTGTTTTGAAAAATAGAAGTGTACATAAAGAAACAATCTTACGTGGTAATAATAAAAGGAAAAGGGTTCTGAAAATGAGGGAGAAAGGGGATAAACGTAGCAAGAGAATGGAGGGTAATGGAAAGGGTTCTTAACAATAAGTTACCAAAAAAGAACAAACCATATAATATATGTATTCTACAACAATCATCAAAATGTAGACCACAAACAGAATAGGTTTATACTGTAAAGCAAAAATACTATTTTGTTTTGACAGTATAATACATTGTAAGAGATTTAAAAACATAACTCAATACAATGGTTTACTCAAAAAATTCAGAACTTAAGGTATTAAGAAATACTGTAATAGGTGACCACACATCTTCAGTTTTTAAGGCTAACAGCATAGGTGTTAAATACACTCAATTCACCCTTTTATTGTTGAATTCCCCCACAACGCCAAGCCTCTTTACTGCTCATAGAATAATTTGACGAATATTTAGTTAAACTTCCAAGGCATACATTAGTAATTTGTAAATAAATATTAGCCTGAAAAGTATTACTTATTTGTTTCAAAAGGTACTGTCCAAAGTTAAAAATTTGAGGGAAGGAAAGTAACATATCAGCACACCTGCAAGAACAGCAATTAATATCACTAACAATTATTTTTCATATTGCAACAATATATAACAGTCTATGATATACATATAGTTCTTGTAGTGTTTGTAGCATATGAAGATTTGTGCAACTCCAGACAGATTTCCCATAATTCTGTGGGACAACATACATTAAGTTCTGGCTTCCAAAGCAACTCTGTATTTTTTTGGTCTTATTGCATACTTGCTAACAAAGCACTTCTACAGAAGTGGGGGTTTAACTTTAGATGATAGTACATGAGCTAAATTATTAGTTTTTTAGTACTATGGGGGAATACTTTTCCTGAAAGGGTGCGTGGAAAAATGAACTCATCTTGAAACTCCGAAAAATAAAGGACAGTATGTCTTAAAGCAATATGGACCCAAATCATCCCCCACTACTTCCAGAAAATTGATCGATGATTTAATGATGTCTTCATGATAAGTTGTTTTAAACAACAAAAAAGAATGCAATAGTCTATTAGCATTCTTAAATTACGAAGAGACAAATACCTTGTCTCATCCTGAAAGAAAGAAATTATTTGAAAGAAAATGGGCTTAGGAAGGATTTTCTCAATAACCAACCACAAAGGCTATAAAAGGTTAACAACATCTGACTACCAAATTTCTTACTTCTCCATTTTGCTTTCTTCTCTTTAATTTAGAAAGTGACAATCTTGATGTTTTGTTGTTCATACAAATTTAGTTAACAGCGTATCATTTTTTATTTAAAAAAGAGAATATTTCCTGGTGTCACTGGTTACAAAATGAGTGGGGTTAAGATGATTTGCATTTAAGTTAATTTTAACAGTATCTTATTGAGTTAGTGTAAGAAAGGGAGGTGATTACCCACCTCAAGTAATAAACACAACACTTGTTAGGGTGAACCCTTAAAGTAGCTAGATTATTCTGAACTCAAAACCATGGTAGCTATGGCACATAGCAAACAGACGTAACTTAGAGACAATGTGTAAAGTATTTATGCAGGATCAAAACAGTCCTAAAGTCAAAACACAACACAAGAAAAATCCCAAACCTATTTAGAAGTATACATTTTAATTAATAAAACTAAATCAAAACACCAAACATACAATAAGGGAAAACTAAATTATATTTTTTCAAAGTTTAAATGTGAAAATAGCGGCAAAAACTGTTAAGCAATGTTAGAAATTTGCTTTATGGTTGACAGAGATATGCACCCTTGTCAAGCAGGAAACGCAAGGTAAGTTTCAAACAAACCTTAAATTAACCTGTGCTCACACTCTGCTGAACAAAATTACCTTAATCCTGGTTGCGTCAATGTCAAATATGCAAGAAGCAGGCTGAAGCCATATGTCGGTGTTGATCTCCGCAGTGGAGGCAACGCTTTGATCTTTCCCATGCAGTAGCGAAGATGCATCAATTTTCTCCTTTCAACAACGGCGATGTGTCAGATATGAGATGTAGTGGTTCCGAAGGCAATGCGCAGAGGTTGATCCACGCTTGAGAGGTGATGCATCAACTCTGATCCCCGCAATGCGACCGATGCACCAATTCCGATCCCCACAAAAGGGGCGATGCACCAGTTCTGATCCACACAGTGGCATTGATGCATTGTTTCATCTGCAGCACTCACCTGAAGCCCACTTCCAAAGGTACATGACTAGGGTGGCACTACTTAGCAGGGCAGACTCATAGGTGGTCCAGGTGTACATGTAGATGTAAATGGGTTGAAAGTCTTTTGTGTCCCTGAGACTTCAGAAAACAGGACACCAGTCAGCTGGTCTTTGGAGTCACTCTGTGTTCTGGGTTTGAGTGATGTGGGTCCATTTCCTCTCACCCAAGAAAAAAGGGCAGCAGGTCAGCACAGCAAGAAAGCAGTTCTTTCATAGCAGCAGTCCAGCAAAGTGGCAGTGCTTCAGAAGCACAGCAGTCTTCTTCCTGGCACACAGGTCCAAAAGTGTACTGATTTGGTAGGGTCAGAAGTTCAGTTCTTGTACCCTGTGATGCCTTTAAAGTGGGTGAGACTTCAAAGACATCTTTGCAGTACACAGAGGTCCTCCTTTCCTGCCCTAGCTCAAGACACAATAAGGGTGGGTATGCAGAAATTTGTGTGGGCACAGGACGCACCCTTTTCAGGTATAAGTGTCAGGCTGTGACCAGCTCCTCCCTCCCATCCTGCCATGATGGCCCAGTAGAGACCATAAAGTCAAACCTATGCTAACATTGTATGTGGCTGTCTAGAGGGACTACACAAAGCCCAGCTGTCACCCAACCCAGACAAGTGATCAGAGATAAGCTTCAGGCACAGAGCTGGGCATGCCAATGCCAACTGTCTAAAAGTGTCATTTTCAAAATTGTAACAATAAATCTTAATTTACCACTAAGGAGGATTTATCATTACAATTCCATAGATATTAAACATGACAGATCTACTTCCTCTCGATCAGGAATTACAGCTTATTAAATGTAATAAAAAAAAACAATGTTACACTATGAGAGGGGTAGGCCTCACTGTAGAGATAAACAATGTTGGGAGTTATTCACTATCAAAATATGTAAAACTGATTGGCACATGTCCTACCTTTTAATTACATAGAACCCTGTCCTATGGGCTACCGAGGGCCTACCTTAGGGGTGACATGTGTAATAAAAGGGGAGTTTAAGGCTTGGCAAGGGGTTCTAAATGCCACCTCAACATGGTAGTTTAAACTGCACACACAGGTTCTGCAATGGCAGGCCTGAGCCATATTTAAAGGGTTACTTAAGTGGGTGGCACAATAAGTGCAGCAGGCCCATTGGTAGCATTTAATTTACAGGCCCTAAGCACACATAATGTTCTTTACTAAGGATTTATAAGTAAACCAAATATACCTATTGGGTACATGCCAACCATACCATGTTTTAGGGAGAGGGCACAAGCACTTTTACGATGGTTGCAGTGGTAAAGTGCACTGAGTCCTAAGGCCAAAAAAAACGAATGCAGCAAACAATGGAGGGAAAAGGCAAACGTTTTGGGGTTTACCCTATAGAGAGGGTCATTTCCAACATTCACCAACTGCGGCTGACTGGTTGAGCTTCACAAGTACCTAAGCATGAGTTGATACTGACAACAATGGATTAAGAGTCAGATATAGAAACCAGGTTCGACCAGGTCGAAAAGTTAATGCGATTGTGCTTGGATGTTGGACATGACCCTCATGCTATGAAGCATGTTATTAGTATGAGCAGACTAAATATCATTTAGAGATGTGGTAGGTTAGTGTGCAGTACAATTGCACTTAGGCTTGGCAAATAAAGTGGTAGTAAATTATTAGGTCTTCTTGTGACATCTTCCCCTTTCCAGACCCTCATTTTCAACCCATAACTATACCTCTGCTGTCCATTTGCTCTCCTTAATACACTTTTTGCGTCACATATCTTTAAGCCTTGTTTCTGCTCATGATAAAAGATGCTGGGGTTTATTGACCCATGTCATGATAAGAGTATGAGTGCTTTCTCTTAAAATGGGACACATGAACCCATTGTGTTTCAGACTGTGAATGCTCACACAACATAGGGCATAGGTCAAATAAGCCAGGTCACCAATCACATGTTTTGCAGTGGTTCATGACTATGTCCACACTTGGCTGGCCTGGGTTGTTCACATTCCACACAGATTCTCTTGCACACATTTATGCATAAATCGTTTTTCCGTGTATTTTTCATGTTGTGATACTTTTCAGCCCTGAAAAAGCCCCAGTCCCGAGCGCCCGATGGGGTGAAACACATGCTGGCTTCTGCTTTTGGCTCCTGAGGAATTTGGAATAAACAGTTTTATCCTCACATTGGGCTTGACTATTCATAGTTGATGAATGTTCATATCATTTTAACATTTAACAAATGCTTATTTTCCATTTACTAATTGATAAATGTAAGACCTGTCAGTGTTCAAATAATTATTTAATTTGTTTATTAATACCCATTTATAAAGACATTGTTGAGACGTAGTGTAGGGGGTGAAGAGCTGCCCTCGAGGGGATAATTACACACTTTTGAACACATAAAATACATATAACAATATAAAAGAATGTTAATTCTAGAGACTCCTCCCTATAATAGTACACATTTTGCAAGAAAAAATTATTCATTTTTTTTATCTTTACCAGGAAAAATGCTAGCAATGTGCTCCAAAGTTGTTCCCTACTTAGTTTAATTTGTGAAATCAAATTTCTGATAACTTAAGTGGGAAACTAACTTTATAAAAATCTACTTTAGACTCACTGAGTCTGCTCTGCCACTAATCACCTCCACACCGGGGGAATACATTCTTGGCTGTGAGTAGGGTGACCAACTGACATGGAGCTAAATTCTGGGCAGTGTCTTTCAAAATTCAGGCCAAAATGTCAAATTTATGAAAATACCTGATTAAGCCAAGCAAAGACAGCTGACACAAGTACAACTCAAAGTAGTTTTATGTTCTTTGATTTATATAATGCATATAAATATTGCTAGTCCTGACAACCTCTTTGGGGGGGTTCCCCCAACTTTTGGCATGCCTCCCTCCATTTTCTAACCTTGTGTTTTGCTGGCTTTAAGACTCTGTTGTTCACTTCACCACTGTCAAAGAGCTTGTGCTCTCTTTCCTAAATCATGGTAACATTGACTTAACCCCAAATGGCATATTTAATTTGCTTATAAGTCTCCAATAAAGTGCACTATAGGTGCTCAGTGTAGGAGACTGGCCCTCTATGTAGCCTCTACTTCCCATTTTATACATAAGCATTCCTTTTCTATGGTTGGATACTTCTGTTCACGAGGTAAACGTTTACAACTAATGTACACCACTGGGTGGAGTTCATTTTTTGTTGTCGGGTTGTAGCAGTACTGCTCCTAACCCTTGGTTTGAAGCATCGGTCTGGAGCAAAAAGGGCTTGGTGAAATCAGGACAACTGAGAACCAGGTGAGTACAAAGAATATTCTGTAGGATATAAAAGCGGTCTTTTTGTTGGGGTGTGAAGGATGTTATACAGGTAGGGGTATTGGCTTGGAGTAGATTGGTTAACGGGCAGCCTTGTCGGCAAATAGGGGTCTAAACATCCGGTAATATCCAACTAAACCTAGGAATGAGTGGATCTGTTTCTTTGTCATAGGGTATGGTATTTCTTGTATAGCTTTTATTTTGCCGACCTGGGGTCTAATGGTGCCTTGTTTGATGTTGTATCCTAAATACTGTATTGACTCCTGGGCTATTCAACACTTACTAGGTTTCGCAGTTAATTTTGCTTCTCTAAGAGTGTCTATCACTGTCTCTAAATGTAACACATGTGTATCCCAAGAAGGACTGAAGACTACAATGTCATCAAGATATGCTGCAGCATGGTCTCTATGTGTCATAAGGAGTTTGTCCATTAGTCTTTGGAACACAGCAGGGGCACTGTGTAGTCAGAAAGGCATTACCTTAAAGTGATACAGGCCAGATGGAGTGGCAAAGGCAGTTTTACACCTATTCTCTGGTGATAAGGGTATTTGTCAATACCCCTCTGTCAGGTCTAAGGTGGTGAGATATTGAGCTGACCCTAACTGTTCAATCATTTCATCCACCCTAGGCAGTGGATAGGTATCAAAGCTAGAAATGGGGTTTAACTGTCGGAAGTCTATGCAAAACCTGAGACTATTATCCGGTTTTGGGACCAATGCAACTGGGGAGCACCAAGGGCTGATGGAAGGTTCGATAATATCACCATCCAACATCTTGGTTACTTCTTCCTCCACGGCTTTTCTCAGGGCCTCGGGAATACGATGAGGTTTCAAACATACATGTATTCCTTTTTCAGGATTAATACGATGTTGAGCAAGAGGAGTTCACCCAGGAGTAGTAGAAAAGACAGACCTATAGCAATTGATCAAGGATACTGCCTGTTCTTTCTGTTTTTGGGTAATATTATTACTTAGGGTTGGAAAAGGTTCGTTTGTTTCGGTGTTTGTTGGCGGAAACTGCATATTCTGGGAATGAGTATTGGTAATTAGAGATACTTTAGTGGGTATTCTCTTCAGATTCTATCTTTCCTTCCATTGTTTCAATAGATTGATGTGGTATGTCTGTTCGGTCTTGTTTACATGGGGTACTGTTATCCTATATGTAAGAGATACCTTTCCTGTCTTTACATATGGTCCCTGCCATTTTGCGAACAGTTTATTCTCAGAGAAGGGGAGTAAAATGAGTTCCTTGCTGCGACTTGAAGTTCTATTTATTTACTTCTCTGATTGTAATGCTTCTTTTGCTTCTTGTGGGTGTTCTCCATCTGTTCATGTACCTCTGCCCACAGGGAGTGTATACTGTCTTTTAAATTTGGGGTGCACTCCAACAGGTTCTTACACTCATCCTCTTCCTCTTCCCAATTTTCTGCTGCCATATCCAATAGGCTTCTAGGAAGTCACCTGAAAACTAACTCAAAAGGACAGTGTCTTGTAGAGGATTGAATATGGGTGCAAATGACATACTGAACTAGTGGTAGTTTTTTGTCCCAGTCCCTACCAGCATCAGAAATAGTCTTTTTGAGTAGTGATTTAATGGTACAATTGTATCTTTCCACTAATCCGTCTGTCTGTAAATGATATACTGAGGTTCTCAATTGCTTGATACCTAACAGATCACAAATCTGCCTCATTAGCTTGGACATAAAAGGAGCCCCTTGATCTGCTAAAAGTTCTTTAGGAAAACCCACTCTTGTAAAGAATTCAATCATTGCTTGGGCCACCAATCTAGTAGTCATATTTCTCAGCAGAATGTCCCTAGGGTGTTCTCGTGGCATAGTCAATGAGAACTAAAATGTACCGATAACCCCTCGAAGAAATGACTAAGGGACCAACCAAATCCATACCAACCCTGGTAAACAGGGTCTCAATAATGGGTAAGGGATATCAGGGAGCTTTGGGCTGTTGAGCGGGGTTGGTAAGTTGACATCTGGGACAAGAGGCACAACATTTCCGTACGTCTGAATATACCCCTGGCCAATAGAAATATTGGAAAAGATAGGTTTTGATTTGTTTCTCAACCATAATGACCTCCTCCGGTTTGGCTATGTGCCAAGTGTAAGATTTAGGATCTAAAGGGTTTTGGTACTAATAGCTGGGTTTGTATTTTGTCCTGGGTTTTTACATTTCTATACACTAAACCCTTTTTTATGGTAAAGAAGACTCCTACCTTATCCCACGTTTCTGGAACAACCTGCTCCCAGACATTTCTAAGGGTGGGGGTCTTCCTTCTGGCATGTACGGAAGCTACCCGAATGAGGATCTCCAGGATGTACTGTGGAAGAGAAGGAAAGAATATGAGATAAACCAGGAGTACCATATGTCTTGTTGTTTTCTCTCTTTGCTCTACAGCTCAGCTTTATCTTTTCCTTACCTCCCTCTATAGTATCTCCATAAAAAGGGGCCTCTGATAACCACTGGAATTTTTTTCTTGGCTGATTGCTTTATTCAATTATAACAAGAAGTCAGTGCAATCAGTACCTAATTTAAGGTCTTCTATATAATCAAGTATGCCACCATAAGTACTTCCATCAATCTTCTCCATTCAATTGTCACCTGAGCAAGGGGATAGACTCTGGTCTCTCCATGTACACAAGTTATTGCCGTTTTATCTCCCTTTTCCCATTGTTGAGGAGCCACCCTCTCAGCTTTGATAACGGATTGACGGCACCCAGAATCTATCAGCACCTGGGTGGGATGTCCATTTACTGTCATTTCTATGACATATCTAGTGCTTCTACCCCCTGTACACATGACCCTCCCTTTCAAGAATCCGATTTCCATGGGTTTAGGATTCTTGACCTGATGGGGAAAACTCCGGGCTATATGTCCCCACTCAGCGCAGTTCTAGCACTGTGGTTGGGACATCATCTCATTTCCCAGTGGCAGGGGAGGTCTATTACTGTCTAGGAGTCCTCTCTTATGAATTCTTTCACCCGAGGACTTCTCCGCTGGGAGGAGTGCTCTGTTCCCGCGTGGTAGATAGGCCTTAGAATCTATTGTCCGATGGTATGCACTAGCCAACTCTATAGCATCTATTATGGAAACCTTAGGGTGTAGTCTGATCCAATGTCGAGTCGAACTGGGAAGAGCCTCTAAGTACAGTTCTAATAAGATCTTCTGTACCAACTCCTCCTTGGTAGATTCCTCGTGCTTTAGCCATCGTAATCCTACATCTTGCATTCTGAAAAATAATGCTCGGGAGTTATTGTTGTTGCCCCATCTCTCACATCAGAATTTTGCCCTATAATGTTCACTATCAAACCCCAATCTTTCCAATATTGCCTTTTTGATCTCTTCATAAGAAGTCGTTCCACCTGGACTGGCCGCTTGATAAGCTGTCTGTAACTCGCCTGTAAATAAAGGTGCTATATACCATCTTGGTTTCCCTTTTTTCCCGCCGCTACGTCCACTGCGACCCCACCCCCCCAGCCTTCTCATTTGACAAGCCCTCCCTCCTCCCAGCTGCCACTCCCACCCTCCCCTCCTCTTATGGCAGCCGTGGCGCGGTAACAGGGAGCAACCTTTGACCCTGCTTCTGCAGGCAGGTCGCTCCCCGCTCCGCCATCTGCGCCACCTCCACTCTGTATTTTCTCTTCCTTTTCCCCACCGCTACGTCCCCTGTGGCCCCTCCTGCCTCCTCCCTCCTCCTCACCATCTTAGTTTTCCTTTTCCCACTGCTGCATCCCCTGCGGCCCCTCCCGCCTCTCCCCTCCTCCTCACCGTCTTAGTTTCTCTTTTTTCCCATCGCTGTGTCCCCTGCAGCCCCACCCCCCCTGTCTTCTCATTCGACAAGCTCTCCCTTCTCCCAGCTGCCACTCCCACCCTCTCCTCCTCTTATGGCAGCCGCAGCGCGGCTGCACCGCGCGCCAAAGGCAAGCCCATCTGCGCCCGTCCGCGCCAAGACAGTGCCCAGCGCCAGTCCCCCTGGCCCTCTCAGACACACCTACTCCCCCCTCACCCTCCACACACACTCATGGCTCCTTCACCTGCCACACCTGTAATTTCTCCTGCTCCTCATCCCTCACACCACACACCAACCATAGCGACCCCACCTTCAACAAACACAACACCCCCAACGCAAGACTCACCCGCTCTGCCCCCACCAACCAACCCCGCCGCACACCAGCCCACAACCAGAACACACCCCGCAACAACACCCTCATGCACCACATCAACACCACCCACCACAACCACCTCAACTGCCTGTTCCTCAACACCCGCTCCCTTCACAAACATGCCATAGAACTCTGGGACCTCATCACATCACACTCACCTGACATCGCCTTCCTCACGGAAACCCGGACCAACCCCTCCTCAGAACCCGACATAGCCATCGCCACCCCCAAGGGATACAAACTCCAACGCAAAAACCGCCTCAACAGACCAGGTGGTGGCATCGCCATCCTACACGGGGACACCATCAAAGTCACCACCAGCTCCCAAGACACTATCGACAACACAGAACACATGCACTTCCTGATCCACATCAACAACAACTCCACCCTCAGAGGTATATTAATCTACAGACCACCAGGACCACGCCACGCCTTCTGCGACACCATCGCCGACACCATCAGCTCGCACGCCCTCACCTCCACAGACTACATCCTCCTCAGTGATTTCAACTTTCACTTAGAAAACCTACAAGACCACAACTCTACCTCCCTCATAGACAACCTCACCAATCTTGGACTCAAACCACTCGTCACCGCACCCATCCACTCAGCAGGACACACGCTCAACGCAATTTTCACCGCAAGCCAACACATAGCCTACACCCACACCACCGAACTCCTCTTGACTGACCACCACTGCGTCCACTTCTCCTTCACCAAACCCCCTACACACTACTATCAACACACCACACCCTACCGCATGTGGGACAAGATCCCCACAGAACGACTAAACTCCCAACTGGCCCATAACCCCCCCCACGCCAATGACCCCAACACAGGAGCACACAACCTCTCCAAATGGATCACCACCTGCTCAGACACACTAGTCCCCCTCAGAAAACACATCGCCACGCGCAACATCAAGAACGCCCCATGGTTCACCCCTGAACTCCAAGCGCAAATGCCGCCAAGCTGAGAAAATATGGCGACTAGAACCTTCCACAACCAACTTTTCCACCCTCAAAACCACCATTCGCACCCATCACCAACTCATACTCACCGCCAAAAGAGATCACTACAAGACACGCCTTGACAACAACTCTCAAAACAGCAAAGAACTCTTCACCATCATTAATTAACTTGCCAAACCCAAAGCCAGCAACATAGACCCCGCACACACACAGCCCCTATGTGATGCCCTTTCCAACCACTTCCTCCACAAAATCCTGGACATCCACAACAGCTTCATACCACACACACCCACCACACACACCCCTCACTCTCCCAACCCAATCCCCACTCTTGACCCCCCCACCACACTCTCCACCTGGACACCCACCACACATGAAGAAACCGAAAAAACTATGAACTCCATCTACTCCGGATCAATCAATCAATCAATCAAGCATTTATAGAGCGCAATACTCACCAGTGAGGGTCTCAAGGCGTTAGGGGGAGGGGGTTACTGCTGCTCGAAGAGCCAGGTCTTGAGGTGCTTCCTGAAGGTGAGGTGGTCCTGGGTAGTCCTGAGGTGGACAGGAAGGGAGTTCCATGTCTTGGCTGCCAGGTAGGAGAAGGATTTGCCTCCGGCGGTGGTTCTGCGGATGCAAGGGACGGTGGTGAGGGCAAAGCTGGTAGAGCGAAGATGACGGGTGGGAGTGTAGAAGGCGAGGCGACTGTTGAAGTATTCGGGGCCCTTATTGTGGAGGGCTTTGTGTGCATGGGTGAGGAGCCTGAAGGTGATCCTTTTGTTGACGGGGAGCCAGTGCATGTGTTTCTGGTGGGCGGATATGTGGTTGTGGCTGGGTAAGTCGAGGATGAGGGGTGCAGATGCGTTTTGTATGCGCTGAAGAAGTTTCTGAAGTTTTGCGGTGGTTCCTGCGTATAGAGTGTTCCCGTAGTCCAGGCGGCTTGTGACGAGGGCGTGGGTAACAGTCTTTCTTGTATCGGTGGGGATCCAGCGGAAGATCTTCCGAAGCATTCAAAGGGTGAGGAAGCAAGAGGATGAGACGGCGTTGACTTGCTTGGTCATGGTGAGAAGGGGGTCCAGGATGAATCCGAGGTTGCGTGCGTGGTCTGAGGGGGTGGGTGTGGTGCCCAGGGCCGTGGGCCACCATGAGTCGTCCCAGGTGGATGGGGAGTTACCGAGGATGCACACCTCCATTTTGTCAGAGTTCAGTTTCAGACGGCTGAGCTTCATCCATTGTGCGACGTCTTTCATTCCACCCTGCAGGTTGGCTTTGGCGGTGGCTGGGTCTTTGGTGAGGGAGAGTATCAGCTGGGTGTCGTCGGCGTAGGAGATGATGTTGATATTGTGTTTGCGGGCGATGTTGGCAAGGGGGCTCATGTAGATGTTGAAGAGGGTGGGGCTGAGTGAGGAGCCTTGTGGGACGCCGCAGATGATCTCAGTGGGTTCTGAGCGAAAGGGCGGGAGGTAGACTCTCTGTGTTTGGTCCGAGAGGAACGAGATGATCCAGTTTAGGGCCTGTCCTTGGATACCAGTGGAGCGGAGGCGGGCTATTAGGGTGCGGTGGCAGACGGTGTCGAAGGCGGCCGAGAGGTCAAGGAGGATGAGGGCGGTTGTTTCACCGTTGTCCATCAGGGTTCTGATGTTGTCGGTGACTGCGATGAGGGCGGTTTCCGTTCTGTGGTTGGCCCTAAAGCCCGACTGGGAGGGGTTGAGCATGTTGTTGTCTTCGAGGAAGTTGGTCAGTTGCTTGTTGACGGCTTTCTCGATGACCTTGGCCGGGAAGGGGAGGAGCGAGATGGGGCGGAAATTCTTTAGGTCGTTGGGGTCCGCTGTAGGTTTCTTCAGGAGCGCGTTGACTTCTGCGTGTTTCCAGCTCTCGGGGAAGGTGGCCATGGCGAGTGAGCTGTTGATGATGCTCTGGAGATATGGGCCGATGATGGCATCGGCTTTGTTGAAGATGTGATGGGGGCATGGGTCTGATGGGGTGCCGGAGTGGATGGTGTTCATGGTGGTTCTTGTCTCTTCGGGGCCGATGGGGGTCCAAGCGTTGAGGGTGATGGTAGGGGCTGTAAGTTCAGTGGTGGTCGGCGGGATGTGGGGTCCGAAGCTGTCGTGTACGTCGGTGATCTTTCGATGGAAGAAAGTGGCGAGGGAGTTGCAGAGGTCTTGTGAGGGCGTGATGGTGTTGGAGCTGGCGTTGGGATTGGAGAGCTCTTTGACGATGTTGAAGAGTTCTTTGCTGTTGTGGGTGTTCTTGTCCAGTCTCTCTTTGAAGGATGCCCTTTTGGTGGAGCGGATCAGTTGGTGGTGTTTGCGGGTGGCGGTTTTGAGGGCTAACATGTTCTCTGCAGTGTGATCTTTGCGCCAGGTCTTTTCGAGGGTGCAGCAGGTTTTCTTGGTTTCTTTGAGGGCGTCAGTGAACCAAGGGGGTTTCCTGTTGGTCTGTCTTGGGAGGTTTCTGAGGGGGGCGAGGTTGTCGGCGCAGTTGGTGATCCACTGTGTGAGGAGGAGGGCTGCGTTGTTGGCGTCGGGGGTGATGGCGGGTTGGTTGTGGTTGAGAGTGGAAAGTAGCTGTTCTGTGGAGATTTTGTTCCAGGGTCTGCGGGAGATTAGTTGTGTGCGAAGGTGGTGGGTCTTGCGTCTGAAGGTGAAGTGTACACATCTGTGGTCGGTCCAGTGTATCTCAGAGGAGTAGTTGAAGGCTACGTGGTTGCTGGCGGAGAAGATGGGGTCGAGCGTGTGGCCGGCGGTGTGGGTGGGGGTGTTCACCAGTTGCTTGAGTCCGAGGTTGGCAAGGTTGTCGAGTAGTGTGGCGGTGTTGGTGTTGTTGTTCTTCTCCAGGTGGAAGTTCAGGTCCCCGAGGAGGATGTAGTCAGGCGAGGCTAGGGCGTGCGGGGTGATGAAGTTAGTGATGATTCACTGAATGGGGCGCGTGGGCCAGGGGGCCTGTAGACGAGGGTGCCTCTAAAGGTGGTCCTGGGGTCGGTGTGGATCTGAAAGTGCATGTGTTCGGGGGCGAGGGGGGTATCTTCGGTGGAGGTGGTGACGATTCCTCCTCCAGTTTGGTTGGTGCGGTCTTTCCTGGCGATTTTGTAGCCGTGAGGTATGGCTAGGGCGATGTCGGGAGCCGATGAGGCGTTCATCCAGGTTTCTGTGATGAGAGCGATGTCTGGTGCGGTAGAGTCCAGGAGGTCCCATAGTTCAATGGCGTGTCTGTTGATGGAGCGTGCGTTGAGGAGGATGCACTTGAGGTGGTTGTTGGGGCGTGGGCTGGTGGACAGATTGTCGTCGCGGTGGAAGGTATACTTGCAGGTTTGGCAGGTGAACGGTCCCTGGGTGCGTCTGGGGCTGGCTTGGAAGCAGGTGGTGGTGGGTCCAGGGTTGAGTGCGTGGAGGGATGCGGCGTCGTAGCTGAGCTGGGGTTTTTTGGAGCGCTGGAGGCCAGGGGTTCTGGCGCTGGGCGCGGACCAGACGCGGACGGGCGCAGACGGGTTTGCCTTTGGTGAGCCCGCTGCATGCGGCCGCTGCGTGGCCGCAATAAGAGGGAAGGGGGGGAGGAGGGGTTAGCTGGGAGGTGGGAGGGGGCCAACGAATGGGAGCAGTGGGGGCGGGGCCGCACGGGGGCAGTGGTGGGAAAGCGGGAGGCAGGAGGGCGGGAAGGCGGGAGAGCGGAAAACAGGAGGGAAAGGCAACCAGAGGAAAATGGGCCAAAAGCGAGGAAGGCAGCAGGGGCTAAAGGAAAAAGGAGAAAAAAAGGCAAAGAGAGCGAGAGATCAAGGAGAGAAAGGCAAAAAGCGCGAGAGATCAAGGAGAGAAGAGGCAAAGAGAGCGAGAGATCAAGGAGAGAAAAGGCAAAGAGAGCGAGAGATCAAGGAGAGAAAAGGCAGAGAGAAAGGCAAAAAGAGCGAGAGATCAAGGAGAGAAGAGGCAAAGAGAGCGAGAGATCAAGGAGAGAAAAGGCAAAGAGGGCGAGAGATTAAGGAGAGAAAGGCAAAAAGAGCGAGAGATCAAGGAGAGAAGAGGCAAAGAGAGCGAGAGATCAAGGAGAGAGGAGGCAAAGAGAGCGAGAGATCAAGGAGAGAGAAAGGTGGGTGGCGGGAGGGGGCCAACGAATGGGAGCAGGGGGGGCGGGGCCACATGGGGGGCAGTGGCGGGAAAGCGGGAGGCGGGAGGGCGGGAAGGCGGGAGAGCAGAAAACGGGAGGGAACGGCAACCGGAGGAAAATGGACCAAAAGCGAGGAAGGCAGCAGGGTCTAAAGGAAAAAGGAGAAAAAAAGTCAAAGAGAGCGAGAGATCAAGGAGAGAAAGGCAAAAAAAGCGAGAGATCAAGGAGAGAAGAGGCAAAGAGAGCGAGAGATCAAGGAGAGAAAAGGCAAAGAGAGCGAGAGATCAAGGAGAGAAAAGGCAGCGAGAAAGGCAAAAAGAGCGAGAGATCAAGGAGAGAAGAGTCAAAGAGAGCGAGAGATCAAGGAGAGAAAAGGCAAAGAGGGCGAGAGATTAAGGAGAGAAAGGCAAAAAGAGCAAGAGATCAAGGAGAGAAGAGGCAAAGAGAGCGAGAGATCAAGGAGAGAGGAGGCAAAGAGAGCGAGAGATCAAGGAGAGAGAAAGGCAAGAGAGAGCAGGTAAGGCACCAAGGGAAAAACTGGCAGCTTAGAGGCAAGCGCAGAGGTGGAGTGCAGGTGGAGCTGCAGCAGCGGGGGAGCGACCTACCCTAGGGTCCCCCTCTGACCCCTGACCACATTGCATCTACAACAAAGCCAGCCCAACCATCGCCCCCATACTCTACAACATAATCAACTCCTCTTTCGACTCCGCCAGCTACCCAGACCCCTGGAAGTATGCGGAAATCACTTCACTCCTAAAAAAAAAACAAGCCGACCTGGGGATCCTCTCCAGCTACCGCCTCATCTCCCTTCTCCCTTTCCCCGCCTAGGTTGCCGAGAAATTAGTCAACGCCCGCCTATCCTACTTCCTCGATGCAAGCAACACTCATGACCCCTCACAATCCAGGTTCTGCAAGAACCACAGTACGGAAACCGCCCTTATCACATGCACTGACCACATCAGGACCAAAGTCGACAAAGGCGAGACCGTCGCACTCATCCTCCTAGACCTCTCCGCAGCCTTTGACACCTTCTGCCACCACACACTCCGCACAAGCCTCCACGACATAGGAATTCGCCACAAAGCCTTAGACCGGCTCACCTCCTTCCTCACCGACCGGACCCAGAGAGTCCGCCTTCCACCCTTCCACTCCAACACTACCAAGATCACCTGCGTTGTCCCCCAAGGGTCCTCCCTCAGCCCCACACTCTTCAACATCTACATGATCCCCCTAGTCAACATCCTCAGAGCACACGGAATCACTATCCTATCCTATGCAGATGACACCCAACTCATCCTCTCCCTCACCCGCAACCCCACCACCGCCAAAACGAACCTACACGCTGCTCTCCTTGGCACCGCCAACTAGATGACCACTAACCACCTCAAGCTCAACTCCAACAAAACCGAGATCATCATCTTCAGTCCTAACAAAACCACTTGGGACGACTCCTGGTAGCCCACCGCCCTAGGCTCCGCACCCACCCCCACAAACCACGCACACAACATCAGCATCATCCTGGACCCCTCCCTCTCCATGACACAGCAAATCAATGCTCTAAACTCCTCCTGCTTCCACACACTCTGCACTCTAAAAAAATCCTTCAAATGGATTCCCCCAGAGACCAGGAAGACAGTCACCCACGCACTCATCAGCAGCAGAATGGACTACGGTAACGCCCTCTACACCGGCACCGCACTCAAACTCAAACGCAAACTCTAGAGAATCCAGAACACAGCCACACGCCTCGTCCTAGGCCTCCCCCGCCACGAACGAATCTCACCACACCTCAAATCCCTTCACTGGCTCCCCATAGACAAGAGAATCACATTCAAGATCCTCATCCACGCACACAAATCCCTCCACAACACCGGCCCAACCTACCTCAACAAAAGAGTGAACTTCCACACTCCCACACGCAACCTCCGATCAGCCGACCTCGCCCTAGCCACAGTCCCCTGCATCCAACGTACCACCACAGGAGGCATGTCCTTCTCCTACCTCGCCCCCAAAACCTGGAACTCCCTCACCACTAACCTTCGCAAAACCAAAGACCCCCTGCTCTTCAGAAAGAACCTCAAGACATGGTTGTTCGATCAGTGACCCTCCCTGCC
Organism: Pleurodeles waltl; assembly: GCF_031143425.1. Classification (NCBI taxonomy): domain Eukaryota; kingdom Metazoa; phylum Chordata; class Amphibia; order Caudata; family Salamandridae; genus Pleurodeles; species Pleurodeles waltl. The sequence continues at coordinate 777,747,275 of NC_090437.1, read as the reverse complement.
CCCCCTTGATTTTCCATCCCCCAGCGCCTTGAGACCCTCACGGGTGAGTAGCGCGCTCTAAAAATTGTTTTGATTGATTGATTGATTGACCCCATTGTTCCTGGGGCCGAGTGGAAGAGAGGGCAACCCTCTCAATATTGGTAAAGAAAGAATCAGGATCCTCTCCAGTCAGATATTTCTGCAAGGCCGAGCTTGGCACATTCGGATGAACCTTGGAACTTGCAATCATTTCAGTTAACTTCTGTATGGCAGTCTCATGAACTAATTGGTTATTGGCAGTTATTGTTGCCTGACTCTTCAGCGCTTCTTCAAATTGTTCCCTATCTTTCTGTGCCATTTTCAATTGTTCCTCGAATACTAACTGTAGATGTCTCTGTCCTTCTGCCAGCTGGCATATCATACCATCCATGGTTGTATCTATGTCCATGTAGGCCGCAGGTAATACCCTTTAGACCTCAGTGAGCAAAAGCCCACTTCTGACACCACTGTTGTGGGGTACAATGTAATAATGAAGGTCTACTAGGGTTTTATCAAGTAATATATCTTTATTTCACTTGTCTGAGGTGGTGAACATGTAGCTTCATAGGTTGTTTTTCTCTTTTCCGTCTCTTTAGTTCTTGTCCTGAATCTTCACCTTTTCCGATTTGCTTCCGTGGTGTGAGATAAGTTTTCTCCTGGTCAAAAGCCCGATTGGTCCTCCGCAGATTAAAGAAGAATGGAATGGTCTCAGGTAAGTGTTTCCAATATTTAGGATGGGGGAGGGCCACCAGGGGGGTGCTTGTGGAAGTAAGTGGGGTATATACATTCATGGTGAATTATCATTCAGGGGTGATTCTCATGCAAAATATACTCAATAATAATCCTCTGCCACATCCAATCACAACAGTTCTATGTTCATTATTCTAGGAAGGCCCCCTTGTTCTCTCTTTCCCTCCCCTCGCTCTTTTTGAATAATGTCCGTCTTTTATCGAAATACAGTTGTACCTTGTTTAGCCACATTCCTCCAGGTGGCGTGGCTGTCGTGTAGTGATACTCTCTCTACACTGCTCAGCGCTTGTGGCCGGCTTCATCTCCCCTCATCTCTCTGCCCTCACTCTCTTACGTGGTTCTGGTTTCTCCCAGCTGGGTCCCACGTCTTCATCCTCGACGTCCTTGTTCTTCGCCTCTCCTGCTTCCCCACGTCTCGTTTTCCTTCTGCGTCATTCTACTCCTTCTTGTTCCTCCTCTTCCGTCCTTTCTTGGCGCTCCCCCAGGGTATGACCCTAGAACCACTCCTACTCGCTAGGGAAGCTCCTCCCAATCATGCCCCTGGGGTGCCTTGAAGGGGAATACTCCTCTGTCTGGGATTAATCATAACGGAGCTTCTGTTACACTGCAATCGCAGTGCTAGGTGCATCTCGATGCATGGCCCTAGAGGGTGGCAAAATCAGTGCTGCTGCCCTCAGGGCCCTACCCATATTACCTCATGTCCTGGGTACCTAGGTACCCATTTTCTAGGGACTTATAGTGGTAGTTAAAGATGTATCCAATTGTGGCAATGCATCACAAGAGTTTTAGGGAAAGAGCTCTGGCCCAGGGAACCTGGTTAGCAGGGGCCTTGGGCACTATGACTTCTAAGCTACATCAAACATTGGCAAAAGGTTGAGGCTAACCATGTCAAAAAGAGGCCTTTTATTACACATTACCCCCCCCCCCCAATGAAAGAGGATGAGACTACCCTTTCTCTAGTTAATCTCCATCATCTGAGTGGAAGAACCTGGAAAGGCCATCTGCATTGGCATGGGCAGTCCTAGATCTGTTTTCCACTTGAAAGTCCTTTCCCTGTAGGGAAATGGACTACCTAAGCAGTTTGGGGTTTTCACCCTTCTTTTGTTGTAGCCATCTGAGTGGCCTGGTAACTATGAAATGAGAGCCAAACAGGTATGGCCTCAGCTTCTTCAGAGCCCAAACCACAGCTAAGGCCTCCCTCTCTATGGCACTCCAATGTTGTCCCCTAGGGAGTAGTTTCTTGCTTATTAAAGCAACTGGATGGTCATGTCCACCATAATTTTTCTAGGAATTTACTACTCCTTTCCCCATTTCAGAAGCATCTGTTTGGCCTATGAATTGCCTGGAGTAGTCTGGTGCTTGTAGGGCTGGAGGAGAACACATAGCTTTCTTCAGAGTGTCAAAGGCCTTTTGACAACTCACTGTCCAGTTAACCTTCTTGGGCATTTTCTTGGAGGTTAGTTCTGTGAGGGGTCAACTATAGTGCCATAATCCTTCACAAATCTCTTATAGTGCCCAGTCAAGACAAGGAATGCCCTGACTTGTGTCTGGGTTGTAGGAGTTTTCCAAGACAGAATAGTCTGAATCTTGGGTTGGAGGGATTGTACTTTGCCTCCACCAACCAGGTGTCCCAAGTAAACAACTTTTCTCTGCCCTTTATGACACTTACTGACCTTGTTACTGAGGCCTCCCTTCTACAGAGCCTCAACGACCTTCCGTAGGTGGATCAGGTGATCCTGCCAGGTGGAACTATAGATAGCTATGTCATCCAGATAAGCTGTACGAAACGTTTCCAGTCCGGCAAGGATTTGGTTCACCAACCTCTGCAAGGTGGCAGGTGCTTTCTTTAGTCCAAAAGCCATAACAGTGAACTGATAATGCCCACTTGGAGTAGAAAATATGCACCTCTCTTTTGCTCCTGGGATCCGGCGTATCTGACAGTACCCAAATGGTAAATCAAAAATTCTCAAATATTTAGCTGCCCTTATTCTGTCTATGAGATCATCCGAATGGGGTGTGCATCAGCTTTTGTCACAGGGTTAGGCCCCTGTAGTCCACAAAGAACCTCATTTCCTTTTTTTCTCCTTTGGAGTGAGGTTTGGGGGCTAAAACTACTAGGCTAGACCAGGGACTCTCAGAGGGTTTAATGATACCCAAATACAACATCTTTTTAACTTCTACTTGGATACTCTCTCTGTCATAGCCTGACTTTCTGTAAATCTTGTTCTTGACAGGCAAGCCGTCACCAGTGTCCACATCATGGCTATACCAGTTTGTCTTTCCAGGGGCCAGAGAGAAGAACTCAGCATAATGGTTGAGGACTTGCCTGCAATGAGTTTTCTGTAGTTCTGTGAGGGTGTCTGATAAGACCATTCTATCACAGAACCATCTTATGGAATGCTGGAGAGGAGATCAGTGAGAAGTTAACTTTCATCCTGCTTTCCCTCATCTGTAACCATAAGCATGGTCACATCAGCTCTATCATAGAAGGGTTTCAGGCAGTTGACATGGATGATTCTTTTTGGATTTTTGCAACTCCCCAGGTAAACTAAATAAGTTACCTCCCCTTTTCTTTCAAGTATGGGATAGGGGCCAGTCCATTCGTCCTGGTGGGCCCTTTTCTGTCCTGGTTAGAACTCCACCATAGCAGCTTTCTGGTCATACCAGAGCTTCTGAAGGTCCTGGTTGGCTGGAAGATTTTTGCTGGCTTTCTCCGTGTACTCAGCAATTCTTGAAGGTAGGTCAAGCACATAGTCCACAATAGCCTGCTCGAGCAATTTGAGAGGTTTCTCCGAGACTTCCCTAGCAAGAATTAGGCCCTCATTACAACCCTGGCAGTCGGTGACAAAGCAGCATTAATACAACCAACAGGCCGATGGTAAAAAAAATGGAAACATGACCACAGCGGAAACTGCCAACAGATGCAGCCACTTTAACACTCCGACTGCCACGGCGGTAGCAGCAAACACTGCGGCGGTAACTGCCAACAGCCAGGCGGAAGACAACGTACCGCCCACTGCATTACAACCCACCCATCCGCCAGCTTTACCGGGTCAGTACCAATGCCATCAAAAGCACGGCGGAAACAGAACACAGAAGGGAAACGACTAACCTCTCCACATTCAAGGAAGAACCAGGACGCCATGGAGCCCGAGCTGCAGGTGTTCCCCATGCTGGTGTATCTTCTCATACACCAGGATCATGAACGCTGGTGACGACGACCATGGTGAGTACTGCACCTAGCACACAGGGTAGGGGGGAGGAAAAAGAGAGTGACACACACACGCAACACCCCCACCCTCACCCCAACGCTATACACACAAACACATGCAACAACATTACAAATACACCCCGTACCCTCTGGAATAACCCAAGGACAAAAGGAATGGAATAAAATGAGTGTAATATTAGTCATTTTAAGAGATACGTTCATAAAGGAAAAAACAGTATGTACAATATATACAAAAGGAGGGACAATGCCCACTCCAAAATTGTCCGTGGCCCACTGGGCCAAAACACATAGGCCAAGGCCACACTTGACTCCTGCCTCAATACGGAGAGAACACTGCAGGGGCATCAGGTTGAAAGTGCACAGGCACCTCGGGGACGGGGAATGGGAGGCACCTCAGCCGGAAGATGGTACAGTGCCACTGTTCCTAGAGGGGGCTCCATGCCCACTCCTTGGTCCTGGGGAGTGCAAGGCGACAGTCACTCATGTGGGTGGTTTGCCCACTGCTTGGTCCTGGGGAGTGCAAAGCCACAGTCTCTCAAGTGGGTGGTTTGCCCACTGCTTGATCCTGGGGAGTGCAAGGCCACAGTCTCTCAAGTGGGTGGCTTCTCCACTGATTCTGGAGGGGGCCTTGTTCTCAGTCTGCTTCATCCTGGCAAGGAGGGGGTGAGTGGATGCCTTCTTCCACTGGTTCTGGAGCAGGCCTTGTGCCCAGTCTGCTCCATCCTGGCAAGGAGAGGGTGAGTGGATGGCTTCTTCCACTGGTTCTGGAGGGGGCCTTGTGCCCAGTCTGCTTCATCCTGGCAAGGAGGGGCTGAGTGGATGCCTTCTTCCACAGGTTCTGGAGGGGCCTTGTGCCCAGTGTGCTCCATCCTGGCAAGGAGGGGGTGAGTGGATGGCTTCTTCCACTGGTTCTGGAGGGGGCCTTGTGCCCAGTCTGCTTCATCCTGGCAAGGAGGGGGTGAGTGGATGCCTTCTTCCACTGGTTCTGGAGGGGGCCTTGTGCCCAGTGTGCTCCATCCTGGCAAGGAGGGGCTGAGTAGATGGCTTCTCCCACAGGTTCTGGAGGGGGCCTTGTGCCCAGTCTGCTTCATCCTGGCAAGGAGGGGCTGAGTGGATGCCTTCTTCCACGGGTTCTGGAGGGGGCATTGCACCCTGTGATGCAGATGTTTTGGAGTGCAAGGTCACAGTCTCTCTTCTCGGTGTCACAACGACAGCTTTTGCAGGGGCCAGGATGCACTGCAGCCCATGTAGTCACCACTACACACTGCTCTCCGGTGGTGACGGCTGCTCAGTGAATGGCAGTTGCGCTGCAAATGGCAGTGCAGGCAGTGGTGGTGGTAGCCTCCAGGCCTTCACCTGCAGCCTCGGACGGCTGTCCACTGGGGCTGCTGCTGCTGGCAGTGGTGCTGCTGGCGGTGGTGCAGGTGGTGGTGCTGCCCAGAGTGCAGGTGGCGGTGCTGCCCAGAGTGCAGGTGGCAGTGCTGGCAGTTGCGGTGCTAGCTCCAGGCCTTCACCTGCAGCCTCGGACGGCTGCCCGCTGGGGCTGGTGCTGCTGGCAGTGGTCCAGTGGCGGTGCTGGCCACAGTGCAGGTGGCAGTGCTGGCAGCGGTGCAGGTGGCGGTGCTGGTCGCGGAGCAGGTGGTGATGCTGGCAGCTGTGGTAGTAGCCTCCAGGCTTTCACCTGCAGCCTCGGACAGCTAAAGTGCCATGGCTGGTGTTCTGTGCCCCTTCCTGCCCTTGGCAGATGGTAGTGCCTCCTTGCTTCTGTCAGCTGGAGTCTTTCACTTGGCCTTGCCGGATGGTTGTGCCTCCGTCCCCTTGCTGGCTGCTGTCCCCTTCTTGCCCTTGCCAGGTAGAGGACCCTTCTTGGCCTTGGCAGGTGTTAGTGGCACACTGGCTGGGCTGACGGGTGCCTCCTTGGAGCATCTCACAGCTGCAGAAACCACAGTGGCCGTGGACTGGGTGGCTGAGGTGCTGGGCTGGGTTCTGGCCACCCGGGCCTGAGGTGAAGGACGGGGGGAGGGGTAGGGAATAGGTAAATGTTGGCAAGGAAAAGCTTCTTAGGGACACTGGGGCGGGAAGAGGGTGAAGGTTTGGGAGTGGAGAAAGAGGGAGTGGTTGTAGAAGGTGTCAGTCTGCTGTGTTTGGGTGCAGGTGCATGGGCTGGATACTGTTGTGAGGTGGATGCCTGTTGGGTTAGTGTGTGTTTGCGTTTGTGTACTTTGGGAGGAGGGGTCACAGAAACAGGAGAGGACACAGGGAATGTGTGCATGGATGTTGGGGTGGTGACTGCCAGTGAGGGGCGTGTAGTGATAGGCGTGCTGGTGATGGAGGTAGTGGATGAGGATGTAGTGCATGCAGGTGTGAGTGGAGATGCTACTGGGTGGGGGATGGACAAGGAGGAGGGGGACACAGTGGAGGCAGTGGATGTTGGTGTGTCTGCATGGGGATGGTGGTTTTGTGAGTGCCTGTGAGATGAAGTGTGGTGCTTGTGCTTGCCTGAGCCACTTCTGTGTGTTTATTTGGGTGATTGCAGGTATGAAGGTGTGCTTGGGATTGGCTGGGGTTGAGGGGATTGGGACTGGGTAGAGTAAGTTGGAGGGGGGAGGCTAGAGACAGGGACAATGGCTGCCATCAGTTCGGAAGCCAGAGCCTGGAATGCTTTCTGTTGGGCTGCCACACACAGGTATGCATTTGTTTGTTGCAAATGCCCTGCTACACCCTGGATGGCATTCAGTATGGTTGGCTGCCCAACAGAGAGGGATCTCAGGAGGTCAATAGCCTCCTCACTGAGGGCAGCAGGGCAGACTGGGGCAGGGCCTGAGGTACCTGGGGCAAAGGAGATGCCCACCCTCCTGGGTGAGCGGGCATGGGAAACACGCTGAGGGTCTGCTGGGAGGGCAGTGCTGGAACGGGGCGTAGTGGCTGTACCTGTTGTTGGGGTGGGCACAGATGTGTCCGCCACCGCCAGGGAGCTTCCATCGAAGGAGGAGTCGCTGTCGGTAGTGTCCCCTCCTGTCTCCGTCGTGGTGCTCCCCTCGTCCTCCGTCCCAATGGTGCCCTCACCGTCGGTGGATTCGGCCTCCAGGCCCATGTGGGATGCAGCTCCCTCTGTCGCCGGTACCTCTGCTCCTCCGCCAGATGATGCTGTTGCACACAAGGACAGGGTGACAAAACAAGAAGGTGGGGGAGAGACAGAGGATACACTTGGTCAATGCCAGCAACAACACTACAGTTGGCATACATTACACACAGGGATCAGCAATATGCACTAGGCCATGCACTACCAGTTACAATGCTAGTCACCAGCCCATGGGGTACAATGCCTAATGCCATTAGCTGCACACCTGAAACCCAGAGGACCCTACCCAGTAGTAGATTCCCACTAACACTATTGGGGTTGGAGTGCATCTGATCTTGCCCATCATTGAACATACCCTGCCATGTTCGCCCTGGCCTAGGGCACCCAAAGACCACATCCCCCTCCCAAGTAAAACCTTAATGTGTGCAAAGTCATGATTCTGATTCTCGATTCACCCCTTTGTGGCTGCTGTGATGCCTTCAAGCCCCCATCCAACTCCGGATAGGCCACTGCCAGGATGCGGAACATCAGGGGGGGTCAGGGTACGACGGGCACCCCTTCCTCATTGGGAGGCCAGCCCCAGCTGGGCCTCCGCTGTCTTCCTTGCCCAGCTGCTCAGGTCCTCCCACCGTTTGAGAAAGTGGGTGCTCTGACTCTCAAAGACCCCCAGGGTCCGCACCTCCTTGGTGATCACATGGCAAATACCTATTTTCTGATGGGCGCTGACCTGCAGAAAAAATACAGCAGAAAAGGGATTAGTCATTCCGTCCAGACTTTCTTACTCAAGGCCCACCATATCCCTCCCATCCCCTTATGCACATACATTCCCCACAATACATGCAACACTCTACCCAGGACCCCTCAGATCCCCCCCTACACAGGTCTTACACACACAGCAATCCATACATTCATGGGCCACGCATCATGCTCACAGGGTACTCACCTGTTTCTCTGGAGGACCATAGAGTAAAGTGTACTGGGGTAGGACCCCATCCACTAGTCTCTCCAACTCCTCCGAAGTGAAGGCAGGGGCCCTTTCCCCAGACAATCGAGCCATTGTCGCTTCCAGACACAGGTCACAGCAGCACTTGCAATGTAGGTCCTCTCCTGTTGAAGGTCAGATAGCAAGTGGGTGAACAGATAGAAAATGGCGGTCACGTCCGTGGCGGTGCATACCATCACCACCGGCGTACATCGCCATTGGCTCCTCGAACCAATAGGGCCTAATGATAACCAATGCGATGTTGCGCAGCGGTCATCGACCGCCGACTGCAACGGCACACAACACCAGCGTAATTACCTAATTTCCACTTGTCCCTCTTCACAGGTCAGGCAGCCGCCATTTCAGGGGGGCACAGGCCATGGCACCTAACTGCGTCACAGCAGACATTGGCACATCAACTAACTCTCGAGTTCACATACTGTTTCTGTAAATGAAGAAATGCATATTAATATTTACATATGTCTGAATATGACCCCCTGCTCACCGTTTTTCACCCTAGAGTTCAACTGCTGAGAATGAATAGGAGATGGAGACATCCCCTGTGTACAGACCCCTGGTGGCCTGGCAACAATGGAGGACAGGCACATTATCCTGACCTACAGACTTGATAGGGCCACAATCCAAGAGCTGTGTGCCCAATTGGAGCCAGACCTAATCTCAGCTATCCGCCAGCCCACAGATATCCCCCCTCTAGTGCAGGTACTGTCAGTGCTCCATTTCCTGGCAAGTGGTCCCTTCCAAGCGACAGTGGCCATGGCATCAGGGATGTCTCAGCCAATGTTCTCAAACGTGGTGACCAGAGTGTTGTCTGCCCTGCTGAAACACATGCGCAGCTACATCGTATTCCCCGAGTGGAGGATTTGGCCACAGTAAAGGCTGACTTTTATGCACTGGGACATATCCCCAACATCATTGGTGTCATTGATGGTACACATATTGCATTTGTCCCCCCACCCCGGAGAAATTAACAAGTGTTCAAAAATAGGAAAAGCTTTCACTCTCTGAATGTGCAGATGGTGTGTTTGGTGGACCAGTATATCTCCCATGTCAATGGCAAGTATTCTGGTACTGTGCATGATGCCTTTATCGTGAGGGATAGCAGCATTCCATATGTGATGGCTCAACTCCAGAGGCACAGGGTGTGGCCAATAGGTGAGCCCATTGTCCCCACCCAGTTGATGTAGGTATATGGGTATGGGTTTGGCCCTAAGGGTGAGTGTGTGGCTAACAGGTATCCCTCGAATATTTGCAGGTGACTCTGGTTACCCCAACCTCACATGGCTACTGACCCCAGTGAGGAATGCCAGGACAAGGGCAGAGGAACGTTACAATGAGGCACATGGGCGAACAAGGAGGATAATTCAGGCCAGGTTCCGGTGCTTCCATCTGACAGGTGGATTCCTGTACTACTCACCCAAGAAGGTGTGCCAGATCATCGTTGCATGTCGCATGTTGCATTTTTCACAACCAGGCCTTGAGACGTCAGGTGCCTTTTCTGAAGAAGGATGAGCCTGGGGATGGTTGTGTGGCAGCAGTGGAGCCTGTGGACAGTGACGAAGAGGAGGCAGAGGAAGAAGATGTGGACAACAGAAGTACACCCATTCAACAGTACTTCCAGTGACACACAGGTAAGATACTGTAACTTCACCTTCCATTGCAGTTTTGTGTTTGACATTGAATATGGCAGCCTGATTTCCCTATTTCTATGGCCACTTACTGTACCCTTTGGCATCTCTATTTTCAGATATCTGTGCCGCACTCTGTGCCCCACTCTGGCTCCTGGTGTGTTTTCTGCTGCCCACTGCAGGTCATATCTATGTAAATATTACAGTACATTTGATTTGCAATGTTTACAGTTTGTGGTGGTAATACATTTGTCATAGAATTCACAGACTCAATACTTGAATTTGTTCCTAGGGTGTTTATTTAAGTGCTAAGAAGTAGAGGGGGTAGTGGAGTGGGCTGAGTTGATGGTGGAGGAAAGTCCAGGATAGAGTCCAGTCTATTTGTATCACAGGTGCATTGTCCAAGGGGGCATAGGAAGCGGAGCAATGGCAGTTCAAGGTGGACAGGGTGACAGAGTGGGACACAAAGGTGACAATCAGGATAGTCCTATTTCCTGGCGGGGGTCTTGGCAATGTTCTGTGGCTTCTGCCTGGATTGCAGGGACCATTTGCGGGGTGGTTCTCCTTCTGCAGGGGGCGGGGTGCTGGTGGCCTGTTGTTCCTGTGGTGGGGCCTCCTGTCCACTAGCGCCGGAGGAGGTGGAGGGCTGTTCTTCGGTTTGGCTAGTGTCAGGGGCCCTTTGGTGTGCCACTGCCTCCCTCATAGTGTTGGCCATGTCTGCCAGCATCCCTGCAATGGTGACCAGGGTGGTGTGGATGTCCCTCAGGTCCTCCCTGATCCCCAGGTACTGTCCATCCTGCAGCTGCTGGGTCTCCTGCAGCTTGGCGAGTATCTGGCCCATGGTGTCCTGGGAATGGTGGTATGCTCCCAGGATGTTGGTGAGTGCCTTGTGGAGTGTCGGTTCCCTGGGTCTGTCCTCCCCCTGACGCACAGCAGTCCTCCCAGCTTCCCTGTTGTCCTATGCCTCTGTCCCCTGATCCGTGTGTGCACCGCCACTGTGATGGGGTCCATGCATTGGTGTTGCATGCAGGGCTTGGTACTGGGATGGGTGGGTTGTGATGGTGGGGTATATGCGAGGTGATAGAGTGATGGGAGTGAGAGTAAGGGTGGGGCATGCATGATCGCCAAGACTTCCTCCTCCCATGTTGTTAGTTGTGAGGGAGGAGGTGGGGGTCCACCGCCAGTCCTCTGTACAGCTACCAGGTATCTTGCTACAACAGAACGCACCGTCCCTTGTAGGTCGTTCCACCTGTTACTGATGTCATCCCTTGTTATTGGGTGCTGTCCCACAGCGTTGACCCTGTCCATGACTCTCCGCCATAGCTCCATCTTCCTTGCAATGGACGTCTGCTGCACCTGTGATCCGAATAGCTGTGGCTCTACCCAGATGATTTCCTCCACCATGACCCTTAGCTCCTCTTCTGAGAACCTGGGGTGTCTTTGTGGTGGGGGTGATGTGTTGGGGTGTGTGGTTCGTGGATGGTGTATGGATGATGGTGTTTTGTGACTCTGATTTGGTGGGTGCTCCTGGCTTGTCTCTCTCTCATTTGCCAAAATGTTTGGGTTGTAAAGGGTTGTGGGTAATGTGGGTGTGTGTTTTATATTGGTGTGGGTGTGTGGGTGTGGTGTGTGTAGGTGTGTCAGGTGTATGTATTTTGAATTTTCCAATGTGGTGTTGATTTGTATGTGTGTGTGAATTTGAGCCTGGCAGTGCGTACCGCCAATGGTTTACCGCGGTTGAATGACCGCCACAGTGATTCGTGGGTCATAATGCTGTGGGCGTATTTCTGTTGGGGTAACTTTGTGGGTTTTGGTACCGCCAGTTTATCACTGACCTTTGGTCTAGCAGACTTGTGTGGGTGTCTGTATGGTGGCAGATTTTTCTGTGTGGGTCATAATACCAGTAGCGGTATACCGCCGTGGTCATGGTATGTTGGTGGCAGTCAGCATGGCGGTAGGTGGCACTTACCGCCAGAGTTGTAATGAGGGCCTTAGTGGTCCCCTAACAGGGTACCAAAACAAAATTTCAAATTGAGAAAAACCTACTCCCTTTTGTGGCACTTTCCTGCAGGCAAACAGCAGGCAAGGAAGAAGGACATCCCATCTCCTTCTGAGCTTTTCAGGGAGTCCTCCAATCATGCCTTTTATGGTCTGGTTAAATCTTTTAACCAGCTCATTGGTCTGTTGATAGTATAAGGGTGAATTTATAGGTCATCCCAACATTCCTGCCACATGTGTTTCAAGTATGCAGACATGAAGCCTGAATCTCTGTCTGATACTATCTTCTTAGGGAAACGCATCCTGGTGAAGATACCGAGGAGGGCTTTGGTAACTGCAGATGCAGTAATGGACCTGAGGCATATAGCCTCAGGATACCTAGTGGCATGATCCACTACCACTAGTATGTATATGTGCCCTGATGCTGTTTGAAGATCAAAGGAGGCCAACAATGTCAACCCCCTACCATTTCAAAAGGTACCTCAACCACTGAGAGTGGCATTGAGGGGGCGTTTAAGTGCCCACCTGCTTTTCCACTGGCCTCCCATCTTTCCATTTGGAGGGCCTCTTTCATTTGGTCTCCTCCACCAGTGGTAGTCTTGGTCACCTTTGTTTTGGCCCAAAGGTCTATATTCCTCCCCAATTCTTGAGGGGAAAGAGAACCCAGGTCTACCAGATGTTGATGTAGCATATCATTGAAACACTTACTCAGCAGATGCTTTTTCATGAACAGGTTATACAGCCTATCATAGTCTTGTGCCTTGTTTCTAGGTAACCAACCACTCCACATTTTAACTGAATATCCACAAAGTCTACCCAGGTCTGGCTCTGGGTGTTTTGAGCCTCCCTGAACTTTATTCTGTACTCTTCAGTTGTAAATTCAAAGCCCTCAATCAAGGTACGCTTCATGAGGTCATAGGATTTACAGTCTGTCTCATTCAGTGTCAGGAGCCTATCCCTGCACTTTCCTGAGAATAACTCCCACAACAGTGTCTCCCAAAGTTTCTTCTTAATTTCCCACCCAATAAAGGCTCTTTCAAAGGCAGAAAACCATTTTACCATATCATCCCCTACAGGAAAGGGAGGGACAACTGTTTTTGGGAGTTTAATGTTGAAAGCTTTCTCCCCAACACTTATATGCTGCCACCAGAGATGGGTCCTAAGCCCAACTCAGTTTTTTGTTTTTTCTGTTTCCAAGAGCTGACTCTATAAGGCCAGTCTCTTGGTGAGCTTGGCAATATCCAGGTCTGTTTCTCTGGGTGCTCTAGAAATTCTGGTAGAAGAGAAGGTACCCTAATTCCTATCTCCCACAGGATCGTCCTCGCCCACCACAGATGCATCATCATCTCCATCATCTGGGGTGTTATCATTTTCATACTGGTCCACCAGAAAGTTTCTCTGCACTGGCTTTTTTCCAAATACGAATTTGGTACCGTCTACAGAGTCTCCTTAATTGGTCGTAGCTATATACCTCATAAGGTTTCAGGTCGAATTCCTGGGTCTTGGTCTCTGCATCTATCATTTTTATTTTACTAACGTTGGGACTTTTTTAGAAATTTTGAATCCCCTTTTTGGATAGGCCAACTAAAATGAGGATTTTAAAATCTTTTTTCTAGAGTTGTAGGGACCTAACTAGGGCCCTAACAATTATTTAAAAAAATTTGAAAAAATTTTTTTACTCAAAAATAATTAACTAAAGGCAATTTGGAGAGTTATCTGTGTGCTCACAAAATTGGCATAGTGGTATCAGCCAGTACAAAGTCTTTATCCCACTGCTGATCCACCAAATGTAGGAGGTTGTCCATCTATCTAGTGTGCAAAGCTAGGCAGTCTTTGCAGGGGGTCCAGGCAACCACACATTGGTTTACAGATGAGAAAACTAGATCCTTTAACATTCTAATTTTTATAGTAGCTTGGTCGAGTAGTTAGGCCAATCTTGAAGAAGTGCAAAGCATTTGTTGTACTCACTGTATCAATCATGCAACTTATACATTCGAACGAATAACTCAAGACCAATTTATAAAAATACTTCTTATTTTTATATACATTTTAAGACTAAGATTATCAAGATTCGTTAACTACTTTTTGGAGATACAGATTTCTGACATTTAAAAAAATAGACTTTCTGTGCCTAATTACGCACAATAGGAATAAATGGAAAGTTACCTTTAAAAATACATACAAAATCACACAATTGCTTTAGCAAGTTCTTCTTTTGCAGGTTGATCAAGGTCGTTGGTGGGTACTCTGTGCCAGCTGGAGAAGTCTGGGCAGCTCCCAGTTGCGAGGGGAGCAGTGATGGAAAGTCTATGGAGCTGGTGCAGGGCTACTGCGGGGAACCACTTGGAAAAGTAGAGCACAGGTAAGTTTAGAGCTCATTTGTCAAGGTTGCAAGGGGTGAGGGACACATAGGGCACAGCAGGTTCTTTGTTGCCGGCCACAGGGTGGCCGGGTGCAGAGCGAATTGGTGAGCCAGCAGCTATGCGCAAAGATACCCTTGGGATCTGGAGGTAAGTCACTTTAAGGGTCACTTACAGGACAACGGGGGCACTCTGGCAAGAGGTCTGTGGTGTTCCTGAAGTCCCTTGACTGTGGCTTCCTCCTGGTCCTTTTTTCAGTCCCAGGTGGACTAGTTTGCTTGGTATCCGATGTCAGCTAACGAGTACTCAGGGTATTTGTACGGTTCAGCCACTGGAGGGTGCAGTACCACCAAACTTGGCACACTTACAGGGTTTGTCATCGAGGTTGTTGGTGTGTTGTCAGGTCCAGCTATGACTTCCAGTTTGGGACTTAGCAGCCAGTCAATGAAGTGACCCTCACTGGCTTGCTGGTTCCTTCTTGGTTGCAGAGTGATACCTCCACTCTGGAGGGAGTTCTTGGGCAATTGGCAAAGCCTTAAGGTCCACAGGGTTTCCTGAGGTAATTCCAGTTTTCCAGCAGCTCCTCGGTGGCGATTGTCAGGTCCTGGGTGCATCAGGCAGGATTTGGGGTCTTTTTTTTGTGAGGCAGGCCTCCTGTGCCATGGATCTTCTTTGTGTTTTTCAAATCTCATTGCTTGGTATAGGTATGCCCACTAAATACTGAATTTAGTGGGCATTTTAGGGTGTACCAGGTAGTGTCCAATGGAACATTCACCTTTGGTTAGCTACACCCCTTATAGTGACCACTTCCTGTGGGAAGGTTCATTTCCCTAACCCTGATTGGCTATTTTCCTTCCACATAAGATGGAGGAAAATGAATTGGAGTGTCCACTTCGTAGGCAACACCTTAAGGGTGGTGCATACCAGGTGGGGCCACTCCTACTACCCTTTGTGTGGTTTCCTGCCTTTGCTCCCACCAAAAGTGGGGTTTGCAAGGGGGCTGACCATCTGCTGCTAGCAGCAGGCCTAGGGGTCGAGATTCAAAGGCGGTAAACCCTTTCAAGCTTAACGCCAGGGCAGTGCACATTCCTGAGGGAGGGGTGTGAGCTCCTCCATCCAGGAATGGCATTGTTTTACAAACCAGAGAGACAGGGCTCTTCCCCAAGGTTTGTAGATTGGGTGTCTGGAGGTTGCAGGCTGGATAGAACCAGTCAGCAACCATGGTAGTTAGCTTTTGCAGGAGGCACCTCTAAGGTGACCCCTGGATACATTTAGGGATACATCCAGGACTGATACCAGGTTGGATTTATCATTCTGAGTTGTTTGATACCAAACAACCCAGGGTTCAGAGTGGCCACCAGGCAGCTGGGAAACTCATGTTGACCAGTGTCCAGCACATGTATTAAAATGGCTGCTCTGTACACTCACTGGGTTTGGCAAGGACACAGTGGGGGCATATTGCTCATGCAGCTATGCACTCACATATAGTATGGTGCACCCTGTCGTAGGGCTGTAAGGCCTGCCAGAGGGCTGTCTTATCCATAGTAAATGCAGTGTATGGTGGACAGGGCACACAGCACACATGCAGTGTCCCATGTCAGGTTTGTGTTTTAGGTTTGCACCAGGGCACTCAGCCTGCAATGGCAGTGCTGGGTGAATCTGGATGCATGCCCCTAGAGGGTGGCACAATCAGCGCTGCTGTCCTCAGGGGCCTACCCATAGCACCCCATTTCCTGGGTACCTAGCTACCCATTTACTAGAGACTTTTAGTGGTATCCAATTGTACCAATGCATAACATGCATAACAACTGTTTTAGGGAAAGTGCTCTGGCCCAGGGAAACTAGTTAGCAGGGGCCCTATGCGCTAAAACATCTAGGCTACATCAGGCAAAAAGTGGGGGCTAACCATGTCAAAAAAAGGCTTTTTCTCACTCTCCAGGCCTGTAAATTAAATGCTACTAGTGGGCCAGATGCACTTGTTATGCCACCCACTTATGTAGCCCTTCAACATGTGTCAGGTCTGCCACTGCAGAGCCTGCGTGTGAAGTTTTGAACTGCCATGTTGACCTGGAGGTTAAGCCTCTTGCCAGGCCCAAACCTTCCCTTTTTATACATATAAGCCACCTCTAAGGTAGGCCTCATATGTGCCACAGGGTGCAATGTATTTAAAGGGCAGGGCATGCACTTTTAAACATGCTCTGGTAGTAAAGAAATCTTCCAAATTCATTTTTTCACTACTGCAAGGGCTATCTGTCCCATAGGATAACATAGCAATTATCTTATTACATCTTATAAGTGTAATTAACAGTCTGGAAGAGATAGGTTTGTCAAGTTTGGTATCTCTGAACTCAATTTAAAATCACATTGTATTGTGAAGTCGAATTTTAAATTGCTGTTATGAAAATACCACTTTAAGAAGGTAGGCATTTTCTTACTTTAGCCCTTTGGTGCCTACTGCCTGTCTTCAATATACTTCTGGGGTTGTGGCGACAGCCCAGCTTATGCATTCCCTCTATCAGCCAAACACAAAAGGAGCTTAGGTGTGACTGATGGGCCACCCACAGACTGTGTGCCATCCTTAGCGAATGACACTTACACCTGAATGGGCAGTGTCAGTCCCACCACAAGGGACTGCACAACCCCTGTAGTTAGTCTGAAGCCTGGGCAGGAAAGAGGGACCTCTGTCCACCTCAAAAACCTTTCTTTGAAGTCTCCCCCACTTCAGAGGCACAACTTGTGTAAGCACTGGACCTCTGACACCAACACTTTAGTACACTTCTGGACCTGTGGATACTCTGCCAGGAAGAAGGACTGCTGTGCTGCTACAAGGGCAGCCACTCTGCTGAGCTGCTATTCTGCTGGACTCTTGAGCTGACCTAATGCCTGCTGCTCTCTTGCCTGGGAGTGAGAAGGACCAGACCTGCATCTCTACATCCCAGAACCAAAGGGACTCCAAGGGCTTGCTGGCTTGCCTCCAGTTTTCTGAAGCCTCAGGGACACAAAAGAGTTCCAACTCACATGCTACGGCTCCTGGACCCGTCTCCAACCAACTCCTGACTTCCAAGATGCAGCTCTCCTGTCTTGGGCCCTAGGAAGTATTTTTTGGATCCTGAAATCAAGCAATTAGGCTCTTTGTGACCATGAACAGGCCTGCTTGCACTGGAACCGCACCACTCACCCGAAAATATCAGCACGAGTCGGCTCAAGTTCGTCTCTTTGCACAGGAAGCATTGACACTCGTGATTGAGAGTCTCCAGCCTGCCCAGCTAAAGTGCTTGGCCAACTCTTTGCACCCGTGGACCACTGCCAGCAACGTTCTCCCTCTGCCTAGCAAACTTTTTTCCCTCGAACTGAACCCTTGGCCCAATTCTTAAGAGGTAAAACTTCAGTAGGATGTACTTAGGACCGGAACTGAACTGTCATAATTCTGGGAACTTGGATTCCATTATAAAAGCAGATGAGGAAACTAAGCAGAACAGATGCCTCTGATCCCAAGGCACCAGACCGAAGGATGCTAGGATGTTCCCTTGGACTCTTAACTATTCTCTCACTGGCACGTTCTGCTATTGCAAAGAGAGTCCTGGGGCAATTCATTAACCTCTGCTGATACTGGACAGGTAATGGCATGCCCAAACTTTGGGTTGATCAGGGTAGTGATGAATTGGAACTCTTGAGATTGGTGTGGATGAGATTTGTTGGTACTGAGAATTAACCCATGATCCTAAAGACAGGCGTGAACCACTTGGAGTGCTTCTTGACCTTTAAGCAAAGATGAGGCAGAAATTAACCAGTCATCCAAGAAGGCAAAGACCAACAATCACACAGAATGGAGGATGCCCACCTGAGGAGGCACAGTTTTAGTGAACACCGTTGAAGCAGAAGCAAGGAAAAAGGGAGGACAAATAATTGAAAGTGCTGACCCAAAGCACAGAGTCACATTTACTTATAAGAACATAGATCAATAGGGATCTGAAAGTAAGTATGGATGACAGAAAGGAGCCAGAGGAGACGAGAAGTAGTGTCTTCTGCAAACTCTCCATCCTGCACTTTTGATGAAGAATAAAGTGATTGACCGGCTTGAGATCTAACATAGGGTAATAATCCCCCATGCTACTTTGCACTAAAACATCTCTTCTTCCAGAACCGAAACTACAGCTCATTTTTGTAAAAGGTTGAGAATCCGTTTCTGGAGACCCTGGAATGTCTGAGGATTGCGAGAAATGGGAGTAGAAAGAAGGATATCTGGAGAAAACGTTTCTCACTAAATGAAGAACCAAGGCGGTGGAGACATCTTCCTCCCAAACAGAGAAAAACTCTTTGATTCATCCTCCCACCTCCACATAGGCATGCCTTAGGTTTAGTTGGAGGGAGAAATTGAGGTTGTTGCCGGGACATGTGCCACAGCCTTGCTCCCACCCCCACAAAAGGGCTCTGTCAAACCAATAGAAGTAGAAGGCTGACCAAAAGCTAATTTGAACCCCAAACCTCTACCATTGAAAAGAAGGTTGGATTGGGTTAAGAAGCCTCAAACGATTTCTTAAAGAGTTCCTCAAGCTGAGGACCAAAGAGCTTCAATCCGCTAAATGTCAGGTTACTTAAGAGAGCCTTCTCAGAATTATCTTCTCTCCATGAGCACATACGAATATGGACCCTAGCTGATATAATAGACACAGAAGATGCAGCTGCTGTCTATAAAGAAGCAAAGGTTACAATGGAAAGAAAACACATTTGTTGTTCCATAATTGACAGCAGTGTATTAATAAATTCTCCTTGCTGGAGCTTCTCTGACAAAGCCTGAAAGTCACGACGCAAAGACTAGATGGTATATGTGGCATAGATACCTGACGATTGCAAATTTTGATGCAGAATATGTTTTCTCAACCACATTGTCCACCTTTTTGTCAACCTGGCCTGAAGGCGAAGCATCCTCTGTGATTATCGCTCCAATAAAGGTTAGGCCAGCCTTCAAAGAGTCACTGATAGTGGAAGTAAACTCCTCTTGGCAGTTTTGAAGAGGGCACTTCTTAGTAAGAAATAATGGAAATCCAGATTTCTCAACTTCCACCCATTCCCTGGATAACAGACCTCTGACTGCCTTATGTATTGGTAGAGCTTCCAGCTCTTCTCTCCTGTAGTGGAGGAAATGTCCCCCTCCTCCAAATGCGGCACAGAAACAGGGAGCGGCAGGTTGTCTTCTATGAAGGTCATTACCACTTTTACGTCCAATTCGTTGTTATATATTCCCCTTCTCTCCCCTTCAAATGAACCATCTGTGTCTTGGTCTGCCTTAGGACATTTTAGAGAGAGACTGGCCTTCCCTTGTCACAAATGCAGTGTCCACTGCCTTATTGGTCATTTGGAGCATATCTAAATCTACTCCATGATTTTCCATTGGAATAGCTTTTGTGGCAGACTCAGCTCAGGTACCTTTCTCTGTTTGGCAGTTTGATTTCCCTCCATGACACCTCACTTACAGAAGCCATGATGGAACGGAATGCGGATGTTTAAATATTACTGGAATCAGCTCAGTGCACTTCACGCGTCCTCCAGTTGCTCCGCAACAGAGAGACATGAAAGAAACAATGGGTACGGGACCGCTGTCATCTTAAAACCAAACGGCGCAGTCTCACAGTTCATCCGACACATTCTGCAAGGGAAAACACTGAGGCCCATATTTATAGTTTTTTTGCGCCGCGTTTGCGTCATTCTTTGACGCAAAAGCGGCGCTAACTTACAAAATACAATTGGGGCATATTTATACTCTGTTTGCGCCGGAATTGCGTCATTTTTTTGACGCAATTCCGACGCAAAACTAACTCCATATTTATACTTTGGCGTTAGACGCGTCTAGCGCCAAAGTCCATGGAGTTTGCGTCATTTTTTTGCGTGGACACCTACTTTGCGTTAATGATATGCAAGGTAGGCGTTCCCGTCTAAAAAAATGACTCTGAGGCATGTGCGCCGTATTTACACTCCCGGGCAAAATTCACGCCCGGGAGTGGGCGGGTCAAAAAAAATGACGTCCAGCGGCTTTTGCGTCGTTTTTTAGCGCCTGGTCAGGGCAGGCGTTAAGGGACCTGTGGGCTCCGAAGGAGCCCAGAGGTGCCCTCCCATGCCCCCAGGGACCCCCCCTGTCACCCTTGCCCACCCCAGGAGGACACCCAAGGCTGGAGGGACCCATCCCAGGGACATTAAGGTAAGTTCAGGTAAGTTTTATTTTTTTATTTTTTTGTGGCATAGGGGGGCCTGATTTGTGCCCCCCTACATGCCACTATGCCCAATGACCATGCCCAGGGGACAGAAGTCCCCTGGGCATGGCCATTGGGCAAGGGGGCATGACTCCTGTCTTTGCTAAGACAGGAGTCATTTCAATGGGGGTTGGGAGTCGAAAAAAATGGCGCAAATCGGATTGAGGCGAAAAATTTGCCTCAGCCTGACTTGCCCCATTTTTTGGCGCCCAAGCTCCATATCCCCCTACTCCGGCGCTGCCTGGTGTATGTCGTTTTTTTTCACGCACACCAGGCAGCGCCGGCGGCTAACGCCGGCTAACGTCATTGAATAAATACGGCGCCCGCACGGCGCTTCAGAATGGCGAAGCCGGCGCTAATTTTTTTGACGCAAAACTGCGTTAGCGCAGTTTTGCGTCAAAAAGTATAAATATGTCCCAATTGTGATTTGTAAGTTAGCGCCGCTTTTGCGCCAAAAAGAGACGCAAACGCAGCGCAAAAAAAGTATAAGTGGAATCAAAACAGTGGGTACCTCCTAATCGCTCTGCAGAGGAGGTAGCATACCTGTCATTTAAAACAGTTTGTCAAGCAAGACCATTCACAAACTGAACACGGTGTCAGCTTCAGCAGCAGGAGGGCGCTCACCCTAATGGGAACACAAATAGCAGACATTCATTAGAACGAAAGGACAAAAAGATAACATGTAACTCACTTCGGGTGAATCAGTCATGTGGCACACGCAGAAGAGAAAAACAGGGAGATCTATTAATGTAACCCAACATATTTACGTCATGTGATAGGCATTTATTGGTAGGGCCATTTTAGGTGGGGAATATAAAAAAATTTCTTGAACGGATGAATTCTCGGATGGCATACGAAGTGCTCATTTGTTAAAACAGTTACGAGTAAGATGGACAAGGTAGGTAATGAAGGGTTTTAGCCAACCTACCATCAGTGCATATTGCTCTAATCCTTCATTAAGCAGCATAGACTCTGTATCAGAGGGTAGCTTTCAATTCTTATACTAGTGGAAACGCACAATTTCTGCATAATTCGATGTTAGCTGTTTTGGTGAATCCTTATTCCTCCACTTGAGTACGTACATTCAACTTCATGAGGGACTACTTTACAACTATAGCCCTTAGTGTCATTACTGCCTCCATCTCATGTGTCTTTATGTCTAATGTAGTAAGTCTCTATGCATTGGGACACTAAGCATGTTATCTATTGGCTTTGCCAATGCTTGTCATGTAGTGTGATCGACAGTGATTCCTATGTAAATACATTGGGGGTCATTCTGACCCTGGCGGTAAATACCGCCAGGGCGGAGGTTGGCGGTAGCACCGCCAACAGGCTGGCGGTGCTCCGCCGGGCATTCTGACCACGGCGGTACAGCCGCGGCCAGAAGCGGAAAGCCGGCGGTGTACCGCCGACTTCCCGCTGCCCATGGGAATCCGCCATGGGGATTCTGACACCCCATACCGCCATCCTGTTCCTGGCGGTTCGCCCGCCAGGAGCAGGATGGCGGAATGGGGTGCCGTGGGGCCCCTGGGGGCCAATGGCATGGGCACTGCAGGGGCCCCCGTAAGAGGGCCCCACAAAGGATTTCAGTGTCTGCTTTGCAGACACTGAAATTCGCGACGGGTGCAACTGCACCCGCCGCACCTTCCCACTCCGCCGGCTCCATTCTGAGCCGGCGTCCTCGTGGGAAGGGTGTTTCCCGCTGGGCTGGCTGGCGGACTTTCGGCGGTCGCCTGCCAGCCCAGTGGGAAACCCAGAATGACCGCCGCGGTCTTTTGACCGCGGTACGGTCTTCTGGCGGTTCCCGCTCGGCGGGCGGCGGAGAATCAGGGCCATTGTGTTATACTTTAATCCTTGACGGCGCTATAAATAATCCTCACGTAATGTGCAAAATGATCTTACTATCACACCTTACTTAAAACAGTTATAGCCCAAAAATGAGTGTTTGATTGTTCAAGTTATTTTTATCTTTTTTTTATCTTTCTTAAATCCATTAGTATTAGTATAAGAAAATGGCACAGTGTTCATGAAAAGCGACAGATGTGATGAATTGGAGTGATAACTCAACTTTTCGGTAGTCAATGACTGTATAATAATTTGCATTAATGACTACTGTATAATGACACATTAGTTCGTACTATACAAATTATATTTATAATATATATATTTATACATGTATATATATATATTATTTCTTCAACAGATGGACTGATAGCCATCTGACGGCTGCACCGATCCCATCACGTATCTCCCAAGTGTCGAAGTCAATTGAGTCCAAAGCGCTCGTATTTAGTTGATAAATTTATTTATTTAGCTTATATAGGTAATTCAGAGTCCCGAATGAGATGTCTGTCAACGCGTTTCGGCAAAACGCCTTCTACTGGACAGTTTGGCTAATCAGCCGGCATCATTTACATATAGCTATTACGTCCTACATTTATTTCTATAACACTGTGATGTACTACAAACGCGGCGGCCATTTTGAAGTGTGTAATTATAATTATTATAGATACAACAATTAATAGAGGAATAAACCTACATTGATGCCAATATTTACAGATAACATCAAAGTTAAAATTGGACAGTCATAAGGAATAAATATTGAATAATAAATATATTAGGAAAAAGGACAATTGCTTCCAATAATTCATAATGTTTGATCATGTAAAAACATTAATTAAATAACAAGAACAATAATAGAATAACTATAAACGAAGAAACAGTAATATCAATTTTTTCAATTTTACAATGTTTAAATTATCATTCGTTATATATACATATAATTATTTATAATTAATTAGTATCTTGTATTAAAATCATGTTTAGGTAGTGACAATAGTTATGTTTTAATACCATAGTTTTTATCGGATGCCCGTATAATCAAATCTAGTTCCTCACTGTCCTTATCTATATACTAGGTAATTCCATACACATACATATAAATATGTTGTATTAAAATGAGGCATTGGCATAAAGTGCAATGTGCTGAAAAACTAAACTAATAATAAGTGCAAAAGAGCATATAAAGTGCATAGAAGTGTTACAAAAACTCCAATTAAAAACAGTCAGATCTATTGATCTTTTGGTCCATGTTATAATCTAGATGTGCATATATACCTCTATATATGATATTTAATATTCTTCAGTCGCCAAGTTATAGAAAAATAAAAAGGAATCAAACATCATCATCAATGGTATAGTACAAATCTGTATACAAACTAATTCCATCTATGTTTCATCAGTTTGTGATATGAATTCAAACTAGGGAAAGTTATTAAGTCATGTCTTTTTTACAGATTACATCATGGCACGATCATTTAAGTAGATAAGATCTTATCACCCATCTTCCTAAAAAGGAAATATAGATAACATACTACCAAATTAGCACTACTATTTTTAGGAATTGAAACACAGGGGGAGTCTCCATCTAAAAAGCAATGAACAGTGAGTTTTCATCTAAGATGGACATAGAGCTCAGCATCAAGATTGTGCCCCAATGGGGACTCAGATCCCAATAATAAAATCATCTTGGATTCCATTTGTCTGAGCTCGAGTGTTCTATTGCCACCTCTGGAGTTGTTTTTAATGTGTTTGATGCCATAGAAAGCTAAAGTGCCACATTCTCCTTTGTGTACTTCCCAAAAATGTTTAGCCAGAGGATAGGTCTTGTCCTGATTTTTAATGGCTCTAAAATGCTGTAAGAACCTAACTTTTAATTTGTGAATGGTACTTCCAATGTATTTTTTCTGGCATCCACATTCGATGACATAAATCACAAATTCAGTGTCACATGTAATCCGATCTTTGATCTCGCACTGTCGACCATCAAAAGTTTGGTATTTGTATGTGTTTTTAGCATAATTGCAGGCCTTGCAGTGGCCACATTTCCAAAATCCCAAACTTTTTTGGCTCAACCAAGATGTATTGGTTTTTACTGAAAAATAACTTCTAGTTAGATAGTCTCCCAAAGAACGTGCTTTACGAAATGTTATGGACGGATGGGTTTCTATGTGATCATTAATAATGGGATCGTTCTGTAAAACATGCCAATTTTTTTGGAGTATAGTTCTGAGTGACTCATGTTGTTGATTGTACTGGAGAAATATTCTAGGTGCTGAATGTTGGAAATCATTACTAGTTACTGTGTTATTAAAAAGTAACTCATCTCTGCTTTTATTCCGTACTCTGTGTAAAGCATCATTTAAGATTTTTGGAGGATAGCCTCTACTTAAAAACCTGTTCACCATAGCCTTAGATTCCAACTCATATTGGTTTTCATCAGAGCATATTCTGCGGGCCCGCAGTAGCTGGCTATATGGAATGCTCCATTTCAGTGAGTGGGGATGTCCACTATTGGCATGTAATATAGAATTACAAGCCGTGGGCTTTCGATATATGGATGTCTTTAAATGATTGTTTTCTACTTGTAGTAGGACATCCAAAAAAGAGATGGTATCTCTATTGTAGATGGCATCTAGATAAATGTTGAATTGATTATTATTTAATACATGTATGTATTCCAACAGCAGTTGTTCTGTGCCATCCCAGATAATGAACAGATCGTCGATATATCGCACCCACAATATCACTCTATCCATATAGATGTTATTGCTCTCTGACCATGCCACCTCCTTCTCCCACCAGCCCATATATAGATTGGCATAGGTGGGAGCAAAGGATGCTCCCATAGCTGTCCCTTGTTTTTGTAAGAAACTTTCATTATCAAAGAGGAACAGGTTATGTGTCAGGCAGAATTGTAGCATCGATAGGAGCATATTGGTATGTTCCAAAAATTCAATGGATCGTGTTTGTAAAAAATACCTACATGCCTGTAATCCATATTGATGTTTAATGGATGTATATAGTGATGCTACATCCATGGTGACCAATAAATAGTCTTTATGCCATGGGATGTCATGTATCTTGGCCAGAAAATCATTGGTGTCACGCAAGTATGAAGGTAATTCTGTGACAAAGGTGCATAAAAACAGGTCCAAATATCGTGAGGTATTCTCAAGTAGTGATTGATTCATACTAACTATTGGTCTACCTGGAGGATGGGTTTTGTTCTTATGAATTTTAGGTAGGAAGTAAATACAAGGAATTTTAGGATGATCAATTTTCAAATACATAAACTCATCATAATCCATCAATTGCTTTGTATACCATTCATTTAACATATCATGATATGTCCCTTGGTATTGAGATAGGGGGCTGATCTTCAACTTCTCATAATGCTCTCTATTCATCAATTGCCGATATGCTTCCTTAGTGTAATCAGTTGTGTCCATGACAACAATGTTGCCACCCTTATCTGAGGGCTTGATGATGATAGAAGAGTTCGACCTCAGTGTGTTTAGATCATGCCAATCTTGTTGCGTAAAATTAGGTCTCGTCTTTCTCGATATCTTTGAAGTGCTCTTATTGCGAAATTTGTCAATATCGTTGATCACTAACTCATGAAATATATCTATCATGTTACCACTGGGTAGTGGAGGATTAAATCTACTCAACAATTTTAGATTACTTTTTTCATAGAGGTTAGTTGTAAATCCCATCTGATTAAGCATATCAGTGCTCTTGTTTATATCATCATGTATAGAACATCTAGCTTCATCGCTGTCACGATCCAACTCATTGATGGCTATCAATTCTGAGCTTTCAGAAATGTTGAATCCAGAGAGTCCAGCCCTCTGGTTGATGTTGTCTGTCATTCGATTTATATCTTTATTTGAAAAGTGTTTGATGAGACGTAGTTTACGAACAAATTTGTACAGTTCAATACAGGTATTAACATAATCCCATTGTACATTGGGGCAGAAGCTTAATCCTAAATCAAGCATGTGAAGCTGATTGTCTGTCAAGGTGCTGTGGGAAATATTTACCACCGTACTCAAGTCATTCAATTTATTGACTGATCCAGGATTAGGTTCTAATTTGATAGTTGATAGCTTCTTCTTCTTGCCCCTCCTCGTCTTCCGCTTCCTCGGCCACGCCTGCGATTTTGCCCAGGAGGTGGCGTGATCATTTGCATAAGGCGCATTTCCCCCTGAAAATCCAGCTTATTGCGCGGTATCTCATCAGCAGAAGACTCTACTTCTGAACTGTCATCTGCAGATGTCTGCTGTACAGCACATTCAGCCCCGATCTGGGACATATCTTTGGTTCTTACAGTGTCATATTTTCGAGCAAATGTGTAGATTCTTCCATGTTCGTAATCTATTTATATATATATATACATGTAGGCCATGGAAGGACATCGTTGATGTGTTGGTCTTATTGAAATAAAATAAAATAACACCCAGGAGGGCGTGTAGTGTACTGTTACAGAGTCCAACACATGGGCAAGTCATATCTAATTTGACTGGATTGAAACAAGATGGGCATCATTCTTCCAGTTACCATTAATCAGAAAGCCACGTTTTGAATCTGCATAGGGTAGTTAGAGTGTGAGAGCCTACACATTATTTCACCTTTTTTAGAAGTGGAAACTGCCTTTACAATGCAGCCATTACCACACAATACCTTTACCACTCATCCATTACAAAGCATATGTCTTTACCACACATGTCTTTACCATGGACAATTTTACCATGCATATGCCTTTACAATGTAAAAACATGCAATGCAAGCATTTCACAGGTAAGTGTAGTGTGTATATATTTAAATTTACATATATATGTATATATAAATATAATACTCGCACACTCAGGTTTCAGGAACAAAAAAAGATCAGTTTAATCTACACACAACGCGTTTCGACTGACACAGCAGCCTTGGTCACGTGTCAGTCGAAACGCGTTGTGTGTAGATTAAACTGAGTCTTTTTGCTTGACTAATTACCGGCTTGCTCGGGCTGATTGAGATCATACTTCGAGCATTTTTGTAGTCATATATATATATATATATATATATATATATATATATAAATATATAATATAAATATATATATATATATATATATGCACACACATATCTATCTATCTATCTATCTATCTATCTATCTATCTATCTATCTATCTCTCTATCTCTCTATCTATCTATATGTATTCACTGAAAATAAATAAACGTTACATGAGGTTGAAATAACTCTAACTTTAACAGCTGAATTTCTATGGTTTTGTGCATGTAAATTCAGAACCCCACTATAACTTACTTGTAACCTTTGTTTTTTTCAGTGAATTTTTAAGGCTTTTTAAATGCTAATTCCTAACTATAGGGTCCCTGTAAGCTTTGTTTTTTCTGAAAATTTCTATATTTATTTTTAACACCACAGGTGGTTGGCCTTGGCCAGATCCTGTGGCCAACTCCCAGCATGCATCTAACCATACGCTATGCACAGCCTTTGTTCCTGCGTCAAACCCCACATAGGCATCCAATCCAGTGCCGCGCAGTGCCTTCAGCCGTGTGTAGTGGGGTTAGCCTCAGGGCCTGGCCTGCAGTCAGGTTCTATGGCCAACAACTCGTAGGCATCAAATCCCATGCCACGTACAGCCTATGGCCATGCATGGCTCGGGGTTAGCCGGAGTACCTAGAAGTGGAGCTTCATCTGGGACACCTAATTTGTTTATATTTGTAATTTCTTTTCCATTCAGGTTTATTTTTTGTGAAGTAAGCATTGGTGCTAAAATACATCCTGACCTGTTTATCCGAGAAGAGGCCACAATTTTGCTGAAAATGTCTACCCAACTGGAGTACTTTCTATTGGGTAATTAGTATGTGCTACCTTGATGGGTAAATATATACTGCATATTCCACACTACAGCTGCATAAAGGACCCAGAGGTAATGTCTCCAGTGGCCTTTTGTGTATGTAACTTTAGCAATGTGATTGTTCCCATAGCATCTTCACAGAGAAACCTGCAATAACATGAATCTTCATGTAGAGAGATGAGAGTACAAAGAGTTGAATCTCCACCGAACAAGGGTACTTCATCTTAAATGTATGTAGTAGTAACTACTTCTTTGTTTGTTGGAGACGTGCTCATACTCCTCTGCATTAAGCACACATCTCCAAAATCAGTGGGAACAGCACTGGGGGGAGGGGCTTTTTGGTAAGCTGTCTATCATCCTGGAAAAAGGCGGAAAGAAGTTGCATACCACTAACTTAAAAGTGGCAGGACCAAACGGATAGGGCTTCTAGGTAATTTTACATACTAATAGTGGTTAAAAGTGAGTTGTGTTCTCAGCTGAAGATGACAGGATGGGGACCGCAGGGGGAGCCTCAAGCCCTCCGTAGTCCCTGCCTCTCCTCACCTCCGTTGGGAGCAGGCATTGCTCTGGCATGCAGGAAGCAGCTAAAAATGCTGCTCCTGCATGCAGGAGCAATCTTTTCATCTGTTTCCCTGCCTGCTTGAGCTGTCAAAGCACCCGCCAAGCCAAAACAAACTGCTATCTCCTGCGGGTTGGCATGTCAGGAGATAGGGAGCCAGCACCGGGGGTGTGGTCCCCAGGGCCATTAATGGCTTCAGGAGGGGGGCCATGTGGCCCCCTTGCTTCAGTTTGCATGGGCCAGCCCTGGGGTGGTAGTGGTCCCTTGGACTCTATATGGCCCAGAAAGCGGGCTGCACCCCCCTCACTTTATTTAATTTTTTACCCAAGGGAGTTGGTGGTGCTTGGGGCACTATAAGGAGAAGGAGGGGGCCCGTGTGCCTCCCTAAAATTGAGTTTTAAAGCCCAGAGGAGATGGTGGTACCCTGGGCTCCTCTGAGGCATGGGGGCAGTGTGGCCTCCCTCCAATTTTCTAATAATGCCGTGGGGAGGAGACAGTTTTTTTTCCAATACTTTAACTGCCAATGTTTTATTTATATTTGTGATGATGTTACATAAATTGTCATAAGTGCTGTAATATCTGGGGTAATTAGCAGTGCATTGCGAAGACGGAAGTTATAGCTACCTTAGGATGGGAGTCATAGTTACTTGAAACAACTCTAACGATAACTGCTGAATTACTATGGTTTTGTGTGAGTTAATTCAGAACCTAACTATAACGTCCCTGTAATCTTTGTTTTTTGTTGTTTAATTTAATTTCTATGTTTTTTTAAAAAGTAATGTAACTTTAGTTATTGTGGGGGTCATTCCAACCCTGGCTGTCAGAAGTCCGCCAACATACCGCCGCGGCCGCGGTAAACCGCCACGGTCATTCTGACCCACAACAGGCAAACCGCCAAAATACAGACATCCACAAAAGTCCGCCACACCAAAGGCCAGCGAGAAACTGGCGATGACCAAACCTCCACCGTCACGCCAACAGAAATACGCCCACACTATCACGACACACGAATCCACGCGGCGGTCTTTCAACCGCTGTATTCTATTGGCAGTACACACCGCCGCGCTCAAAATACACGCACACTTACAAAACACAGCCACATTGGATAATTCGAAACACACACACCTGATACACATACACACACCACTCCCACACACCCAATTAAATATAAAACACACACCCACATCACCCACAAACCTCCACTCCTAGAGAATCGGGACCACTCACAGAGAAATAGAGAACCGAGCACCCAGAGGCGCATATTACATTCACCCAGCAATATTACCACGCACTTCACACAACACACCAATACACATCACCACACTTAGCACCACACAATCCACCCCACACATCACCCACACCACCCCATGGCACCGCAAAGACACCCCAGGTTTTCTGAGGATGAACTCAGGGTCATGGTGGAGGAAATTGTACGGGTAGAGCCACAGCTCTTCGGGACACAGGTGCAGCACACCACCATTGCCAGGAAGATGGAGCTATGGAGCAGAATAGTCGACAGGGTCAACGCTGTGGGACAGCACCCAAGAAATAGGGACGACATCAGGAATCGGTGGAACGACCTACGGGGGAAGGTGCGTTCAATGGTATCCAGGCCCAACATCGCGGTGTAGCGGACTGGCGGCGGACCCGCACCTCCTCCCCCAGAATTTACAACATGGGAGGAGCAGGTCTTGGCGATCCTGCATCCTGAGGGCCTCGCAGGAGTATCTGAGGAATGGACTCTGGTAAGTCTCATCTTCACTACTTCATCCCCCCCACCCCACCAGCATGGCAACTCATACCCCCACCCTCACCCCCATCACACTTACTCCTTGCAAATGTCTCACCATCACAACCCACCCATCCCAACCCCAAGCCCTGCATGCGACCACAAAGCATGGACACCCATCACCAAAGCATGCCCAATGCACATCCCCATCCCCCCCCAAACCACCGTCACAAAAGCCCCCACACAGGAATGCCAGCACTGGGGTACACGGGCACCCACCCATTGCACGCTATGGCACACACAGATGCAATAACCATCCAGTTATATCCCTGTAGGACCCGAACGCCACGTCACCGCACAGGAGGGTCCACAAATGTCCACTCCACTGCCAGAAGAGGCCCACAGTGATGACAGCACCTCTGTCGACCTGGATCTAGATGACCAGCCCGGCCCATCGGGGACCTCGGGACAGTCGGTTCCCCCCAGACAGCCACAGCAGACCTTCCCCCCTCTGGGAACACCAGCACAGCACCCACCCAGCGGGCCCATCCCTCTGTCCCCAGGACACGTCAATCAGCGGTGTGTCCACCACTACAGGGCACCCAGGTTAACCCACCACCCCAACAACAACAGGGACCTGGGGGCAGTGGTAGTGGGCACACGGTCCATGGGACAGAGGCCCAGGGAAACAGGGGAACTGGGAGGGCTGCTGTGCGACAGGGGGGGGACAGGCCCAGGGAACCCACTCTCCATGAGGCCCTCTCCTCCATCATGGGAGCCTACCATCATTCCCAGGAGACGATGGCGACGGTCCTGGCCAGGTTTCAGGAAATCCAGCTCCTGCAGGAGGAACAGTATTTGGGGTTCAGGGAGGAACTACGAACCATCAGTTCCGCCCTGGGCACCATTGTAGGGGCTCTGAATCAGGTAGTCACCACATTGCGGGACACTGTGGCACCACAAAGGGCCCCTGACACTAGCATGGAGCAAGAACTGCCTACCACCTCTGCCGGCGCTAGTGGACAGGAGGCCCCGCCACAGGACCAACAGGCCACCAGCACCCCACCCCCTGCAGAAGGAGAACCACCCCGCAAGCGGGCCCTGAGATCCAGGAAGAAGACAGAGTAAGATGCCAAGACCCCCGCCAGGAAATGATACCTCCCTGATTGTCATCCCACTGTCCCACATTGTCACCCTGTCCATCCTTAAACTGCCCCTGCTCCACTTTCCACAGCCATTTGGACAATGCACCTGTGATACAAATAGTCTGGACTCTGCCATGGACAATCCTCCACCATCACCCCTCACCGATTTGCAACCACCCACCAATATAGAGCACTGTAATAAACACAGTTATTGCACAAAACAATCAGGAGTCTGGCTGTGATTTTGTACAAATGTATTAGACATTACCGTGCCAAAATGCTTATTTACATTGTGATGCCAACATACCACTGTCACACAGCTGTAGTCCATGGGGAAACAAAGCAGATGTCACGCAGTGGGGCCCACATCTCTGAAATCGGAAGGGAAAGTCACAACTCAGTTACCATACACTGGGTGAAAACGACAGACAGTAGAGAGGTAGTAGTGTTTAAGTATATGTAATATGCCGGTGTGGATTCTTACCTGTGTGTCATTGAAAATACTGCTGAATTACTGTGTTCCTGTTGTCTATGTCGTCTTCTTCGGATTCCTCGTCTTCACTCTCCACAGGCTCCACATCTGCTACAACACCACCATCTGGACCATCCTCCTGCAGAAAAGGCACCTGTCGTCGCAAAGCCAGGTTGTGAAGCATACAGCAGGCAACGATGATCTGGCACACCTTCTTTGGTGAGTAGAATAGGGATCCACCTGTCATATGGAGGCAGCGGAACCTGGCCTTCAGGAGGCCGAAGGTCCGCTCGATCACCCTCCTAGTTCGCCCATGGGCCTCATTGTAGCGTTCCTCTGCCCTTGTCCTGGGATTCCTCACTGGGGTCAGTAGCCATGACAGGTTGGGGTAACCAGAGTCACCAATTAGCCACACACGTTGCCTCTGGAGTTGACCCATCACGTAAGGGATGCTGCTATTCCGCATGATGTACGCGTCATGCACTGAGCCAGGGAACTTGGCATAAACATGGGAGATGTACTGGTCTGCCAAACACACCATCTGTACATTCATCGAATGATAACTCTTCTTGTTTCTGTACACCTGTTCACTCCTCTGTGGGGGAACCAAAGCCACCTGGGTCCCATCAATGGCACCTATGATGTTGGGGATATGTCCAAGGGAATAGAAATCACTCTTCACTGTAGGCAAATCCCCCACCTCAGGGAAAACGATGGAGCTGCGCATGTGTTTCAGCAGGGCAGACAACACTCTGGACAACACCTTGGAAAACATAGGCTGGGACATCCCTGATGATATGGCCACTGTTGTTTGAAATGACCCACTTGCAAAGAAATGGAGCACTGACAGCACCTGCACTTGAGGGGGGATCCCTGTGGGTTGGCGGATTGGTGACATCAGGTCTGGCTCCAGCTGGGCACACAGTTCATGAATAGTGGCTTGGTCAAGCCTGTATGTCAGTATGACATGTCTTTCCTCCATTGTCGACAGGTCCACCAGCGGTCTGTACACGGGAAGATTCCGCCATCTCCTCGCATGTCCCAGCGGACGGTGCCTATGAAGGACAACAGCGAGCACAGAGTCAATCAACCCAACGGTACGTAACCACAGCTTGCACATAACACGATTCTCAATCCATTGAATGGTTTGTATGAGTGTTGATGCAAGGCCTAGGTATGTGTGACGCAGTAGAAAGTAAGCCATGTGGGCCCCTGAAATGGCGGCTGCCTGACCTGTGAAGTGCGACAATGGGATGTGAGGTAAATGCGCTGGCGTGGCACACCGTGGCGGTAGGCGGTCGAAGACCGCCGTGCTAAGCAGCATTGGTCAACATTGAACCCTATGGGTCTCAGGAGCCAATGACGATGTGCGCCGGCGGTCGCGGTACGCACCGCCGCGGTACGCACCGCCGCGGGCGTGCCCGCCATTTTATATCTGCTTAATCACTCGATACCTGATCTTCGACAGGAGAGGACCTACACTGCAAGTGCTGCTGTGACCTCGGCCTGGAAGAGACAATGGCTCATGCGACTGGGGAAAGGGCCCCTGCCTTCACTGCTCAGGAATTGGAGAAACTTGTGGATGGGGTCGTCCCCCAGTACGCGCTACTCTACGGTCCTCCAGACCAACAGGTAAGTACACTGGGACCATGCTTTGTGGGCAATGCCTGTGTTGAGTGGGGTGGATGAAAGATGGTGGGGAGGGGAGCGATTGAGGCATGCATCAAACGACGGTGAGAGCATGTGCCACATGGCAAGGGTAGGGTTGGGGGGCCACTCACATTGAGCATGCAGAAGGTGATGACTATTTTTCTTCCCCTGTACATTTCACATAGGTCAGCGCCCACCAGAAGATCGATATTTGGCGTGCCATCACCAAGGACGTCCGGACCCTGGGGGTCCACCACAGACGGGGCACCCACTGCTGGAAGTGATGGGAGGACATCCGCCGCTGGAGCAGGAAGACGGCGGAGGCTCAGCTGGGGATGGCCTCCCAACGTGGGAGGGGTGTCAGTCGGACTTTGACCCCACTGACGTCACGGATCCTGGCGGTGGCCTACCCCGATTTGGATGGGCACGTGAGGACATCACAGCAGACACAAGGGGGTGAGTACTCTCTCATCCTGGTGACTTTGCGCGCAGTGGAGGTGTCTGGGTGGGGGAGGAGGGCTGTGGGTATCCCTAGGCCAGGGCGATTTCTGTAGGCTAGGCCCCTCCGTAAGGCATGGCCCTGTGCCCCCGCCACCCACCTCTGTAGGGTGCCAAGTACAGCTATTCATGGTCCTGCGTCATCTATGTGTGCAGATGTCATCCATAGGCTTGTAGGCCATGTCCCACGGATTGAGTAGTCGACCCCAAGTGCGCGGCGTAGTGCAGGGGGCTTCTGTGTCTGTCCTGTCCGCCAACGGTGTCGCCAATGCATGCACTCAACATGTCTTTATTTTCTCCCCCCCCCCCTTTTTTTGTGGTCTTCCTGTTCACGTGTGCATTAGCATCATCAGGTGGAGGAGAAGTGGCATCGGAGCACGAGGGAGCTGCATCCCACATGGCCATGGAGGGCCATGCAACGGACTCCAAATTCACCAGTAGGACAGAGGGCGAGGGGAGCTCCACAGCGGGGACTCGGGCAGACATCAGTGATACGGACTCGTCCTCTGAAGGGAGCTCCCTTGTGGTGGCGGCAACATCTGTGCCCCCTGCAACAACAGGTACAGCCGCCACCCACCGCACCAGAACCGCCCTCCCAGCAGCCCCTCAGCGTTTGCCCCGTGCCCGCTCACCCAGGAAGGTGGGCATCTCCTTCGCCCCAGGCACCTCAGGCCCTGCCCCAGTCACCCCTGCTGCCCTCAGGGAGGAGGTCATTGACCTCCTGAGGACGCTCACTGTTGGGCAGTCTACCATTTTGAATGCCATCCAGGGTGTCGAAAGAGAGGTGCACCAGAGTAATGCATACCTGGAGGGCATTCATTCTGGTCAGGCTGCCCTTCAGCGATCGTTCCAGACTCTGGCCTCAGCACTGATGGCAGCCATTGTCCCTGTCTCTAGCCTCCCCCCTCCAACTTCCTCCACCCATACCCTATCACCTGTACCTCTGCCTATCCCAGACACACTATCAGACCAGCCTGCACACACCTCAACACCCAAGGGAAGCTCAGCCAGACATAAGCACCACACATCACACAGGCATTCACACAAGCAACATCCACATACAGACATACCAACACCCACTGCCTCCACTGTGTCCCCCTCCTCCTCATCTCCCTCCTCCCTCCTTGTCACGTCTCCACTCACACCTGCATGCACAACATCTTCAGCCACTACGTCCATCACCAGCACACACACCAGCACCCCTGCACATGTGCAGTCACCACCCCCAGTACCATTTACACGTCCCCTGTTTCCTCTCCCAGTGTGTCTGTGACCCCCTCTTCCAAGATACACAAACGCAGGCAGCCACCCACCCAACAGCCATCCACCTCACGACAGCCTCCAGCCCAAGCACCTGCACCCAAAGACATCAGACTTAAAACTCCTACAACCATAACCTCTTCCTCCACTCCCATATCCACTACACCTACCCGTCCCACTGCTCCTAAAAAGCTTTTCCTGTCCAAACTCAACCTCTTTCCACCAACTCCCCCACCCCGTCCATGTCATAGGACTACAGTCAGCACCTCAGCCACGACAAAACCGGCCCCTGTCATCACAGTCTGCCATGGACTGTGGAGTGCCCCACCCTCCAGGGCAGCCAGTTCGGTACGAAGCCAAGGCACGGGCAGCCCACCCCCGGAGAAACATGCCAAGATAGGCAGTGGCCGACGCGAGAGGGTGAAAACACCAGGGACTAAAACCCCTACCATGGCTCCGGCAGGAAGTGTGGAGACAGCTGGCACACCGCCCAAGGTGGGGAAGGGCCACAGGCGATCAGGGAAGGCTGGGAAGGGCAGCACGCCCGACAACACCACCATCAGCCCAGCTGGCCAGGAGGGCCCCGCCAGCCCCATCCCAGGTGGGCAGGAGGCCACCAACAGGCCCGGCACTGCAGCCCAGGAGGGCCCCGCCAGCCACAGGACAGGTGGCAAATGACCTCCCCGCCATGGCCGGATCCGCAGAGCTGGGCCCTTCATCTCAAGTCCCGCTGCACTGGGCACCGCCGTCTCAAGCACCGCTGAACTGGGCCCTTCATCTCAAGTCCCGCTGCACTGGGCTCCGCCGTCTCAAGCACCGCTGAACTGGGCCCTTCATCTCAAGCACCGCTGAACTGGGCCCTTCATCTCAAGCACCGCTGAACTGGGCCCTTCATCTCAAGCACCGCTGAACTGGGCCCTTCATCTCAAGTCCCGCTGCACTGGGCACCGCCGTCTCAAGCACCGCTGAACTGGGCCCTTCATCTCAAGTCCCGCTGCACTGGGCACCGCCGTCTCAAGCACCGCTGAACTGGGCCCTTCATCTCAAGCACCGCTGAACTGGGCCCTTCATCTCAAGCACCGCTGAACTGGGCCCTTCATCTCAAGTACCGCTGCACTGGGCCCTTCATCTCAAGTCCCGCTGCACTGGGCACCGCCGTCTCAAGCACCGCTGAACTGGGCCCTTCATCTCAAGCACCGCTGAACTGGGCCCTTCATCTCAAGTACCGCTGCACTGGGCCCTTCATCTCAAGTCCCGCTGCACTGGGCACCGCCGTCTCAAGCACCACTAAACTGGGCCCTTCATCTCAAGCACCGCTGCACTGGGCACCGCCGTCTCAAGTACCGCTGAACTGGGCCATTCATCTCAAGTCCCGCTGCACTGGGCACCGCCGTCTCAAGCACCGCTGACCTGGGCCCTTCATCTCAAGTACCGCTGCACTGGGCACCGCCGTCTCAAGCACCGCTGAACTGGGCCCTTCATCTCAAGCACCGCTGCACTGGGCCCTTCATCTCAAGCACCGCTGCACTGGGCACCGCCGTCTCAAGTACCGCTGCGCTGGGCACCGCCGTCTCAAGCACCGCTGCACTGGGCACCGCAGTCTCAAGCACCGCTGAACTGGGCACTTCATCTCAAGTCCTGCTGCACTGGGCACCGCCGTCTCAAGCACCGCTGAACTGGGCCCTTCATCTCAAGCACCGCTGAACTGGGCACCGCCGTCTCAAGCACCGCTGAACTGGGCCCTTCATCTCAAATCCAGCTGCACTGGGCACCGCCGTCTCAAGCACCGCTGAACTGGGCCCTTCATCTCAAGTCCCGTTGCACTGGGCACCGCCGTCTCAAGCACCGCTGAACTGGGCCCTTCTTCTCAAGTACTGCTGGCCCATGAGTGGCAGGGGCTGGCCCGCATCTGTGTCGGACAGGGCTGCACGAAGCACTCTGGGCACCAGGCCCCCTCCAGAACCAGTGGAGGCTGTTATCCACTTGTGAGACTGTGGCTTTGCACTCCCCAGGATGGAACAGTGGGCAGCCCACCCACTGTCTGGACTTGTGAGACTGTGGCTTTGCACTCCCCAGGATGTAACAGGGGGCAGCCCACCCACTGTCTGGACTTGTGAGACTGTGGCTTTGCACTCCCCAGGATGTAACAGTGGGAAGCCCACCCACTGTCTGGACTTGTGAGACTGTGGCTTTGCACTCCCCAGGATTGAAAAGTGGCCATGGAGGCCCCTCGTGGATCTGGCGTTGTGCACTCATCTGGCTGAGGTGCCCCCCCTTCCCTTCCCCCTGAGGTGCCTGTAGTTTTGCTATCTGATGCCCCTGCAGTGTTCTCTCCATTAGAGTCAGGTATCCTGTGTGGGCTTTGCCCATGTGATTTGGGCCCTGTGGTCCACGAACAATGCCTGCTACAATGCTCGGACTTGTACATTTATGTATATAAGAGTTTTTGATGTGTATATATATTTTTTGGGCAGTAATACAATATATTCCAATGTTTAGAATCATTTCCTTTTGTATTTGCATTCTTCCAGGGGGCTTGGGGGGTGTCACTCTGATGTGTTGCTATGCATTGATGTGTGTGTTGTAGTGGGTGAGGGTGAGGGTGGGTGTGTCGAGTATGTGTGTACCCGTAATAATTTCCCCTCCCCCCTCCCCTGTGTCGTAGGTGCAGTACTCACCGTTGTCTTCTGCGCCGGCGTTCGTGCTCCTGGTAGAGGAGTAGGAACATTATCGCTGGGAGTATGTGGAGTTCGGGTTCCATGCTGTCCTGATTCCTCGTGGGCTGTATGGAGGTGAGCGTTTTCCCTTCGAAATGGCTATTTCTGCCGTGTTCTTATCGGCGGGGCTACCGCCCCGGAAAAGGTGGTGGATTGGTAGGTTGTGATATAGTGGGCGGTACATTGTCTCCCGCCTGTCTGTTGGCGGTGACCGCCGCGCTGTTTGTTTGTGCCGCCGTGGCGGGCGGTGTGTTGTTGTGGCGGTCGCTGCTGGCGGTTTCCGCCAGGGTCGGAATTAAAAAAAAATTCCCGCCAGCCTGTTTGCGGTTTGGCCGCAGCTTTAACACCGACCGCCAGGGTTGGAATGACCCCCTGTATGTTAATCCAACCACTGCCTCACACAGCGTTTGGCCATGTGTGGCAGAGGTTGGCCACAGAGTCCCTATAACCATCCAACCCTGCTGACAGCTCCCACCAAGCAAAAACATATATATCTCAGCTTTCAGGAAGTGGGAGCTGTCCAAAGCTCCTTCTTGCTGAAAGTGGAATTTTCATCTGTTTGCCTGCATGCAAATATGCTTGCAGGGAAAGAGATGAAAACATTGTTCCGGCAAGCAGGGAGCTGCTATTTAAAGCTGCTTCCTGCTTGCAGGTGCAATGCCGGCTCCTGCAGGAGTTGAGAGCGGGCTGGGACTGTCGGGGCCTTATGGCGTCCCCGCTGGTCGTCCTAATTTTCTTTTTTTTAAAAGAATATTTTCAAGGTAGAACTGCAGATCTTCAGCTCCACCTTTAAAATTATGTGATGAAGACCCTTGAGGAACAATCACATTGGCAAAGTTACAAACAAGGTCACTGGAGAAATTTTGTTCATGCCCCTTACACAGCTGAAGTGTAGGAGATGCAGGAGATGCATTATACATTTACCTAAGGAGGTAGCACTCACTGAATAGCCAGTTGAAAGTATTCCAGATGGGTGGACATTTTGCACAAATTGGTGGCTTCTTCTTGGATAAATATGCCTGGCGGAATTCATTCTGGCACAATGCTAAATTTACAGAAATTATACCTCAGCGGCAAGCAGTAACACATACAAACAAAGCAGGTGCCTGTCGTGGGTTGGTTAGTAGGTGTTGTAGCAAAGGTATTAGAAATGGGGTCTTCTTTGAGAGATAATTGCAGCAACGTTGCTGCTACGGACTGTTTCCTGTTTGATTATTACTGCTTGTGGTTTCATACATGACTGTGCTCTTTATGTTATGATGAAGATTCTTATTTGATTAACATAAGCCCTGAAGAAGTCCTATGTTAGGACGAAACGTGTGTTGGCTATATTGGCTATTCTTTTTAAATGTGTGGGGGGTTGAACATTTCCCTAATTATTGGATTGAGACTCCGACATCCAACCAATATGGGTGGAAGATTGATGTTACAACAGTCAATTATATAAGTTTGGGAGTGAAAATAATTATCAACTTTTCGTCTTTTGAGAGCATACTGTTTGGTGGACATTTTTCTAATTTTAATGATATATGTTTTGGACTAATGGTCACAAAGAATCGTCTGAACAAATATAATATCATGTTGAACGAGATTGTTTAAATAAATTTCATACTTTACATTGAGGAATTAACTTTCCTTCTTATGGTAACATACTATTTGAGAGACATTTTTTGAAATCAAATGATTTATGTTTTGGACCAAAGGTCGTTACGAACCAACTGAACAATTGCATTATTTGGTTGAATGAAATTACCTTAACAACTTTATGCTCTATATTCAGGATCATGTGGTATAGGATCAAATAATATGCTTTAATTTAGACAATGTTTACGAGTATTTATAACTATCAGGAGAACACTGAACAATGTTACTATCACATCTGTAATTGGTATTGATGATTTACAATCTCAAGAAAGTTTCTGAATTGAATTTTGATATGACCGAACAAATGTTTGTGTAACTAGCAATCGCTTACATATGTGTGCCTCACTTGCTATTATTTAGAAATGGGGACTTTGGTTGGCAGTCAGGTTACCCCCTGTCCAAGCAAGGACCCTCACTCTAGTCCGGGTAAAAGAGAATCACCCTTAGCTAACCCCTGCTTCTTCCCTTGGTAGCTTGGCACAAGCAGTAGGCTTAACTTCAGAGTGCTAGGTGTAAAGTATTTGTACCAATACACACAGTAACTTAATAGAAACACTACAAAATGACACAACACAGGTTTAGAAGAATAGAAAATATCTATCTAAACAAAACAAGACCAAAATGACAAAAATCCACAATACACAAGTCAAGTTATCAATTAAAAAGCAAAAAGAGTCTTCATGTAGTTTTAAACACACACTAACACTGTTAGCGTGAAAATGTACCTTGGGTGCATCAAAAATAACCCAGCACGGGCAAGTTTGTGTCTAAAAGGGCTTGCGATGTGTCGATTTCACTCACGAGCGAGACCTTGCATCGTTTCCTCTCTCTGCAGTAGGTCTTGCATTGTTTTTACACACCCAGTGGTATTGGCATCAGAAATCCAGCTGCACGATGATCCGAAAACCACGCAGCGCGGGTTGCGATCTCACCAGCCTCCATCAGCGATGCTGCGCGTCATTTCTCCAGCTCCAAGCATCAATTCTTTGGTTGTGTTACCAGCGAGCGTCGATTTTCAGCCGCAAAGCTGGCGGCACGTCGATTTCTCAGCCGTAGATCGGAGTTGCATCGATCTTTTGCCCACATGGCGTTCTGTGCGTGGATTTCTTGCACTTAGGCTGCCAGCTTCTGCTTCCAGGGTCCCTGGAACTGGATGGGCACCACAGAGCAGAGTAGGAGTCTTTCCAGAGATTCCAGGTGCTGGCAGAGAGAAGTCTTTGCTGTGCCTGAGACTTCAAGCAACAGGAGGCAAACTCTAAATCAAGCCCTTGGAGATCTTCGCAAGATGGAAGGCACACAAAGTCCAGTCTTTGCCCTCTTACTGTGGCAGAATCAGCAACTGCAGGATAGCTCCA
Organism: Pleurodeles waltl; assembly: GCF_031143425.1. Taxonomy (NCBI): domain Eukaryota; kingdom Metazoa; phylum Chordata; class Amphibia; order Caudata; family Salamandridae; genus Pleurodeles; species Pleurodeles waltl. The sequence continues at coordinate 777,706,218 of NC_090437.1, read as the reverse complement.
CAAAGCACAGTCACAGGCAGGGCAGCTCTTCTTCCTCAGCTCTTCAGCTCTTCTCCAGGAAGAGGTTCCTCTTGGTTTCCAGAAGTGTTCTGAAGTCTGTGGTTTTGGGTGCCCTTCTTATACCCAATTTCTCATTTTCAGTAGGCCTACTTCAAAGCAAAGTCTCTCTTGAATGTGAAATCCTGCTTTGCCCAGGCCAGACCCCAGACACTCACTGGGGGTTGGAGACCCCATTGCATGAGGGCAGACACAGCCCTTTTGGGTGTGAGTGATCAATCCTCCCCTCCCTCCTAGCACAGATGGCTCATCAGGAAATGCAGACTACACCCCAGCTCCCTTTGTGTCACTGTCTAGTGTGAGGTGCAACCAGCCCAACTGTCAAACTGACCCAGACTGTCCACAAACTGGCAGAGTCACAGAAATGGTACAAGCAAGAAAATGCTCACTTTCTAAAAGTGGCATTTTCAAACACACAATCTTAAAATCAACTTTACCAAAAGATGCATTTTTAAATTGTGAGCTCAGAGACCCCAAACTCCATGTCCATCCGCTCCCAAAGGGAATCTACACTTTAACCATATTTAAAGGTAGTCCCCATGTTAACCTATGAGAGGGACAGGTCTTGCAACAGTGAAAAATGAATTTAACAGTATTTCACTGTCAGGACATATAAAACATATGACTATGGGGGTTATTACAACTTTGGAGGAGGTGTTAATCCATCCCAAAAGTGACGGTAAAGTGACGGATATACCACCAGCCGTATTACGAGTTCCATAGGATATAATGGACTCGTAATACGGCTGGTGGTATATCCGTCACTTTACCGTCACTTTTGGGACGGATTAACACCTCCTCCAAAGTTGTAATAACCCCCTATATGTCCTACCTTAACGATACACTGCACCCTGCCCTTGGGGCTACCTAGGGCCTACCTTAGGGGTGTCTAACATGTAAGAAAAGGGAAGGTTTAGGCCTGGCAAGTGGCAGGTGTGAGACATGATTACTGTGCTACTTATGTGCGTGGCACAACCAGTGCTGCAGGCCCACTAGACGCATTTGATTTACATGCCCTGGGCACCTCTATGCACTTTACTAGGGACCTACCAGTAAATCAAATATGCCAATCATGGATAAACCAACTAACCATCCAATTTACACAGAGAACATATGCACTTTAGCACTGGTTAGCAGTGGTAAAGTGCTCATAGTTCAAAAGCCAACAGCAACAGTTCAGAAAAAATAGGAGACAGGAGGCAAAAAGATTGGGGATGACCCTGAAAAAGGGCAAAAGTCCAACAAAAGCATATACAAAAGAATAGTTTTGACAACGGTTTATGGTAAAAGTTCTTGTAATTGATTTTTATTGTGTTTGTATTTGTCCACATAAGTCTTAGTTCCCAGATTTTCATCTTTAGATGTTCCTCTTTTAGGTCTCTCTGTTTCTTTCTGTGTTTTCTGTTTATTCAGTTCTTGTGGGCTGTTTCTGTGACTGTCTTCTCATAACTCCTTCTCTTTTCTCCTTTAGGTATCTTCCCCAGGCTCTCGCTGGTAGGAGTTCCCACCGTAGGATGTATCCAGAAAGAACAGGGAAGAGATGGAAAAATGGTAAGCAAGCTTTGTGTACTTTATTGTTTCCTGTCTCTTTATAAAGGGGGAGGGGAAAAGAAAAACCAGAGGAAAAAGAAGAAATAGGTAGGAAAGACCCATACAGATAAGTGATGGATACTCCTCGTTGTGCTATTCCTTTATTACTTTGGTAATATGCCACACACTCATTTCGGTGAAAACGTGCAGCCCTGTAACCCCAGTACCCAACGTTGTAGTAGAAAACTCCCTTTACTGTCCCAATCAAGTTTTTCTCTCTCTCTCCTTCTCCCCGTCTTCCCCTCCTCCCCACCTCCACAAATATTTATTGGGATGTTGTATACAGGCAGGTATCTGCATAAGCCACATCCCCCCGGGGACATGGCGGGTTACTTTGTTTCCCTTTGTGGGCTGTCTCTCCTCTGTCCCGATGGCCGCCTTCCTTTTGATATCTCCTCTGAGCGAACATCGGTTCTCCGCATCGTTCTTCTCCGTTGTTCTCTCTTGGGACTCTCCTCCTGAAGGTGCCTTGTTTTTGTCGTTTTCTCTCCTGGTGTTCTCTCCTTCCTCTTTGTTGTCTGTGTGCCGCGGCATTTCCAAAACCTGGATATCCAGGTTCGCACGCACACTCCACTTCCTTTCACATTTAGTAGTACTCCTGGGGTACGCAGTTGTCAGCCCCAAACCTGTGGTGTTGTCCATATGCTATGTACATCTGTTACAGCGCCCAAGTTGAAGCTCCACTTCTGTAAAGTACTAATCAGCCTAACTCTGTGCTCATGGCCAAGGCAAAGCAAATGTGTTTTCTATGCATTTCTGCCTTTAACAGTAATCTGTAATCCTTGATGGAGATGTCTGCATCCTTGTCTTTTTTTAAGTGCAATAGCTCATGTAGTGACTGTGACAAGTGTGTTCTTTCTTGTCAACTGCTGCTGAGACCCAGCTCCTGTTGTGCCCTCGACATGCACTGCTAATTACCTCACAAATTGCTGCACTATTGACATCTTTGATAACATCATTCATAATATAAATGTATTACTTGAAGTAAAATGTTTCACAAAAAACTGTGTATGGAGGGGGCACAAGTTATGGTTACCTGAGATAACTCTAGCTATAACAAGTGTATTTCTATGGTTTTGTAAATTTAAAATGTGAGTCTATTACGTCCCTGTAACCTTTGGTTTTTAAGTGAATTTCAATGTTTTTTTTAAATTCCATTTCTAACTAGAACGTCCCAGTAGTCTTTGTTTTTTTCAGTGAAGAGATAGATAATTTTTTGGATTTAGGGTGGGTTGGGCCATTTTGGTGGGCAGGGTATTGTTAGGTTCCTGGGTGGGTAGGGGTATTTGGGTGGCAAGAGTATTTTTAGGGTTTAGAGGGGGTAGGAGTATTTGGGATGTAAGTGTATTTTAATATTTTAGGGGGGCTAGGGGTATTTGGGTGGCAAGGGTATTGTTAGGTTTTACTGAGGGTAGTGGTATTTGGGAGGCTAGGGCATTTTTAGGGTTTATTTAAAACAAGGGGGCAACTTCAAGGCAGTACGTTTACTCTGTCACAGAAGCAACAGAGTACACATACTGCCAAGATAAACGTCTGCCCCACCCCAAAATGTAAAAGTTGGCGGACCTCAGGTTTATTCACAGCGGAGACTACTCTTTCTCCACCGTGATTAAACCCCTCTGACGGCCCTGTGGATTAACGGCTGTCGAAGGCAGTCCTCTAATTGCTCCCACATAATTTAGATGGATGGAATTAGTTTTCACTGCCTGCCACAGTCAGGAAAACTCTGGTGGTAAGGGGCAGTGAAAACTGCTAAATGCTCCTTTGCATGGGAGAGGATTCACATGGTGAGAGGAGCATTTTCTTTTTTCTTTTCAAAAAGAAAATCCCGCTTCAGGATCTTCTCTTTGAAAATAAAAATAAAAACACTTTGGTGCAGGACTCATGTTGACGAAACCCTGCATCAAACTGTTAACAGCATTGTCAGGAACTTTTGTGACAGCGCCCCCTACCAATGCTGTTGAAATGACCACTAGCTTGTCAGTAATTTCTAAATTAGGAGAGCAGCACCTCTGTCAGTGCGATGAAGTAATTTATTACGTCTCCCTGATGGAGAAATGGGCAGTCACCTATAGCTAAATTAGGTCCTAAGCCTGAAGGTCAGACTGAAATCCCACCTAGGTCACAGCTAACCGCAAGCTATTATTTTCAATGGCACTTTCTCAATGTACTTAATACTTTAAAACTGTAAATAAAAATCATATCTGTGGCTCCTATCAACCTATTTTCTAACTCTAGTGTCTTTTTGGTCTTTTGTTATTTTTATAAATTTGTCTTGGAATTTTATTTTGTTAATGGTTAATACAACACTTTATGTGGATTGCCGTTGGTTGTGCCTTAGCAGCCCTGTTCTAGCAGTGATACTCTCACCTAACCGAATGTTGTTAAGTTGGTGGGGGCGGGACTCTAAATGTAATTACTAATTTTCGATAGCAGCCATCTTGAAAACTATAAAAAACTTAACATCAAGTTGCCATTCACTGACAAACGCCTTAAATAGAAGGGGTCACCACTTTTGGCTCTAATGTTGATAGCGGGGCATCGGAGCTGTGAATAAGAAGTGACTGGCCTGGTAGCAATGGCAGGGGAGCTGCTGGGAGTGTTCTGAGTTAGGGCAGCACTAAGCAACCTGTCTCCTGAGACAAAACTTCTTTGCCTCGCCACTCTAATACTTCTCAGTGCGGAAGAACAGCCACATGCAACTTCACACAGACAGCCAAGAGAAATGGCTGAAGGTGCGAATTCAACTTGTGATAGACATTCGAGCTAAACAAAACCTAAGGTGGTGGACCTAAGCCCCTCGAAGAGTATGCATATTTTAGACTTGAGAAAGGAGCTTAAAAGCACGTCAGCAGTTGGCTGAAGACAAGTAAATGTGTGCCAATGTGGATGCAGTTGGAGGCTTGCAGGCGCCAGTTTACAATTATCTGCCACAACAATGCTTAGTACTTTAGTTTTCATGTTTTAGTGCACTTGTGTCCTTCAAGAAAAGTTACTGATTTACCAAAAGTGCAATTATAAAATGTAGTCATGCTTAAATCAACTGATAATGAAAACAACACATGAAGTGTGTTACCCAATGCAATAATGAAAAGAAATGTATGTTCTTTGTTTTTATGACAGACTCACGTAATTAAGAGCAAGTGAGATAATTCCAAAGTAATTTAGATCAATAATTACATCATGAGCATGACTTAACAGGGAAGGCAGTTGTAATTAAACATTGAATGTATGTGAGTAAATAACTATATGAATATTTTAGAAGCTCTACCAACCAGCACTTGAAAGATAAAGTTAAAACAGAAAAAAGCCTGTCAATACCATGGCTACTTAGTTGGTATGCTAGCAGATTTACAAGAAATTGCCTCTCTGACCTCTGAAGTTAACTGCAACATCTTAAATAAACTTTCATATTCTTGAGATTTAATTTTTTTATCAAATATATTACAACTAAAATTATGTTGAGAGTACTCACACTAAACAGCGAACAAGTTAAAATCATTCTGTTTGCATTTTTACATTGCATTGAATAACTGAAAATATACAGAGATTTTGATACTACAAATTCAGTCACTTTGCATTATATATATTATATAAATGATGCACAGTACGTAATAGATGTACCACATTGTGCTCTAAATCCATTTCAAAGATGCCTGCTCGCTAGTTCTTTTTCAGACTTTCCGTATGTCTGAATCAACGTTTAACCCTCCCAGAGACTTTAAGCCTCTGTAATGTTGCACAATGTCTACGGTGGTCATTACAACCCTGGCGGACGGTGTTAAAGCGGCGGTAAGACCACCAACAGGCCGGCGGTAAAAAAATTAGAATTATGACCGTGGCGGAAACCGCCAACAAAGACAGCCACTTCAACACTCAGATCGCCACGGCGGTACAGACAAACAGCGCGGCGGTCACCGCCAACAGACAGGCGGAGGACAATGTACCGCCCACAGTATCACATCCTACCAATCCGCCACCTTTTCCGGGGCGGATTCACCATGTATAAAAACACGGTGGAAACAGGAATTTAGAAGGGAAAACGCTCACCTCTACACACTCCACGAGGAAGGAGGGCACCATGGACCCGGAACTCCATATTCTTCCTGCTCCTATACGAGGATCATCAATGCCGGCGGCGAAGACCACAGTGAGTACTGCACCTACGACATAGGGGAGGGGGGAGGCAAAAACACAGGGACACACACAACCAACATCCCAACCCCCACCCCGACCCTCACCCACTACAACACACACACCAATGCATATTTATACATTACAGTAACACCCCCCAACCCACCCGAAGAATGAAAAGACAAAAGGAAATGAGTTGAACCATTGTAATATATAAAAATACAGTAAGCAAATATATACATATATATATATATATATATATATATATATATATATATATACACAATAAACAAAATATACACCACGATTAGTAGTGCAGGTATTGCACCATTCATAGTCCGTGGACCACTGGACCCAAAATGCATGGGTGAGGCCCACACAAGATACCCGATCAAAAAGGGGGGGTTATAAAATGGTGAGGGGTGATGGTGGAGGAATGTCCAGGGCAGAGTCCAGTCTATTAGTCTCACAGGTGCATTGCCCATATGGGCATAGGAAGTGGAGCTGGGGCAGTTCCAATATGGACAAGGTTACAAAGTGGGACAGTGGTTTGACAATCAGGGTGGTCTCATTTCTTGGCGGGGGTGTTGGCATCGTGCTCTGTCTTGTTCCTGGATCTCAGGGACCGCTTGCGGGGTGGTTCTCCATCTGCAGGGGGTGGGGTGCTGGTGTGGTGGTCCTGTGGCGGTGCCTCCTGTCCACTAGCGCTGGCAGAGGTGGTGGGCAGTTCATCGTCGATTGCTATTGTCAGGGGCCCCTTGTAGTGCCACAGTGTCCCTCCTGGTGTTAAGTATTTCCTTCAGCACCCCTACGATGGTGCCCAGGGCGGAGCTGATGGTTCTGAGTTCCTCCCTGAACCCGAAATACTGTTCCTCCTGCATGCACTAGGTCTCCTGAAACTTGGCCAGTACCGTTGCCATCGTCTCCTGGGAGTGGTGGTATACTCCCATGATGGAGGAGAGGGCCTCGTGGAGAGTGGGTTACCTTAGCCTGTCCGCCCCCTGTCGCACGGCAGCCCTCCCAGTTCCCCTGTGTACCTGTGCCTCCATCCCCTGGACCGTGTGCCCACTGCCACTGCCCCCAGGTCCCTGTTGTTTTTGGGGTGGTGGGTTATCCTGGTTTCCCTGTAGTGGTGGACACACAGCTGACTGACGTGTCCTGGGTATGGAGGTATGGGCCCGCTGGGTGGGTGCTGTGCTGGTGTTACCAGAGGGTGGAAGGTCTGTGGTGGGCTGTGCCTGTGTGAGGGGAACCGACTGTCCCGAGGCCCACAATGGTCCGGGCTGGTCATCTGGATCCAGTTGGACAGAGCTGCTGTCATCACTGTGGGCCTCTTCTGTGGGTGGGGTTGAGATGTCTGGACCCTCCTGTCTGGTGACGTTGGGTAGGGGTCCTGCAGGGGTGTAAAAACATGATTATTGCATCTGTGTGTGTCATGGTGTGCAATAGGTGGGTGACCATGTACCCCAGTGCTAGCATTCCTGTGTGGGCGCTTGTGCGATGATGGTTGAGGGGGGTGTTATGGGTATGTTCAGTGGGCATGCTTTAGTGATGGGTGTCCATGCTTTGTTGTTGCATGCAGGGCTTGGTGTTGGGATGTGTGGTTTGTGTTATTAGTACATTTGTGAGGAGTTGGAGTGATAGGGGAGGGGGCGAGGGTGGGGGTCTGTGATAGCATGCAGGTAGGGTGGGGGATATAATAGTTAAAGGTTTGACTTATCAGAGTCCATTCCTCCACCGACTCCTGCCAGGCCGTCAGGATGCAGTATAGCCAAGACCTGCTCCTCCCATGTTGTTAGTTGTGGGTTAGGAGGTGGGGGTCCGCTGCCAGTCCGCTGAACCGCGATGTGGTGTCTTGAGACCACGGAACGCACCTTCCCCCATAGGTCGCTCCACCTCTTCCTGATGTCATCCCTATTTGTTGGGTGCTGTCCCACTGCGTTGACCCTGTCGACTATTCTTCGCCATAGCTCCATCTTCCTTGCAATTGAGGTGTGCTGCACCTGTGATCCAAATAGCTGTGGCTCTACCCGGACGATTTCCTCCACCATGACCCTGAGCTCCTCCTCCGAGAACCTGGGGTGTCTTTGCCGTGCCATGGGGTGGTGTAGGTGATGTGTGGGGTGGTGTGTGTGGTGATAAGTGTGGTGATGTGTAGTGGTGTGTGGTGTTTTGTGCGTGGAAATTGTGTGGGTGATGGTGTTGAGTGCCTGTGGCTGCTAGTTTGTGGATGGTGGTGTCTGTCTCTGTCCTTCTTTCGGAAAAAAAATTGTCGTAGGGGTTTGTGGGTGATGTGGGTGTGTGTTTTACATTGTATTGGGTGTGTGGGTGTGTGTATGTTTATCAGGTGTGTGTATTTCAAATTGTCCAATGTGGCTGTGTTTTGTATGTGTGTGTGTATTTTGAGCGTGGTGGTGTGTACCGCCAAGGGAATACCGCGGTTGAAAGACTGCCGCGTGGATTCGTTGGTCGTGATAGCATGGGCGTATTTCTGTTGGCGTGACGGTGAACGTTTTGTTTTCGCCAGTTTATCACTGACCTTTGGTGTGGCGGACTTGTGTGGGTGTCTGAATTTTGTCGGATTTCGAGATGTGGGTCGTAACAGCTGTAGCGGATTTCCGCTGCCGCGGCAGTGTGTTGGCGATCTTCTGCACGGCAGTAAGCGGCTTTTACCGCCAATGTTGTAATGACCCCTTATGTGTTCTCATTCTGAAGGTATGTTGTTCTCTATAGTCGGGTCTATTCACATTGGTAATATAATGGTTAAATGAGTGAGGCCCCTTATGCACAGCAATCTTTCTTGTTTTGTGAGCTGCATTGCAGAATGATTGCATTACAAAGCAAGCAATGACAAATCCAATAGGTACCTTTGCTAGATAAGTTGGCTTGGTCAATGTTTTTAGTCGTGTTGTGCTAGAAAAACATGGACAAAGCCAATAGATAGTATATAGGCGAGACCTACTGGCTTCGCCAATGTTTATGAGGGAAATTAGACTGGGAATGCTCCCTTTTGCCACGATTAATTTTTATCACGTTTTCTTATAATACAAGAGAAAGAAAAACTCAAGGGAAATAACCTCCCAATACATCTGGCAGGATTAGACTTGTTTGACCCAACATGCAATTGTTGGAATAGTTCATGAACACATCTATGAAGCTGGCTTTTGGCTTTTGTGGTCAATATCTTCGAAAACGCTGCTAAAAAAATCCAGAATGTGGTCTCATCTGAATTTTCATTAGATGGTAGGTGGGCTTTTGAAATGCCAACACCACCCCTTTTTAAGGGTAGCTTCAGTAGTCAGTTCCACGTATTCTGTATAATATAATGAGTGTCCCCTGGAAATTGTCAGTTGAAAGTTCAGCTTTTCAGCTAGGTTCTTTGAAAGTGCACAGTAAAATTCCTCATGCAGCATTTAGCTTTATTTTGAAAACATTCCTAGAAATATTTGGGGTCCCTTGCTTTGCTCGCTCACTTAGAGGCCCATTACGAGTTTGGTGGATAGGAATACCCATCCGCCTAAATTCCGATGTAGAGGTTACCACCTTACTGTGTTACAGCAGACAGTGAGCATTATGAGGGTGCTGGGCAGGGGGACCCCTGCACTGCCCATGCCATTGGTAACGGCAGTGCCGGGGCTCCCTTGTGGCCCTCTGCACCTGTTCTCTATCAGCCTTTTCATGGCAGTGAGACCGCCATGAAAAGGCTGCTGGAGAACTAGGTTGTACTCAGCAGGGCGGTGCTGAGTTCAGTGCCACACTGGCTGATTCCAACCTGCGCCGCCATCCGCTCGGCAGGAACATTTATCCTGGCAGAGATGGTGGTGGTGTGGTGGTCTGACCACCAAACCGATGGCGATTGTGACAACCACTGCAAGCCTGTCAGTCTGTTGACCGCCAGACTCCTAATAAGGCCCTTAGTACCATCAATGATATGGTTCAAAAGCATGGGTTTATTATTTTTCAGACTACTCCCTTGTTTTCACACCTCCTGTGTAGAGTGACTCGGAGAGTACTTCGCCCAGAGATACTACTTATGAGGCAACAATTCAAAAGGCAAACGTTGTGAGATTTGTCCAAACCCTCAAAACCAGGGACCAACTTGAAGGAGACCCATCTATTTTCCAAAGCTGTGGGGAAATGGCACTTCAACTCTAAAAGTGGTGTGTTTATATTGCTCTTCATATTGGAATTAGTAAATATGGTGCCCAGTCATGGTAGGTGTTTTCGAAATGGGGTCTCTGGTTAGAAGTCAGTTTGCACTCTGTCCAAGCGTGGACCCTCACTCTAGTAGGGCAGTGGAGATACACAGTCAAGATAACTCCCGCTTACCCTCTTGGTAGCTTGGCAGTAGCAGTAAGGCTTATCTCAAAGGCAATGCATAAAGTATTTGTGCCAACACACACAGTAATACAGTGAAAACACTACAAAATGGACACCAAACCAGTTTAGAAAAATAGGCAATATTTATCTAAACCAAACAAGACCAAAATGACAAAAATCCAACATACACAAATCAAGAAACACAAAGTACCTGGTTTGCATCAAAAATAAAGCCGCACGGGCGAGCGTGCATCGGAAAAGTCAGTGATGCATCAATTCCTTACTCGCAAGTGAGGTAGTGCATTGTTTCTTTTCTGGTCGGGTAGGCGCTGTGTCTTTATCATCCCTTGCAAGAGAGTAATGAGTCGATTTCACAGGGCACCTCGGATCTGCACAGGTTCACGATGACTTTGACGCCCAGCAACAATGTGTGTGAAATCCGGTTGCCCGGTGTTGGATAACCACGCTGCATAGGGTTTGGTTTATTATCAACAGCCGCAAGCGAGTGTTACGCCGTTTTTCCAGCCGCAATGCATCGATCTCCCAACCACGATGCAGATGGGGCGGCGATTTTAGCCATGAAGTGGGTGGTGCGTCGTTTATCAGCAGCGTTGCAGGTGCTGCATCGAAAATTTCCCACACGGTGTTCTGTGCATGGAGTTTAATCTTGGTTCTGCCAACTTCACCTTTCAAGGGCCCAGGGACTGGATGGGGCACCACTTGGCAGGGCAGGAGTCTCTCCAGAGAGTCTAGGAGCTGTCAGAGGAAGTCTTTGATGGTCCTGAGACTTCAACAACAGGAGGCAAGCTCAGTTCAAGCCCTTGGATATTCTTCACCAGTGGGTGGTCACACAAAAGTCAGTATCTGTCCTCTTTGAGGCAGAAGCAGCTACTGCAGGATAGCTCCATAAAGCACAGTCACAGGCAGGGCAGCTCTTCTTCCTCAGCTCTTCAGCTCTCCTCCTTGGCAGAGGCTCCTCTTGAATCCAGAAGTGACCTTGAAGAAATCTAAAGTCTGGGGTTTTGGGTCCACTACTTATACCTCTTTCTGTCTTTGAAGTTGCCCAACTTCAAAGAAAAGCCTCTATTGTTTACAGGATGCTGCCTTGCCCAGGCCAGGCCCCAAACACACACCAGAGAGTCGGAGACTGCATTGTGTGAGGGCAGGCACATACTATTCAAATGTAAGTGACCACTCCTCCTTCCACTCTAACCCACATGGCTCATCAAGATATGCAGGCTACACCCCAGTTTTAAACTGAAAATTCGACTTGGCAAGTGTACCCACTTGCCAGGCCTAAACCTTCCCTTTTCTTACATGTAAAACACCCCTAAGGTAGGCCCTATGTAGCACATGGGCAGGGTGCAGTGTATGTTTAAGGTAGGACATATACTAATGTGTTTTATATGTCCTGACAGTGAAATACTGCAAAATTCAGTTTTTACTGTACAAGGCCTATCTCTCTCATGGGTTAACATGGGGCTACCTTTAAATGTGATTAAAGTGTAGATTCCCTTTGGGAGCAGATGGACACATGGAGTTTGGGGTCTCTGAACTCACAATTTAGAAATACATTTTTTAGTAAAGTTGGTTTTGAGATTGTGTGTTTGAAAATGCCACGTTTAGAAAGTAGGCCTTTTCTTGCTTAAGCCATTCTGTGACTCTACCTGTTTGTGGATTCCCTGTATGGGTTAGTTTGATAGTTGGGCTGTTTGCACCTCTCTCTAGACAGTGACACAAAGGGAGCTGGGGTGTAGCCTGCATATCCTGATGAGCCATCTGTTCTAGGAGGGAGGAGAGGAGTAGTCACTTACACCTGAAGGGGCTGTGCCTGCCCTCACACAATGCAGTCTCCAACCCCCTGGTGTGTGTCTGTGGCCTGGCCTGGGAAAGGCAGGATCTCACAAACAATAGAGACTTTCCTTTGAAGTAGGCCTACTTCAAAGGCAGAAAGGAGTATAAGAAGAGGACCCAAACCCCTGAAAATTAGATCACTTCTGGAATCAAGAGGAACCTCTGCCAAGGAGAAGAACTGAAGAGCTGAGGAGAAGTGCTGTCCTGCCTGTGACTGTGCTTTGTTGAGCTATCCTGCAGCTGCTGATTCTGCCTGTGAAAGGGGACAAAGATTGGACTTTGTTGTGCATTCCTGCTTGTGAAGAATCTCCAAGGGCTTGAACTGAACTTGCCTCCTGTTTTAAGTCTCAGGGCCATCAAAGACTTTCCATGCCAGCACCTGGACACTCTGCTGAGATTCCTGCCCTGCCACGTGGTGTCCTATCCAGTTCTTGGGCCCTTGAAAGGTGAAGCTGGCAGACAAAGACTGAAAATCCATACACAGACCGTTGTGCGGGGAAAGTTTTGATGCACCTTTCGTGACGCAGCTGATAAATGACATGCCGCCAACTTTGTAACTTGAATCAACGCTCCACCTGCATTGCAGCTGGAAGATCGACGCAACACGACTGGAGAAATGACACGCAACACCAGCTAAAGGAGGCTGATAACGTCACAAACCCCACGCAGCGTGGTTTTGTGATACCGTGCGACCAGATTTTCAACGCATCATCGTGCAACATAGGCACGGAAAAACAACGCAAAGCCTGCCCGGACTCGAGGTGCCTGTCTGGATCGACACATCACTCTCTTGCGGGAGAGGAGAAATAACACACGCCGACCCGACCGGAGAAGGAACGACGCATGTTCTCACTTGCAAGTGAGAAATCGACACATCGCTGGCCTTTTCTGACCTACACTCGTCTGTACGGTGTTGTTTTGACACTACCCAGGTGCTTTTGTACTCTAACAATGTTCTCACTGTTTTCTGAACAATTTAAGACTCTCATTCTTTGAAAGTTCAGAACTTGACTTGTGTAAGTTGGATTTTTGTAATTGTGGCCTTGTTTTGTTTAGATAAATAGTCACTATTCTTCTAAACTGGTGTTGTGCCATTTTGTAGTTTTTTCACTGAGTTACTGTGTGTGTTGGTACAAATACTCTACACATTGCTTCTGAAGTTAAGCCTGCCTGCTCATGCCAAACTACAAAGGGGGTGAGCAGGGGTTAACTGAGGGTGAGTATCCTTTACCCTGACTAGAGTGAGGGTCCTTGCTTGGACAGGCGGTAACCTGACTGCCAACCAAAGACCCCATTTCTAATATCGACTGTTGTGGGTTCTTCATGAAGACAAAATAACACTGGTGGCAATGCTAAGGATGTCTCCAAAAGAAGATGCTGGAATCATCAAATTATTGTGGTTGGACAATAAATTGCTTCAAACAAGTTGTACCAGCAACCATCGACAAAAGAATCACTCTTGCAGCTTCAGCGCAGGACCTCACTGCCAATGTTGGGAGCATAAATACTTTACACAGTGCCTCTAAGTTAAGCCTTACTACTTTGATCTAAGCTACCAGAGGGTTAAGTACAGGTTAATTCATGGACTTTTGTGGTTCACCCTGACAAAGATTGTGGTTGTTGCCTGTCTGGGGCATTCCCATACTCAACCAATTACCCAATTTCTTACCATAGGAAAACTAGGAGAAACAGGATATCTATAGAATGTGGCCCTGGAATCCCATAAGGGAAGAGAATCAATAAAGACTGCAATTTAACTCTTTGAAAAGCCGTCTATATCTATTGTACACTTACATTTAGTTAATCTAAACAGAGTATGTTTGTCCATACCCCGGCTCCATACAAGAATCACTCTGCACAAAGAAGAGGGAAGTCCATACAGAGCCAGATAAGATAATCAGTACAGAGTATAACCTCTTCACCAAAACCAAGAGAAAGAAACCGGTAAGCAAAAATGTAGGAAATCTACAGCACATTCTGTCTCAGTTCAAGGCTTTTTGCATTGTTCGTAATGCAACCGGAGCTTGTATTAAAGTGGTAAGGACATGAAGGCAGCATTGGAATGTTGAACAGCTGAAGAAACAACAAGGGAGGAGGGCCAGCAACAACAGGAGGTGGACGGGTGCAAGCAACATTGACAAGGAAGCAATGGTAATGATAGGAGCAAGAAAAAGACAAGCATAGGCAATGCCAATAGGTCTGGCTTTAAAGGAATGTTGTACGTTAATGTGAAGCATGAAAAGTAAATAACATGGGATATAGATACGTATTTGTGTGGAACTTTAAAAAAAATTACGTATGATAAAAGGTCAGATAACAGTTGCACTGTGAAGCCAGACCTAAACATTCATGTAAGTTAATAACTGCCCTCCTTCCATTTCTGCTGCTGCCAGAGAACAACATTGTTATACCTGACAGCCTTAGGGTGGTCACCCCTAACATTTTGCCTGCCTCCCTCCACTTTTGGACACTGTTTTTGCTGGCTTTTAGACTCTGCACACTTTATCACTGCTAACCACTGCTAAAGTGCATATGTTCTCTCCCTTTAAACATGGTAACCTTGGATCATACCTGATTGGACTATTTAATTTACTTATAAGTCCCTAGTAATGTGCACTATGGCCCTCATTCTGACCTTGGCGGGCGGCCTCCGCCGCCCGCCAAAGTCCCGCCGTCAGGTTACCGTTCCGCGGTCGAAAGACCGCGGCGGTAATTCTGACTTTCCCGCTGGGCTGGCGGGCGGTCGCCTTCAGACCGCCAGCCAGCCCAGCGGGAAAGAGGCTTCCACGATGAAGCCGGCTCGGAATCGAGCCGGCGGAGTGGAAGCTGTGCGACGGGTGCAGTTGCACCCGTCTCGTATTTCACTGTCTGCGCAGCAGACAGTGAAATACATGTAGGGGCCCTCTTACGGGGGCCCCTGCAATGCCCATGCCAGTGGCATGGGCACTGCAGGGGCCCCCAGGGGCCCCGCGACCCCCCCCTACCGCCATCCGGATCTCGGCGGTCCGACCGCCGGGATCTGGATGGCGGTAGGGGGGGTCGGAATCCCCGCGGCGGTGCAGCAAGCTGCGCCGCCGCGGAGGATTCAATGGGGCCGCGGTACACTGGCGGGACCCCGCCAGTGGTGCCGGTCCGACCGCGGCTTTACCGCCGCGGTCGGAATCCCCATTGGAGCACCGCCGGCCTGTCGGCGGTGCTCCCGCGGTCCTCCGCCCTGGCGGTCAAAGACCGCCAGGGTCAGAATGACCACCTATATGTGCCTAGGGCCTGTAGATTAAATGCTACTAGTGGGCCTGCAGCACTGGTTGTGCCACCCACTCAAATAGCCACTTTACCTTGTCTCAGGCCTGCCATTGCAAGGCCTGTGTGTGCAGTTTCACTGTCACCTAGACTTGGCATTTAAAAGTACTTGCCAAGCCTAAACCTCCCCTTTCTCCACATATAAGTCACCCCTAATGTGTGCCCTAGGTACCTCCTAGAGCAGGGTGCTGTGTGGGTGAAAGGCAGGACATGTACCTGTGTAGTTTACATGTCCTGGTAGTGTAAAGCTCATAAATTCGTTTTGCACTACTATGAGGCCTGCTCCCTTCGTAGGCTAACATTGGGGCTGCCCTCATACTGTATTGAAGTGGTAGGTGCTGATCTGAAAGGAGTAGGAAGGTCATATTTAGTATGGCCAGAATGGTAATACTAAATCCTGCTAACTGGTGAAGTTGGATTTAATTTTACTATTCTAGAAATGCCACTTTTAGAAAGTGAGCATTTCTTTGCACCTAAATCTTTCTGTGCCTTACAATCCATGTCTGGCTGAGCTTAGTTGACAGCTCCTTGTGCATTCACTCAGACACACCCCAAACACAGGGTAATCCGCCTCACTTGCATACATCTGCATTTTGAATGGGTCTTCCTGGGGTGGGAGGGTGGAGGGCCTGCTCTCACACAAAGGACTGCCACACCCCCTACTGGGACCCTGGCAGACAGGATTGCACTGAAAGGGGACCTGGTGCACTTCTTAGCCACTCTTTGAAGTCTCCCCCACTTCAAAGGCACATTTGGGTATAAAACAGGGCCCCTGCCCTACCTCATCAGACACTTGCTGGAGAAGAAATCTGAACCAGAACCCACATCCTGTCCTCAAAGGACTCACCTCTCTGCTTTCTACAAAGGACTGCTGCCTTGCTGTTGGCCTGCTGCCTTGCTGAACTCTTGTCTGGCTGTAAAAGTGCTCTCCAAGGGCTTGGATAGAGCTTGCCTCCTGTTCCCTGAAGTCTCAGGACCAAAAAGACTTCTCTTTTTCATTTGGACTCTTCATGCGCCGAAAATTTAGATGCACAGCTTGTTCCGCAGTGAGAAAAACGCTGCACACCGACGCTGATCGACGCGACGCCTTCGGGGCGACCGGAACTTCGACGAACGGCCTCGCAAGGACAACGCCACCCAACTCCTAGAGGGGAAATCGATGCGACGCCTGCCGTGAGAGCGAAACTTCGACGCACAGCCCAGCGGAATGACACGCAGCTGGAAAACAAGCCGGAGAATCCACGCACAGACCCGGGACATCTGGTAATCCCCGCGACCCACAGAAAGAGACTATCCGCGTGCCGGAAAACGACGCACGACTTCCCCGCGTGAAAAATAACGACGCAAGTCCGTGTGTGCTGGGGAGAAATCAACGCACACACCGTTTTTCCACGCATCTTTTCTTCTGCGGCCCTTTGCAGAGACCGCCAGGGCCAACGACCGCGGGAGCACCGCCAACAGGCTGGCGGTGCTCCCATGGCATTCTGACCGCGGCGGTACAGCCGCGGTCAGATACGGGAAACCGGCGGTGTACCGCCGGTTTCCCGCTGCCCAAGGGAATCCTCCATGGCGGCGCTGGGGATTCCGACCCCCTTACCGCCAGCCTTGTTCTGGCGGTTTTGACTGCCAGAACCTGGTTGGCGGTAACGGGTGTCGTGGGGTCCCTGGGGGCCCCTGCAGTGCCCATGCCAATGGCATGGGCACTGCAGGGGCCCCCTAACAGGGCCCCACCATGATTTTCAGTGTCTGCCACGCAGACACTGAAAATCGCGACGGGTGCAACTGCACCCGTCGCACCCCTTCCACTCCGCCGGCTCCATTCGGAGCCGGCATCCTCATGGAAGGGGGTTTCCCGCTGGGCTGGCGGGCGGCCTTCTGGCAGTCGCCCGCCAGCCCAGCGGGAAACTCAGAATTACTGCGGCGGTCTTTTGACCGCGCAGCGGTATTCTGCCGGCGGGACTTTGGCGGGCGGCCTCCGCCGCCTGCCAAAGTCAGAATGACCCCCTTAGTTTGCTTTTTAAAGACTTAAGACACTTTATATCACTTTCCAGTGATATCTCTACAATTTCACATTGCATCTTCATTCGTTTTTGACCTACAATTATCCTGATAAATATTATATATTTTTCTAAACACTGTGTGGTGTATTTATGTGGTGCTATATGGTGTTATTGTATGATTTATTGCACAAATACTTTACACATTGCCTTCTAAGTTAAGCCTGACTGCTCATGCCGAGCTACCAGAGGGTGGGCACAGGATAATCTTGGATTGTGTGTGACTTACCCTGACTAGAGTGAGGGTTCTTGCTTGGTCGGAGGGTAACCTGACTGCCAACCAAAAACCCAATTTCTAACAAACATCATAAATTATCTAGTTATCTAAGACACTTTAACAGCATTTCAGTGTCACATGTGCACCACTGAAACTTCAAACTTAGGCAGTTGGATAAATAATCAAAATGACCAGTTACATGGAGGGCAAGTACATTTTGTGAAAGCACACCATTTCCACGCCATCAGAACACGTACTCCTGGCTCCCAAGATGTGGGTGGAGCCAAAGACGCTCTCTAGTGGTGCTAGTATAACTGTAGAGCCACAGCTACACTGTAAAGCCAGACCATAAAAAGTACCTGAATCTGAGATCAAGCAGGGGAAGGACATTAATCATGCAATTAATCAGTACATGGCCCATGCTCCATTGAAGGGACACCCAAATAAGTGAAACCAGCATGCACTGACGCATGAGAAGCAAGGAAATGGGACTAAAAATATATAGAACCAGTGGCAAGTAATGGGCACTCTCTAAGTCTTTATTCATTTTTTTAAGAAACAAAAGATACTGCTTACTACAGCGCATGTGCTGTCTCTGGTGAGATCTAAAGAGGAAACCCTCTAAAAGTACAGTAAAGTGACTTCAGTATACTTGTGTGTCACACCAACTCAGCCCGACACTGACATCCACCTCACATGTCAATTCCATAGTGGTCACAGATACTGCATCATGCTGACTCATCAGATATAAATAAAAATATCTTTTGCACATCACCCAGCTTCATCCCCACAGGTAAGTCGCAGCAGAGGCTCCTGGTCTATTCTTGCCCTCCTGCACTTCAAAGAGTGCAGAGAGAGGGATGGTGATTAATTTTATCTACAATTGGGTAAAGTCTCTTACGTAACCCAGCAAGGTTATCAATGGGGTGACTGGTATGGGACAATTAACCATTGGAGAAATTGCATTCAAGGTTAATAAACAATAAGATGTATTTCTGAACAATGCCCTACTAAGTGGATAAATTCAGCATACTGCATCTGACACATTTTTCAGCAACTCTAAGGCCCAGCTAATGCAAAGATTTAGGGGTGTAAAATACCTTGTAGAGAAACCTAAAGTGTTTTAATTTGAGTCTATATTTGGGTGAAAGGGTACATCACTTTGTGCAGCAAAATACCCATTGTTCATCAGTTAGAGGTGGATGGATATTTTGGACACTTGTTTCATGGCAGATGGAGATGAGAGTACTTCCTCTAGTGATTAAAATGTTTTTAGAGGGGCGGAGAACAAAGCCTTTTCAGGGTGGCATGCTTCTCTAAGTCTAAAATATAGGAAAATGTCTAGCACCATTAGACCAGCTTGCTCCCACACTTTTGCAAGTGAGATAAAAATATCAGTGGTATATAGGTTGCCCAGGGACTTTAATTGTAGTGAGACAAGAAGTTACTTTATATTCACATGTTAGTGAAAGGCTTGGATTGAATGGAAGTGTTAAGCTGGGAACGCAAATATTGCAGAGTTGCATTCTGTGTTTACAACTACCACACTACATTTTGCAGTCTCCCTGTCAGCTGCAGGTTGATGAACAACTGAAGAAATTGGACTTTATAGCAACACGTGGCTGTAAAGGTGAGGGAAAATACCAATGGGTATACTGTCCTTGGCCGCATGGGTAATACAATTCAAAATCCAGAGCTGCCATGCTGTCCTGTTAAAGGGGGAGCGGTAGTACGTCCTATTTTAACCTAGGCAGTTTACTCACTGAGACAAAGCAAACCATATTTAATACAGTTCTCTTGAAAAAAGCCATAGTGAGTGGGAGGGGAATGTTAATTAATATATAGCTTGGGCTTGGACCCATTTATCAATTTGATGTTCTATTTTTTAAATTACAGTCTCTTAATTGTCTTGTATTTAATGTTCTTGCTTATCTAAATAACTAAGTTCTTCACCAAAGATATGCACCACTCCAGTGGGTATTTGAGAGTGCACCTACTAAAGACTAGTGTTAAGGGGAAGTCCACCGACATAGCCCAGGTGATGATGATACTGGACAGATTAGAGGAACTCTCTGTTCAAGGGTGGTCATTTATGTCAGGGTCCTGCACATGTATAGTATCATTGTCAGTATACAACAAGGCTAGAAATAGTCTGGCATCAAAACGGATGCCCCTGTCAGAATGATGCTGCCAGAACCTGACACCTAATCAGGGGCGGCTCCTTCGTAATAGCGGAGGAGGGTCACCCTCCTGCTCAGTCAGGCAGTGACAAATAATTATTTGTCACTGTCTGACTGAGCCATGGGAGTAGCCATGGGTGTCTAGGGCAGGGCCATGGCAGGAAGGGGGAGTGGTGGGCACTTGTAGACGAGCATGCCAGTTTGGCCGGCCATCTTACATTTCTCCAACCCATCTGTGTTATGCAGCCAGGTTGGAGAAATGGCACCTGCTCCCTGTGCCTGAGCGAGTGACAAACCAGCTCACTCAGGCCAATCCCGGTGCTGCTCTCATGCTTGCTTTAGCATGCGAGCATTGTCTGGATTGGGAACCTGTGCTTTGTGCCCCGGGAAGATAGGAGCGTCACTGAGGTGGCCGGCAGGAGGTGCATCAGGCAGCCACAGGGACTTTTTTAAATGATTTTTAATCCCTCCCACTGACAGTCCTCCTCCACACCCCAAGGTTCTCAAGCCAATTTTATCTCTTTTTTTCTCTCCAGCTTTTTTCTTGCCTGTAGGTTTAAATGTATCCCTACTTGCTCCAACCACAGGACGGATTACAAGTAAAATCTCCAGCAAAGAGCCCCCTTGCGGGGCCCGTCAGTCACTGCAGCGCCAATCTGAAGAGGAGCAAGCCCTATGATGAAGCATTACATCCAATGGATGTGTGAGGGCTCTTGCTTCTATACATAGAAGTGCCTAGTGGATTTTAGACTCTTTTTTGGAACAGTGTACTTTTTTGTTTTGGTATTACTACTAGGGAGGCTGTACACTGGACCACTTAATCTCCCTGTCCCTCATAAGGTTGTATAAAATAAAATGTTGCCAGGCCCACACATTCCTTCTTAATGCATATACCTCATGCCTATGGTAGGCCCTGGATAGCCCAGAGGGCAGGGTTCAATGTATTTAAAAAGTAGGACATGTACTTTTAAGATTTACAACTCCTGGTAGTGAAAAACTCCTAAATTTGTTTTTCATTATTAACATTTTAGAAGTGTAATTTCCAAACAGGTAACCAGATCATGTTTGGTGTCTCTAGAATCACAATTTAAAATCCTAACTTAGGGTGCAGTCTAATTTTAAATTGCAATTCTGAAAATGACACTTTTACAAAGTGGCATTTTCCTGTCTTAGCAATTTAGGCCCATATTTATACTTTTTTTGCACTGCATTTGTGCCATTTTTTGATGTAAAAGTGGTGCAAACTTACAAAATGCAATTATACTTTGTAAGTTTGCGCTGCTTGTGCGTCAAAAACTGATGCAAATGCGACTCAAAAAAACTATAAATATGGGCCTTAGTTCCTGCAACTTGTCTATGGTCAAATAACTTGGTGTAGCTGACAGTTGAGCTTTGCGTATTCCTCATAGACAGCCACACACCATAGGGATCTTAGGAGTGCCTGGATGGGCCATCACTGGCGGGATGGGAGGGAGAAACTGAGCACATGCCCACTTACACCTGAATAGGTTGTGGCCTGCCTTCACACAAAGGATGCTTGCCCCCTGTAGTTAGTCTGGAACCAGGACAGGGAAGGTAGGATGCCAGGGGACTTCAAAGGGAACCCTCTAGAAGCTTTTCCTCCACTTCAAAGGCACAACTGGGTATACATACTGGACCTCAGACACCAACTTTTCAGTACTCTTCTGGAGCAGTGGATACTTTTCCAGAAAAAAGGACGGCTGTGGTGCTGAAAGGACTGCACTCTGGTGGACTGCTACTCTGAAGGAGCAACTGCCCTGCTGTCCTGATCTGCTGTCTGCTACCCTCTTGCCTGTGGAGGAAGAACTGGATCTGCAACTTCATAATGAACCTAGGATGCAGAGTGACTCCTGGGGCTAGTCTGTTAGCCTCCAGGTCTGAGCCTCAGGGACATAAAGGCTCCCCAACCAGCTCCTTGACCCAGTTGCAGTGAATTCCTGACCCCAAGTGATGCCCCTCACATCCTGGGCCCTTGGGGTAGCTCAGTGAGCTTAAATCAAACTTTTGAGCTCTTCCGGACCACGAACAAGCCTGTTCGTACTGAGAGTGTGCAGCTCGCATCAAAAATCAGCGCACAGTGCCGCCAGTCCATCTCTTCACAGAGCAGCATAGACTGCTCACAGGGGAGGTCAAAAGCGAAGCACCTGCCTGTTTTTCCGTGACACCTGGCCTGCTCTGTGCACCATGCTCGCAGCCTCCCACAATGTTCTCCTTGAATCTTGTGGCCCTCTTGCACATGAAAGGAACTCTTGGCCCAAACTTTGGGAAGGTAAACCTTCATTGGGACTAATCTGGGACTGTGTTGGACCCACACTCAAGCATGGTTGGTCTGAACCTTTGACTGTGACCCAGTCGAGTGCGATCAGAGTGCAGCAGTTGGCACCATGTGCTTTTAGGTGCTATTTTTCCCTTTATTCTTCAAAAATGTATATCTCCGGTTCTACTGATTGGATTTTAGTCAGTGTGGTCTTGTTTTATTTATTAAATGTTGCTCTAATTTCCTAACTTGGTGTGTTACATAAGCACTTTACACATTGCCTCTAAGTTAAGCCTGGCTGCTCTGTGCCAAGCTATCCGGGGGTTGAGCACAGGTTCATTTGGAGTTTGCTTGTGACAAGGATTGTAGCTACAGCTTGACCATGGCTCGCTCACACCCCATTCAACAACCAACAACCCAATTTTTCACTTGGTTTCCTACAAAGTGGTTCCTAAAGAGCTGAGATAAAGTTCTATCTACTATGTTGATTGATTATAGTGTATTAGAATGTGCACAGACATTACAATGGATAAAGGTATTTTGTGAAGCCTCACTGGTGATACTGTCCTAGAAACATCTAATATTGGACAGATTTATGACCTAATCTCAGATTCTTACTTAACTAACATTTCAGAAATATACAGTCTAGTTCAGAAACTGGTGGGCTGTTTTTGTGATTGTATTGCTGTGAAACCGAACTGTATTGTGTTGTCACAATTGCATTGGCTTCTACCTCAAGCCTTAATGTTGTCAGTCTCATTGTTTTAACTGAAACCTGCACTTTCCTAAACTACCTAAGGGAACCTTCTGTAAGTGTTTTCTGAAATGTCTTTAGTAGCTTCTGACTTTACAATCTTTTGCCCCAATCACACTAGTTACAGAAACCTTTGAATGGGCTTTAAATAAACCTGACATATTTGTTGACCACAATGCTGAGTCAAAGCTAGGTAGGATATTAAACACCCTACTTGGCCCAAGATAAATGCAGCTTACATAAATACTCATTGTATGGTAAAGCATGAACTGTGTAAATGTCTTCTGAACAATAACATCGATGTTCTTTTGTAGACTGAAGCATGGCTAATTGACATGTCAGCAGTGATGACAGACCTGACTGTTACCAATTACATTTTCATAATAGATTGGAAGTCAAATGGGAACTGGAGTTGCTGAAAGTGTGAAAGACGGCATTGTTTCTGCAGTATGTGCCATCAAAGACTCTGAGGTCCTCATTATGAATTGCCCTTTAAATGTGCCAGATTTTCCCCACCCTGGGTAACTCCAGGGGTGCGGAAAATCTGGCCCGTTACAAGTTGGCATCTGAGGGGTCACTAAAAAATGAGAAACTGCCAGAAGAATCGGTAATTCCGGGTCAAATTCCTGTGATAATTCCTCATTTGCAGACAGACTTTCACCCGGAGATTTCGCTGCTTTAAGATACTGAAATCTCTAGGTGTAAGTTACGAGATCTTCCAACACGGCTGGAAACTGTTGTTACCAGATGCCACTTGTAATGAAGCCTGAATGATCTTTGGTTGCTTTGAAGCCGTATTCTTTTACCTGTTCGAACTAACTTACATATTGTCATCCTCTCTACAAGCTTTCTTTCCCGCTTGAATTCTGTGAAATAACGGGTTTGTTAATCACAAATTCCTCACGTCTACTGGCAATTGGAGATTGGGATGGAACTGTCCAGTTGCGAGCTAAAGATAGGAAATTCTTGAAGTTAATGTTCTCATTAAATTTAACTTGACACATGTGAAAGGACATGCCCTAGACAATGTTTAGTTCTAAAATCTACTTTTAAGTACTTAAACAGTACTTCCATGTCTTTTATCATATTACCATATTATCAAATTATTGTTACCAGAGGGGAAAGTGACATCTAACAGTTAAGAGTTAAGAATGTAATAAAGCTAATGTTTCAGCTATGGCGAATTCTATAGCAGGACCGGAGGCGAGGATTATGCATATCTTTCTTCACTCTTTATTAATCAGCAAGTTCAAAGTTAAACACAAAATGAACAGAAAAACTACAAGTTCCATGAAGCCGCCGCCATGGTAACCAGTATCCAATGAGGTTCCTCCTTTCACGCTGGTATAAATATCCTCAGCTGCGACACACTTCCTCTTTCTTCACTGCTCCGTCAGATAAGTGCCTTTACTGCCTCCGTTTAAATTTGCTCTTGGCTTTGTGTTTGCTTTGCTTGGCGCGTTATTGCCTTTTGTTTCGACTGTGGTAGCAACGAGTGTTGCTACGGGAGTGTGCTCGACTCGGAACACGCGTTCCGCTCGAGCGCTTTGACTTTTACATTTTTCCGTTTAGGCTGTTGTAGCAACGAGCGTTGCTACGAAGGTGCTCGGAACACGCGTTCCGCTCGAGCGCCTTTATTTTCATTACTTTCAGTCTTCTACACACGCGTCGCACTCGACTGAGGGCGCGCAGTGTTTGTTTAAAGCGTGTTTGAGCGCTCGGGTGTTCTGAACACTGGGCGCTCGGTTTGTGGATTTATTTCTTCCATATTTTTCAACACCTCTGTGTTTTTTTGCTGTTCCCTACCCCGTGACACCTGTTGGTCGGTAATACCCCCGAGGGGAAGACATTTTTGTTTATAATTGTGATTTTCTTGACAGAGGGGGTAGGGAATTACCCTTTATATATTTTTTATAGGGTGTAATTCTCTGTCACATTATTGTGCTTCGTCTGAACCTCAGCATGCAATCCTCTCAGGAACATGAGTCTTTTGCCAACATGTCCCCAGGTGAGGGTCCCTCTCACCGTACCATTCCCCCTGGGGTGGACGCTTTGTTCTCGCAAGCGTTTTCGCACGCTTTGGCCCCTCTTAGGGAGACCGTAGCTGAAGTCACAGAACAGGTGTCCAAGGATACGGGCATGTTTGGCGTGACGGGAGCGGAGGGTGATACATCTACCCTTCCAGCTCCCAAGAATAGGCGCAAGCGCGACGCGGGGCACCTGGAGGATGGCGATTTTTTATCACACTCCAAGAGTGCGCGCACGCATACGCGTTTACCCTCCCGGGAGGGTCGATTGCCCGGAGTAATGGGTGACATGCTTCACCATCTATGGAACCCTGATTCAGGTTCACCTAAAGGCATCATGGGTGGTTCAGACGAGGATTCCTCATCTTTGGACGGTGACTCAGGTCGCCCTTGGCGTCCTAATGCTACCCTACCGGATCCTTCTGACCCTGGGGATTCTGACTCAGATATGTTTGAACCGGAGGGTATCTACCATCCACGTTCCTCTGAGTGGCGGCCAGACCTCAAGGTTGCGGAGTATGTCGCCAGTAAAATTAGGCAACCCTTGGACAAGGAAGTGCGTGCTCGTTTACGGGCCGAATGCCCACGCCCATCTTTATCAGATAAGGTCGCTTTTACTCCGGATATAGACCCTTTTATAAAAGACTTGGGTAAATTCGTTGCTACTTTTTCGGCTCTGGATAAGGCTCAGTCATCCATTAAAAAGATTTTTCCCAGTAAGGTTTTTGGCGGGGCCGGACGAGGCAGGGGTCGCTCTTCCGGCCGTCCTTACCAACAAGGCCCCGGTTCCTTCCGAAACAACGGTTGGCATGATGGCCGACAGGGAATGTTCTTCCCCAACAGAGGAAGGGGAAAAGGCAGAGCTTCCAGAACCGCACGTAGAGCAGCCAATGCCCCAGGAGGTCCCTCTGGTAAGGCTTATCCCTTTTTCCCCTCGAAATTTCGGAGGGAGATTGCGGTATTTCAAGACCAACTGTAGACGTATTACATCAGACGCTTGGGTGCTACAGACAGTGTCGGGGTTTCAAATAGAATTCTGGGGTACCCCAATTCAAGGGAAACTGCCGCCACCGATAGTGTTTTCTGCAGCAGACTGCGAACTCATGGTTTTAGAAGTTCAGGATCTTCTGGACAAGGGCGCCATAGCCTTAACTTCCCGGCACCCCAGGGGTTTTGTAAGCAACATCTTCTTAGTAAAAAAAAAAAAAAAAAAAAAAAAAGGACAAGGGTTTTCGGCCTGTTATCATTCTTCGTGCATTCAACGAATGGGTTGTTTACAGGCATTTCAAAATGGAAGGTATTCATTTGCTCCGCGACCTCCTTCTTCAGGGGGACTGGATGGTGCGCCTAGATCTCAAGGACGCATACCTCACCGCCCCTATTTTTCCCCCTCATCGCGGATTCCTTCAATTCATCTGGAACGATCAGGTATTCGAATTTACCACTCTCCTGTTCGGTCTCTCGTCGGCGCCGTGGTGCTTTACCAAACTCCTCAAACCAGTGGTGGAAACACTGAGGTTGCAGGGCATACGGCTCATCATTTACCTGGACGACATCCTTTTATTGGATCAATCCAGGTCTCAACTTTTATCCAATATAGAATACTTGGGCGGATTGGAAATCCCGTTTTCTCATGGATTCCAGCGATTGGCAGTTACATCGACCGATTTTTCAGGCGATCATGACCCGTTGGGGTCCCTGCACAGTAGACCTCTTTGCGTCCAGGTGGAATGCTCATCTTCCCCTATACTTCAGCTGGCGCCCGGATCCGGGAGTGGCGGCAGTAGATGCGTTTCTCCAACATTGGGGGACACTTCAAGGTTATGCTTTCCCACCGTTTCTTCTTATCCCGTGGGTCGCAGCTCAGGTTCGCCGTCACGAGGCGACAATAGTTCTTATCACCCCCTGGTGGAGGTCTCAGGCTTGGTTCCCGACTCTGCTGGAACTCTCCTGCGAGTGCCCCCTTCGTCTCCCAGTTTTTTCCTCGCTCCTCCGGGACCCGTCGGGATTTTATCACCCCCTGGTCCTTCAGGGTCATCTCTCTCTCATAGCTTGGATGATTTCAGGCATCGTTGGCAAGACGACCGACTTTCGCAGGAAGCTAACAACTTAATTGCGCAGGCCTGGGCCCCTGGGACATGCAAACGATACAGTTCAGCATGGAACAGATGGTCTCGTTGGTGTGTGGGCAAACACCGTGATCCCATGGGGGCCAGTATTACAGACATCATAAATTTCCTTGTAGAATTAGCGGAATCTGGTCTCGCTTATTGTACGATTAACTCTTTTCGTTCAGCTATATCTGCGGGTCACCCCCCTCTGAACAACCTCCCGGTCGGCGAACATCCCTGGATATGTAAACTTCTCAAGGGTATTAGACTCTCCAGACCTCCACAACCCAGATATGCGAATCTCTGGGATGTAAACATAGTCCTTAATCTTTTAGCCTCATGACAGGATAATCAGTATTTGTCACGGAAGGAGTTGTCTGCCAAATTAGCCATGCTTTTATGCCTCATTTCATGTAAACGTGTGTCAGATATCAGAGCTCTGGATGTATCAGCTCGTGTTTTTTCTCCAGAAGGAGTCACGTTTACTATTTCTAGGAGAACAAAGAATAATACCAGGTCAGTATCCTATCCAGCTTTTCCTGATTCCCCAAAATTATGCGTGGTTAGATGTCTCAAGGTCTATGAGGAAATAACCGTGAATCATAGACCTCCAGGTGAAAATCAATTATTGATTTCCATAAAAAGACCGTTTAAGGCGGTTTCTTCTCCTTCCATTGCCAGATGGATCCGATGCATTCTGTCTGAGGCAGGTATCGATATTCAGGTTTTTGGCGCCCATTGTACACAGGGAGCCATGGCCTCTAAGGCCATACAAGTGGGGGGTAGATTGGAGGACATCATGCATGCTGCGGATTGGTCTTCTGAATCTACTTTTAAAAAGTTTTACTTTAAACCAATTCATGAGGCAGCCTCACTGGTGGTGGGTAAGCTTTGAACTTGCATAATCCTCGCCTCCGGTCCTGCTATAGAATGCGAAATTTCCTAGCTATCGTGAAGGAAAGTTTCAATTCTATTAAGGACACGGAGGCGAGGATTATCCCACCCACATACTACTCTCGAGTTTTTCTGCCCACCCGAACTCTTGTATCTTCGTATGGAGGTGGTATATTTGCATGTATACCTTTATTTATTTATTTATTTATTCCTTATCTTTTGCTCATGTATCTAGTTTTCTTTAAACGATGTTGATGGTCATTAGGCTTGTAATTATGATTCAAGTTTGTAAATTCCATACTTTATTGGCATTAGAATGCAACGTTGAGTTATCAGTTTGGGCCCTAATTTCACCGTCTTTTATAGGTTCCCAGACTACATCCAATTGACTCGTACAGGATTTCCGCAGTGAAGTCGAGGAAGTGTGTCGCAGCTGAGGATATTTATACCAGCGTGAAAGGAGGAACCTCATTGGATACTGGTTACCATGGCGGCGGCTTCATGGAACTTGTAGTTTTTCTGTTCATTTTGTGTTTAACTTTGAACTTGCTGATTAATAAAGAGTGAAGAAAGATATGCATAATCCTCGCCTCCGTGTCCTTAATAGAATTGAAACTTTCCTTCACGATAGCTAGGAAATTTCGCATTATCAGAAAGAGACCAGCTTTCCACAGCAAATATTTGTGGACTCTCAATGCATGGCACTTTTGTAAGTGGCTATTAGAGGTGGCTGATAATCATACAGCTCTGATCTCTAGATATGTTAACACGTGTCCTAAGCCTTGATCATTAGCCAAACCTACACTTTGCTGCTTGGAATGTATGTGGCTAAGAACATACAACGAATAAGCCAGACATAAATATTATTATAATAGAATGAATATGTTCTCAAATAAGTAGAAACAAAAATTTGCAATTGCTAAGGAGATTTCTGAAATATTCATAATTACTCCTGGATTGACATACACACTGATTTTCTTCTTGCTTTTATACATTTCTCATTGGAACAGGACTTTCACCCTTCTATATGGTTGCGCTGCCCTGGGTGTCAAAGTCACAAGTTCAGGCTGACTGTGATGGAGCAAGCAGAAGCAAAATATTGCAATTTTTAAGGAGATTTCTGACATATTCCACATTACTCCTGGCATGGCATATGCACTGATTTTCATCTGGCTCCTATAAATTCCACATTAGAGCAGGACCTTCACTCTGCTATCTGGTTGTGCTGGACCGGGGCAACGTCAAAAGTTCTAGACGACTACGATGGAGGATGGGTTGAATACCGTCCCAGATTAGTCCTGATAAAGTTTCAGCCTCTCAAGTTTTGTGTCAAGAGTCCTGTTTGTGTGGAAGAGGTCAGCAAAGAGAGTGTCGCAGGAGGCGGTGCAGTCTCGGAGCAAACAGGCCCTTTGGTGATCACAAAAAGCTTGACTTAAGCTTGCTGAGCCAGACCAGGGGCCCAGGGGTCCAAGACCTGGGAATTAGAGGTCAGGACTAGCACCTTTAAAAAATTACTTGTGTTACCACTGCCAATAAGGTGGACACATACCCATACATGACCAAAAACTATTGTCTGATCTCTTTACTCCCTACTTGTGATCATTGAAAAATATGTGGCCAGAATTCTCTCTAACCACGTGCAAGAGTCAAATTTAACTACTTTTCATCTGGTTTTTTTCGCCCAGCAGACAATACTGAATCTATTATAATTTCAATGTTGGTTGATTTAAAATAAGACTTGAATCAGGGCCATGTAAGTGGATTAATCTTCCTGGACCTCTCAGCATCTTATACCGTTTTACTCAGTATCATTGCCCAGGGATGTCTTGAAGGATGTGATCTTAACTGGCTCAACTCTTTCCTAATATGGTGCTATCAAGAAGTGAAATTAGATAATTCTACTACTGCAGACTTCAGTCGTATGCAGGGTGGCCCAGTGCTTTGCACTCTTCCCTCACCTGTTCATTATCTACGTCTCTCCTCTTGACAATTCCTTCTCTAATCTGGCTTTCAAAATGTATATTTATCTATGAGATGACTCTCAAATCTTACTGCATCTTGAGAACTATCTCTTTTCCCATAGAGCTTTCCAGTGAATTGTGCTTTTTGTCTAGAGCCAGATGGGAAGCAATTGGTTAGAACTAGCATTATGTGTCCAACCATATGGCTGGAAAAACAGCCATATGGTTGGACACATACTAGCCATGCAAAAAGGATACTCTCTGGACTCTGTGGAAAAGAGCCTCACAGTGAAATTTTACAGTTCTCTATCTCTGTCCAATGAGGTCTCTTCAATAATCTTCTCATGCTCCTTTCATCTTGGAATATTGAGAGAATTATTTCCCTATTTAACAGAGGATGAGAAAAGCTGCTGTTGCAGCTACCATTAGCTTCAGAACTGACTATGCTAATGCATTCTATCTTTTCCTTCCCAATATCGTTTTGAAGAGACTCTTAGTGGTCCAAAATGTGGTGGTGAGGCTGATTCTTGAGGTCTCCAGATTTGGAAAAGCACACCCTGTTCTCTATCTGTTGCATCTACCTCCCATCATACAGAGAATTCAGTTTGTGTCTCTTTGCATCACTTTCAAAGTTATTTTTAGGGATGTCCTTGAATTCATTACTTAATGCTTGACTAGTTATGTACCTGGTCGCACTATGTTCTCTTCCTCTGACAATATCTTGATTGTCCGTGAAGTCCAAAAAGCAAGAAGAAGCATCCACTGTTCACAGTACTCCAAGGCTTTGGAACCATCTCCATCAGAGCCTTCAGGTAGAATTTAATCTCTTATATTTTATTTTCGGCATGCCTGAAAAACCTGGAATTTCCACGCAGGATTTTACACTTAATTTGCTCAGCCTGAAAATCTTCACTAACCAGTTGAACATGCGCTCCATAAATTGGGTTAACAACAACAATAACATAGGTATAGTGGGTAGAGTATGATAGGCATGGTAGATTAGTCATAGTTGGTAGGTATGGTAGTTTAAGTATAGTATGGTAGATGACTATCACCACCAGAAAAATGCTGACATGCACACAGGCAAAAGTCACACTTGGAGGCCATACACAGATGCTACAGTCTAAGACACATTCAGAAAGAACAGTCTTTTTCCAGGAAATGCAGCAGGTTATCCACACCTTAGAAGGCTCACAATGGCTACCAACCTGAAAGGTTACGCACTTGAAGCTAACTCAAATGCCAAGCTAAGTGGGCTCCTTTTCTTGAGAGTACCGTGGCAGGTCACTTATCCTGATAAACAGCTCCACTCAACGACCAAAGAAGGATGAATAGATCTGCTAGTCATGATAAAATTTATAACATAGGGGTCACAAGTTAAACCGAGGGATCAAGTGCTTTGACCAGGTCCTGTATCATTTACTGTGACTTCCAAAGATACCCTTATTAATACTTGGCTGTGAATCCCAAAAAAATCCTATTTTTGACTCAGAAAGTTGGCAATTTTATCCCTGTGAGAAGTTTTCTCTTTGCTTAATTCAATGTTTTTAATCTATTTTACATATGTTGTTGTTTCAGTCCTTTGCTAGTGCATTTGACATTGGGAAAAACGTCCATTTATCTATCGAAGTCCGTTTCACGATCAGCTAACTGTTGATTCGATGTGAAAAGCGTTTTATTTGTAGTTGACTATGGTTTGCATTGTGTGCTGTGTCTGAACGAATGGCAAAGGGTTTCTGCCCTGTACTGTTAAGGTTGTTTTTGCTTTTTACTTTGTCATCCTTCTTGAGTTTTCACTTGGGTGCTTCAATTGTCATTCAAGTTTCTTTCTAAGCCAAACTCAATCCCATAAAGCTGCAGCAGCTGCACATCCGCACTTCCATTGAATTGTGCCTTGCCACAAGAAGCGTCACCAGCCATTTTCTCGTTTAATTAAACATGAGTGCATCAAGTGGGAAATTTGTCCATTTAATTTACTGAAATCCCTTTCTTGATTAGCTAACTGTTGGCTCCTATATTGTCAATGGTTTTACTCCTGGTTGACTATAGTTTGCGCTGTAAAATGTGTTTGCTGTAAGGGCCAGGTGGTTTCTGCCCTTTATGTTTTTGTTTTTGCTTTGATTGCCATCTTTAGTTATTACTTTGGCACGACTATTCTCGATTCCTTTTTTCTCTACCTCACTCGACCCTATAAAAATTAGAGCGGCTGCGCATCTGCGCCAACAGTTCCCCGTAGGCAACCCCATCTGCACCCACCTGTGTTCAGCAGCCAGTGAAGCTGCTCAAACAGTCTTCATCCAACAACTCCCCATCCTCAAGCACCCAAGTAATACTACTAAGGTCTATTCATCTGATACCCTGCTTTTCTTTTTCTACATCAGATGGACTTATTTGAAAATTATTATTTGAATCTGGCCAAAAATTTGAAATCCTAACAGCATAATACAATTATGCCGAACTTATTTTGAGTTATTGCAGAATTTTCAGGTCACATTTGACAACTAAATAGGGAGGCAGAGTACCAGTGGCAGTATTAGTCAAAGCTCTTTAGTGGTTGATGATGAACCATCTTCTATGGATCCTGACCGTGAGAGCCTATCTTGTAAAATCAACAAGACTCAGGTTTTTACCTTACTCTGTTGGCCCACCTGTGAAGCCCACCAAATTAACTGAAGAAATCGGTACATATGGGTTTGAGGTTGTGGTCAACAACATTCAGGGCAATCTTACCTGCCTTTTTGGCAACGTTATTCTACTCTGCAAAACAAATTACACGAAGCACAGGCGAGAGAACCTGTGCTTTTCGTCAGAACTGGCCATAGCTAAATTATTAGCCCCCCAATAAACAATGGAAATGCAGAGAGATTACATAGTGATGAACATGGATTACACAAACACTACAAAACCTGTTAGGATCAAAGTAGCTATTAACAGATATTTTACAGACTGAATTGCAAATTCTCTTACTCTGGCTAAGGAACTACTCAGAAGTTTGGAAGAATTACAGCATCTCCGAGCTCCTGGATCTCACATTACGCTGTTACAGGAATTATGGAGCATCATTTTTTTAAGGCAATGTTTCTAATATCCATATTAAAATCAAGCTTGATATTTTAGAAAACCCAACCTCCCTGATGGTAATAATACCGATTGTGGGGTAACAAATTCCTTTGAGCAGTTCACCATGACCATCATTACCTTGTTAATAAAGACAGTAAAATACATTAGTCCTTTTGATTTGCTGAACTACCCTGCTCCTCCAAAACAGTTGAAATCTTTTACAGAACATTTACCTAAGGATTTAATAACCATCCTTACTAGTTCCCTGTGCAAGGACATAGTACCTGGGCGGTGGAACCAGCCACTGTAAAGTTCTTACTTTATAATACTTCCCTATATCCCTTGAAAGTTAGTAATTTCAGACCCACTTCACTGCTTCCTTTCTTAGTGACATTCTGGAGGAAATAGTGTATACCCAACTGCATAGATATGTAAAGCACACTCATATACTGAACTGCTGCCAGGTTGGCTTCTGCCATGGTACAAATACCAATTAGGTGGCTGTTTCCATTCTGGAGTATCTGTGAAACCTAGTGTTGAGGCCCTGGTTTTATTGGACATGTCAGTGACTTTAAACAACATTGAACATTCCTTACCGATCTCCAGACTTTGATGTATTGGCATCATAGAAATTGTTTTCAAATATTTGAGCTCTTCCCAGAATGAAAAGCAGCAATCTTTGGTACTCCCTACATTTCTCTCTGATTCCAGAATTATAAGATGTAAAGGGCAGAAACGATCCATTTCGTTGCACATTCTATTTCGTGCCTACATGTTTCTCCCAGCCACTCTGCTCAGTCAGGCAGGGGCACACTTTTACATGCATGTGGACGATATGCAGATCATATTTGGTTTAACTGTGGAGAAATATCTTCTTGCACCTCAAGGAGAGAGTCATTGTCAATTTCCAGATTGTGGATGCCTAAACATTTCTTAAAGCTCAATCTATCTAAAAGGGAACTCCTTATAACATCTTGAGAACCATCTGTTCTGGAGCATCTGGAGTGGCTTCCATTTATGAACCCTTGACTGATGTCTGCACAATTAATTCCAAGTCTTGGCATTGATATCAATAATGACTTATCACTGCAAGTCCAGGCTTCAAAATAGCCATGGTCTGTTCCTTTCATCTAAAGATGTTCAGATGGCACTGGTAAGCCATGCGCTCTTTAAACACATAGAATAGAATAGAATAGAATAGAATAAAATAGAATAGAATAGATATTTTCTTTCTTTCATTGAGAAGTTGTTTCTCATTCCAGTGGTGAATACTCCTATGCAGTCTAAACTGGATTATGAAATTGCACGGCCATGGTTCAAACTCTACGCTCCTGGAAATTTAAAAGAGAAGTATAAAAGTGCCTACGACATTACAGAAAACATTGACGCTGCCGTATACAATGATCTGTGGTACTCTGCTGGTACTGCCTGTAGGTTAAAGTAAGCAAAGTGTGCTCGAAACCAGAAAACAAGTAACATCTGTAATTTACTCACATAGGGGGTTATTACAACTTTGGAGGTGGTGTTAATCCATCCCAAAAGTGACGGTAAAGTGACGGATATACCACCAGCCGTATTATGAGTCCATTATATACTATGGAACTCGTAATATGGCTGGTGGTATATCCGTCACTTTACTGTCACTTTTGGGACGGATTAACACCTCCTCCAAAGTTGTAATAACCCCCATAGTGCTCAGAGTTCGTAATAGAGTAATCCAAACCTTGTTTGATCCTCGTTACCAATTCTGACATAAATACATCATGATGAAGTGTTAAAAAAGTTTATTGAAGATTCACAAGTATAGTCGATGTAGCAGAGGTTCAGAGATAAATGCCACTCAGAGAATATGGAACTACATTATTCACACTGTTTACGCAAATGTCTTAAATATAAATTATTAATTAATGTTTATGTATTTTGAATGATGAAATTGGTAGAAAATGATTAACGTAGAAAAATAGGGGGTCATTTTGACCTTGGCGGTCTTTTTTGAGGACCGCCGAGGGACCGCCGTGCGGAAGACCGCCATTGGTGGCGGTTTGCCTCTCGGCCTATTATGACCGTTGGTAGCTCTCTGTCCTTTTACGGACGGAGAGCCGCCAACAGCCATACTGGCGGGAGGCGGGGAAGTGGAGGTTGCTCCACCTCCACCGCCACACCAACAGAACACCGCCCAGCAAATCACATCTTGTGATTCACCGTGGCGGTGTTCTGTTGGCGGTGTGGTGTCGGCGGAGCTGCCCCCATGGCTCCCCTCCCCTCCCGGAGGATCGGTGGACCAGGTAGGTCGATCGTCCATGAGGGGAGGAGGGTGGGGGGGTGTTGTGTGTTGTGTGGGTGCATGGGGGTGTGCATGTGTGTATGTAGAGGGGGTGTGTGAGTGCGTGTATGCCTGCGGGGGTGTTGTGTGTATGGGAATGAGTGTGTGTATGTCTGTGGGTATGTCTGTATGGATGTGTGCGTGTATGTTTGAATGTGGGTGTGTGTGTGTATGACTGTGTGTGTGGATGTAGGCATGTATGTCGGCGTGTGTGCGTGTAAGTACGTAGGTGGTGCCTGCGTGCATGTCGTGTGGGTATGGGTGAAGTGATGTTGGGGATCGGGGTGGGGAGGGGGGCCCTGCCACCTTTGGGGGGTGGCAAGGGTGGTGGGGGGGTAGGGGAGGGAGTTGGGGTGGGGGAGACCCCTATCAGTGCCAGGGAAGGAATTCCCTGGCACTGATAGTGCTTACCGCCATGGATTTCATGGCGGTTCAAACCGCTGGAAATCCACGGCGGTAAGCCGGGTCCAAATACCGCCGGCGGTATAGTGACGGCTGCCGGGCTGGAGACCCAGATCTCCAGCCCGGTGGTCGTCTCCGGCCTGGCGGGCGGAACAGAGAACCGGCGGATGACATGGCGGTAACCGCCATGGCCACAGTTCCACAGAGTAAGACCGCCAGCCTGTTGACGGTCTTACCGCCGGTTCTGCGCCTTCCGCCAGGGTTGTAATGACCCCCATAATGTGCATGTTTGAAATTGTGACCTCGGAGAATGGCCACCAGAATTCACTAATTATATTAAATAAGTAATTAACATATATGAAATATTGAAAATGTAATAGATTAATGTAGTAATGTGTCATATTGAAAGATGTAACCTATGCATTCCAATAATTGTAGGCCTTAACGTAGCTAATGTCTTGGCCTAGTTTTGCCAGGCCTCGTGCAGAAGCTGTAATTCTTAGCGTTTGATGAAAAGTGCTGACAAGGGGAACTAACCATGAACTTCTCATTGTTTAATAAAATTTGCTTAGTTGAAGTCTCTATTTGAAATGACGGACAGGAGATGATGGAACTAGAAATGTAACGATTGGTGTATAAAGCACACTGGGTTTACTTTCCCAGGACTCGAACAATGAAGACACTGACTGGAGAAGAAAATGCAATATTTTCGATACCTGATGAGCCAGATGATGAGGACATCGTAAAGTGGACCAATCAACGGCATGTGAACTATGAAATATTAGAATTCATAGACTTGGGTTACAGACTTTATTGGTTAGGAGAAAAATGTATGATTAATTGACCAATTAGGAATTGGGGGATAGTCTGGGTGACTTTGATATAACAACGTGACAGAGAGAGATGAGAGGATGTTAGGGGAGAGACTGCGAGATCGTAGAGGTAATTTGAGATTCTGTCATTGAGCTCATACTCTTTGGGAGCCTGATGTGATGCTGATCGACTGATGACCTGAGGACGAAGACTGACTCTGTTGCTGATTCATACTGAGGATAGGTAGATATAACAATGTGACTGAATTATATTTTTGTGCCTTTTCTTTCTATGTACCAACTGCACTTTCTAAATAGTTTTTGTTAGCTAGGTGTTTTCTAAATTCTTGTTCTAAATTGTTTTCCATGAAGTCACATATGCTGATGCTAATCTGGGTTAGGTGAAGGTTTTCATTCTATGACGATTGACAAATTACAGAGACAAATGGTTGACAGACTGATTTGCTGAACTCCATGACACAATTTGACTTATTGCCTTTGATTGATTTGTTGACTTATGCTAATGCTCTAGAATGTACACTGATGAAAGTTTTGATTAGGTTATGTGTTTGGCGCCTTCTAATGAATTAATGCGGATTTTGCTTGAATTGAATTAAATTTGAACTAATCTCATGACTTAGTATTGTAACTAATAGGGAAATAAAATTACTTAAACGTATTCTGAGTTGTGGTTATTCATGGCTGAAGACGTCATGGTGTGTTATTATTGTCTTCATTGATTAATGATTAATGATTTCTCTAATGGTTATTGAATTTTGTGTATTGATTATTCAGAAACATTGGTCACATTATAGCTAGGATACTCCATACGAATCAAGAGGTTCACTTTTAAGTTTATTTATTAAGTATTAAGGACCAGACGCGCCAACAATTTTTGGTAGCAGCTTGATGGTTAGTTTCCTTGGAGAACTAGTTATGTGGTGACTGATGGTTATGGTGGTAGTTTAAGTAAGGTCAGGTGTTCATTATTATTGAGATTTGGATTTTGTTTTCGAAATGGCAATTGTAGCAAGAATGATATTCCCTTAAGCCCAGAAATGACTTTCCCAGTTCCTGGATCCTGCTAGTAGAGTTAGGTATGTTCTTGGCGTTCTAGTAATAGTGTGAGAGTGATAGGTTGTGCTTGCACAGCTTATGCAAATCACTGGCGAATTGTGACGTATGTGAGGGAAATTAGGGAGTCTGCGTACTCCAGTTGAAGTGTGCATACTCTGCAGTATGAGAGTAGGGAAGTCATCGAACTTCACAAGTGTGTGGCGCTTTGTGCTAAAAAATTGTCCACGTGGTTGTTGATGTACGGACCCTGCGTGGTCTAAGACTCCGGAGTATATTGACAAGTGTAGGAGACACTTGGTTATATGTTGTAATCTGTCTGGTTTAGTAGGTTGATCGGGCGTGATCAACAAGTCGGTGTGTGAGTTAAGTGGGAGAGAGAAAAATTTCTGACCGAGATTTGGCGAGTCCTATGTGCACCAGGACAGGCCAATTGATCAGTTGAGAGTAAAATTTGCAGGTTGAATTTTTCTTACGAATCTGGGAGACTAAGAAAGAGGAATAGCTGCATGAGAGAAAAGGCCATCAGTGAAAATCCATAAGGTCTCTGAAGCGATTGTGTTACTTCCCTGCAGTAAACCAGCATATTTGTTTTGGGTTTTAGGTTTTTGGTTAGTGCTCGCAATATTTCTACATTAGTTGTGTGGTTCAGAGTGTTAGGAGAACGACCCGCAAGACTTTGTCAGCTGCAGTACGTGTGAGTGTGACGTCAGTGGAGCCGTGCTGGGATAGGTTGGTTAGTGACAAGGGTCGCACATGGATTGGCAGCCGTCCGTGAGAGGCAATTGGTTAAGAAAGGAATCTTGGGAGTAAAAGTAATTTCCTGATTTGATTCAAATACACCAAAAGCAGAGAAAATGAAGTTTTTAAAAGCGTTTGAGTGCCCTGAAGGGAGATACATACATTAAGTCGACAGTGGGGGAGCCTACCCTACCATAAAATTCTCTGGCTTATAATGTGATGGAGGAATGAGGTGTTGTGCCTTGTCTATAGTTAAATCAGTGGTGCACATTACCAGAGAAACAGGAAGTTTAAGCATTTCCTGACCATGGACCATTTAATTTGAGAATTTTGGATCAATTGCGTGTGGCGCTGTATGACACAAGGCACCTTCCGAGACCGGCACAGTTTGAGGCATTAGCAGTTTGGGAGCTAATAGCAAGACAGCAGCAGGAAATAAAGTTTCAGAAGAGAATAAAAAAGGTAGAGAAATCTCTAGCTGAAGCGAGATGGGATTGGGAACAGAAGAAGTGGAGAACAGTGAAATTTCAGGATGTTAAGTTGTTTCCTGCGATCGCAGAGGAAGATGAGACAGAAGGGAAAGAGGAGGCCAGAAAAGTGATAAGAGTTTGTCTGGGAGTAAAAAGTCAAAAAAGGCTTCCATAGTAGAGGAAGATTTTGAGGATCTTATCACTCAGATGCTGAGGGACCGACCTCCACCATATGCGGTGC
The DNA here is from genome assembly GCF_031143425.1 of Pleurodeles waltl. Taxonomy (NCBI): domain Eukaryota; kingdom Metazoa; phylum Chordata; class Amphibia; order Caudata; family Salamandridae; genus Pleurodeles; species Pleurodeles waltl. The sequence continues at coordinate 777,667,361 of NC_090437.1, read as the reverse complement.
ATGAGGGGGGTCTGAGTACTAGTTCTGCTCCAACTGCCCCGGCACAGGCAAAGGGTACAGTGAGTCCAGTACAGGTTAATAATGGACAGGTACAAGGTGTGGTGCAGAGTACTCCTAACGTGTTGACTGCTTCAGAAGTCCAGGCACAGATGCATCTGCCACCGAGACAGAGAATTTATCCTGAGGTGCTGATTCTTGAGACAACTTCGAACTTAGTGGTGCCTATGGAGCAAGTGGTTCAGAAACCATTGTTGGTCCAGACTGAGCCGACTCTGATATTGATGCCCCAGGCACAGCCACAGGGTATGCGAGGTTTACACCAATGACAGGGACACAGTCAGATTTGACTCCAGTAATGAATCAGAGTATGGGAGTAACTCTTCCACACAATGCAGGATCTAGAGCAGCCCCAGATGCAATATCGCTGCCGGTTACTATTGGTCCAGCTGTACCATTGTTTACGCAGAAGAAATCAATCACATGAGAACAGGGTGAGATGTCACAGAGCCTCGTGAGGAGGGGGGTGAGAGAACATGTGCAGGTAGTTTCGTCCATGGGTCAGACCTTTGATGGATCAAGGTCACTAATGGATCTCAGTCCACTTGTTGCACTTCCCGATACTGTAAATTGAGTGTAAGTCAGAACTTCAAGCTTTTGACACCGCAATCTCCAGGTGCAGTGTTACAACAGGTGCCATCACCAAATGCAAGTAACATTACATTACAGGGATTGACAGCACAGCAGCTGAATGAGTGGTTAGATAGTTTGAATACTCCACAGAAAGTGTCAAAAAGTGAAGAGCAGATTGATCTTGTTAGGCTGGCTACAGAAATAACTGAACTAGGTGAAGGATCAATGGGGGTGAATAGGTTAGAATCCAATACGTAAGAGTAGCTGAGATATTTATGTCCGAGAATCATGAGAGAGGTGGGTAAGATACATCAGAGATTAGCAGATTTAGCAGAAGAACACAATATAGAAATAGAGAAAACAAAGCATTTGAAAAGAAGCTACAGGTTAGATTTTGAGGCAAAGGATTTTGAACACATGAGGTCTGCCGGAATGAAAGCGCATCTTAAAGAACTATTCCAGAGTGCTCAGATATGGGGAGCATTAGAAAAGTGGGAAGGCAGATGGGCAAAGAAGAAGGATAAACGGAAACGAGATTCGCAAGAAGGGTCCGAAAATGTACAGAACGATAAGGATCCAGTGAAAATGTTACCATTGAGGGAGATTCCAAGAGGGCAGTTTGTTCATGTTCCTTAGCACAGGAGTGATATTCTGTCATTTACAAATGATTATCCAAAGCTGAGGGAGAAACCAGTTGAATGGTATCAGCAGACACATAGGTTTGTGAAGCTTTCGAAATGTCTGGGGGAAGACCTGAATACTTTGTTGGAGATAGTGGTTCCAGGTGATTTGTGGGTTGATTGCAAGAGAGCAGTAGATTGGACGACAAGTGAACCAGAAAGTGCACCATCACCTAATGAAGCATAAGTATAAGGTGATTGAATTCCTGAAGATGAGATTTTCACCCAAAAATATTGATTGGCAAAGAATTGACAGGACAGTGCAGGAGGTAAAGGAGTCGATAAATGCGTACTATGAGAGATTGTTGGAGGCGCTAAAGGAGTACAGTGGGAATGAAGCGATCGAGCCAAAAGACATGTTGCATTTTGAGTTCAGGTTCGTGGAAGGACTGAGACCTGAAATAGGTCAGATGATTAAAAGTCATTTGATTTGTTGGCAAGCAAAGCCGATTGATGAGGTGTTGCAGTATGCAAAATACTGTAGTGATGAGATTGAGTTGAAGCAGAAAAGGTGAAGGAGAAGGCAATGGTGATGCAGATTAAGGCAGCTCAAACAGGAATGCAGGGAACTTTTGTGCAGCAGATACTGCAGCAACAGGGAACTGCTATGTTCCAGCCTCAGATGAGAGGTAGGGGTCGTGGAGTCAATATGAATCGCGGACGAGATTTGGATACTGTAGTGGTTCAGAATGATGTGCACGGGATGAAGAAGATGATACCGTGTCACATTTACAGAGCTGTGGGACAGTGGAAGCAGGAGTGTCCGATGATGGTGCAGGAAGGTGTTGTTCAGTAAAGTAGTGACGTCAATACATTTCAAAATGTAAGAGTACCAAGAATGAGGGGTCGTAATCCTAATTTTCAGAATAACATGAATCAGATGCAGAATTTTCAACCCATGCAGCAGGTGCAAATGCCTTGTGCACAATTGACACAGTTGCAACCAGTGCAGCAGCAGGTTCCTATGGTACCTAGATAGCAAATGCAGATACCTCAAGCCCTGATGGAACAGCAACAGATGATGCTTACTCAACAGGTCACAGGTGAGAGGCAAGACAGAAGTAGTGACACAGTGCACCGATTCCCGTTACACAGCGAGAATGAAATAAATGGTGAATGGATGAGTGATAGTTCGGATGAAGAACCATGTATGCTTGCAGCCTCCTTAGAGGTAGATCAGAGAGGAACCTTTGTGAGAGGGAAGGTGATGGGTCATAAGGTCTCATTTTTGGTGGACACGGGTGCCGGGCGCTCTACAGTGAGGAGTGCAGAAGTCCCAAACTTACCTCTTTCAGGAAGAACAGTTCAGGTTGTGGGGTACTGAATAAGCATTTTACAAATCCGATCACAGATCCAGCACAAGTCGAGATTGGTAACTTCCAGGGACTGCATACGTTTTTAGTCTGTGATTCAAGTCCAGTATCCCTACTGAGAAGGGACTTATTGTGTAAAACCAAATGTTCAATTACTTGTTCAACTACTGGAATAGCAATTTAGACAAATAGCAATGATGAAGAAGAACTAGCTCCAGAAACTGAGAGTGAAACTACCAATGAAGAGTACCCAATGATTGAGTTTTTCCCGATGTTCACAGTAAAAGAGATTCATTCTGATTTGCAGGGAGAAGTACAGGAAAACGTGTAAGATCTGACAGGTAAAGAAGTGGGTTTGATCAAGGGAGTGGAGCCGATTAAGGTTATTTTGAAGCCAAATGTAGTGTTTCCGTAACTTCCACAGTACAATATGGCACAGGATATTTTGGCGAAAGTGGCACAGATAATTGCAGATTTTGCGAAGCAGGAGGTCATGAAAGAAGTGCTGAGCAGCCCATGTAATTCACCGATAATGGGTTTGAAGAAACCTTGTGGGAAGGTACAAATTTTACAGGATTTGAGAAAAGTAAATGACCTGGTGGTCAAATGTTGTCCCGTGGTGCCAAACCCAGCAGTAATAATGTTTCAGATTCCATGTGACGCAGAATGGTTCACAGTGGTTGATTTGTCACAAGCTTTCTTTTCTGTGCCTCTTCATGAGGATAGTCAGTTTCTCTTTAGTTACAAATTCTTAGGCAGAGTCTACAGCTGGTACAGGCTTCCTCAAGCGTACACGGAATCACCATCCTTGTTTATTCAGATCTTGAAAAAGAACTTGGAGTCACTGGAATTGCGGATTCAATTGACTCTGGTACAATACATTGATGACTTGCTGATTGCATCCAAAACAAGGGACGAGTGTAAGTACGACTTGATTGCCCTATTGAATCACTTGGGAAAGTTTGGTCATAAAGTGTCACCATTGAAGTTGCAGAACTCCCAGATGGTAGTGAAATATCTGGGACACCAAATTGAGAAAGGGTCAAGGAGAATTTCCAGAGAAAGAATTGCAATGATATTGCAGAGAAGTACCCTGACTTCACAGAGAGATGTCAGGATGTTTTTGGGAATGGCAGGTTATTGTCGTCAGTGGATTCCAAATGTTGCTGAGTTTTTAAAGCAGCTGACACATAAGGATGTCACTGATCCCATAACATTAGACCAGGAACAGATGAAAGTGTTCACTGAGTTAAGAGAGAGTTTGTGGAGAGCTCCAGCATTGGGTATGCCTGATTACAAGAAACCATTCACATTGTTTTGTCATGAATGTGATGCATGTTCTTTGTCTGTCTTGACACAGGTCCATGCAGGTGCTTATCGCCCAGTAGCCTATTTTTAAGCTACTTTGGACCCAGTTACAGCAGCCTTACCGGATTGTTTGTGTGCAGTTGCCGCAGTTGGTCAAAGTCTTCCACAATGTGAGAGAGTAGTGATGGGATATCCCCTGACGGTAATGGTCCCTCACTCGGTTGAAATTTTACTGACAGGAACGAAAACACAATATTTGACTGGTACCAGACTGACAAGGTATGAGACGAGCATTTTAGGTGCTCCAAATGTAACACTGAAAAGATGTGCAGTGCTGAACCCGGCAACATTACTTCCAAGTGATACTGTTGAAATTGAAAAAGAGGAAGACATTGAGCATGATTGTCTTGAGGTAACTGAGTTGTGCACAAAACCGAGACCTGACATCAGAGATTCTCTATTGGAAGAGAATGATAAATTGTCTTTGTTTATGGTTCATGTCTCAGAGATGGTACAGGAACATTGAGAACAGGCAATGCTGTGTGTACAATTACAGGTGCTTTAGAAGCTTCCTGGCTTCGAGGAGTATATTCTGCACAAATAGCAGAATTGGTTGCTCTTACTAGAGCGTGCCATGTGTTTGCTAGACTGACAGTCACTATCTATACAGGCAGCCAATACAGATTTGGAATTGTTCATGATTTTGGTCAATTGTGGTCACAGAGAGGTTTCCCGACCTGTACTGGTTCACCAGTAAGAAATGGTGAAAGAATAAAAGAGTTTCTGTATGCCTGAAGAAATTGCCATGATGAAATCTAGTGCACATCTAAAGTCACAGGACTACGTGTCACTGGGAAATGGATGTGCGGATCAAGTCGCAAGGTTTTGGTCCTTGAACTATATATTGTCAAGGACAAGTGGGAATTGATGTCTGAAGAAGACACTATGGCCCTCATTAAGTCCCACTTACTGCCATGCTGACTGCCGCCAACATACTGCGACCGTGCCGGTATGCGCACTACCCATATTATGACCCACACATAGCAATCCGTCACTATACAGACAGACACACAATTTCGCCAGCCCAAAGACAGTGGTAAACTGGTGGTACCAAAACCCACACCGTTACGCCAACAGAACTACGCCCACAACATTATGACCCATGAATCACTGCGGCGAACATTCAACCGTGGTGAACCATTGGCGGTACACACCGCTGCACTCAAAATACACACACACTAACAAAACAACACTACATTGGTCAATTCAAATTACACACACATTCACACACCCACACCACTATAAAACACACACCCACATTACCCACATCCCTTTACGACTAACTAAAATTGCCACTAGAGAGAGATACATCAAAGAGCACCCACACAACCAGAGCCATAGAACACCGTCGCCCATACACCATCCACGCACCTCACAGCACACACAACCCAACACATCACCCCACACACCCTCACACACACCACTCACACTACATCCATGGCACCACAAAGACAACCCAGGTTCTCAGAGGAGGAACTAAGGGTCATAGTGGAGGAAATCATCTGGGTAGAGCAAAAGCGGTTCGGATCACAGGTGCAGCAGACATAAATCGCTAGGAAGATCGAGCTATGGCGGAGAATCGAGGACAGGGTCAATGCTGTGGGACAGCACCCAAGAACAAGAGATGACATCAGGAAGAGGTGGAACGACCTACATGGGAAGGTGCGTTCCATGGTAGCAAGACACCAGATAGCAGTACAGAGGACTGGTGGTGGACCCCCACCGCCTCCACCACAACAAACAACATGGGAGGATCAAGTCTTGGCAATACTGCATCCTGAGGGCCTGGCAGGAGTAGCAGGAGGACTGGACTCTGGTAAGTCAAATCTCTATTACTATCCCCCTTCAACCTGCATGCCATCACATATCCCCTCCTCTACCCTCACCCGCATCACCCTACGACCTCACATACTCCCCACCATCACAACCCACCCATCCCAGTACCCAGCACTGCATGCAACAACAATGCATGGACACCACTCACAGCCCTGCATGGACACCCATAACCACAGCATGCACACTAGAGAGAATCACCTAGCCCCCAAAATAACTACTCACACAAGGCAAAGCTGACAGGGCACTCACAACCATAGAGGCCAACACACCTATGCACAAGATGTCACACACAGAAACAATAACACTGCATTTACATCCCCACAGGTCCCACACCCAACGTCTTCCAAGGGGAGGTGCCAGCAACATCCAGTACCCCCCCAGAAGAGGCCCACAGTGATGACAGCAGCTCTGGTCGCCTGGATCAGGATGACCAGCCTAGCTCATCAGGGACCTCCGGACAGTCGGTTACCCAGGCACAGTCCCATACCACCACAGAGCCTCCCCCTTCAGGAAACACCACCACAGCACCCACCCAGCGGGCCCATACCTCTGTCCCCAGGGCACATCAATCAGTAGTGTGTCCACCACTACAGGGGCCCCAGGCTACCCTACAAACTCAGGACGATCAGGGACCTGGGGTCAGTGTGCACATGGTTCAGGGGACAGAGGCACAGAACAACAGGGAAACTGGGAGGACTGCTGTGCGACAGCGGGTAGACAGGCTCAGGGAACTGACTCTCCACGAGGCACTCAGCAACATCCTGGGAGCATGCCACCATTCCCAGGAGACGATGGGCTAGATACTGGTCAAGTTGCAGGAGGCCCATCAGCTGCAGGAGGGACAATACCTGGGCCACCATTACAGGGGTGCTGGCAGACATGGCCAACACCATGAGGGAGGCAGTGGCACACCAACGGGTCCCTAACACTAGCCACACTGATGAACAGCCCTCCACCTCCGCTGAGGGTAGTGGACAGGAGGCCCGCCACAGGAAAATCAGGCCACCATCACCCCACCTCCTGCAGAAGGAGAACCACCACGCAAACGGTCCCTGCGATCCAGGCCGATGCCAGAGAACATTGCCAAGACCCCCACCAGGAAATAAGACTCTCCTGATTGTCACCCTTGTGTCCCACTCTGTCACCCTGTCTATCTTGAACTGGCATTGCTCCACTTCCTATGCCCCCTTGGACAATGCACCTGTGATACAAATAGACTGGACTCTATCCTGGACTCTCCTCTACCACCCCTCCAGCCTATAGCAATACCCCATCCACCTATTAGCACATGAATAAACATCATTGTAAAAAAAAATACAAGTATTGAGTCCGTCAAATGATTGAACTATGTATTTGTTTCACAATCTGTAGACATTGCAATTCAACTGTACAGTCATGTATACTTAGGTATGACCTTTAGTTAGCCGAAGTCAATACACCAGGAGCCAGAGTGGGGCACAGGTATCTGTGAATAGACTTGTGAAAGGGTACAGTAAGTCGCCATAGTAGTGGGAACATCAGCCTGCCAGTGAATATTTACAACACAAAACTGCAATGGGAGGTGAAGTTACAGTGTCTTACCTGTGTGTCACTCGAAGTAATGTTGAATGATTCCTGTTCAGCTGCTGTGATTTCTCCGTAAACCTCTGATTCCTGTTCTGTTGTACACATCCTCTGCCTCATCTTCGTCACTGTCCACAGGCTCCAACGCTGTCACACGCCCATCTCCAGCCTCATCTTCCTGCAGAAAAGGCACCCGCTGACGTAAGGTGAAATTGTGCAACATGCAACATGCCACGATGATCTGGCACACCTTCATGGGTGAGTAGCACAGTGAACCACCTGTTAGATGGGGGCTCCGAAACCTGGCCTTCAGGAGGCCAAAAGTTCGCTCTATAATTCTTCTTGTTCGCCCATGTGCCTCATTGTAACATTCCTCTGCCCTTGCCCTGGGATTCCTCACTGGGGTCAGTAGCCATGAGAGGTTGGGGTAACCAGAGTCTCCTGCAAGTACCGAGGGATACCAGTTAGGCAGACACTAACCCTTAGGGCCTACCCCACACCCATATACCAACATCCACTGGGTGGGGGCTATTATCCACACCCGGGGCTCCTGGAGTTGAGACATCACATATGGGATGCTGCTATTCCTCGGGATAAAGGCATCATGCACATACCCCGGTTACTTTGCATGCACATGGGAGATGTACTGGTCTGCCAGGCACACTATCTGCACATTCATAGAGTGAAAGCTCTTTCGATTTCTGAACACCTGTTCATTTCTCTTGGGGGGGGACAAAGGCAATATGTGCACCATATATTGCCCCAATAATGTTGGGGATATGCCCCATTGCATAGAAATGAGCTTTAACTGTGGCCTAATCCTCCACCTGGGGGGAAATGAGGTAGATGTGCATGTGTTTCATCAGCTCAGACAACACTCTGGTCAGCATGTTTGAGAACATTGGCTGTGACATTCCTGCTGCCAAGCCCACTGTCACTTGGAAGGAGCCAGTTGCCAAGAAATGGAGCACAGATAGGACTTGCACAAGAGGGGGTATTCCAGTGGGGTGACGGATATCTGGCTCAAATTGGGCACACAGCTCTTGGATTGTGGCCCTATCAAGTCTGTAGGTGAGGATGATGTGCCTGTCCTCCATTGTTGCCAAGTCCACCAGGGGCCTGTACATGGGGGATGTCTCTATCTCCTATTCATCCACAGCGGTTGTAATCTAGGGGGCAAAACAATGAGCATCTGATCAGTTTACAACATTTTCTAAATGTACAGTGCATTGCATGTTGTGACAGAAACAGTATGTTGATGTATAGCCCCAAAATGTGCCTATGTGTGCTGTGATGCAGTTAGGTGCCATGGCCTGCCTCCCCCTGAAATGGCGGCCGCTTGTCCTGTGTGGATTGACAGGTGGAAATTAGGTAATGTCGCTGACGTTGTGCGCCATTTCGGGAGGCGGTCGAGTACCACTGTGCAACTCCTCATTAGTTAACCTTGGGCCCTATGGGTTACAGTAGCCAAAGGTGATGTACACACTGGCAGTGACGGTACGCACTGCTGCGGACGTGACCGTCATTTTATGTCTGTTGACTCACTTGCTTCCTGACCTTCAACATGAGAGGACCTACACTGCAAGTGCAGCTGTGACCTGTGTCTGGAACCGACCATGGCTCGTGTCACTGGGGAAAAGGGCCCCTGCCTTCACTGCTGCAGAGTTGGAGAGACAAGTGGATGGGGTCCTAAGCAGGCCCGAAAGCTGGATGGGCCTCCAGACCAACAGGTGAGTACACTGTGAGCACGATGCATGGGGCTTGAATGCATGGAGTGCTATATGTGAGGGCATCGTGTAAGGGGGGTGGTTGTGAGGTCCTGGGCAGCGTGCTGCATGTATGGTGGGCAATGTATGTACGTAAGGGGATGGGAGGGATATGGTGGACTATGAGTGTAACAGGCCGGACGGTATGACTGATACCTTTTTCTATGTTTTTTTGTCTGCAGGTCAGCGCTCATTAGAAAAAGGGTGTATGGCGTGCCATCGCCTAAGAATTGCGGACCCTGGGAGTCTGCGGCAGGAGGAGCACCCACTGTCACAAACGGTGGGAGGACCTGAGAGGCTGGGCAAAGAAGATGGCGGAGGCCCAGCTGGGGATGGCCTCCCAATGAGGAAGGGGTGCCCATCGAACCCTGACCCCTCTGATGTTCCGCATACTAGCGGTGGCCTATCCAGAGCTGGAGGGCATCACAGCAGCCACAAGGGGGTGAGTACAGTTCCCAATATACTACTTGGGCATGGTGGGGTGGTCTCTGGGTGGGGGATGTGCACCTGTTGGTGCCCCTAGGCCAGGCTGGACATTGCAGGGTAGGTTCCATGTTGGGCAGGGGCTGATGAACTCCACCTCCAAACAAGCTAGTTGGCATCCACTACTGGGCAGGGCTCTGTGGGTCTCAGGTATGCTGCAATTAGTGTTAGGTATTACTGTCCATGGCCTGGTGACTAGCATTGTGACTGGTAGTGCATTGCCTAGTGCGTAGGGTTGTCCCGTGTGTGTTGTGTACGTCAACGGTGGTGTTGTTGCTGCCATTGACCAAGTGTATCCTCTGTCTCTTCCCCTCCTTTTTGATTTGTCCTGTCCTTGTGTGCATTAGCATCATCTGGCGGAGAAGCAGAGGCACCAGCGACGAAGGAAGCTGCATCCCACTGGGCCCAGGAGGCAGAATCCACCGAGGGTAAGGGTACCATTGGGATGGAGGGCGAGGGGAGCACCACGGCGGAGACTGGAGGGGACAGTCCTGACAGTGATACCTCCTCCAATGGAAGCTTCTTAGTGGTGGCGGACATCTCTGTGCCCACCCCAACTACAGGTACAGCCGCCACCCCCGTACCAGCACCGCTCTCCCAGCAAGCCCTCAACGTGTTTCCAGTGCCCCTCACCCAGGAGGGTGGGCATCTCCTTTGCCCCAGGCACCTCAGGCCCTGCCCCAGTTAGCCCTGCTGCCCTGAGTGAGGAGGCTAATACCCTCCTGAAATCCATCTCTGTTGGGCAGTCGACCATTGTGAATGCCACCCAGGGCCTGGCAGGGCATTTGCAACATACAAACGCATTCCTGGAGGGCATTCACTCTGGTGTGGTGGCCCAACAGAGATCATTCCAGGCTCTGGCCTCCTCCTTGATGGTAGCCATTGTTCCTGTCTCTAGCCTCCCTCCTTCAACTTCCTCTGCCCAGTCCCATTCCCCTAAACCCCAACCTATCCCAAGCACACATACAGACCAGCATGCACCCAAGACAACACACAGGAGTGGCTCAGGCAAACACAGGCACCACACATCATCCCACAGGCACTTACACAAACACCATCCAGATGCTGACATAACAACATCTACTGCCTCCACTGTGTCCCCCTCCTCGTTGTCCACCTCCCTCCCTACACTACATCCACACCCACTGCCTCCATCACCATCACACCTATCACTACACGCCCCTCACTGGCAGTCACCACACCCACATCCATGCACACGTCCCTGTGTCCTCTCCCACTGTGTCTGTGCCCCCTCCTCCCAAAGTACACAATGCAAGCACTCAGACACCCAATAGCCATCCACCTCACAACAGCATCCAGCCCATGCACCCAAACACAGCAGACACAGCAGACACCTCCTACAACCTCTCCCTCTTCCTCCAATCCCAAACCTTCACCCTCTCCCCCCCCAGTGTCCCTAAGAAGCTTTTTCTCTCTGCCGTTTACCTCTTCCCTACCCCTTCCCCCCTTCCTTCACGTTGGGCCAGGGTGGGCAGAGCCCAGGCCAGCACCTCAGCCACCCAGTCCACGGCCACTGTAGTTTTGGCAGCTACTGCAGGTGTGAGAGGCTCCAAGGAGACACCCATTAGCACTGGCAGTGTGCCTGCACCAGCTGCCAAGGGGAAGGGCAAGGATGTACCACCAGCTGCCACAGGCAAGGAGGCACCACCAGCTTACAGGGAGAAGGGCAAGGTGGCACCACCAGCTTACAAGGGGAAGGGCAAGGATGCACCACCAGACGGCAAGGTCAAGGAGGCGCCACTAGACGGTAAGGGCAAGGAGGCACCATGAGATGGCAAGGGAAGGGTAGAGGGCCTGCCACTGCAGGCACGAGGGACAGGAGGCCTGGTGCTGTGACAGAATCTTAGCCCCCAACACCAACCATGGCACTTCAGCCGCCGAGGCTGCAGAGGAAGGGATGGAGCCTCCACCCACCACTGCCAGCACTGCCACCTGCAACGCCATCAGCACCGCCACCAGCACCACTGCCAGCAGCAGCAGCCCCAGTGGGCAGCCGTCCGAGGCTGCAGGGGAAGGGCTGGAGCCTCCTCCCACCACTGCCACCTGTACCGCCATCAGCACTGCCACCTGCACCGCCACCAGCACCACTACCAGCAGCAGCAGGCCCAGTGGGCAGCCGTCTGAGGCTGCAGGGGAAGGGCTGGAGCCTCCACCCACCACTGCCAGCACCGCCACCTGCACCACCATCAGCACCGTCACATGCACCGCCACCAGCACCACTGCCAGCAGCAGCAGCCCCAGTGGGCAGCCGTCTGAGGCTGCAGGGGAAGGGCTGGAGCCTCCCCCACCACTGGCAACACCGCCACCAGCACAACTGCCAGCACTGCCACCTGCACCGCCACCAGCACCACTGCCAGCATCAGCAACCCCAGTGGGCAGCTGTCTGAGGCTGCAGGGGAAGGGCTGGAGCCTCCCCCCACCACTGGCAGCACCGACACCAGTGCCGGCACTGCCACCACTGTGCAGCTATCACCACCAGAGGATGGTCTGTAGTCCTGCCTGGAGTGTAATGCACCCTGCCCATTGCAAATCTTGTGGATATGACACCCAGATGAGAGACTGTGACCTTGTACTCCCAAAGATCTGAATCACAGGGCACAAGGCTCCCTCCAGAACCAGTGGAAGAAGGCATCCACTCACCCCCTCCTTGTCAGGATGAAACACACTGGGCACAAGGCCCCCTCCATAACCAGTTGAAGATGGCATCCACTCACCCCCTCCTTGCCAGGATGAAGCACACTGGCCACAAGGCCCCCTCCAGAACCAGTGGAAGAAGGCATCCACTTGCTGCATCCTTGCCAGGATGAAGCACACTGGGCACAAGGCCCCCTCCAGAACCAGTGGGCAAACCACCCACTTGAGAGACTGTGGCCTTGCACTCCCCAGGACCGAGCAGTGGGCAAACCACCCACTTGAGAGACTGGCCTTGCACTCCCTATGACCGAGCAGCAGGCAAACCACCCACTTGAAAGACTGTGGCCTTGCACTCCCAGGACAAAGCAGTGGGCAAACCACCCACTTAAGAGACTGTGGCCTTCCATTGCCCAGGAACAGGCAGTAGGCAAACCACCCACTTTAGAGACTGTGGCCTTGCACTGCCCAGGACCAAGCAGTGGGCATGTTGCCCCTTCCAGGACAAGTGGTGTTGTACCATCTTCCGGCTGAGGTGCCCCCCAATTCCCCATCCCCTGAGGTGCCTGTGTGTTTTCGACCTGATGCTCCAGCAGTGTGCTCTCTGTGTGGATGCAGGAGTAAGATGGTGTCTTGGCCTATGTGATGTGGCCCTGTGTCCAACGGACATTATGGACTGGGCAGTGTCCCTCCATTTGTATATCTGTAAATACTGTTTTGAATTTTGAGGTTGTTTTTCTGGATTTTTATCTTATTACACTCACTTTAATCACTTCCTTTTGTCCCTGCATTATTCCTGAAGGGTACGGGGTGGATGTGTAATGTTGTTGCATCTGTCTGTGTGTATGGTGTTGGGGGTGGGGGTGTTGCGTGTCTGTGTCACTCTCTTTTTCCTCCCCCTTCTCCTGTGTGATAGGCGGCAGTACTCACCGTGGTTGTCGTCGCCGGTGTTGGTATTCCTGGTGTAGGAGGAGGTAGACCAGCATGGGGAAGATCTGCAGTTCGGGCTCCATGGCGTTGTGGTTGTTCCCGGAATCTCCAGAAGTGAGTCCTTTGTCTTCTGAGATCTGTTTCCGCTGTGCTTTTGTTGTCGTTGGTACTGCCCCGGAAAAGGTGGTGGATAGGCCTTATGTATTACAGTGGGTGGAACCTTATTTTCCGCCTGGCTGTTGGCGGTTACGACTGCGGTGCTTGTTGCTACCGCCATGGCGGTCGGTGTGTTAAAGTGGCTGTCTGTGATGGCGGTTTCCGCCGTGGTCATAATTCAATTTTTTTACCGCCATCTTGTTGGGGGCATTACCGCCGCTTTATCGCCGACCGCCAGGGTTGTAATGAGGGCCTATATGCACAAGTTTTGCATTAAATGTGATTGACACAATGGAAGAGCTAAAAACTTTGCAAAGCCATGTTGACAAAGAAGAAAAGAGGTCATGGCTTAAAATGAAGTGTGTCCAGAGACAGGATGAGCTATGGGTATCAAAAGAGGGTCAAATGGTTCTACCAAATAGTTTGCTGTCACCAATGGCGAGATACTATCATGGTCAGGCACACATTGGGAGGGATGCCATGGTTCGTTTGTTCAAAATTGAGTGGTTTAACCCCAAGTTTAGGCAGACAGCAGAAGCAGTAGGTAATCGCTGTGTTATTTGTCAGCAATTAAATGCGGGGAAAGGGACAGTGGTGAATTTGAGCCAAATAGGAAGAGCAGGAGGTCTATTCAGCAGAATGGAATTGGATTTCATTGAGAAGCCTGTGTGTGGAGGCTTGAAATACAGGTTGGTGATTGTGTGCATTTTTAGTCACTGGATTGAAGTGTACCCCACAAGGAGGAATGATAGCCTCACAGTAGCGAAGCTGTTGCTTGGAGAGTTGATACCACATTTTGGTTTTCCGATCTCTTTAGAATCAGATAGGGAAACACACTTCAGTAATGAGGTGATAAAACTTTTGTATGCAGCACTAAACATTGAGCAGAAGTTGCATTGTAGTTACCGCCCTGAAGCATCAGGACTAGTGGAGCAGATGAATGGTACTTTGAAATCAAGAATTGCTAAGATGTGTGCAGCTACTTATCTGAAATGGCCAGATTGCCTTTGGTGTTGATGTCAATGAGAAATACACCTGGAAGACAGGACTGTCGCCACACAAGATTCTTATGGGCATAGCAATGAGGTTTCCAGCAGTTCCAGCCAATGCATTTGTCAATATTACAGATGATATGGTGTTGGACTACTGCAAGGGTCTGACTGACGTGGTTCGTTCTTTCTCTCAGCAGGTGGAGGCCACCACACTGCCACCAATTCTCGATCCAGGGCACAACCTGAGAGCTGGTGCCTGGGTCGTTGTTCGAAAATATGTTTATAAGACGTGTTTGGAGCCACTATGGAGAGGGCCTTACCAGGTGATTTTGACAACTACGACAGCTGTGAAGTGTGCAGGAATCCCGAACTGGATTCACGAGAGTCACACGAAGAAAGTGGCATGTCCAATGGATCATGAAGAAGCGTTGTTGAGAGCACCAACAACTGTGAAGCAAATTGCAGCACCTGAACCAGAAAAGGAACAAAGAGCCTGAAATTGAACAAGACAGGACTGTCGCCACACAAGATTCTTATGGGCATAGCAATGAGGTTTCCAGCAGTTCCAGCCAATGCATTTGTCAATATTACAGATGATATGGTGTTGGACTACTGCAAGGGTCTGACTGACGTGGTTCGTTCTTTCTCTCAGCAGGTGGAGGCCACCACACTGCCACCAATTCTCGATCCAGGGCACAACCTGAGAGCTGGTGCCTGGGTCGTTGTTCGAAAATATGTTTATAAGACGTGTTTGGAGCCACTATGGAGAGGGCCTTACCAGGTGATTTTGACAACTACGACAGCTGTGAAGTGTGCAGGAATCCCGAACTGGATTCACGAGAGTCACACGAAGAAAGTGGCATGTCCAATGGATCATGAAGAAGCGTTGTTGAGAGCACCAACAACTGTGAAGCAAATTGCAGCACCTGAACCAGAAAAGGAACAAAGAGCCTGAAATTGAACAAGAGCTTGTGGAAGATGGTTCTATCACCTCTGTAAGAGACGTAGGTGAAGAAATACAGGATGGTGCTGGAGAATCAATCTCAACGGATGCAGCAGGAGAGCCTAGCATAGCAGGGGTTCTCCCAGAAGTAGACGGTGCTGAGAAACAAGCAGAGCAAGTGCCAGACCAAGAAGGGGAGGGAGTAGAGCTGGATCAAAGTCAAAGTGATCTGACTCCTCCTGAGCTTGTTGCAGGTCCATCAAGAGAAATCACCATAGAGAAAGAGAAAGATACGAGTCCAATTCTGAAGAGAATATTAACAGAAGGATCGAGAAAAGGAGATAATCGGCCTGAATCGCAAGTAGAGAAAAGGAAGGAAGTGGTTATAGATCAAACAATAGAGGAAGAAGTAGATACTACAAGAAAAGAGGAATTAAGTGAAGGAGAGTTGAGTTGTGATCGAAAGTTGAAGAGAAAGAGAATAGCAAGCCGAAGATATGCAGGTCCTGAATGGACATACGCAACTTCAAACAAATGGCAACACAAGTTTATGTCTTTTTGTTTTGATAGGTAGGTTCCGAGTCAATATTTTGATGTGACTTGAAGGTGATCAAGGAACTGAATTGTTGAACAAATTTGAAAATATCTTGAGGAAAGAGACTGTTGAAAATAAACTGGAAAAGACATTGATAACCTGATTTGACGTTGAAAACCGGATGTGACAAGCTGCTAATCGATTTTGACAAAGGAAAAAGGGTTCCTGGATGTAAAACTGAACTGCTGAAAGAAGAAATTGTCTATTTTTTATTTTTGCTGCACTTTTCTAAAGTTACTTCTGCTTTCTGATTCTTTACAGATCATGGCTGAGCTAAATAACCAGATTAGAGATACGAAGCGCTGTAAATATATGAGCATTGGATTGGCAATTATGGGTGGGATTTTGTTTATAGTGGTGATTGTGGGCATTTCTGTTCTTCAATCAATCAATCAGTGTACTTGTAGAGCGCACTACCCACCCGTAAGGGTCTCAAGGCGCTGAGGGGAGGGGGGTGCTGCTACTGCTCGAATAGCCAGGTTTTGAGGCAGGTCTTCGGTCTGTCATAGGGGCAAAGGAAGGGTGTTCCAGGTCTTGGCAGCAAGGTGGGAGAAGGATCTGCCTCCGGTGGTCGTTCTTCGGATGCGGGGATGGTGGCGAGAGTGAGGTTGGTTGAGCAGAGTTGGCGGGTGGGGTGTAGAAGATGAGTCATCTGTTGAGGTAGGCTTGACTGGTGTTGTGGAGCACCTTGTGTGCGTGGGTGAGGAGCTTGAAGGTTATCCTTTTGTTGACGGGGAGCCAGTGTAGGTCTCTCAGATGGGGAGTGATCTGGATGTGGCGGGGGCATCGAGGATCAGACGCACAGAGGCGTTTTGTATGCGTTGCAGTCATTTGAGGAGTTTGGCCGGGGCTCCTGCATAGAGGGCGTTTCCGTAGTCAAGTTTGCTGCTGACCAGGGCCTGGGTTACTGTTCTTCTTTTATCTGTGGGGATCCATCTGTAGATCTTGCAGAGCATGCAGAAGGTGTTGAAGCAGGATGAGGAGACGGCGCTGACTTGCTTGGTCATGGACAATGTTGAGTTGAGGATGATGCCCAGGTTGCTTGCGTGGTCGGTGGGTGTCGAGCTGCTCCCAGAGCGGTCGGCCACCAGGAGTCATCCCAGGCTGAGGGGTTGGCGCTGAGGATGAGGACCTCCGTCTTATCTGAGTTCAACTTCAGCTTGCTGTTCTTCATCCATTCGGCGACGGCCTTCATTCCTTCGTGGAGGTTGGATTTGGCGGTGAGTGGGTCCTTGGTGAGGGAGAGGATCAGTTGGGTGTCGCCGGCGTACGAGATGATGTTGAGGTTGTGTAGCCCAGTGACGTGGGCGAGCTGCGCACTGTAGACGTTAAACAGCGTAGGGCTGAGGGATAATCCCTGGGGGACGCTGCAGATGATCTTGGAGGCTTCGGATCGGAAAGGGGGGAGGCGGATGCTCTGAGTTCTGCTGGAGAGAAAGGAGGTGGTCCACTCCAGAGCTTTGTCTCGGATCCCTGCGTTGTGGAGGCGTGTGCATTCTTGATGTGAAAGGAGCCAACCATACTTCTGCTTCTGAGACTACTACACTAAAGGCTTTGGAGAAGTTTAAGTTAGATGAGAAATATTTGCATGATTATACTAATGCTCAAGGAGAACTTTCTTCTAATGTCTTCTATCACTTGTTGAGTGAGTATGTTGAGACGATGAATGCAAGGAATTGTCTTGTGTGTACGCAAATTCCTTCATCAGTTGAAGAAGGAGTTACGTACCATAGTCTTCCATTAACATACGGGATAAGTTGTAGTATGCTACTAACAAGGTTCTATAACCAGGAGTATATCCAATACTTTTACTCAAATCACAGCATAGGCCCTCATTACAACCATGGTCGGTGTTAAAACAGTGGTAACACCGCCAACAGGCTGGCAATAAAAAAATGGAATCATGACAACAGCGGAAACCACCAACACATACAGCCACTTTAACACTCTGACCGCCACGGCGGTAGCAACAAACACCGCAGCGGTAACTGCCAACAGCCAGGTGGAAGACAAGGTTCCGCCCACTGTATTACAAGAGGCCTATCCGCCACCTTTTCCAGGGCGGTATCAATGCCATCAAAAGCACGGTGGAAACAGTGTTCTGAAGGGAAACAGCTCACCTCTCAACACTCACGGAAGAACCAGGACGCCATGGAGCCCGAGCTGCAGGTCTTCCCCATGCTGGTGTATCTGCTCACACACCAGGAGCACCAACGCCGGACGACGACCAGAGTGAGTACTGCACCTAGCACACAGGAGAGGGGGGGTGGAAAAAGAGAGTGACACACACACGCAACATGCAACACCCCCACCCCCACCCCCACCCTCACCCCCAACACCATACACACAAACACATGCAACAACATTACATATACACCCGGTACCCTTAGGAATAACGCAAGGACAATAGGAATGGAGTCAAATGAGTGTAATATTAGAAATAGTTAGAAATACATTTAGAAATCAAAAACAGTATTTACAATATATACAATATATATGAAAGGTGGGACAATGTCCACTAAGAATGTCCGTGGCGCACTGGGCCAAGCCCACATTTGACTCCTGCCTCAATACCGAGAGAACACTGCAGGGGCATCAGGTCGAAAACACACAGGCACCTCAGGGGGACGGGGAGTGGGGAGCACCTCAGCCGGAAGATGGGACAATGGCACTGCTCCTGGAGGGGGCTCCATGGCCACTGCTTTGTCCTGGGGAGTGCAAGGTCACAGTCTCTCAAGTGGGTGGTTTGCCCACTGCTTGATCCTGGGGAGTGCAAAGCCACAGTCTCTCAAGAGGGAGGTTTGCCCACTGCTTGGCTGGTCCTGGGGATTGCAAGGCCACAGTCTCTCAAGTGGGTGGTTTGCCCACTGTTTGGTCCTGGGGAGTGCTAGGCCACAGTCTCTCAAGTGGGTGGTCTGTGCCCTGCGTGGACCTGGGGAGTGCAAGGCCACAGTCTCTCAAGTGGGTGGTCTGTGCACTGCGTGGTCCTGGGGAGTGCAAGGCCACAGTCTCTCAAGTGGATGGTTTGCCCACTGCTTGGCTGGTCCTGGGGATTGCAAGGCCACAGTCTCTCAAGTGGGTGGTTTGCCCACTGCTTGGTCCTGGGGAGTGCAAGGCCACAGTCTCTCAAGTGGGTGGTCTGTGCACTGCGTGGTCCTGGGGAGTGCAAGGCCACAGTCTCTCAAGTGGGTGGTTTGCCCACTGCTTGGTCCCGGGGAGTGCAAGGCCACAGTTTCTATAGTGGATGGCTTCTCCACTGGTTCTGGAGCAGGCCTTGTGTCCAGTGTGCTTCATCCTGCCAAGGATAGGGTGAGTGGATGCCTTCTTCCACTGGTTCTGGAGGGGGCTTTGTGCCCAGTGATGCAGCACATGGGGAGTGCAGCAAGGTCACAGCCACTCACCTGGGTGTCAGACCCACACGATTTTCTGTGGGCAGGATGCATGACACACTATGGAGGCAGAACTACTGTCTATCCGCCGGCGGGGACGGCTGTACAGTGGTTACAGTGCTGGTGCAGGTGGCTGTGCTGCCTGTGGTTGGGGGGAGGCTCCAGCCCTTCCACTGCAGCCTCAGGTGGCTGCCCACTGGGGCTGCTGCTGCTGGCAGTGCTGCTGCTTGTGGCAGTGTAGGTGGCGGTGCTTGTGGCGGTGCTTGTGGCGGTGCTTGCGGCAGTGCAGGTGGCGGTGCTGGCCGCTGTGCAGGTGTCGGTGCTGCCAGTAGTGGGGGGAAGGCTCCAGCCCTTCTCCTGCAGCCTCGGACGGTTGGTTGGTGTTCTGTGCCCCTTCCTGCCCTTGGCAGATGGTGGCGCCTCCTTGCTTTTGCCAGCTGGAGTCTTTGCCTTGGCCCTACTGGCTGGTTGTGCCTCCTTCTCCTTGCTGGATGCTGTCCCCTTTTGCCCTTTCTTGGTGGCGGAACCTTCTTGGCCTTGGCAGGTGTTGGTGGGACACTGGCTGGGCTGACGGGTGCCTCCTTAGAGCCTCTCAGAGCTGGAGAAACCACAGCGGACGTGGATTTGGTGGCTGAGACGCTGGGCTGGGTTCTGGCCACCGTAGCCTGAGGTGAAGGACGGGGGGGAGGTAGGGAAGAGGCCAATGTTGGCTAGAAAAAGGTTCTTAGGGACATTGGGGTGGGAAGAGGGCAAAGGTTTGGGAGAGGAGGAAGAGGGAGTGGTTGTAAGAGGTGTCAGTCTGCTGTGTTTGGGTGCAGGTGCATGAGGTTGATGCTGCTGTGAGGTGGATGGCTGTTGGATGGGTGTGTGCTTGCATTTGTGTACTTTGGGAGGAGGGGTCACAGACACAGTAGGAGAGGACACGGGACGTGTGCATGGATGTGGTGACTGCCAGAGAGGGGCGTGTAGTGATAGGCGTGCTGGTGATGGAGGTAGTGGATGAGGATGTAGTGCATGCAGGTGTGAGTGGAGACGCTACTGGGAGGGAAGTGGACGAGGAGGAGGAGGGGACACAGTGGAGGCAGTGGAAGTTGGTGTGTCTGTGTGGGGATGGTGCTTGTGTGAGTGCCTGTGAGATGAAGTGTGGTGCTTGTGTTTGCCTGAGTCACTTCTGTGTGTTGATTTTGGTGAATGCTGGTCTGAATGTGTGCTTGGGATAGGTTGGGGTTGAGGGGATTGGGACTGGGTAGAGGAAGTTGGAGGGGGGAGGCTGGAGACAGGGACAATGGCTGACATCAGTGCAGAGGCCAGAACCTGAAATGCTCTCTGTTGGGTACCACGCCAGAGTGAATGCCCTCCAGGAATGCATTTGTATGTTGCAAATGCCTTTTGACACCCTGGATGGCATTCAGTATGGTTGACTGCCCAACAGTGAAGGATCTCAGGAGGTCAATAGCCTCCTCACTGAGGGCAGCAGGGCTGACTGGGGCAGGTCCTGAGGTCCCTGGGGCGAAGGAGATGCCCACCCTCCTGGGTGAGCGGGCACAGGAAACACGCTGAGGGGCTGCTGGGAGGGCGGTGCTGGTATGTGGGGTGGTGGCTGTACCTGTTGTTGGGGTGGGCACAGAGGTGTCCGTCACCACCAGGGAGCTTCCATTGGAGGAGGAGTCGCTGTCTGTGGTGTCCCCTCTTGTCTCCGTCGTGGTGCTCCCCTTGCACTCCGTCCCACTAGTGCCCTCACTGTTGGTGGATTCGGCCTCCAGGCCCATGTGGGGATGCAGCTCCCTCCGTCGCCGGTGCCTCTGTTCCTCCGCCAGATGATGCTAATGCACACAAGGACAGCGTGACAAAACAAGAAGGGGGGAAGATACAGAGGATACACTTTATCAATGCCAGCAACAACACTACAGTTGGCGTACACAATACACAGAGACCAGCCCTATGCACTAGGCCATGCACTACCAGTTACAAAGCTAGTCACCAGCCCATGGAGGGCACCATCTGTGCCCTTCAAAGCATTTCCATAGGGCAGGAGAGGCTACTCCTCTCAGGCCCTTAATACCTATTTCCAAAGGGAGAGGGTGTAACACCCTCTCTCAGAGGAAATCCTTTGTTCTGCCTTCCTGGGACTGGGCTGCCCAGGCCCCAGGGGGGCAGAAACCTGTCTGAGGGTTGGCAGCAGCGGTAGCTGCAGAGATATCCCCAGAGAGTTAGTTTGGCAGTACCCGGGCTCTATGCTAGAGCCCCGGGGATGCATGGAATTGTCCCCCCAATACCAGAATGGTATTGGGGGGACAATTCCATGATCCTATACATGTTACATGGCCATGTTCGGAGGTACCATTGTGACGCTAAATATAGGTATTGACCTATATGTAGTGCACGCGTATAATGGTGTCCCGCACTCCCAAAGTCTGGGCAATTTGCCCTGAACAATGTGGGGGCACCTTGGCTAGTGCCAGGGTGCCCTCACACTAAGTAACTTTGCACCTAACCTTCACTAAGTGGGGGTTAGACATATAGGTGACTTATAAGTTGCTTAAGTGCAGTGTACAATGGCTGTGAAATAACGTGGACTATATTTCACTCAGGCTGCAGTAGCAGTCCTGTGTAAGAATTGTCTGAGCTCCCTATGGGTGGCAAAATAAATGCTGCAGCCCATAGGGATCTCCTGGAACCCCAATACCCTGGGTACCTAGGTACCATATACTAGGGAATTATAAGGGAGTTCCAGTGTGCCAATCAGAATTGGTAAAATTAGTCACTAGTCTGCAGTGACAATTTTAAAAGCAGAGAGAGCATGGACACTGAGGTTCTGGTTAGCAGAGCCTCAGTGATACAGTTAGGCACCTACACAGGGAACACATATAGGCCACAAACGTATGAGCACTGGGGTCCTGGCTAGCAGGATCCCAGTGACACACATGAAACATACTGACAACATAGGGTTTTCACTATGAGCACTGGGCCCCGGCTAGCAGGATCCCAGTGAGGCAGAAAAATCACCCTGACATATACTCACAAACAGGCCAAAAGTGGGGGTAACAAGGCTAGAAAGAGGCTACCTTCCTACACGGGACTGGATGTTGGTGGCACCTCCTCTCCGGTGACGTTGAGTGGGGGTCCTGCGGGGATGTAAATGGAGTGTTATTGTATCTGCGTGTGCCATCTTGTGCATGGATATGTTCCCTCTATGGTTGTTATTAGCAAGGCACCTTTGGGTTGTGTGAGATGTTATTGGTTTGGCTAAGTGATTGTCACTAGTGTGCATGCTGTGGTGATGGGTATCCATGCAGGCTTGTGATGGGTGTCCATGCATTGGTGTTGCATGCAGGGCTTGGCATTGGGATGGGTGGGTTGTGATAGTAGGGTATATGAGAGGTGGTGGAGTGATGGGCGTGAGGGTAGGGGTAGGAGTTTGTGATGGCATGCAGGTAGAGTGGGGGATAAGGTAGTAAAGATTTGACTTACCAGAGTCCAGTCCTCCTACTACTCCTGCGAGGCCCTCAGGATGCATGATCGCCAAGACTTGCTCCACCCATGTTGTTAGTTGTGGGGGAGGAGGTGTGGGTCCACCGCCAGTCCTCTGTACGGCTACCTGGTGTCTTGCAACCACAGAACGCATCTTCCCCCATAGATCATTCCACCTCTTCCTGATGTCATCCGTTGTTCTGGGGTGCTGTCCCACAGCGTTGACCCTGTCCACGACTCTCCGCCATAGCTCCATCTTCCTAGCAATGGACGTCTGCTGCACCTGTGATCCGAATATCTGTGGCTCTACCTGGATGATTTCCTCCATCATGACCCTTAGCTCCTCCTCTGAGAACCTGGGGTGTCTTTATGGTGCCATGGGTGTAGTGTGAGTGGTATGTGTGAGGGTGTGTGGGGTGATGTGTTGGTGTGTGTGCTCTGAGGTGCGTGGATGGTCTATGGGTGATGGTGTTATGTGGCTCTGATTCAGTTGGTGCTCCTGGCTTGTCTCTCTCTCAGTTAGCTATATTTTCTTTCGTTGAAAGGGAATGTGGGTATTGTGGGTGTGTGTTTTATATTGGATTGGGTGTGTGGGTGTGGTGTGTGTATGTGTGTCAGGTGTATATAGTTTGAATTGTCCAATGTGGTGTAGTTTTGTTAGTGTGTGTGTATTTTGAGCACGGCGGTGTGTACCACCAATGGTTTACCATGGTTGAATGACCAATGTGGTGATTCGTTGGTCATAATGCTGTGGGCATATTTCTGTTGGCATAACGGTGTGGGTTTTGGTACCGCCAGTTTATCAATGACCTTTGGTCTGGCGGACTTGTGAGGGTGTCTATATAGTGGCGGATTTCTCTGTGTGGGTTATAATACTCTTAACGGTATACCGCCACAGGATGTTGCGGCCGTCAGCACGGCAGTTGGTGGCATTTAACGCCAGGGTTGTAATGAGGGCCATAGTGTTTTCGTTTGTTCCTATTATTAGGTATTTGAGTAGAATAGCTAAGGATCATGACATAGTATTGGTTAGAGGATTCTTTGAACCTACACTAACGTTTGGCACAGTTTATATGCATAAAAATAACCTTACATGCTTGCTTACACCTCTAAAGAAGAGCTTCTTAGGTCATACTGATGACAAGAGAAAGGCGGTAAAGGAGAAATTAGAAAAAAAAATTAGAGAAAAGGACTTACAAGAATGATTATGCATACACTGCAATTAAGATGCAAGGGATATCATCCTTAGATGCATTACACGTAGGAAAGCTTTGGAAATATAGGCCATAATCACGCACTGACACTTTGTGGGTACGAGTGGATGTAGACATGTGTTTTTGTTTCAGAATAAATGGACATTTATGTTGAATGGTCAGGACCCTGCAATTCTGGGGATCTATTATATTTGTGGACTTAAAGCTTATTTCCGTCTTCCAAGAGGATGGTCTCAGACATGTTATTTGGGGATAGTATTCCCAAAGATCTACCAGATAGATGACTTGAAAAAGTTTCTGAAATTGACTGAATTGCATCATGAGAGACACAGGAGGGAATCCTCTTCTGCAGTAGTGGGAGATATATTTGGTGCAGTGATTCCTTCACTGGGAGTCATCCTGAACTCAATTAAGATACACAAGGTGTCTACTATTATGGATAACATGCTGACAAATTTTACAGGGTCAATACTCCTGATAGATACTGAATTGGCTGCGGATAGAGCTATGACTCTTCAAAATCGTCTTGCTTTAGACAACCTTGTAGCAAAGGATAACAGTGTCTATTAAATGATTAACTCAAGGCATTGCTGTTCGTACATACCTAACAATAGTAAAGAGATAAGAGACTTACTTACTAACCCGACTAACTCAAGTAGTGATTTGAAGGAATTGAAAGAACCAGGTGTTTGGGAAAAAAGTGGAAAGGGATTTGCTTCAGTGGGGAACTGGCTTAGTAATATTTGGAATGGGGTATTATTAAAAATTAAACAGGGAATATTGATTGTCATAGCTTGCTTATTATGAATATGGGGATTATGTAAATTGTGTCAAAAGATTAAATTGAAAAGGTCTAAAAATAATCAGAGGGAAGAACGAAATAGGGAAAGAATCCATAGGGAAGATTTGAGAAGACGACAAAGTGCTGAAAAAAGGTGGCAATCATATAAACACTAGAAGGCATCATCACATTGTCATATCCAGTCTAAACTGGATTATGACAAAACAGTTTGGCTATTTTCACCAGAATTCATCTTTTACCAGCTCCCTCTTGGGCAGAATTTCCCCATTAATAATGATTCCAAAAGCAGATACATTTCTCCTTTGTTGTGCTATCTTCACTGGCTTACTGTCATGGGTCAGGTTATTTCAGTGGTGATAATCTATAGAGCGCGTTCTCACCAATTCTCAGTTTTCGTGGCAAAAACATTCTAGACATTCAGGGGGTCATTCTGACTTTGGCGGGCGGCGGAGGCCGCCCGCCAAAGTCCCGCCGGCAGAATACCGCTGCGCGGTCAAAAGACAGCCGCAGTAATTCTGAGTTTCCCGCTGGGCTGGCGGGCGACCGCCAGAAGGCCGCCCGCCAGCCCAGCAGGAAACCCAATTCCATGAGGATGCCGGCTCCGAATGGAGCCGGCGGAGTGGAAGGGGTGCGACGGGTGCAGTTGCACCCGTCACGATTTTCAGTGTCTGCGTGGCAGACACTGAAAATCTTGGTGGGGCCCTGTTAGGGGGCCCCTGCAGTGCCCATGCCATTGGCATGGGCACTGCAGGGGCCCCCAGGGGGCCCCACGACACCCGTTACCGCCAGCCAGGTTCTGGCGGTCAAAACTGCCGGTAAGGGGGTCGGAATCCCCATGGCGGCGCTGCTTGCAGCGCCGCCATGGAGGATTCCCTTGGGCAGCGGGAAAGCGGCGGTACACTGCCGGTTTCCCGTATCTGACCGCGGCTGTACCGCCGCGGTCAGAATGCCATGGGAGCACCGCCAGCCTGTGATGTGGGTGCATTGCTCGACTAATCTGATAATCATGAAAAACTAATCCTACAGTTTACCAAACTTCTAAAACCCTATCTTGTTGACTTGTAACTCTTCCATTTGACCTTGGCTCCATGTACTTGGCAGTGCTAAGCCACCCTGAAAGTCCTGTACCACAGACCATCTGCCAGAGCTCCCAGTGGCCACAGAGTGACCAACGAATTACCATACCAGTGCTTCCTTCCATCAAGATGGACAGCAATCACATTCAGGACAGTAGAATCACAATCCCTGCAGCAATGACGTGGCATGGTGAACCTCCTCACATAACAAGAGAGAAGATGGAGAGAAAATATTTAACACAGTCTTGGGCACATCTTTCACAAAGAGACAATCTGTAAACAGTTGTAGTGCGTGTTTCCACTAATTCACTTCAAAGCTAAATCAACTTGTAGATCGAATGTTATTCATTCATCAAGGAGAGTGCTTTCTAAAGGATGCAATAGCCCTCATCCAATTAGAAGGCCTTTTTCAGCATTATGCTAGCTTCTCGCTGAGTGGGGGCTGCAGTACCCAATGGGGTCTCAAAGAACGGTGATCTTTCGCAGAGATCTTTTTTACTCCTGGTCTGGTCTTTGCCAGGTCTCTACCCTATTTGAGTGGGTTTAAAGGGAGCAGTAGACTGGGTGAAAGTATAGTTAAAATTGGCTACGGGCCCTCACTAGACATTATCTATTACTGGTGAGCATCTGTGCCAAAATAAAAAATAGTACTAAACCAATCAGGCATAGTGATGGTCGCTTGGTTGTACTGTGCTGTCAACATTTTTCATGCTCCTTAGCGCCCCAAAGGGTCATAGCCATTTCATCAGAACCAATTCTTATCTACTGTGTTAGGTTTTGAGATGTGAGGTGTCTAAAACAGAAAACACCTCACATCTCTAAGACTGGGTTCAATTTGCCTTAAAATAAATAATAGGAAATTTAAGTGTAGACAAAATATAATATCGTTATTAATGCCCCAGTGTAGGAAATTGGGTTACTGGTTGAGGGGACTGGAAACTTACTTAAGCGGCAATCACAGCCCCTTTCAGGATTAAGTCACAATAAACCCCAAATTAACCTGTGTTTAACCCTTTGGTTGCTTGCCACAAAAGCCGTAGGGCTTAACTTATAGGCCCCATGTTAACTAGCTATGGAGCACGTCAAACAGTCAAAGTAAAATACAAGAAAAATCCCACATTAAATTAGAAAAGCAGTATAAAATGTAATACATAATTTGAGGCCACAATGACAAAAATCTAATCAGTAGAACTGTAGGTATTTAATTTCAAATATTTAAGTGAAAATTGGGCCTGGTAGCACAATCCACCAACTGTGGTTATTTAGTTGGGCCAGACCAGGACAAAGTCACAAGTTCAGGCCGACCACGATGGAGCGTGGGCTGTGTAGAGGGACCAAGTTAGGCCCCTCAAACAAAATACTTGAAATCCTGGTTCCGAGATCCCGAATCTAGGGTGTGTTGCACAAAGGGGATTCCAAGGAGCTGTGGGACTCTGATGCAGAATCATGTGTCATCATCGAGGATGCCATCAAGGAGGGGGTTGTCAGGTGATGTCTGGTATCTAGGAGGCATTGCATAGTGGAAGTTCTGAAGAAGTTGCAGGGCTTTGATATGAAGCCCTGCATCATCTTTGAGGAGGCAGTTGACGAGGTGCTTGCAAGGAAAAGGCCTGTGTTGAGGATGCATTGCATAGCAGCAGGACTGAGGAGGCTGTAGGATTTGATGCAAGGACCTGCGTCAGGGATAAGTCATGCAGTGGCGCTTCCAAAGCAGAGCTGTGAGGAGATGCATTGTGCTGCATCGGTTCTGCCCACAGAACCACACCTGGGCTGGCAGAGTACCTTCAGCCCACTTCCAAAGGTCCAGGATGGGGTGGCACCACTTGGGGGGCTAACCTCACAGCATATAGGGGCCAGGTGGGTTCAAGGTAGTTGGAGCCTTTTCTGTCCCTGAGGCTCTGATCAGGAGGCTAGCCAACTAGCACTTCGAGTCACTTTGGTGGTGGTCTGGGGTTTAAGATGCAGGTCCAGTCTTTTTCTCTCACGCATCAGGGCAGCAGAGTAGCAGTGCTTCTTGCAGAGGAGCACAGCAGTCATTCTAAGTTTTCTATAGGTCCAGAGTTGTACTGAAGAGTTGGGCCTGAGGGCCCACTATTTATACCTGATGCTCACCTTATAGTAGGAGAAGGTTCTGGAGGTTTCCAGCCTCAGTGGTATTTGGAATTTCATGCCTCCCTGCCTTGGTGCCAGCGTGCCTGGGGACTCAAAACTCTAGTCTCAAAACCCTCTGAGAGTGTGCTGGAAAAAGCCTTTGTGGTGTGCAAGTGTGGAAGGTAACAGGTTTCCCCCTCATCAAGTCAGGGATGGCCCATCCTGCCTACACCTACTCCCTATTACTGTTTAGGAGCAACACACAAAGATCAACTACCAGCTACACCTAGTCATGTGATCCAGGCTACAGGCTGAAGGCACCAAATGGTTGGGACAAGAAAGTGCCAACATTCTAAAAGTGCCATTTTCAGAATTGTGACTTAAAATCAAACTTTACCAGTAAAGAGGGTTTTACATTATAATTATTTTGAGTGTAAACATGACATTCCTACCTGTACCCCATCAAGGGTTATCACATATTAAGGGGGTCATTCTGACCTCGGCGGTAAATAGCGCTTACCGCCGGCCAGAAGGCCGCCATAACACAGCCGCGGCTGCGGTAAACCGCCACGGTCATTCTGACCCGCAACTGCCAAACCGCCGAAAACCCGACATCCTCAATAATCCGCCACACCAATGGTCAGCGAAAAAATGGCGCTGACCAAACCTCCACCGTCACGCCAACAGAAATACACCCATACCATTCCGACCCACAAATCCACGCGGCGGTCTTTCAAACGTGGTATTCCATTGGCGGTACACACCGCCGCGGTCAAAATACACACACCCATAGAAAACTCAGCCACATTGGTCAGTTCGAAATACACACACCTGATACACATACTAACACCACTCCCACTCACCCAACACAATCTAAAACACACACCCACATCACCTACAAGCCCCTACGACCCGAAATCATTGACGAAGGCTAGAGACAGAGCACAGAATCGAGAATCCCACA
The DNA here is from genome assembly GCF_031143425.1 of Pleurodeles waltl. Classification (NCBI taxonomy): domain Eukaryota; kingdom Metazoa; phylum Chordata; class Amphibia; order Caudata; family Salamandridae; genus Pleurodeles; species Pleurodeles waltl. The sequence goes on along the minus strand of NC_090437.1, from coordinate 777,638,447 downwards.
ACACAGAGGCACACAACACCATCACCCACACAGAATCCACGCACCAAACAACACACACCACCACACGCACCACACTCATCACCATAAACGCCACCCCACACCTCAACCACACCACCCCATGGCACCCCAAAGACACCCAAGGTTCAGTGACGCCGAACTCAGGGTCATGGTGGAGGAAATAGTCCGTGTAGAGCCCCAGCTCTTCGGGGCACAGGTGCAGCACACCACAATTGCCAGGAAGATGGAGCTATGGCAAAGGATAGTGGACAGGGTTAACGCGGTGGGACAGCATCCACGCAATCGGGAGGACATCAGGAAGAGATGGAACAACCTACGGGGGAAGGTGCGTTCCATGGTATCAAGGCACAACATACCGGTGTTGAAGACTGGCGGCGGACCCCCACCTACTCCCCCAGAATTTACCGCGTGGGAGGAGGAAGTCTTGCACATCCTGCATCCTGAGGGCCTCGCTGGAGTAGGCGGAGGAATGGACTCTGGTAAGGCAAATCTTCACTACTGCTTCCCACCCCCACCCCACCTGAATGCCAAATCATACCCCCCCCCCTCCCCCCCTCCCCCATCACACCAACCCCTAGCGAAAGCCTCACCATCACAACCCACCCATCCCAACACCAAGCCCTGCATGCGACCCCAAAGCATGGACACCCATCACCAAAGCATGCCCACTGCACACACACCTCACCCCCACAAGCCACCCTCACAAAAGCCCCCACAAGGAAATGCCTGCACATAGGTTAACGGACACCCACCCATCACACGAAATCCCACACACAGAAGCAATAACCATACCTTTATACCCCTGCAGGACCCGAACGCCACCACACCGCCACGGAGGGTCCAGAGATGTCCATCCCACCCCCAGAAGAGGCCCCCAGCGATGACAGCAGCTCTGTCTCCCTGGAGCCAGACGACCAGCCCGGCCCATCGGGGACCTCTGGACAGTCGGTTCCCCACAGACAGCCACAGGCTACACCAGACCCAACCCCCTCTTGGAACACCAGCACAGCTCCCACCCAGCGGGCCCATGCCTCTGTCTCCAGGGCACGTAAATCAGCGGTGTGTCCACCACTACAGGGCACCCAGCTTGACCCACCACCCCAACAACAACAGGGACCTGGGGGCAGTGGTAGTGGGCACACCGGCCAGGGGACAGAGGCCCAGGAACACAGGGGAACTGGGAGGGCTGCTGTGCGACAGGGGGGGGGACAGGCCCGGGGAACCGACTCTCCAAGAGGCCCTCTCCTCCATCATGGGAGCATACCACCGCTCCCAGGAGATGATGGCGACGGTACTGGCCCGGTTCCAGGAGATCCAGGAACTGCAGGAGGAACGGTACATGGGGTTCAGGGAGGAACTGAGGAACATCGGTACCGCAATGGGGACCATCGTCCTGGCCCTTACCCAGATCGTCACCACATTGCGGGACCATGTGGCACCCCAAAGGGCCCCTGTCACTAGCCCAGGCCAGGAACAGCCTACCACCTCCGCCGGGCCAGTGGACAGGAGGCCCCCACACAACGACAGGCCACCAGAACCCCACCTCCTGCAGAAGAAGAACCACCCTGCACGCGGAACCTGAGATCTCACAAGAAGACAGAGTAGGATTGCAAGACCCCTCCAGCCTAAAATACCCCCTGATGTCATCCCACTGTCCCACATTGTCACCCTGTCCAACCTTGAACTGCCCCTGCTCCATCCTTCCCCAGGCATATGGACAATGCACCTGTGCGACTGAGAACTGGACTCTGCCATGGACATTACTCCACCCCCACCCATCCCCGCTTCCCAATCATTTACCTATATCTCGCACTTAAAATAAATCACTTACTCCACTTAAATAAACAGGAGTCTGCTTGTATTCTTAACAAATGTATTACACATAACGGTTCAATAATGTCCAGTTACTTTGTGATGACAACATACCAATTTCAATAAGCTTTAGTCCATGGGCAAACAAAGCTGAAGTCAGGCAGTGGGTCATACAGCTCTGAAAAGGGAAGGGAAAGTCACAAATCAGTTAACAGGAACTGGGGGGAAACACAGACAGTGGAGACGCATGAGGCCTTAAGTAAATGTAAATTGGGGTGGCTGTTTCTTACCTGTGTGCTACTGAAAGTATTGTTGTATGACTGTATCCCTGTTGTCCGTGTCGTCCCCGTCGTCTTCCTCCTCTTCACTCTCCACAGGCTCCACAGCTGCTACAACACCACCATCTGGACCATCCTCCTGCAGAAAAGGCACCTGGCGTCGCAATGCAAGATTGTGAAGCATACAGCAGGCCACGATGATCTGGCACACCTTCTTTGGTGAGTACATGAGGGATCCCCCTGTCATATGCAGGCACCTAAACCTGGCCTTCAGGACCCCGAAGGTCCTTTCTATGATCCTCCTAGTTCGCCCATGGGCCTCATTGTACCGTTCCTCTGCCCTGGTCCGGGGATTCCTCACTGGGGTCAGTAGCCACGACAGGTTGGGGTAACCAGAGTCACCAATTAGCCACACACGGTGTCTCTGTAGGTGTTCCATCACATAAGGGATGCTGCTATTTCGCATGACTAACGCGTCATGCACTGACCCAGGGAACTTGGCATTTACATGGGAGATGTACTGGTCAGCCAAACAGACCACCTGGACATTCATCGAATGATAACTTTTTGTGTTTCTGTACACCTGCTCACTGTCTTTGGGGGGAACCAAAGCCACATGGGTCCCATCAATGGCCCCAGTGATGTTGGGGATATGTCCAAGGGCATAGAAATCACCCTTCACTGTAGCCAATTCGCCCACCTCAGGGAAAATAATGTAGCTCCGCATGTATTTCATGAGGGCAGACAACACTCTGGATAAAACCTTAGAAAACATAGGCTGAGACATCCCAGATGATATGGCCACTGTTGTCTGAAACGAACCACTTGCCAAAAAATGGAGTACTGACAGAACCTGCACCAGAGGGGGAATCCCTGTGGGTTGGCGGATGGGGGACATCAGGTCTGGCTCCAGCTGGGCACATAGTTCATGTATAGTTGCTCTGTCAAGCCGGTATGTAAGTATGATATGTCGTTCATCCATTGTCGACAGGTCCACCAGCGGTCGGTACACAGGAGGATTCATCCTTCTCCTCGCAAGTCCCAGCGGACGGTGCCTAGGAAGGACAACATGGAGCACAGAGTCAAGCAACCCACAGGTTCGTTCACACAGCTTGCACAGTACACGAATCACTATGCATGGAACGGCTTGTATGAGTGGCAATGCAAGGCCTAGGCCTGTGTGACACAGTAGAAATCATGCCATGTGGGCCCTTGAAATGGCGGCTGCCTGACTTGTGAAGTGTGACAGTGGGATGTGAGGTCACTGCGCTGGCGTGGCACACCGTGGCGGTAGGCGGTCGAAGACCGCGGTGCGAAGCCGCATTGGTTAACATTGCACCCTTTGGGTTTCATGAGCCAATGACGATGTGCGCCGGCGGTCGCGGTACGCACCGCCACGGTACGCACCGCCGCGGGCGTGACCGCCATTTTCTATCTGATTAATCACTCGAGACCTGATCATCCACAGGAGAGGACCTATACTGCAAGTGCTGCTGTGACCTCGGTCTGGGAGATACAATGGCTGCTGCGACTGGGGAAAGGGCCCCTGCCTTCACTTCCGAAGAATTGGAGAAACTTGTTGATGGGGTCCTCCCCCAGTATGCGCTACTCTACGGTCCTCCTGTTAGGGTTTGTGCACAGCAAAGAGCATGTCCCCTCTCACTGCACTAGTGGGTTCTGTAATAGCTTCCTTTTAAACTTACTATTGAAAGCCTTTCTTGTTATCTCACCTTCCCCCCCCCCCCAGGCTTCTGTGTATGTTGTTTAATGTGCTGTTTTGTTTACACATTGGGCCTTGCTTTTACCAAGGCTTCTTTAAAACACTCCTCTCTAGGCCATGTGTTAATTTAACTCATTTGCATAATAACTGAAACTCTGCACACCTTTCAAGAACATGTGCAGCATGTGAGGACCACACCCAGCTCTTCAAACCACACCCAGCTCTGCACACCTTTCAAGAACATGTGCAGCATGTGAGGACCACACCCAGCCCTGTCTATAAAAGGCAGCCCTCGAGCCTCGCCCAGTGCTTGTGCTCGTCTACCTTCCGCTTACCTGAGGACAGATCCCTCGGCTCTGGCACTCCTGCTCTCTACAGACTTTCATTGGCTTCAATGGGCGCAGCTGCTGGCTCTTCCTTCTTCCGGTTTCCGGTTCCTCCTTGCCTCAGCCTCTCTCCTACAAGCAACCTGCAAAAGAGAAAGAAGACAAGGTTAGACTGATCAGTATCTCTTGCCAGCAACAAGTAAGTGAAAAACTTTTATTACCTGAAAGAACTTTGACAACAATTTCTGGATTCGTGTATAGACAATTTGAAACAAGATACCTTCCACGAACATTGTGATTCAAACTCTTTGTTACAACAATACTTTGCGGAACTTTGTGAAGCAAACATTTTTTTTATGGAACTTTTAAGAATCGAACCGTGGAAACCATTAACAGCAAGGCAAACAGTAAATCAAGGACTTGCACAAATTACATGCTGTATTTTGACGTAAAAGTACAGTATTTGTTTTATAAACGATTCTGGAAATATGGGAAAAGTGAGTCTGCTATTGGCAATTTAGGCTTTAGTTATATTAAGATGAATGTTTGATATTGATAATTCTGATAACGGTATTTGTTTAATGTTTTAGAAGCTTTAGAGTAATAGAAAGCACATCCCAGAGCAGTAACACATTCCAAACCTGGAAACTAGAGACCAGGATCCAAGAGGTACTTTTAGAAGAACATTTTTAATAAATAAAGGGAAAGTCAGGAACCCAGTTAGGAATAGGATGTACTTATCTGTTCTTTGTTTATGTTTCATTAGGCACCAGTTTCTACCGAAGTCAGAGAGGGCCGCAGATTTGTGCAGCACTTCAACAGTAGAAACACAAGAACGCTGTTGTCTCTTTATTTTATTTTATCCACTTCCCCCCTTGAGCTTCTGTTCTTAGTGCACTGTTTTAAAAACTAGTGTGCTGGAACAAGCAGTTTCAGGGTGGGGTCGGATTGTCTTCAACCTCCATCAGAACTGAACAAGGACTCAGGTGAGCTGGGCTTTGACACCTCCAGACCAACAGGTTAGTACACAGGGTGCACACTAAATGGGATATGCCTGTGTTGAGTGGGGTGTATGTAAGATGGTGGGGAAGGGAGCAAATGAGGAGTGCAACGCACGACAGATGGGAACATGTGCCACATGGCAAGGTTGGGGAGGGGGGGCCACTCACATCTACCATGCAGAAAAGTGATGATATTTCCTTTCCCACCCTGTACATGTCAAATAGGTCAGCGCCCATCAGAAGATCGACATTTGGCGTGCCATCGCCAAGGACGTCCAGGCCCTGGGGGTCCACAACAGATGGGGCACCCACTGCCGAAAGAGGTGGGAGGACATCCGCCGCGGGACCAGAAAGACCGCTGAGTCTCTGCTGGGGATGGCCTCCCAACGTAGGAGGGGTGCCAGCCGGCAATTGACCCCCCTGATGTCCCGGATCCTGGCGGTGGCCTACCCCGATTTGGATGGGCGCGTGAGGACATCACAGCAGACACAAGGGGGTGAGTATCAGAACATTCTGCTATCTTTGCGCACAGTGGAGGTGTCTGGGTTGGGGAGGAGGGCTGTGGGTAACTCAAGGCCAGGGCGCTTTCTGTAGGCTAGTCCCCTCCGTTAGGCATGGCCCTGTGCCCCCGCCCCCCACCTCTGTAGGGTGCCAAGTACAGCTATCCATGGTCCTGCATCACCCATGTGTGCATTTGTCATCCATAGACCTGTAGGCCTAGTCACATGAACTGAGTAGTGTACCCCGATTGCGCAGCATAGTGCAGGGGGCTTCTGTGTCTGTCCTCTCCGCCAACGGTGTTGCCAATGCATGCACTCAACCTGTCTTCATTTCTCCCCCCCACCCATTTTCTTTTTCTTCCTGTGCATGTGTGCATTAGCATCATCAGGCGGAGGAGAAGTGGCATCGGCGCACGAGGGAGCTGCATCTCACATGGCCCCGGAGGGCCATGCAACCGACTCCGAGTTCACCAGTGAGACGGAGGGCGAGGGGAGCTCCACAATGGGGACCCGTGGAGACGTCAGCGACACCGACACGTCCTCGGAAGGGAGCTCCCTTGCGGTGGCGGCAACATCCGTGCCCACCGCCACAACAGGTACAGCCGCCACCCAGCGCACCAGCCCCGCCCTCCCAGCAGCCCCTCAGCCTTCGCTCCGTGCCCGCTCACCCAGGAAGGTGGGCATCTCCTTCGCCCCAGGCACCTCAGGCCCTGCCCCAGTTACCCCTGCTGCACTCAGTGAGGAGGTCATTGACCTCCTCCAGACCATCATTGTTGGGCAGTCTACCCTTTTGAATGCCATCCAGGGTGTAGAAAGGGAGGTGCATCGGAGCAATGCATACCTGGAGGGCATTCATTCGGGTCAGGCTGCCCATCAGCGATCGTTCAACGCTCTGGCCTCAGCACTGACGGCAGCCATTGTCCCTGTCTCCAGCCTCCCTCTTCTAACTCCCTCCACCCAGTCCCAGTCTCCTGTTCCTCAGCCTATCCCATCCACACCATCAGACCAGCCTGCACACACCTCAACACCCAAGGGCAGCTCATCCAGACATAAGCACCACAGATCCCACAAGCATTCGCACAAACAACATCCAGATGCAGACATGCCAACAGTCACTACCACCTCTGTGTCCCCCTCCTCCTCGTCTCCCTCCTCCCTCCCTGTGACGTCTCCACTCACACCTGCATGCACACCACCATCAGCCAGTACTTCCATCACCAGTACACCCTCCATTACAGTCAGCACACGTGCAGTCACCACCCCCACTGCCATTTACACGTCCCCTGTGTCCTCTCCCACTGTGTCTGTCACCCCCTCTTCCAAACCACACAAACGCAGGCAGCCACCCACCCAACAGCCATCCACCTCACGACAGCCTCCAGCCCAAGCACCTGCACCCAAGGACAGCACACTTGACTCTCCTACAACCACATCCTCTTCCTCCACTCCCATACCCACTGCACCTACCCTTCCCATTGCTCCTAAAAAACTTTTCCTCTCCAAAATTAACCTCTTTGCATCACCTGACCCACCCCCTCCATCTGGTAAGAGTCCAAAGAGCACCTCAGCCACCACCAGCCCTGCATCTAGTATCACCATAGTGCAGGGCTATTGGAGTCCACCAGCTCCTAGGGAAGGAACATCGGCCAGCAGCAAGGGGACAGCCAGCCCACCCCCTGGGAAGAGGACAAGAAAAATTAAGGGCCGGCGCGAAAAGCCTCAGACGGCTGCCACCAAGGAGAGTGGCCTTGCCACGTCACCTGCCACATCATCTAAGGGAGGCAAGGGCCAGAGAGCTGCAGCGAAGGAGGGCAAGGGCAGCAGGGCGGAGAAGACATGCAGCAGCCGAGCGCACCAGGAGGGCCCCACCAGCCCCATACCGAGTGTGACGGACGACACCCACGGGCCCAAGACTCCATCACAGGAGGGCCCCGCTACCACAAGGTCGGAGGGCGACTAAGCGGGGAGTCTTGGCCAGGTCTGGCTCCCTTGAAAGACAGGACAAGCACCGCTGAACAGGGCCCCGCCGTGAAGAGCACCGCTGAAGAGGGCCCCGCCAAGACAGGCACCGCTGAATAGGGCCCTGCCGTGAAGAGCACCGCTGAAGAGGGCCCCGCCAAGACAGGCACCGCTGAACAGGGCCCGCCGTGAAGAGCACCGCTGAAGAGGGCCCTGCCAAGACAGGCACCGCTGAACAGGGCCCTGCTGTGAAGAGCACCGCTGAAGAGGGCCCCGCCAAGACAGGCACCGCTGAACAGGGCCCCGCCGTGAAGAGTACCGCTGAAGAGGGCCCCGCCAAGACAGGCACCGCTGAAGAGGGCCCCGCCAAGACAGGCACCGCTGAACAGGGCCCCGCCGTGAAGAGCACCGCTGAAGAGGGCCCCGCCAAGACAGGCACCGCTGAACAGGGCCCCGCCAGGACAGGCACCACTGAATAGGGCCCCGCCGTGAAGAGCACCGCTCCGCTGGGCCCTTCATCTCAAGCACCGCTCCGCTGGGCCCTTCATCTCAAGCACCACTCCGCTGGGCCCTTCATCTCAAGCACCGCTCCGCTGGGGCCTTCCTCTCAAGCACCGCTCCGCTGGGCACCGCCGTCTCAAGCACCGCCGTCTCAAGCACCGCTCCGCTGGGCCCTTCATCTCAAGCACCGCTCCGCTGGGCCCTTCATCTCAAGCACCGCTCGCTGGGCCCTTCATCTCAAGCACCGCTCCGCTGGGGCCTTCCTCTCAAGCACCGCTCCGCTGGGCACCGCCGTCTCAAGCACCGCTCTGCTGGGGCCTTCCTCTCAAGCACCGCTCCGCTGGGCACCGCCGTCTCAAGCACCGCTCCGCTGGGCCCTTCATCTCAAGCACCGCTCCGCTGGGCCCTTCATCTCAAGCACCGCTCCGCTGGGCCCTTCATCTCAAGCACCGTTCCGCTGGGCCCTTCATCTCAAGCACCGCTCCGCTGGGCCCTTCATCTCAAGCACCGCTCCGCTGGGGCCTTCCTCTCAAGCACTGCTCCGCTGGGCACCGCCGTCTCAAGCACCGCTCCGCTGGGCCCTTCATCTCAAGCACCGCTCCGCTGGGCCCTTCATCTCAAGCACCGCTCCGCTGGGCCCTTCATCTCAAGCACTGCTCCGCTGGGGCCTTCCTCTCAAGCACCGCTCCGCTGGGCACCGCCGTCTCAAGCACCGCTCCGCTGGGCCCTTCATCTCAAGCACCGCTCCGCTGGGCCCTTCATCTCAAGCACCGCTCCGCTGGGCCCTTCATCTCAAGCACCGCTCCGCTGGGGCCTTCCTCTCAAGCACCGCTCCGCTGGGCACCGCCGTCTCAAGCACCGCTCCGCTGGGCCCTTCCTGTCAAGCACCGCTCCGCTGGGCCCTTCATCTCAAGCACCGCTCCGCTGGGCCCTTCATCTCAAGCACCGCTCCGCTGGGGCCTTCCTCTCAAGCACCGCTCCGCTGGGCACCGCCGTCTCAAGCACCGCTCCGCTGGGCACCGCCGTCTCAAGCACTGCTGGTCCATTGACAGTGCCGGTTCTGTGTCGAGCAGGTGTTCACGAAGCACTCTGGGCACCATGCCTCCTTCAATACCAGTGGAGTCGGTTATCCATCTGATGGACTGTGGCTTTGCACTCCCCAGGATGGTACAGTGGGCATGGAGGCCCCTCGTGGATCTGGCGTCGTGGACTCATGTGGCTGAGGTGCCCCCCTTTCCCTTCCCCCTGAGCTGCCTGTTGTTTTATCATCTGATGCCCCTGCAGTGTTCTCTCCAATGGTATCCGGTCTCCTGTGTGGGCTTTGCCCATGTGTTTGTACACATTGGCCCACGGACTATGGATATTTAACGGACTGTGCAGGACTTATTGACTATGTTTATACTTTGCACTATGTTCATTATTTCTTTTGTATATTTCATATGGCATATTTACCATGACTTCAATGAACCTATTTTATACATAAATTTTAAACTTCATTTTAATTATGTCTTTGCATTCTTCTGGGGGGTTTGGGGGGTGTCACTCTGACTTGTTGCTCTGCATTGGTGTGTAGGTATTGGGGGGGGTGGGTTGCGGGGGGTGTATTGCGTATGTGTGTGCACGTAACCTTTCCTCCTCCCCCCTCCCCTGTGTCAGAGGTGCAGTACTCACCGTTGTCGTCTGCGCCGGCGTTCGTACTCCTGGTAGATGAGCAGGTAGACAATAGCCGTAGGATGTGTAATTCGGGCTCCATGCTGTCCTCCTTCCTCGTGGAGTGTGTAGAGGTGAGCGTTTTCCCGTTCGTAGTCTGTTTCCGCCGTGTTTTTATCGCCGGGACTCCCACCCCGGAAAAGGTGGCGGATTGGTGAGTTGTGATAGGGTGGGCGGTACATTGTCTGCCGCCTGCCTGTTGGCGGTGACCGCCGCGCTGTTTGTCGGTCCCGCCGTGGCGGTCGGAGTGTTAAAGTGGCGGGCTGTGTTGGCAGTTCCCGCCAGGGTCAGAATTGCATTTTTTGGACCGCCTGCCTGTTGGCGGGTTGGCCGCCGCTTTATCACCGACCGCCAGGGTTAGAATGACCCCCTAAATGTAATAAGGTAACCCAGTGCTATCCAGTTGGAGAGGTAGGCAAAAACGAATAGTGAAAAACAAATTTAAGAGTTTTTCACTACCAAGACATAAAATTTAGTTGTACATGCCCTACCTTTTAGCTATGCTGTGCCCTGCCCTATTGGCTGTTTAGGTCCTACCCTAGGTGTGACATATGTATTAAAGGGGAAGGATTAGACCTGGCAGAAACATCTATTTGCCAAGTTGAAATGACAGTTAAAACTGCACTACAGGCCTAAGGCATGTTTAAAAAGGCTACTTCAGTGGGTAGCACAATAATTGCTGCAGGTCAAATAGTAGTATTTCAGTTACAGGCCCTTGAAACATGTACTACCACTTTACTAGGCACTAACAAGTAAATTAAATGAGCCAATCAGTTGTAAGCTACTCTTCCCATGTTTTTGGGGAGCGCACAAGAACTTTAGCACTGGTTACAGTGGTAAAGTGTCCAGAGTCCTCATGCCAACAGAAACAAAGTTCAGAAAACAACAGGGGTGAGGCAAAAAGTTGGGGGTTATCCTGCAGAAACAGCCATGTCTAATAGGATGCCCCTCGAGCCTAAAGCAAGTTTAGACCAATCAATAACTTGATGGGATTCCCTGATAAAGTGATAGAAGGTGGACTGCAGAAACACTTGTATGTTTTATGCCCTTCTGAACCCAGCTGCTCTCTTGAGACATTGGACCGACCCATGGGGAACCCTTCACTATATCTGTGGCCCCCATCTGCGAAACACTTAGCCTTGCTTTGCTTACAGAGGCATCCCAGTAGGCAGACAGTGCCACCAAGGGCAACAAAGTGATGGGACATTACGCCCCTTGGATCAGCCCTCTGTCTCGAACCCAAGGAAAAATATGCCCATAAGTACAGCAACCAACAGTTGTCTCTGATAACTGTCATTGTGAAGATCCAGGCCATCCACTGCCAGGTAGAGGTTTCAGTCGTGGGCCTTGAGCCGGACTCACTTCAAGCTTTGTGGCTATCAAGGAATTCCATATATGCTCCTGAGGGTCCTCTGATGTTTCTCAGTGGGGGGGCAACTTCCTTGGTAGATAGGTCATTTCCTTCCATTCTTCTTCACACCAGTCCAAGAATGGTAGCCTTAGACTACTACTCAGCCTAAGGTCTGTACCCTGAGGCTGAACAGGTGGCTGGCAAGCCAGGACCTTCATTGGGGACAACCCCCCCCAAAGGGTGACACACTCTGTCTATGTCATGCATGGGTCTGCTTGGTTCAGGTCTCCAGCTCTCTGCCTCTGTGACAGCACATCAGGGGGCAACTCCAGATCAGAAGTGGTCTCACCAGGGTCAGTCTTGGGGTGCTCTGTTGGTGGACCCTTCTGGGTACTGTTATCACTTCCTGCCCCTACATCTGGGCATCTGGGAATATATACTCTATCTGTGGGAGTAGAACCCCCAGAAATCACAGCTTTCAGAGCACCCTGTGCAACTGCCCCTCACAGCTCTTCTAACAACAATGGTAACTCATTTCACAAATTGCAGTCAATGGGCATCCTGGGAGTTACCATGACCCTCCTCTGGGCCACATCCCCATCCCCTTCTAGGGGTACCAGAGCCATAAGGCAGACAAAGTCCTGCCCAAGGACCTGGCTTACCCTACTCACCTGTCCGATGCACTGAGGTGAAGAAACCAACCTTTCCACCACCATGGTCTGGCTAGCACCAGTATCCATCAGAACAGTAACGGGGTCCTCATTCACTGTGATCCGATTACTCCCAACCCCTGGGATCACCCTCTGAGTCGATCTCCCAACTAAGGGAGGTCAGGATATGTTCTATCCTTGGCTCCTGGGGACTACTTACCCCTAAGACCAAATTGTCAAACCTTCTAGAGCTTCCACCTATGTGTGGTTTCTTGGGACAGACACCCCTCCTCAGACGGCTGCCACCAAGGAGAGTGGCCTTGCCACGTCACCTGCCACATCATCTAAGGGAGGCAAGGGCCAGAGAGCTGCAGCGAAGGAGGGCAAGGGCAGCAGGGCGGAGAAGACATGCAGCAGCCGAGCGCACCAGGAGGGCCCCACCAGCCCCATACCGAGTGTGACGGACGACACCCACGGGCCCAAGACTCCATCACAGGAGGGCCCCGCTACCGCAAGGTCGGAGGGCGACTAAGCGGGGAGTCTTGGCCAGGTCTGGCTCCCTTGAAAGACAGGACAAGCACCGCTGAACAGGGCCCCGCCGTGAAGAGCACCGCTGAAGAGGGCCCCGCCAAGACAGGCACCGCTGAATAGGGCCCTGCCGTGAAGAGCACCGCTGAAGAGGGCCCCGCCAAGACAGGCACCGCTGAACAGGGCCCGCCGTGAAGAGCACCGCTGAAGAGGGCCCTGCCAAGACAGGCACCGCTGAACAGGGCCCTGCCGTGAAGAGCACCGCTGAAGAGGGCCCCGCCAAGACAGGCACCGCTGAACAGGGCCCCGCCGTGAAGAGTACCGCTGAAGAGGGCCCGCCAAGACAGGCACCGCTGAAGAGGGCCCCACCAAGACAGGCACCGCTGAACAGGGCCCCGCCGTGAAGAGCACCGCTGAAGAGGGCCCCGCCAAGACAGGCACCGCTGAACAGGGCCCCGCCAGGACAGGCACCACTGAATAGGGCCCTGCCGTGAAGAGCACCGCTCCGCTGGGCCCTTCATCTCAAGCACCGCTCCGCTGGGCCCTTCATCTCAAGCACCGCTCCGCTGGGCCCTTCATCTCAAGCACCGCTCCGCTGGGGCCTTCCTCTCAAGCACCGCTCCGCTGGGCACCGCCGTCTCAAGCACCGCCGTCTCAAGCACCGCTCCGCTGGGCCCTTCATCTCAAGCACCGCTCCGCTGGGCCCTTCATCTCAAGCACCGCTCGCTGGGCCCTTCATCTCAAGCACCGCTCCGCTGGGGCCTTCCTCTCAAGCACCGCTCCGCTGGGCACCGCCGTCTCAAGCACCGCTCTGCTGGGGCCTTCCTGTCAAGCACCGCTCCGCTGGGCCCTTCATCTCAAGCACCGCTCCGCTGGGCCCTTCATCTCAAGCACCGCTCCGCTGGGGCCTTCCTCTCAAGCACCGCTCCACTGGGCACCGCCGTCTCAAGCACTGCTGGTCCATTGACAGTGCCGGTTCTGTGTCGAGCAGGTGTTCACGAAGCACTCTGGGCACCATGCCTCCTTCAATACCAGTGGAGTCGGTTATCCATCTGATGGACTGTGGCTTTGCACTCCCCAGGATGGTACAGTGGGCATGGAGGCCCCTCGTGGATCTGGCGTCGTGGACTCATGTGGCTGAGGTGCCCCCCTTTCCCTTCCCCCTGAGCTGCCTGTTGTTTTATCATCTGATGCCCCTGCAGTGTTCTCTCCAATGGTATCCGGTCTCCTGTGTGGGCTTTGCCCATGTGTTTGTACACATTGGCCCACGGACTATGGATATTTAACGGACTGTGCAGGACTTATTGACTATGTTTATACTTTGCACTATGTTCATTATTTCTTTTGTATATTTCATATGGCATATTTACCATGACTTCAATGAACCTATTTTATACATAAATTTTAAACTTCATTTTAATTATGTCTTTGCATTCTTCTGGGGGGTTTGGGGGGTGTCACTCTGACTTGTTGCTCTGCATTGGTGTGTAGGTATTGGGGGGGGTGGGTTGCGGGGGGTGTATCGCGTATGTGTGTGCACGTAACCTTTCCTCCTCCCCCCTCCCCTGTGTCAGAGGTGCAGTACTCACCGTTGTCGTCTGCGCCGGCGTTCGTACTCCTGGTAGATGAGCAGGTAGACAATAGCCGTAGGATGTGTAATTCGGGCTCCATGCTGTCCTCCTTCCTCGTGGAGTGTGTAGAGGTGAGCGTTTTCCCATTCGTAGTCTGTTTCCGCCGTGTTTTTATCGCCGGGACTCCCACCCCGGAAAAGGTGGCGGATTGGTGAGTTGTGATAGGGTGGGCGGTACATTGTCTGCCGCCTGCCTGTTGGCGGTGACCGCCGCGCTGTTTGTCGGTCCCGCCGTGGCAGTCGGAGTGTTAAAGTGGCGGGCTGTGTTGGCAGTTCCCGCCAGGGTCAGAATTGCATTTTTTGGACCGCCTGCCTGTTGGCGGGTTGGCCGCCGCTTTATCACCGACCGCCAGGGTTAGAATGACCCCCTAAATGTAATAAGGTAACCCAGTGCTATCCAGTTGGAGAGGTAGGCAAAAACGAATAGTGAAAAACAAATTTAAGAGTTTTTCACTACCAAGACATAAAATTTAGTTGTACATGCCCTACCTTTTAGCTATGCTGTGCCCTGCCCTATTGGCTGTTTAGGTCCTACCCTAGGTGTGACATATGTATTAAAGGGGAAGGATTAGACCTGGCAGAAACATCTATTTGCCAAGTTGAAATGACAGTTAAAACTGCACTACAGGCCTAAGGCATGTTTAAAAAGGCTACTTCAGTGGGTAGCACAATAATTGCTGCAGGTCAAATAGTAGTATTTCAGTTACAGGCCCTTGAAACATGTACTACCACTTTACTAGGCACTAACAAGTAAATTAAATGAGCCAATCAGTTGTAAGCTACTCTTCCCATGTTTTTGGGGAGCGCACAAGAACTTTAGCACTGGTTACAGTGGTAAAGTGTCCAGAGTCCTCATGCCAACAGAAACAAAGTTCAGAAAACAACAGGGGTGAGGCAAAAAGTTGGGGGTTATCCTGCAGAAACAGCCATGTCTAATAGGATGCCCCTCGAGCCTAAAGCAAGTTTAGACCAATCAATAACTTGATGGGATTCCCTGATAAAGTGATAGAAGGTGGACTGCAGAAACACTTGTATGTTTTATGCCCTTCTGAACCCAGCTGCTCTCTTGAGACATTGGACCGACCCATGGGGAACCCTTCACTATATCTGTGGCCCCCATCTGCGAAACACTTAGCCTTGCTTTGCTTACAGAGGCATCCCAGTAGGCAGACAGTGCCACCAAGGGCAACAAAGTGATGGGACATTACGCCCCTTGGATCAGCCCTCTGTCTCGAACCCAAGGAAAAATATGCCCATAAGTACAGCAACCAACAGTTGTCTCTGATAACTGTCATTGTGAAGATCCAGGCCATCCACTGCCAGGTAGAGGTTTCAGTCGTGGGCCTTGAGCCGGACTCACTTCAAGCTTTGTGGCTATCAAGGAATTCCATATATGCTCCTGAGGGTCCTCTGATGTTTCTCAGTGGGGGGGCAACTTCCTTGGTAGATAGGTCATTTCCTTCCATTCTTCTTCACACCAGTCCAAGAATGGTAGCCTTAGACTACTACTCAGCCTAAGGTCTGTACCCTGAGGCTGAACAGGTGGCTGGCAAGCCAGGACCTTCATTGGGGACAACCCCCCCAAAGGGTGACACACTCTGTCTATGTCATGCATGGGTCTGCTTGGTTCAGGTCTCCAGCTCTCTGCCTCTGTGACAGCACATCAGGGGGCAACTCCAGATCAGAAGTGGTCTCACCAGGGTCAGTCTTGGGGTGCTCTGTTGGTGGACCCTTCTGGGTACTGTTATCACTTCCTGCCCCTACATCTGGGCATCTGGGAATATATACTCTATCTGTGGGAGTAGAACCCCCAGAAATCACAGCTTTCAGAGCACCCTGTGCAACTGCCCCTCACAGCTCTTCTAACAACAATGGTAACTCATTTCACAAATTGCAGTCAATGGGCATCCTGGGAGTTACCATGACCCTCCTCTGGGCCACATCCCCATCCCCTTCTAGGGGTACCAGAGCCATAAGGCAGACAAAGTCCTGCCCAAGGACCTGGCTTACCCTACTCACCTGTCCGATGCACTGAGGTGAAGAAACCAACCTTTCCACCACCATGGTCTGGCTAGCACCAGTATCCATCAGAACAGTAACGGGGTCCTCATTCACTGTGATCCGATTACTCCCAACCCCTGGGATCACCCTCTGAGTCGATCTCCCAACTAAGGGAGGTCAGGATATGTTCTATCCTTGGCTCCTGGGGACTACTTACCCCTAAGACCAAATTGTCAAACCTTCTAGAGCTTCCACCTATGTGTGGTTTCTTGGGACAGACACCCCTCCTCTTCATGTCCTAACTCAGTACACTCAAAGCAATGGGGTTGCATCCTGTGCCACCACCCACAATAAACTCCACGCTGTTTCTCAGAAAGGGCATGGACAACCTTTTCCCCATCTTACTTTGGAACCTATCTGTGTCTCCCTAGACCTCCCTCTCACTCTACTGGGGGGAACCTGTACCACTAATTTTGGGGTCACTCCCAAGTACCTTCTTATGGATCCTGGTGCTAAGCCAGATGTCTGCTTCCTTAGCAAACTCTTAGTGGGATTCCTGTCAACTAGTGTTCGTGCAGCGCTGCAAAACAATTGCTGAACATGTGCTCTCTGTTAAATAAACTGTACAGACCCTTGTAATCACTCACATCACTGCCCTTTACCCACTCCTCAAGTGCCTTGCAAAAGTAGCCCACAATATCTATACAGGACTAATGGAGCACAACTTTTGGCTGTCCCTAATTGTCTGCCTGTACTTTTCAGGTATAATCCCACACTTTTTGATAAGTGTGTCCTTAACAAGTAGATTCTCCATCCTGTCTCCTATGTCTAGGAGTAACAGTGTACCCCTCCCTTTACTTGGAATATTTCTCCAGAACTGGCTCCCCAATCCTCTTCTAGAACCCAGTGCATCTCTAGGGCAACCTCATAGGCCTCAAACCACTTATCTATATCATCTCTGACAACAAAGCTAGCCACCGGCTTCTTGGGGATGTGGACCCTCTTGTCTCCACTAGGCACCAGGATATCACTGCCACCATTGCTGCTGGCCTTTGTGAGCTGCCTGACATTCAGATCCAGCTCCTGTTTACTCCCTTTATATGCATGCAGGATTTTCTTTTCTGTCATATTCAGTTCTCTCTCCTCAAGGGCCCTGCCTATCTCCACCTTTCTGTTCTCCAATTTTAGTTTGGCCATTTGTAACCTGAACATTCTGTCTGCTTTCCTGCCTGCCAATCACGGGACAGGTTGTGGGTGGACACACTGCTTCCTGCCTTGGCAGAGAGCACTTCTACTTTAGGTAAGTTGTCCTCCTCTTCCTCAGTGAGTTGCACCTCTGGCTTTGTGGAAATGCATCCTCCTCCTCTTTGTCCATCACCTCATCCTTCTCATGTGCTGTAGCCTGTAACTGGCAAACCTCCTCCCAGGTCCTGAGGGTCATCTGGAGTTCCTGCTTCTTCTAGCTATTGGTTGTTGGAAATTCACTCTCCCTGCAGAGTGCCTAGAGCTTAGCTACAGTGTAGCTGTATAGGTTATTGAGCTCAAATGCCATGCTTGCAGGAGGCAGAGTCAAAGGTGCACAAAGGCACAAACCCACACCAATTTAGAAAAACAGAGTCAAATTTAATAAATACTTTGACACCAAAACAACAAAAAAACAATCAGTAGAACTGTACTTTCAAAGATCTAGTTGAAAGTAGCGTCCAAAAGTGCAAAGCACCGGGTGCTGTCAGCTGGTTGTGCTAGAACAGGGGAATGTCACAAGTTAATGCCAACCATGAAAGAGCATGGATTGGATACAAAAAACAGGATAGGCCAGCTGAAAGCTAACTTCTCATGGTCGGGAAAGAAGTGTACAGTACACTGTGGAGGAAGTGGCCAAGGAGCAACGCAAGCATTTCGGATGGTCGTGGCTGAGCGCAAAGAGCAGACCAGGTATCATAGATGGTCGCCATTGCAGTGTGAATATTATTGTTGGTGGTCGCCATGGGCTGTTGATATTGTAGCGTGAAATATAGATCTTGAGTTGTTAGTCGTTGCTGTATCAAGAAGAGTCTGGTTCACTGGAGCTTTATTTTGGTGGTCATAACAGAAGGTAACATCTTGGCATGAACAGGCCCATTTGTGGTTGTGAAGTGTCCAAAATGTCAGGATTGTGCCCTTTTCTTCAGAGGAGTGCACTCAGATGCCAGCCAAGGGTCCAAGGGTCAAGCACCTAGGGAGCCACCTCTTGGGGATCAGGGACTCACTCTATCAGTAGAAAACATGGCACAGAGATGTCCAAATGCAGGCACAGGCAGGTCCAGTAGCAGCAGGTCAATTGGGCAATTGCAGGGAGGCATCTGGAGATTGGTGTGCCTCTCTAGGTCAGATCAAAATGTCTGCCAGCTGACCTCAGACCTCACTCAGAGTAGCCTGAGATGATGGGAGCAGGTTCAGTCTTCCTTGTCAGGGAGCAAGGAAGTCCTCTAACAACAGGGCAGCCATTTTTCTGTAGTGTCCACAGATCCAACAGTGTAATGAAGAGTTGGTCTGAGGGTCCAATATTTATTGCGGGTGCCAACTTTGAAGTGGGAGAAACTTCTGGACTTCACCCCAGATTTGGTTCTGGAATTTCCTTCCTGCCCCTGCCCAGGCTCCAAGAGGGCTGAGGAGACAAAAGGCTAGGGTGAAGTTCTTTGTGAGTGTGCTGAGGCAGCTCCTTTGAAACATAAGAGGGGGAGAGAAGAGCTGCACCCCACACTTCTTGGCAGGATGGAATATCCTGCTAACACCTAGTCCCCTTGTGTCTCACTGTCTGGGAGTAATACACAAAGGCCAACTGCTATGCTAATCACAGTCGTATGACCCAGGACACAGGCTGCAGGCACTAAGTGGTTAGGACAAGAGCATCGCAAATTTCTAAAAGTTATATTTTCAGATATGTGACTTAAAATCCAACTTCATCTTTAAAGAGGGTTTTACATTAAAATTCATTTGAGTGTAAACATGACTTTCCTATATGGTCCCAATCAAATACCAATCACTTAAATATAATAAAGCTACCCAATGTTATCCAATAGGAGGGGTAGGCCTCGCAGAAGAGAAAAATTAATTTAAGAGTTTTTCACTACCAGGACATGTAAAACGTAGATGTTCATACCCTACATTATAACTACACTGTATCGTGCACTGTGGCTATTTAGGGCCTACCCTAAACATTTAAAAGTAAGGTTTAGGCTTGTGAATTTTTTATATTGCAAGGTGAAAAGGCAGTTTAAAAGTGCACTATAGGCTGCAGTGGTATGCAGAAGATAATGTGTGTGGCAGGACCACTGGTAGCAATTATTTACAGGCCCTGGATACAGGTAATACCACTTTACTAAGGACTTGAAAGTAAATTAAATGTGCCAATCACATGTAAGCTAATTTTACCATGTTTGCAAAGAGATAAATATGTTTTCTGAAATTTAAACAAACATTTGATCTTGTATGTGTTAATAAGAGGGTCTCTAGTTGGCAGAGGTATGCACCATGTGAGAAAACTGGGCTGAATGCAGAAGCCCCCTATCTTTTGCCCTATTTTTCACTTTTTTAACTTAGTGCTGGTGTTTTCCTGATTCTGATGGTGACCTGGGTACTGCTAACCAGTCCCAGGGCATGTGCTCTGTGTAAACTGAGTATGCCTATAAGTCCCTAGTATATGGTAGGGTATGTAGGTTTAGGGACCCCAGGATAGGTAGTGCTCCCATGGCTACACTGCTGAGGTGACCAGGGTCATTTTAAAAGTAGGCCTGCCTGGCTTGCTGCTTTTATATTAAAGTTATATGGAAATTCAACTTTGGAATTAAAAGTATCTCCAAAGTCTTAAGCTAACATATTCTTACATATGTCATCCCTAAGGTGTGCCCTAGGCCCCCCAGGGTTGAGTGCAGTGCAACTATAAACAGGGACCCTATAAAATATGTTTTATAAGCCCTGGGAGGGAAAATAGCCAAATTTGTTTTTCCCTCATTGTAGTGAATAGGATCCATAGGCTAAAATGGTGATATTTTATTGTAATTAATAAAGTCTCCAAAGGAGCTAGTTATGGCAAGTTTGGCCTCAAACGGATTATTATAAGAAATGCAACAAGTTGCCATTGTTGGATTTAATATAACTAGTTCAAGGAATTAGATTAGGAGAGGGCAGGAGAGGGGTGTGGTAAGGATTTTTAGCCACACCAGTGGGTGGACTCAGCCAGACTTAGCCTCCAAAATTCAGTTTCTATCATTTTGGATTTTTAAGGAATCTTACTTCCTGGGATTGATTTTTGCTTCACTTTCCAGGAAGTGGTCATCCAAGAGGGTAGTGGCCTGCCTGTGACTGGACAGTTGGCCCCCCTGCTTTTCACCCCAGGAGCAAGGATAAATTTGGCAGAGCTGCACCCACACCTCAGATCCCTATATGGAACAACATTTGAAGAAGAAGGACTGCCCTGCTGGACCCCTGACCTGCACCTGGACACTGCACTCCAAAGGGCTACACTAGTGGCACATTTGGGCTTCACCACAAAAAGGACTTTGCCTGGCTTCAACAGGGACTCCCTCCTTGATCCGACAGCCCTGGAATCCTCTTTGAGTAAGGGTGCTCCTGGAAAGGCAATCCGACGTTATCGACACAAAATTGTCTTGCTGTGAAGGGTTGTCTGGTGTCAGAGAGAAAAAGCTCCAAAAAAATGACAAAGTCTGAATGTAAAACGTTGACCAGGACTTCCCACATAGCGTATCCAAGGGGGGCTCCAGGGACGTTGGTTCAAGATTCAGCTTCAGCCCAGAGGAAGATTTCCACCTTGAAAAATCATCTACATCTGAACATAGAATTCTTCACCAAGGTCTCCTGCGGCGCGTATTCAAAGAGGATTCCAGGGACATCGGATCGGATTGGTGCCTCGTCTCGCTGAAGAAAATATTCAAGAAAAAGACTAGGTGCAAAGGTAAACTTTTGACCGAGGCCTCCCACTTCCTGAAGCCTAGCAGAGCTCCATCGCGGTCAGCCTCAAGCTTTGATTTTGCCCCGGTCAAGTGCTAGAAAACAAGAATTCTTTAAAAATTCATATCTCTGGTCCCCCTTATCCGATTTTAATTGTTTTGGTGTCATTTTAAAGATAAAATATACTCTATTTTTATAGATTGGTGTTGGAATTTTATTGTGTTTTGTGGTTTCCTTATTTACTGTTTTGTGATTCTTAAATGCTTTACACACCTGTCTCTTAAGTTAAGTCTTGTTGAGTGGTGTCAAGCTACCAAGGGTTGAGAAGGGATTAATTTATTGAGACCTGACTGCACCTAGTGGGGGTTGGTGGCCTATTGCTAAGTGTAGGTATTTACCTGACCTTTCCAACATACCCTGTCCAAGAAGGGACCACAATTCTAGTCAGGGTAAGTCACAACACACCCTAAATTATCCTGTGCTCACCCTCTGGTAGTTAGGCACAGAGCAGCGAGTCTTAACTTAGAAGGTAATGTGCAAAGTATTTGTGCAACAACCCATACAGTAACACAGTGAAAACACCACAAAAAGTATTCTGCATTAATTTTGAAAAATAGATAATATTTATCTGAATAAAACGAGACCAAAATGACAAAGGTCCAATACACACAGGTCAAGATATCACTTTTTAGAGGATTAAGTACGTTTTTTACCCATAGGATTCAATGGCTGTTTCTCATTAACACAAAGTACCTGGGATGCCTCAAAAACAAAGATGATACGGGCCACAGAGGAAATGAGTTCCCTACTTCATGGGGGAGGTAATGTGTTGATTCTTTCCTCTCAGGTGAGAGAATGCATCAATTTCTTCCTGGCAGGTGAGCTGATGTGTCAATTCTTTCCTCACAGGAAAGACGAGGCATTGATTTCTGGACAAGCAGCCTTGGTTCCTTACTGCAGTGTGGGATGAATGAGAAATTGACACCCAGGGATGATGCATGGAAAATCCAGGTGCACTGTGATGATGGAACTGCAGTGAAACAGGCACTGCATCGATTCTGCAGGTGCTGCCTAAATCTTTCAGCCACTGGATAGGCGCTGCATCAGTTCTGCAGGTGTTGGGTTGATTTTTCTAATGTGTTGATGTCGGGATTTTTTCTTTTAGGTGAAGTCCTTGATTGCCCTGAGACTTCTTAACAGGCAAGCTGACAAGCCCTTGGAGATCCAGCAGAGTCAGGGATCAGCAGGCAGCAGGGAAACAAGCAGAAGAGCAGTCCTTCCAGAAAAGCAGTCCAGTTAAGTCCTTTGGACAGCATTGCACTCCTTCTGACAGAGTCCAGTTGTAGGACTAGAGGTGTCTAATCTTTAGGGGAGTCATAGATCCAGGATATATATACATATACACAAATGTGCCTTTGAAGTGGAGGAGACTTCAAAAAGTGTTTTTTGATTTGTACCAGTTCCCCTTTCAACTTAGCCCTGTCTGCCAGGAGATCTGTGGGGTGTTATCAGCCCTTTATGTGGGGGCAAGCCACTACCCTTTGAAGTTGAAGTGAGGGCTCCTGCACCCTTCCTGCTGAAGAAGACCCATCAGTATGCAAATGAATGCAGATGCAGTTGAGTGTCCTGTGTTTATCACTGTCTGTGTTGAATGCACAAGGGGAGCTATCAACCAGCACAGACCAGAAGTGGATTGGAGACAGGCTGTAAGGCACTGAGAGCAGTAAGTGCACTGAAATGCCTACTTTCTAAAAGTGGCACTTGTAAAATAGTAATGTTACATCCAACTTCACCAGTAAGCTTAGACTAGAAATGAACACTTAAAAGTATATACTGGCCTAAGAGAGGAGCAGGCTTCACAATAGTGAAAAAGTAATTTGCGAGTTGTTCACTACCAGGACATGTAAAGCTTACAAGTACATGTCCTGCCTTTTACTTTATAGCACATTGCCCTATGGGCTACCAGGGGCCTACCTTAGTGTTGACATATGTAATAGAAAGGGAGTTTAAGGTTTGTCAAGCAGTTTTACATTCCCAGTTGAAGTGGCAGTGAAAATGTGCACACAGGCCTTGCAATGGCAGGCCTGAGACATGGTTAAGGGACTACTTATGTGGGTGGCCCAATCAGTGCTGTATGCCCACTAGTAGTATTTAATTTATAGCCCCTGGACACATATAGTGCACTTTACTAGGGAATTAAATTTGCTAATTGGGTGGGAGCCAATGTTACCATGCTTAGGGTAGAGAACACAAGCACTTTAGCACTGGTCAGCAGTGGTAAAGTGCACTGACTCCAAAACTAGCAAAAGCAAGATCAAAAAAATGGCGGGAGGGAGGCATGCAAAAGGTTGGGGGAAGACAACCTTAAGGCTATCATGTCTATTAGTATCTATGTTGCTAAATTAGATTAGTCTCTAGAGTTGCACAGAATTAAGGGAGTCATCATTAGTTCAGGGGATGGTTGTTATCACCCGCTGAACTTCCAGAAGGGAGTGTAGTGAACACGCTGAGTGCCATTCAAAAATAAAATGTATGTTTATTTCTGTAACAGGTGCCGTTTTGGAGCACAATAATCGTTGCTCCTAAACCCACGACTCCACATCCCAACTGTTTTTTTTAGCTCAACCGTACACCTCACATTTGGAATGCTGCGCACCACAATGACTCGCACGAGTCTTGCTGAGGAAGCACTCCTGACATGAATAGCCATTACAGTATCCCTTCTCTCTCATAACTACAAAGCTAAACATTAAGTAAAATGCAGAAAACAATTTAAGGAGCCCCAAAAGCATAACTTAGGTCCTCTTTATGAGGCTGGCGATCATGAGACTGTCAGCCTCGCTGTGGCAGTCCTACCGTTGTGGAGCCGACGGTAAGGATGCCACATTAAGAGTTTTGAGGCTTGGCAGATGCCAAGCCTCCACAACTCCACTTTACTAGCCGGTGCAGTCGCATCTCAGATGCCGGCGGTGAGCACCTCCTAGCCGTCCAGATTACGAGGCTGCAAACCGCCTGGCTTTCTATGGCAGTCACCCCACCACAAAAACCCTGCGGTCACGCACCCGGCAACAGGAATCTTCACACATACACACATGTCCGCACACATGCACATAGCCCCCCACCTATCCACACACTCATACCCCTCACAACCCTTCACGCACACATGCATACACACCCATTCAGCATGCGCATACATGCACTCAGACACACCCACTCACTCACATTCATCAATACAGACACCCCCATTCACGTGCACATACACGCACGCATTCAGCACCCCTCTCCCCGAACATGCACACACGCACCGAAACACACAGACCCCTTCCCCCCTCCATTTGGATGCCCACTTACCTCCTCAGTCCAGGGGGACGTCCGGGAGGGAATGGGTCCTGGCAGTCTTCCCTCACCGCCACCACCACACCAGCAGGACCCCACCAAGCCTTATTACGGCTTGTAATATGGCAGACAGAGTCCTGCTGGCATGGTGGTGCTGGCAAGGGACCTGCCTCTGCAGTGCCAATGGCTAACACAACTGCTGGCTGCTTTCCGCCTCAATGATGGCGGAAAGCAGCCAGCACTCATAATATGGCAGTCTGCTGACCGACAGCACTGGCGGTGGTGTGGCGGGTTGGGCTTTGGCGGTCAAATGAAGGCCATGTCTCATCAATA
This sequence comes from Pleurodeles waltl, assembly GCF_031143425.1. Taxonomy (NCBI): domain Eukaryota; kingdom Metazoa; phylum Chordata; class Amphibia; order Caudata; family Salamandridae; genus Pleurodeles; species Pleurodeles waltl. Next base: position 777,613,843 of record NC_090437.1, on the reverse strand, counting down.
CATGAGAAACAACCTGCACCTTAGAAAAAAACACAATAGTCAGCTAACACAGTACATACAATTAGAACTGAGGGTTCAGTGTAAGAAAACAATAAGAAAAAGAAACAAAATATTTACATACACATCATGGGCAAGAACACTTGCATCAAATAAATTGCATCAACAGGTGCCACAGCTTATTGTCGATTCCTCACGGGAAGAGAAATCGGGCGTTTAATTCTACAGGGAACATCCTGTGTTTCCAGCGGAACATTATCAGAATGATCAGGAAAAGTAGCTTCATTTTCATTTACATTTCTTTCAACTGTGCTCTTTAGCTTGAAAACCCTTGCCTTGTTCCACCAGTACTTCTTGTCAACACGAATGGCATTTTCACATACTTTATCAACCACTTTCGGTTCACAATATTTCGATATTCCTTTTTTTATATGAAAAGGAGCTTTTATACACACCACGTTCCCCCACATTAATAAGTTGTTGGGAAATTTTGTTTCTGGAATCAAAATATTGTTTTTGAAATTTTTGTGAACTTTCAACATTCCTATGCACCACTTCATCAATTCCTTCAATAACATTAATCTTGATCCATTTGGACATCCATCCTGGACAAATTTTTGTTGAGGGTTTCCTACCTCTTAACAGCTCAAATTGAGATACCTTAGTCGAGGAATGTGGAGTGCTATGGTAAAACCACAGCATAGAACGTACAGCATTTTGAACAATACAACCATTTGCAACCGCCCATTGTATACAACTGTATAAAACTCGATTCATAGGTTAAACCAAACCATTGGTTTTTTGATGGTAAAGTGACCCTATACAATGTGTAAACCCCCCTTGTTTTAAGAAACTTTGAAATTCCGAACTGACAAACTGAACACCATTGTCAGAGACAATGGATGAAGGAAAACCCTCTCTTAGGAAAATGTCCATCAGAAAATCCACAATATTCTTTGAATTAGGTTCACTCATGAATTGCACTTCAGGCCACTTTGAATAATAATCAATGACTACCACTGCATATCTAGAAACAAATGGCAGAATGGTAAACAGGCCTACTAAGTCGATCTCTGCTTTTTCCCACAGTCCTTTTGGATAGTCAATTAGCTGCATGGGCAGAATTCTGACTTTGAAACATTTCTCAGCCTTGGATCAAACAACACAATCTTCAACCCCTCCTTCAACAGACTTATCCATATAAGGCCACTAGAACACCTCACGCAACCTGTGTTTAGTCAAGGTTTTCCCCAAATGCCTTTTGTGTGCTCCTTGGATCAGCTTGATTCTCACACTCTCTGGGGGGTACCAGCTTTCCACACACATGAGAATTCCATCTTCAATGGATAATCCACTAGAAACCTTAACATACATTTGAAACTGGTAAGAATAATTTTTTTCTCTATTTCACGTATTCCATTATGTGAAGCAAAACTTCATCTTTAGACAACTCAGCTCTCCATTCTTTCTCACTAATAGCACACATTTTTTCCACATCAACTGAAGCAATAAAACAACTCTCTTGCTCTTCATCCTCAATTATTTCCTCATCTGTTTCCTTAATAGGAAACTAAGACAGATAGTCTGCTCTTCTATTTATACTTCCAGGCACAAACGTAATAGTGAAGTCATAGTGCAATAGTTTAGTTGTGAACCTCGCAATGTGAGGGGTTTCATCATTGACCTTGTCTCCAGAAAGAATTGTAATTGACAGACTGTGATCAGTACGCAGTTCAAAATGGCTTCCCCAGACATAAGGGTGAAATTTCCTGATTGCCCATCAACAAGCCAACAGTTCCTTTCTCAATCACAGAGCAATTAATCTCTGAGACTCTTAAAACTATTGACGCATACCCTGTGGTGTTTTCTACACCATCCTTATTTGGAGTAAGAATTGCACCAACACCAGACCTGCTTGCATCAACAGTGATGGTACATTTGACACTGTAATTACAAGGTTTCCACATTTTTGACCCAGCCAATTGATCTTTGATCCACTCGAAAATGTTTTGACAATTCTTATCCCATGAAAAGGAGACGCTCCTTTTCAACATGTTGGTAAGAGGTTGGATCTTGGATGCATAATCTTGTACAAATCTAAAATAGAATTCACATAATCCTATAAAAGTTTTTAACCCAGCTTTTCCAACAGGTGCATTAGCATCTAAGATGGCTTTGATTAACCCTGGTCTAGGCTCTACACCCTGCTCAGAAACCACATGCCCCAAAAACTCCAACTTATTTTCTTAGGAAGTGACATTTCTCACTCTTGAGGACCCCACCTTTTTCTTTTAATGTTCTAAGAACCTGAAACAATGTTTCATCATGTTCCTCTCTAGTGTCACCAAAAACTAAAACATCATCTTGAACACTACAACCCCATTGATACCCTCCAACATGTTGAACATGACCCTCTGAAAAACTGCTGCAGTTGATGCCAATCCAAAAGGCATCCTACAATACTGGAACGTACCAGTGGGAGACATAAATGCTGTAAAGTGTCTTGATGATGGGTCAAGTATGACTTGGAGGTAGGCAGACACCAAATTCAATTTTGTGAACTACTTGGAACAACCAATCTTCTTCAATAATTCCGAACATTTGGGTAGAGGATGGCAATCTACCTATATGTTTTTTATTGAGACTGTGAAGGTCCACACCCACACACGTAAGTCCCCATTTTTTTTCCTAGCCACCACCAAAGGAGAAAGCCACAGCACTGATTCAATGGGTTCAATTACACCCTTGGCATACAGTTCATTCAGTTCTTTCTCTACTTGCTCCCTGACACTAAAAGGTGCACTCCTCAACTTATTCTTAACAGGAATAGCATGATCCTTGACCCTGATATGGTGAGCAAACCCCTTGATTGCGCTTAAATGTTCACTGAACAGTTCAGGAAACTGACTCACAATGTTCTCAGTGAAATCAGTAGACTCTACTACAGACACTTGTTCTTTTGTTCCTGGTCTAAGAACCATTTGGAAAATTCCCCGGTGAAACCTTCCAAGAATGGACAGACCCTTGATTGCAACATAAACATTCCCAAATATTTTCCTGCATTTGAATTCCAAAACATCTTCAAAGAATCCAGCCAGATCTATCCTACTTCCTTCGTAAAAAACCAGTGCTCTGTCTGGCGGTTTTGATGGTCTATTTCCCCATAAATAATTCCTGAATGATCATAGTTATCCTCGCACCAGAGTCCACTAACAAACTAGTTCTCTTCTCGCCAATGCCCACTTCAATGTAAGGGTCAACACACAAAGACATATCCCCAATGACAATAGGGTCAACACCCACCACCACCACCATTTCGCTCAAATCATCTTGGATTTTCTGAAAGTTATCTATGTCATCACATACAGATTCAGAAATATTAGCTACATCAATGGTTTTGTTATGCGTCTTATACATTTGACCATTTCCTCTAAGCCACTTGCCACTTGGACACACTTCAGCAAAGTGGCCAACTTTGACACACATTCTGCAGGTCACCATCCTTGCAGGACAGGCCTTGAAGTTTTTATAATGTGCTGCATTCCCACATCAAAAACAGATGTTGACTTGTTTGAAGAATGGCATATTGTCATTTCTCAGTTGCAAAATATTTCTAGATTCTTTAAATCTAACAGCCCCTACCACGTCAGTAGTTTTCTCTTCTAACTCCTTAACAGATACTTTGGATAGTTCAATGCTCTTTGCTGTACAAATAGTCTCCTAAAAAACAAATTACCATGGAAAGCAACTTCTGCTGTATCATTTTGTGGTGGCACTTGCAAATGTATTGGTCACTGATTAGTTGTTCTGTAAAGGCTTCAAATTGACAGTCAGCACTCAGCTTCCTCAGAGTCAGTATGAAAGTGTCTACATCCTCCCCAGTTCTTTGTTCTCTTTTGAAAAATGTATGTCTTATGACATCAATGCTTGGCTGAATGTCAAAATGTAACTCAAATTTTTTGACTGCTTCAACATATTCATCTAACTCTTCTTCGTCATCATTGTTCATTACCAAAGGTGGTAGATGTTTAAAAATGAACCTGCCTTCATATTCCAGTGAAGGCAACAACATGCATTTTTTTCTTTCTGCTCTAAAACGCAAGGCGCCTATGGCCCGCAAATTTGTGACCAAAGCATCAAACCAATTTTTCCACGGCACAGGTGGAGAACCAGGTTCTTCCAGAAAAGGTGAAGGTGGTGTTACTGGCTGTATCCTGAAAGAAGGGTGTTTGATCACTCTAGCAATTCGTCAGTTTTAATCTTTCTTTCTTTGTACTTTTGAATAAACAAATTAACTTTACAATTGCTAGACAAAGCTTCTGTTCAAGAACTCAGTATATGCAACTAATTTATATAGCTAAATTGTCATTGGTGTGCTAATCACCGTGAGCACTCGTTAAATCCGTGCTGTGAAACATCGGTGCCAAAATCGTTAAATTGCACTACTAAAGATGTGAGCCACATGGAAACCGAATCCAAATGATTAAATGAAATTACAAGGTGTGCGTATCACAGCAAGAAAAGGTCAATTCAACATGGAGATGCTCAATTTGCATCATAAACAATTTTTTTATATTCAAATTCTTGCGTATCACTGTAAGAAAAGTTAAAGCCACAGGAGATACACTGCTTCAGAGTCATTAAGCTGCACTTCCCAACACGGCCGTAGGAAAATGCTTCACTCACACTTTAACATGACCTCCGTAGGTCTAGCTGACAGCTTTGTCAATCACACCACCGTACTCCCCACATAATAGGCTTACAAATGTGAGGGCTCCTCGTCAAATTGCATCACATCTTGTAGTCGTGAAGATCTCCTGTGTGAAGTCAGACTCTTGAAACCATTCTCTACAGGTAAACAGAAATATTCCCAATCGAATGCGATGCAAGGCGAGAGCGTAGATCATCAGATTGACAAACAAAAAAAAAAACAAGGATACGTGGGTCCTCCAGCACCTGTGAACTAGTCACCAATAAAATTGTAGTGAAAACGATGAGTGCCGATTAAAAATAAAATGTATGTTTACTTCTGTAACAGGTGCCGTGTAATAATCGTTGCTCCTGACCCTATGACTCTGCAGCCCAGCTCAACCTTACACCGCACATTTGGAACGCTGCGCACCACTCGTACGAGTCTTGCGGAGGCAGCGCTCCTTACATGAATAGCCATTACAGGAGGTTGCTGCCACATAGGCTAACCCCCACCTGCCAGCCCTATAAAGGATTTCCTGCTGGGTTTCCGCCCACCAGCCTAGCGGGAAACAGGCTACAGCATTATTACCAGCTCTAAATCGAGCTGGTGGCAATGCTGTAGCCAGCAGGATGCACCAGCACCCTCGCAATGTTCATTTAACTGTGAGCATTGCAATGGTGCTGGGCGGGGGGCCCCTGCACTGCCCATGTCAGGTGTGGCCCACTGCACCTGTTCTCCGACATAGATAAGGTCCTTATCCCCAGGAAAGCGCTGCTGGTGGATTAAGATCTCCACCACCTACAGACTGCTGAGATCTAAGATCCGTGTGGAGCCGGAGGTTACATGGCGGTCTGACTGCCAGTGTTTTAATGTGGCGATCTGACTGCCGCATTGGCGGTGGTCCAAACTGCCAGCGCGAGTGTGGCAGTCTATAGACTGCCACACTCATAATGAGTCTCTATATGTTAACACTAAATTCCACTATGTTTTTATTCAATTGGTATTGATATGTAAATATGGTTATTTTTATGTAAATAATGTGTTTTGTTTGTATATCTCTAGTTTAATATTAGATTGTTTTTGAATATGTGAAATAAAAAAGTTAAAAACAACAGCTTCACATTAAAACAACCTTAAAGTCTACACTTTGAATTCGCAGCCACCCTTTCAGAGACTGGCTTCAAATACAGAAAAGAATGTGAATAATTCAGGCCCCAGCTTAGCTCTGAGGCTCAAGAAAAGTATTCATACAACAGAACAAAATAGCAAAATGGAAGGAAAACTGAGAAACAGAATATGGACTTAATCAAATTTCAAATACTGGTAGCAAAGCATGTGAAAGTGCACAGGGTCCTGCCACTAGTTCCAAAAACATGTTCATATTGCAGGCAGCTACGTTTATGTTTTTCAGACAGCGGTGCTTCGTGTAAGGATTGTAGAATCCTACAATCCCCAGTGCGAGGATTTGGATAGGGTGGCAATTTAGGCATTTTTAATATTCTAATTTTGATGAGGATTCCTGCATCTACATTAGAATTGTTTACCCTCACATATGAAGCATTTTAACTCAATTATTTTGTATTGTTTTTGATTATTACACGGTAGTGATTAGCAGTCATCAAATTTGATCACATTTTAGTGGCATTTATTTTGAAATAAATACATAAAATTGTTATATTAACCATTATTGGACATTTAGGGCCAGATGTAGCAAAGGGTTTTTCCAATTCTGTGTCAATGGGAAAATGTGTTCGTACATATGGGCCTTAGGGCCTTAATTAGGGCTTGGTGGAGCAAAAAGAAAACTTTCCAGTAGACCTCCTGGTCTGCCAAACTTATTGTTCACCAGTTATATTTAGAAGTGATCAAACCTCTGTGTTACCACTGGGGAAGAGTCCACTGCCTCCTTTGACAGTGACCCCTGACTCTGGGATCTACCGGCCATAGGAAAATTGGGTTACAGTCACAGCAGTCTGCGCTTTTGAGGGCAGGACTACCATCCCTTATCTTCCCTGTCTGTGTTCACCATGTAAGGCGTGGTGTTAACTGGCAAAGAAAATGCTGAATTGCCCCCATGTGCATGAAAAAAAAAAGCTTTCTGCATGTCAGGACCAGTTACATTTTGTTCAAAGAAAACAAACCTACTTTGAGAGTTTGTTTTTTAAACAAAGAACGTTTGGTAAGCAAGCCTTGGTGGCAGCTCCCATCCCAGCAGGGAAGTCCCCACCAGGGAAGTCTAAATAGAGTGGATAATTCCCCATCAGGAAGATAGAGCTCATGAACTCCGCTCCATTGGTCACACATCTAGGTAAACTAAGGCCCGAAGAGCCTGATTTAGAGTTTGTCAGACAAGGCACTTCATTGTAAATGTCACACAGTACTCTATCTACCATGCCCTGGGCCTACTCACCTCATTAGGAGAGGAAAATAACCTACAATTTCCATTGATGGAGCCTTTGATTCTATCAGTGGAAAGATTCTACTAATGGTCAGATAGAGTAGAGGTCTTAGAGAGGAAGGGAATTACACTGTCTGCTTTACTTGTGGTGGGCGGTGTGATGTCCTTTCTTTTGACAGTTAAAACCTGGCAGTGAGGAGTAGAATAAAAATATAACCAGATCCTGGGAGAAAACTCCCAAAGTGTGGGGGTTATGTGTTTCTTGTTTTTCAAAAAGAAAACTTCCACTTTTAGAATTTGTTTTTCACAAACAAAAACATGTCAAAGATTTTGTGGACAGCCACCAAAACCAATAGCAACCATCCACCACAGTGATTCCTTTCGACGTACAGAGATGATCAATAAAAGTGTTTTGCCATGTAGGATAATCTATTTTTATACATTCGATAAGTCACCACTGAAGTGTGCCTTGTAGGTCCACAGGGCAGGATGAATAATATATAAAACACGGCATGGTGCAAATTGTGACTAGCATTCCCTCACTGTGAATAAATATCAAAATATGTTTTCACCATGTAGGTAAGGCTGGGTTTTCCATGAACAGACATAGTTAAAAATCCTTCATTTAGATCTTTGTTTTAGGGAAATGTTAGAAAAATTATTTAATGCTATTTTCCACTTAGTTTCAAAAATCAAAGTATAGTGGACTAGATTTTTGATAATATTATTGGAAACCCATTTTGTGTTGCCTGTGAGGAAAACTCTTTTAGAGCTACTTTGAATCTGAGTCCACTCATTCCTGGCTGGGAGCTAATTGCTCTGTTGCCAAAAGACAATGGCTTAGCTGTTGGCTTAGGGGGGAAGGTGTGTTGTGTAAAGTCACCACCTAATAGTGGTTAGAAATCTAGGAGGGGGAAATGATCAGTTAGCAGAAAAAAGAGCAGCCTTTATATACCTTGTCATAACTTGGCTGTGACAAAGGGGGGATGGCAGTAACTGCTCTCATTCATTCCCAGAGTCACCTTCTCTTGTTTTGGTTCCAATGCCAGCAGGAGGTAAACATCTTTTTAAATTTCTGGCAGTGAGGAAGACACCTCCTCTTGAAAGGTGAAAAGTTAGGGGATGGAAGAAGGGGTTAATCATCTTGGGTTTCAAACATCTGGGAACGTTTTGCAAACAGGCAGTGCTGAAAAAGGTGGCAGGGAATTTGTGAGATAATAGTTATTATTGACTGGGGGAATACTGCTATCCCTGGCTGGTTCACAGTATACGATTGATATCACACCACTACTTCCTCAAAATACTCCTGGACCAAGGAAGAAAACACCTGAAAAAGAACAACCTGGAATAAGGAACTTAGGAACTCATTACTCCTGTTGTCACCTATGGACTGGGACTCTTCTTCAAGGTGCAAGTGGTTGGTCTCCTGTTTGCATGCTTCAGGGACACAAAGGGCCGATGGACAAGGCCCAGCTAACTATTGCTGAAGTCCTGGCAGGTGAGGGACCTTGTGCCTCTTGCCCAAAAGCCTGCTCTGAGGACCGGATAGATACAGGAGAGACCAGGGTGTTGCTTGTCCAGAAAGTGAATTAAGGGGGCACTTAGTCATTTGTTTGCTACTTTCTGAGAACCAGAATAAGATGCTGTGGGATCCTTAAAGAGGTAGCACCACAACCAGGCAAGAAAACCTGGTCAACGTAGAGATTTTTGCTTTGCTGAAGACTGGTTCAGCAAAACTTAATATTCATGTTTTGTGGCCCCATGAAGCCCTAGGGATAGCATTCAACCATGCACCACAAGAAGATTATGAGAACCCAAAAAAGTTACCTTGTTTGAAGATAAAATATTGGACCGGGCTCTGACCTGGAGGCAGCAAATCTTTTCCAGCAGTAAGGGGAGCTTGGACGCTACAAAAATCCACCTTTGTTGTGCTAAAGGTTTTTGACACAGAAACAACATCTTCAGATGGCATATCTGACCCTGAGAGACCTTTGCCAGCTTGCCTGGGACATTGCCTCCCGGAAGACTTTAGCCACAGAAAAGTGACTATATTCAAGTTAATATTTTTACTGAGCTGACCCACTGGGAATATTCAATCCCCTCTCCATTGCTGTTGGTTTAAAATCATAGCTAGGTCCCAGTCCATCCTAAACTGATATTTTCAATGATGCTTTTATTTTGTTCAAGGAGCTTTTTGCTTTACAACTTTTAAATTCCATTACTCTGTTTTCCCTTACCCTGTGTTATCATTTTGGTGTCTTTTGGCTAAGTACATTTTTCTCTATTCTCCCAAATTGGCTTGCAAAGTGTATGATTTTGTTTTCTTGACTTGAAAATTGTCTTATCTGCTTGAACGTAACACACATTTCTCTGGGGAATCTCCAGGAGTTTGAGCAGAGACTCTGAAATAATAACTGTGTTTTAGAGAGACGCGTTGTCAGTTTGAGCAGCTTGGTGGGGGCTGTCAGGACTAGCAGGACCAGGTGACATAGCGGTAAAGGCTGCCATTGTTAACATACCTGTTTTGCGTTAGGCGGCACTTCAACGGACTCCACGGTGTCCCGCACAGTGGGACACACTGTCAGTTTGAGCAGCTTGGTTGGGGCTGTCAGGACCATCAGGATAAGGTGCCATAGCGGCAAAGGCCGCCATCGTTACACACCTGTTTTGCGCTTGGAGGCCCTTCAAAGGACTCCACAGTGTCCCGACAGGGTCAAGAGCAGGCCCATCTGTGCCGGCCCGGGGCCAGACGTGGCTGGGCTCTACTCACGCTCTGTCACCTGGTAAGTTCATTTATACCTAGTACCTTATCATTCTTGCTGATTGAGAGAATTGACATGGGTAAATGTAAGGCAGGTGGCGGCCCTGTGGGGATACTGCGGGGATACCGGTCTCAACATGTCCAACTACCACCATTGACAATATGTTCGAGCGAGCAATGGTTATTATTTTTAAAGGAGATCATATTGACTGAACGGAGAATGTCATTGGAACAAGGTCTTAATTATGAGTCTTCCTCTGAGGCTATGTCATATAGAGGGATAATTGAAAGTGCACACACAGTTGAGCTGTTGTATTGTACACAGCCCTTGGCTTCAGATGCTGCTATGGAAATGGAAGTAGCTGGCAATGGTTTAGATGATGCTCAGATGGTGGCAAATCCAGTCAGGAGCTGTCCTGAAACAGAACCCACTGTAAAACATAGGAAACCTCTTAGGAGAGACTCAGCTGGGAGCAATGCACACTGTGCAAACCATCAAAGTCAGCTATCCTCATAGGGCTTTAAGCAGTATAACACCCAGGCGACACAGACTGATTTTGAAGTATCTTTAGTTAAGAGCATGCCTGATTTTGACTCCCTCTGTGTGAGGCTTAGTGCAACCTTGGAGGAAAAATTGTCTCAAATACAGATCCAACTGCAGGGTATTGAAAAGAACATAGCCGACTCATATGCTAAAGTGTCCCTAATGGAGTCCAAAATGATGGGAACTGTTAACAGTGTTAGATCCCTTCCTTGTATTGGCTATGATGCTGTGCAATCAGATACAGACGAAAGCAGCCTCCCTAATAACCCCACAGGATCCACCTCCATGATAGCAGTTGGTGCACAGAGAGGGCTGGTCAGGCCTCTCAAGAGGGAATTAGGGGTTGGCCCCACTTTAGAAAGTAATTGCAGTCAGGGTCTGGTAAAAAGCAAAGATTGTCTGGATTTACCACCAGCTTCCTGCCCTTCTGTTGTGGTATTGGTAGGGGTTCCTCCTCTTAAAGCTACTCAAACTGAACCCTCAACAGAACTTTGTAATAAGTGTGCGGACTGGATAGGTGAACATAAGCACTTCAACTTGAACAATATCCACGAGCTAATAATGGCCCCAAGAGTGGGGTGTTTGCGGCATTCCAAAAAAGTTATTGTTGGGGGCTGCATCGTAATAAACTTTAGGAAGCCCTTCTATGCTAAAAAAAACTGCTAAAATCGCAGGAAGAATTAAGCCCCAGTGAGATGGGGATTAGTGCTATCCCTCTTGAGTATTTCTACAGGCCTGATATAGTGGCAGACCATAGGAGTAGTAGCAGCATTCAATCACCCTTCCAGCAATCTGATAATAGGTTCTCCCCTTTGAATAGGTTAGATGACTAAGACTGACTGGCAGGTAGTGTGGCTGATGATACACAGGTTGCGCCAGATATTTTAGCACCACACGCAGTTTTGCTAGATCATGTTGCTATTGCAGCCCTAAAAATCCCATGGGGGCTAGCGATATAATATTAAGGGTATTGAGCTGGAATGTAGCTGGTTTTCACTTTAAGATCTTAGATCCAGATTGGGCAATTTTTATAAGAAGATATGATGTTATTATGTTCCAGGAAACATGGGGACCTTGTGACCTGTGATTTGACGGCTTTGAATGTTTTAGTATATCAGCTACCCCATCTCGCTCAGGATGGGCTGTAGGTGGTCTGTCAATTTGTGTGAATCTTTCTGTTGGGGGGCATGCGAAAGCTATTGAAACCAATAGCAAGAGTTTTCAGGCTCTTGAATTGAAGAAGGAAGCGATATTGTATTTTAATAACTTTTATAATAAAGATTTTAGTGATGCCTTGAATTCAAAATTTCAGAACCTATTGAATTAAGTTCATCTCTACAAAACAGGGTTAGCATTGAGGGGAAGCTGGCAGGATACCGTATAATGGGTGATTTTAATGTCAAAGTAGGCATTCATGCTAAGCCCTCGAGGGACTTAATAGAAACAGTTAATGACCTCATGGTGTCTCTGGGAGTCGCAGATTCTCGAGGGGTGGAGCTATTGAACTATCTGGCAGCCTATGAACTTAATAGTGTGATTGAGGTGGCCTTGTTAGGCACTCTCCTGGTTCGAACGTTTAGGGGCTGAGGATGATCCTCGATAATTGATTACATCTTTATATCAGGGAACTTGGAAGACCTATTGCTGTATGGTAAGGTTGTTCCCTCTACTTTGGGAGATCATAACCTGATACAACAAGCTTTTACATTACCTGCTAGACCCAATTTCAGACAGGAGAGTGCTATTATTACAATCCAGCCAGCCACTGATGACTTGCGCCTTTTTTCGAGGGTGGCGGACCCTGGGCGTCTTTTTAGGGATATGGTAGGGGAAAATCTTAATTTGGTAGAGGTCTGTTTCTCTGAAAGTAGTGCAAACACAAACATTATTAATGCCTTCCCCAAGTTGTGTAAATGCATCAAAGAAAAGTTGATGCACCCTCTACATGTAGGTAGTACTTCGCCTGGGTGGTTTGATCAGGAATGTAGAAGGGCAAACCACTATCTGCGTAAGGTGTTGGTATACCAACCCAGGGACTGGGTAGAGGTGGCTTTTAGGTGGAAGGCTTACAGGCAAGATGTAAATAAGAGGAAGGTGGAAGTATTTTAGTTTCACTATGATTCCCTGGGCTCGGTGGCCTCCAAGAAGGATAGAAAGCTTTTTTGGGATGCAGTGAATAACATGAAACGTTTAAGTCAGAGAGTGCCTTCAGATAGCAGTCATGTTTCCAGTGAGGCTTGGGAATCTCACTTTGCAAATATTGCAATACCGCCCCTCAAGCCACAAAGTGGGTTTACAACTGCACGTAATTTGAGTGGGCTTGCAGTAACTGTGGATGAGGTCCATGAGGCAATCACCCAGAGTCTAGGGGTAAGGCTTCTAGACCTGACAGTGTTCCAATTGACTTAATAAAGTTAGTCCCTGAGTTTTGGGCTCCTCTGTTGGTGATTATTTTTAACAGCTTAACCCATAGCCCCCTACCATGTTTCTGTCTACTTCTATAATAATTTAAAAAAAATAAAAAGGGAACATTTCCAATCAAGCTGTTAAATTGATACATCAGTAAAGATTCTAGGTAGAGTCTTGTTCAATAGGATAAGGGCATGGTCTGATGAGAAGTCTATTTTGTAAACCTGCCAGAAAGGGTTTAGATAGCATATTGGTACCTTAGAACAGTGTTTAAGTTTGTCTTTGGTGATCGGAAAATATACGATTGGCAAATGCTCTCCTTTGCTCCTGGTTTTTATGGATTCAACCTCAGCTTTTGATTGTGTGAACTGTTCTAAGCTGTAGTCAAATCTTGTAATCTGTGGGCTGGACGAAACACTAGTCCATTTTCTCTCCTACTTGCATATGGATGTAAAGGTCAGGTTTAGATTTAATAAGAACCGGGAAGTGACAAACCACATAGAGGTTCACCGAGGAGTGAGACAAGGATGTGTTGTTGCCCCACTTTTATTCATCTTATATGTAAACAATCTTTATCCCTTTTTAAAAAAACATATCCCTGGACATCCCAACTGTTATTGGTTCATCGTTGCCATTGTTATTAGCTGCTGATGATGCTGTTTTGATAGCTCGTACCCCCAATGCACTCTGTCTTTTAGTCAAAGCATTTGTAGATTTTATAGGATATCTCGACCTATTGACTAATCTTAATACATCTTATATTATGGCCTGTGGTTTTAAGAAAGAACATTTGCTCCCACCATGAAAGTTGTTTCCATGCACTAGCACTACCCCTGTTTAGGGGTGTTATTTGCAAACACAAGCAGTTGGGATCCGCATATTGCTCATAGCTGGGTGAAATTAGCTAAGGTAACTTCCTCTCTGTTTAGCCTACCCCAGCCCAAGGGTGGAGATGCTCTCGTCCCCCTCTTAGAAATATATAACACACAACGTTTAGCCTCTGTAACATACAGAGCAGGGGTATGGGGTTTTCAGAAACGCACTGCGATTCAACTACAGGAGAATAGGTTTTTGTAGGAGGGTAGGAGCTGCTCCAATCTCTTCCCCTAGTGTGATCTGTCATAGAGAATAGGATCTCCGCTTCATGAAGGATTATATCGCCACTTGACCGTCCTTGTTATGGCTCGCAGTTTGAAGAATAAAGATGCAAGTCTCACAAGGGATATCATAAAGAACTGCCTAAGCTGTGACAAGGGTATGGCAATTCCTTGGCTATCCTATGTGGCATCATGTTTGCATAAGTCAGGTTTTTAAGATGTTTTTAGGGACCTGAGGCTGTCTCCAATGTTAATAAATAACAACTATATTGGGCATTACATAATCTGAGGGCTACTGAAAGATTGACCTCAGAGAGAGAAAATCCCAGAGTATCTTGACTCCATTATGTCATATTAGATGGCCGGGCACATGAAAAGACCGATGGGTTGATGGGAGTGGAGCCTGCTATTTTGTCTTAGGGCTGGGAAGATGAATTATTTGTTCAGTTTTCCCTTTCGTTAATATAATGTTGGTCTTGCATGCACACCCTGCCCATGTGACGGGAGGTCTGGGCAAACAATGTTGCACTTTACATTCTTCTGTAAATATTATTTAATGTATACTAGGCTTTTTTTATACCCATTGTAAAGAAACGTGAGATCAACAATTATAAGGATGCTTTTAAGACTTTGGTTGTGCTGGCCGATGTAGAGGTAATTGTTCATATTGGAGCCTTTTTGACAGCCGCAGTGTGTGCCCGTTGTTGTATGAACATGGACTGAGGTTTTTTGTACTCTATGTTTGTATAGTAATCAACTGTTATATGCTATTTTAAACTGTTTCATGAATTATTTTCAGTGATTTTTCTTGATTTTTAAAGACACTATTTATTACACTGGATCTGTATTAGTGTGATACTTTAATGAATACTTGGGGGGTGATTCTGAGACTGGCGGGTGGCGGAGGCCGCCCGCCAGTCTTCCCCCGACAAAATACCGCTCCGCGGTCGCAAGACCGCTGAGGGTATTTTGAGATTTGCCCTGGGCTGGCGGGTGGCCGCCAAAAGGCCGCCCGCCAGCCCAGGGCAAATCTACCTTCCCACGAGGACGCCGGCTCAGAATTGAGCCGGCGTAGTGGGAAGGTGCGACGGGTGCTGTTGCACCCGTCGCGTATTTCAGTGTCTGCTTTGCAGACACTGAAATACTACGTGGGGCCCTCTTGCGGGGGCCTCTGCAGTGCCCATGCCATTGGCATGGGCACTGCAGGGGCCCCCAGGGGCCCCGTGGCACCCCCTACCGCCATCCTGTTCCTGGCGGGAGACCCGCCAGGAACAGGATAGCGGTAGGGGGTGTCAGAATCCACATGGCGGCGGAGCGCGCTCCGCCGCCATGGAGGATTCCCCCGAGCAGCGGAAAGTCGGCGGGTTTCCGTTTCTGACCGCGGCTGAACCGCCGCTGTCAGAATGCTCGAGGGAGCACCACCAGCCTGCTGGCGGTGCTCCCGTGGTCGGTGACCGCCAGGGTCAGAATGACCCCCTTGGTATTCAAATAAAGTTTAATTGAATTGAAAAAAAAATAAAGAATTGAATTGAACTGTGTTTTAGCCTATCGAGGTTGTGAGCACCCATTCCTAAAATAATAGCTCAATTTCGAACAGAAAAAATGAAAAAGTCGCATGCATTTAGATAAATGCTCTTTCCAATGAATAATAATATGTGAATAGTAGGTATGTTAACAGGAAGTTGTTATATATGTAGAGAAGTAATGGTTTGTCTCTTGGTTACTGTGAAGTTTCAATGAGTTTGAGCCTGCTAATGATATTTGTATGGATCTATGTATTGAAGGATTTTAGTACTTTAGTACGTGTTTGGTGAGCTGGGTTGTTAATCGTCCAGTGCTTGGCCTAAGGAGACTTCTTTCAATGCTACATGGCTAGCAAATAAATAGTTAATCCATAATGTTGTTTGATTGATGTTAACTGTATGTTTAAGCTAACTTTATATGCATGTGTCTTTGATATATGTTGGTGTGGGACAGGGAGATTGCAGTTGAGTTGGAAGCACTTTGCCAGCTATGTGGCTTTGGAGTCATGTTGCTTGCATGAGGGTGTCAGTCAGTCTATCTAGCATTTTCTGTTTGAGGAATGCAATTACAAGGTGTAGTGCAGTGGCTGCTTTTGGATATAAAGCTGTCCAATATTAGCAGATTGGGGAATATTGTATCCTTCATTGTTATGAGGTCTGTCTATTCTGTAGTGATTGAATCGTTCTGAGGTGTGTTTTCGATATGGATGTGTAGCAAATCACAGGCATCAGACTGAAGTGTCAGACAGGCCAAAGTGGAAGAGGTCTTGACAGCTGAACAGGCAGATAGAAGAGCAAAGGAAGTGTAAAAGGCAATGAAGTGGTAGGCTGGTGGTGGGAGAGAGAGAGAGAGAGAGAGAGAGAAAGAAAGAAAGAGAGAGAGAGACAAGAGAGAAAGTGACAGAGAAAGAGAGCAAGAGAGTTTGTGTTTGTCTGTGTTTGTTGAACACAGAATTTCAGTGTGTTAAAAAATGCCCCTGATAAAAACTGGTCTAGATATATTCAAAAGGGCTTTTCTGCTTTCCTAGTTTCACCTACAAACCCTTACAAGGAGGATTTGGCTGATCAATATTCACTTGCCACATATGCCTAAAAAGAATGATGGGGTTCTTATTACTATTTGGCTATAGAGTTGTATGCTTCCAAAAAAAAAAAAAAAAAACATTAATTGTTACATCGTTCATCAGTCCTTACAAACACTTCTCTAGTACACGGTGTGTTTATTTTCCAAAATTCCATTAGGGGTTAGATATTGTGTCAATCATTTGTATGGCCTTTGTAGTTCACCCTCTGCGTATAATGCTGGGAGCCTCTGTTCCAAGGCTTTTTACTCTGTACATGGACAAATAAAGGGATTGAAAAAGCCTCCAGCACTATTTGCCAATGCCCCAGCAATACACACCAACAGCAAAACGTGTGCTGGCTACACAGACTACAAAGGTTAGGTGAATGACTGTAATAACCGATGGAATTTAGGAAAATTCACTTTACGTGTACTACAGAGGTAGCACAAATTACGGGTCTCGGTATTTGTGTTTCCAAGATGTCAGAGAATTAAAAGTTACCAACATTATGATAGGCCCAGGTGAATCCCACGAGGATTACATGTATTCCTCCCTTACTGCATTCAGACTACAGCTATCTGCTTCTCCCTAACTGAGGCATTTACATGCGGGGCATACAATCTGAACAGGGACGGGGGGACTCACGTTGGGACTGAGAGGTAACACAACCCTTACTTTCCGCAGAAATTTGATTTCTGGTACAGCAGAGGTGTCAGAAATTAAGTAAGACTGAATCTTAAGAAGGACCATCTCCTGGGACTCACTTTGCTTAGGCCACCAGACTGTAGAACATCACCCTACTTACATACCCACTTTTTAAAGTTTTCTTATCTTCTAGTCTGAAACATGCCACAAATATATTATATACTCAAAAGCTAATGCAAAGTGTTTCAGGTGAATACGTCTTCTTTATATTTAGAATGCCATGCCAAATCTGTCAATTTAAAAATAGGAAGGTAACAAGAATTAAACCATTGAAGAAGAAATGTATGGAACAGGTGGAGGGATACATGAGAGAGCCAATTAAACATCAGAAAAAGTAACAGCTGTCAGCCCCCTCTTGTAGGGCCCCAGGGCAGACAGACACTACTGGGGCCCAACTGTGGTAGTTGAGGTTGTTTGCCCCAGGTATCCATGGGCCTTAGTAGTGTGAGGGGCACAAGCTCAGAACTCAACAATTACCTAACAGACACAGTAATTTAAATGTCTAACCAAGCTTAAAAGAAAGTACTTTTTAATTTCACACTAGGGCTAAATAATACACGATTCAATCTAGTATACAGGAAAAAGACTGATTATGATTCCCCAATACACCATTCAATCTAGTATAGAGGAAAATGATTCTGGTCATGATTCCCCCATTGTGACGCTACACCTGCTGATCACCACCTTGCACTATCTCCTCCCGCGTGAAGCATTGGTGAGCTTAGCCCACAGCAGATATAGAAGATACATAAGTGAATCTCAGGTGCAGATTCTGGTGCCCCATAAGTCAAATGAGTAATCAGTTCATGTGTATCACGTATTCTTTCTTACTTACCCATGGTCATGTAGTGTGTTGGAAGGTAGTACTTTAGGGTCTAAAACTCGTCCAATGTGGATCCAGAATCATAGTCTTCTATCAATAGGTGGAGCTCCACAGAACTTGGAGGCAGTCCATAGAAGCAGGGGAGGAGTCCAGATGTGGCCCATGTCTCTTTTAACATTGCCAAATGGCTTCAGTCCAGCACCGATTGGTGCCTGAGCACTTCTCTGCTGGTGCAGGTCTGCTGCCATGGCCCCATCCAGCCAGTGAGATAGCTAGATCGCTGCTTGTGATGTTGGCTGATGTCAAATGTGCTACAGGCTATGGCTGAGCCGATATAACTAACAAGGTAGTTGCATCCCAGACCAGACTGATAAGTTCATTGAGGCAGTTACAGCCCTGCCTGGGCGAGCACAATTGCCGAAGGTAGTTGCAGCCCCAATCTGGTTAAAACAATCACTAAGGCAGTTGTAACCCTGACTGAGCAGATACAGTCACTATGGCAGTTCTAGCCCCAACCAGGAGAACATAATTACTATGGTAGTCGCAGCCCCCAGCATGTGTCAATATATATTTTTCCTGCTTTCCACCAGGAATCTTCTGAAACACTGAGAGATCCTCTTCAACACAGGACACTCCTTGCTTTTCTCTCCAGAAGTAAGCGTTCTCTAGATGTCCCTCTATCTAAGTCCATACTGGCTTTGCCAGGACAGTCTCTTCTCCGGCAAGGCCATGCAAACTCGCCCTCTTTGCAGCCAGACTTTCTTCTAGTCTCTAGTCAGAGCCTCCAGAAGAATGTGTAGACTTCAGGGGATGTCCCTTCACCTCTGGATAACTGACTGTCTGGCAGGCACCCCCCAGCAGTCCTTCAAATACTCTGCAAAGCACTCCCTCTTTAGTCATGAAGGACTTGGAACTGGAACCAAGTGGGGTGATTTGGGTCTCACCTTTATACATATCTGATAGACAAAGGATCTGGAGCCATTCTCTCAAACATCAGAATGAGTTTGGTGTGGTTGTCTTTTTGGGGTGGTTGTCTTTCAAGTACCGTTTCAAGCAGATCTCTCAGCATAGCTTTTGTGCAAAGTGCTGCTTTTACAGCAGGTAGCAGTGGGGCTGTCTCCAAACCGCCACACTCACCATATAGACAAAATTAAATGTGAGGTTTTTGCACACGTTTGTCATTAGCCTCTTTGAAGGAATAAATAAAAAAATGCAAACCTAGACCTAGAAATGTTCTCACTTTGCACAACAGAAATTACAGTTTCACCCATGATCCCTGTCTCAACGAATTGGCAGTGTATAGTAAGAACTAATCAGCAGTTCCTTGCTAACAAAAGTCCTCATAGAACTTCTAAATGCAGCTTTGTCTCCATCCTCTGGCTTCAGTGTCTGGATCTCCACCTTCAGTCACAGGATTTCAGGTAGTTCACTGTATGGGAAAGTTTCTTCATCCTCTATCTTGTGCCATGCCTACCCAGCATATTCAAAGTAGATCTCACTGGCTTCAGTTCACAGACTCACATACACAAAGAGTCAAACTACTGCCAATGTGCTGCATGCACACTAAAAACATACATGTATGCAACATACACACAAGGTGTCAGAGCAAGGCCTAAGCATTCACATAACAGGAGAACTTCACACAATGGGTGACTGTAGTCCACACTCTCACTGAAAGAGGTAAAAAGGTCTTGTAACTCTATCAGTCTCAAAATATGGTATTTTGCCCCCACTGCTCTACGTGCTATTCCCATTAAAAGGACAGTAATTATCTATCATTAAGAAGACCAGTTTGTTGAACCCCTCCAAGTCACAGGGTAGGTCCAGGACCTCACACAGTCCGAAAAGGCCTAGGCCAACGTGCTTACATTTAGATAAGAGTGGAGGATAGGGCCAAAACAAAAGTCAGGATACAAGATATACATACAGTTGGACATTTAGGGCAGAAGACATGCTCAAAGTCCATGCAGGACACAATCTTGTCCGAACAAGGATGCAGAAGAATTAGTATTCTGAATTGTTAAATATATCTGCTGGTGGTGATGTATAAAATCGTTGCTACTGCGGTGATTATTGAGTTCTATAAACAACTTTTTGTTAGTGGTCAAACACACTCACAGACCTTAAATGAATTCTGAAACTTGAAAGAGAATAGTGTCATTGTTAATTTGCCTGTCTCAATTCTAACGTCGTATGCATGATCCCAACGAGTTGTACCCATCTCTGTAAACCACATGGCTTACCAACGCTGTTCATAAGCACATTTTGAGAGATGGCGTGGCCCACCCCTTACAAGAAAACATTCATGGTTGGAGTATAGACAGAAGTAGGCCCCAGAAGAGGTTACTTATATTTCAGAGCTCTAGGACAGACACTTTGGTCCATATTTATACTTTTTTAGGGCCGCATTTGCGTAATTTTGTGACGCAAAAGCGGCGCAAACTTGCAAAATACAATTGTATTTTGTAATTTTGTGCTGTTTTTGCGTCAAAAAGCGGTGCAAATGCGGCGCTAAAAACGTATAAATATGGGCCTTAGTCCTTCTACATCTTGCACTCCATTAAGTCTTCTGGACACTTAGTGGACTCACTGTGCACATATATGACATGAAGAAGTTGGAGTTGTCCTAGTCTACTCGTTGTTTAAATCTGTTGCTTCCTATCCACAGCTACCTCCTCTGCAAGATTTGTACTTCTTTACTATATTTTAATTTACAGATTTTACACAGCCATTCCAATGTGATGCGACCTCTCATATACATTAAATTCCGTAATCTGCCCCCCTTTTCTTTTAGCTACAATTTCGCTCTCATTGTGCTCCATATCCATGTATGTTGGAACCTTCTGCTGTAAAGTATAGCAGCACCAAGGCCCCAGCTGTATTCTTTTTATGCCAGAGAGTGCAAAGAGCTTGAGGAGTTCCACCTCACTATTTGATAGTATGTAAGAAGAATAGAAAACAGAGAGACAGTGTGTTGGCAAAGTCCATTTGGGATGCGTGTCACGTGGGAATTGGAACAATCTCAGGTTCCTCTTAAATCTGAGAATGCAAGCATCAAACATTCAGTAGCATCAATGCCCTGTTTCATATATTGACTCAACCCTGCTAAATAACTTGCTTTCTGCTCTATGAATTCAGTATATTTGGGCTACAGTTTAGACAAATTTTAAAACAGTGGAGTGGATTCTCTTTCCCATGCTGCTTTGCAGATGAGATGGTGGCTCCTGAACTTTAGCCATATAGAGTTGTCTGTACTTCAAGAGTGACAGAAAAGATCCTGGAATCGCCATTTAACTCAAAATTCAAATACTTCTTACTGTCGCTAGCATTACATCTTTGCTGAACAGAACCGACAGTTTCTCATCTGTCACGGCTTCCAAACAGTAAATAAACAATGTCAATTTTAGAATGTAAGTGCATGGCGAAAATCGTAGCCCGTTCATACATAGAATTAAGCTGTGCCCTGGTATATTTGAAAGAAACAAATCCATTAATTAATTTAAACTCTGAAAAGTTGAGTGAGAGGCTATTCAGGAGCAAATAGTCTTAACCATGTGTCAGGACCTTATAATGTCTGAAATCCACACCTGTAAGTTTATTAGCTAGCATGGGTGCAAAATAAAAATAAAAATCGAAGTTTCGAACTTCGTTTGTGAGGTCCATTTTGAGATGAACAAATGTTGACGCTTTTATTTGCTTATACAAAAAAAATCCTTAGTAACATCAAAATAACTAACTGTATTTTTCTCTGTATTCTCAATGGAGTAAATAAGTTTCCGAGTCGAGTAACCTTTTCCCAGTATCCAATGTATGTAAGGGGGGCATTCCCACATTTTTCAGGGTCTTCACATCTCTTTCCCACTGAGAAATGTGATTTTCTTCTGTTCTGAACATGATAGAGGGCCTGATTTATACGGGCTGATTTTAGAGCCCGTAGCGCCACCTTACCACTGACATAGCGTCATTTTGTTTACGCTAAAGCGGCGCTAAAGTGCCATTTTACCCACACCATATTTGTAAATTGGCACAATGCATGCATTGCGCCACTTCGTAAACCCTTGCGCCACATTATGCCTGTGCCAGGCATAATGTATGCAAGGAGGCATCTCCCCATCAGGGGGGGCGAAAAAATGGCACAAGGAAATCTAAGAGATTTTCTTGCGCCATTTTTTGGCACTTTTAATGCCTTCTCGGAGCAAGTTTAAAAGGTGGTATACCATTATTTATAATGGGCCCGTATGTAATCTGCAGGAGTAGCGCCAACATTCTGACGATACTCCTCCAGAGCACATAAATAGTGTATAAAAAATTACGCTATTGCCCCCTATCCTGAGTCATGGTGTGCCGTATTTTAAATATGGCACACACATGGTGGTGGTGGTTGGGGCGCGCTAAAGGGCGCAAGGAAAGTGGCGCTGCTCTAGGTGCAGTACCACTTTTCTTAAATCTGCCCCTCAGTTTGTAAGCCAGTTTATTTCATCACAACATGACAGATGTCCGACCCACCTTATCACATTGTACATAAAGCTGATGAGCTATCCGTGACAGAGAGGATGAGATATCCATTATGTTAATGGTGTAGCATGCTTGTCAAATTCTAAATCAGGACTTAAATCTCTGACGTTTTTTCAGGGTTTGAATGGGTCAGGGAAAAAGTTTGTGAATACACACAAACAAGTGTGTTTGCGGGAGATGCACAAACATGTTCATCCCTACCCTGGGAAACCCACTTTCCACCTCTGGAAATAGATTTGCTCAGACAAGAATAGCGGTTATCCAAGATTAATGAACAGAGAATCTAGATTTCATTAAGGACAAGAAGGCTAACATTATTCATAAACTTTTTAATTGCCACTCCTGCACCACCTTTAAAGAGCCTTCAAATAAAACAAATCCAAACTAGAATCAGAACTCTGTAGGCCTCTCTAAGAAATCTTGTCCTCTTTTAAATGCTGCTTCTGTTGAGACATGTACTGCATTAAATGATCTTTTTATAATCTGAATGTAAAAAGATATTGGCCCTCATTATGAAATTGGCGATAAGTACTGAATACTGCTGCGCTGACTGCCGCCAACATAACACGTGGTTGAAGACATCCGTCCGCCAGATTATGACACATAGACACAAAACCGACAGAAAACAGCCACAACCACAAATCCGCCAGACCCACTGAACGTGCTAAACTGTCAGTACTACCACCCATACCGTTACACCTCTAATACAACGCCCTCCAAATAATGACTCACGAATCACCACAGCGGACAATCAACGGTGGTAAACCAATGGCGGAGCACACTGCCGCTGTGGAAATGGCCACCCAAATACAAAAAAAGACAACATTGGCTAGAACCAAAAACCCACACCTGACACAAATACACACACCCCACACACCCACCAACAGCACTATAAAACATACCCCCACATCACCCACAATCCTTTGCAAACACGAGAAGACTGCTACACTGTGCCACACCAATCCTAAAGAGAACTGCACACACATATCACAACTACCCATTTATCTGTCACGCACCACACACCCCACCACTTCACACATCACCCTCTACACAACATACACACAACACCCATGTCCCCACAAAGGCACCACTGTTTCACCAATGAGGAATTGCGGGTCATGGTTGAGGAAATAGTCAGGGTAGAGCCGCAACTGTTTGGAGCACAGGTCCAGCAGATTTCCATTGCTAGGAAGATGGAGCTATAGCGGAGGATCGTGGACAGGGTGAACGCCGTGGGACTACATCCACGCACAAGGGACGACATAAGGAAGAGGTGGAAAGACCTACGGGGAAGGTGAGTTCAATTGCAGCAAGGCACCAGCTCACCATCAGAAAGATTGGTGGTGGACCACCCCTTCCTCCCCCACAGTTGACAGCATGGGAGGAGCAGGTTTTGGCAATCCTGCATCCTGAAGGACTTACTGGAGTACCGGACACTGGTGAGTCAACACTCACTACCTATCACCCCCATACCTGCAGGCCACCATAACCCCTCACCCTGACTCCCATAACCCTACTCCATCTCACACAGTACACCACCCCAATCACCACACCTAAATGGCAACCCTTGCATGCCATACCCACTGCATGCACATCCCTTCCAGCCCTGCACGCACACCCACCCACCACCAATGCATGCACAGCATGGAGAACTAACAATCCCACAATCCATCTCAATACACAACCAAAGGTGGCAGAACATAAGCCATAACAGTGGGTAAGCTAGTAATGCTGAATATGTCATAGACATGTAACATAATACACCACTTACATCCCCACAGCTGCCCCAGCCAATGTCAGCAGCGAGGAGGTGCCATGGCTACCTAGTTCCCCACCAGAAGATGCCCCCAGTGGTGACAGCAACTCAGGAGCTCTGGATCTGGATGAACTCCCTGGCCCATCTGGGACCACTGGTCAGTCGGCCAACTCATCCCACAGTCAGTCCACCACAGAGCCCCGTCTCAGAATCTAACACCACAGCAGCCAGCCAACCCCCCACACCTCTGTCCCCAGGACACATCAATCAGTAGTGTGCCCACCTTTACAGGGATCCGAGTCGACACTACACAGACAAGACAATGAAGGTCCTGGTGTCAGTGGGAGTGGGCACACCATTCAGGGGAAACAGGCACAGGGGGCCAGGGACACTTGGCGGACAGCTGTGCACCAGGGGGAGGACAGGCCCAGGGAACCGACTGCCCAGGAGGCACTCACAAATGTCCTGGGGGCATACCAACGATCCCAGGACAGGATGGGTCAGGTGAACATCATCATGCAGGAGAACCAGCGGCTGAAGGGGGTACACCACCAGGATGTCATGCAGCAGTTGCAGGGCCTAAATGCCAACATGGCCTCCACTGTAGGGGTTCTGGGTGACATGGCTAACACCATGTCGGAGGACAGAGCACACCAGCGGGCCACTACCACTAGCCACTCCACCAAGCAGCCGTCAACATCTGTTGCATCTAGTGGACAGGAGGCCCTGCCACAGGACCCATAGGCCACCAGCACCCCTTCCCCTGCAGAAGGTGAACTACTCCGCAAACATTACCTGCAACCCAGACAGACACCTGCCAAGACCAAGACCACCGCCAGGAAATGAGCCCCTCCTGAATGTCTCCCTTGTGTTCAACTGTGACACCTTGTCCACCTTGAGCTGCCATTGCTCCCCTTCCTATGGCCCCTTGGACACTGGACCTGTGCAACAAACAGACAGGCCCACTACACTAGACTTTTACCAACCATCACTCCACTCTATTGCAATTTGCATTGTATAGCAGAATAATTAATAAACACCCTTGGACACAATTTGAGTAACAGTGCTTTTTCTGAAGTAAATGCACAATGTTTTGAACTGTATTGAACTGCATGATCCTGTGCAAATGTCCAGCAATATATTGATCCATCCTACACATGTGTCTGTACACGTCACAGCATTACATTGTTGTAACCACACCAAAAACTCCAAAATGGGAAGGCATAGGTGACAGTCAGTTTGGATGCAAAGGTAGTGACTGGCATCATGCAACAGCCACACAGCACAACACTTAAAAGGAGAAATGTTTAGTACAACAGTCTTACCTGAGTGTCATTGGAAGTACTACTGTACCATATGTGTCCTGTTGACCACATCCTCCTCCTCACTGTCAAACTCAGTGCCCACTGCTGCCACAGGTGCACTGCACCACCCTCCTCCTGCAGATAGGGCACATGGCATATGAGGGCCAAGTTGTGTAACATGCAGCACACAAAACAATCTTGCAGACCTTCTCAGGGGAGTAGCATAGGAATCCACCTGTCAGATGGAGGCACCTGAACCTGGCCTTCAGGAGACCAAAGGTCCATTCAATAATCATCCTGGTACGCCCATGAGCATCATTGTACCTATTCTCAACCCCTGTTCTTGGATTCCTAACAGGGGTCAAGAGCCAGGACAGGTTTGGGTAGCTGGAATCACCTGCAAGAAGTGAGGTACACACATTAGCCATGCACAATGGAACGGGTATGACTCCTGAAGGCATACACTGACATACATTGGGTGGGGACTTAGGCTCACCTATAAGCCACACTCTGTTGTGCCATCAGCTGTGGGACGCTACCATTCCTCAGGACAAAGGTATCATGCACCGACCAAGGATACTTGGCAGTGACGTGGGAGAAGTACTGGTCAGCAAGGCACACCATCTGGACATTGAGTTAGTGGAAACTCTTCCTATTCCTGTACACCTCTTCATTGGTCGGGGGGGACTAAGGCAATATGGGTCCCATCAATGGCCCAATAACATGTGGTGTATGTCCCATTGCATAGAATCCAGCCTTCATAGTGGGCAATTCATCTTCTTGGGGTATGCGATGTAGCTGCACATGTGTTTGAGCAAGGCTGTCAAAACCCTTGCAAGCACAATCGAGAACATTGGCTGTGACATTCCTGCAGCCAAGCCCACTGTCACCTGGAAAGAGCCTGTTGGCAGGAAATGGAGCACTGATAGTACCTGCACAAGAGGGAGTATTACTGTGGTGCAACACATGGCAGGTAGCAGATCAGGCTCCCATTGTGCACACAGCTCTGTGATTGTGCCCTGGTCCAGACGATAGGTGAGTATTATGCGCCTGTCCTCCAGTGTAGCCAAGTTCACAAGGGGCCTGTACATGGGTGCTTGCCTTCTCCTCCTCCTATTCCTCTGCAGTGGTTAGTACCTAAGGGACCCTAAAGTAAGCAGGTAGTGACAACAGGAACTATGGACACACTACATCAGTGTACACAGAGCATGTTTGTGTATTGGACACTAAAATTGTCTAGGTGTGTGCATTCCACACCAATGACACATTTTAAGATCAGTAAATGTATACTAGCATTAGAAAATGGCAACCGCCTGTCCTCTATGCAGGGACAGGTGGAAGTGACCCCACTCTGCTAGCATTAGGCGTCATGGTGGGAGGCGGTCTGCATCGCCATGGTATTCCTCATTGGTTAACATGGGGCTCTATGGAGTACAGGAACCAATGATAATCAACGGCATGGTGAAAGTGTACACCGCCGCTGACGTGACCTCCATTTTCTGTCTATTACTTCACTTGATTCCTGACTTTCCACAGGACCACATCTCCACTGCGTGTGCTGCTGTGACCTGTGTCTGGAACCTGCCATGGTGTGTTTAACAGGGGAAAGGGCCCCAGCCTTCACGTTGGAGGAGTTGGAGAGGCTAGTGGATGGGGCCCTACCCCTGTATGGGCCATTGAATGGGCCTCCAGACCAACAGGTGAGTGAGTACATTATGGGTACGTTGCATGCGACACGGCTGCATGTAGATGTGTGTGTGTGTGTGCTGGCAGTATATCATTTGGGGTGGGTATGGCTGGTGGTAGTGTTAATGCAGTGGTACGAGTCATGTGTGTGCCTGATGAGGGGAAAATGCAGTATGCAGGCCATATGTGTGGCAGGCTGCACTGTCTGGTTCATGGTATCCCTCTGTCTGTGTTTCGGCTGCAGGTCAGCGCCTATCAGAAGAAGGGGTTGTGGTGTGCCATCGCCAAAGACGTGCAGACCCTGGGGGTCCATAGCAGGCGGAGCACCCACTGCAGGAAATGGTGGGAGGACCTGAGATGCTGGGTCCGTAAGACCACGGAGGCCCAGCTGGGACGGCCTCCCAACAAGGAAGGGGTCCCCGTTGGAACCTGACCCCCCCTGATGACCCGCATACTGGCGGTGGCCTACCCAGAGCTGGATGGGTGCTTGAGGGCATCACAGCAGCCACAAGGGGGTGAATACAGTGTGTGTGACAACCTTCTTTGTTGTCTGGCATGGGATTTGGGTGCAGAGTTCTAGTCAGTGGATGCCCCAATATGCCAGCTTAGACATTACAGCGTGGTCCAGATTAGGTATTTGGGGTGTAATGCATATTTTAGATGGCTAGGAAGATGGCTTTCCATGTCAGACAGGGCTTAATTTGTCCCAATTGATGTGCAGATGGCAGTGTTCAGCTCATACCTCCTGTGGTACCTAGCCAATTGAATGCCAGTGTGGCCCATACTGCCCATTGTTAGTCCCTGTGTGTGATAGTGATGTGTATGCCATCTGTGCTGTTGTTGCTGTGATCGACCCTGTGCTCCTTTTCTTCCCCTCCGCTATCATTTTGTCATCCTGCTCATGTGTGCATTAGCATTATCTGGCGAAGGAGCAGGAGCACCGGTGAGTGAGGGAGCTGCAGCCCAGGGGACCCAGGAGACAGAGTCCACCGACGCCAAGGGGACCAGTGGGATGGAGGATGAGCACAACGGGGGGGACAGGAGCTGATTCAACTGACTCTGATACCTCCTCCAATGGGAGCTCCGTGTTGGTGGCGGACCCCTCAGGGACCACCCCAGCTACAGGTTTAACCGCCACCCCCGTATCAGCACCCCCCTTCCCACCAAGTTGCCCGTGCCCGCTCACCCAGGAGGGTGGGCGTCTCCTTTGCCCCAGGCACCTCAGGCCCTGCCCCAGTCAGCCCTGCTGCTGTTAGTGAGGAGGCTATTGACCTCCTGAGATCCACCTCTGTAGGGCAGTCAACTATAGTGAATGCCAGACAGGGGCTGGCATCCCAGATGCAGCAATACAATGCATTTCTGGAGGGCAATCATGGTAGCTAGGAGGCCATCCACATGTCCTGTTTAACCTCCCCCACCCTGTCTGCCCCCTCCAAAGACACACAAACACTCGCACTTAGACCCCCAACAGTCATCCGCCTCACACACGCACACTGTCCATGCACCTGCACCCAAGTCCAGCATACCTCCTTCTCCTACAACCATTCCCTATACCTCCACTCCCATAACCCGCCCCATTGGTCCTTAGAAGCTTTTCCTTTCCTGCCTTGACCACTTCCCTCCCTCTCCCCTGTCCTGTCCCGATAGAAAGGTCCCACCCCCCCAATCCAGTACCTCCAGATCCAAGTCTAGCCCTTTTCCACCCCCAAAGACTTCAGCTGCCCACAAGGGGCACATGAGTGCAACTCCAGCCCCCTGCCCCAAGCCCAGTCCTCTGCCCCCAAAACGGAAAGGTGAAGTGCCACCCCCTCCCAAACCCAAACCCAATGACCCCTCTCCCAAAATGAAGTGCCCCCTATTCCCCCCACCCTCTGAGGTGCCTGCCTATTTTCAACATGTTGCCCCTGCACAGTGGAGTCCCGATGTTGTCAGGAGTCAAGTTGGGGCTTGGATATTGCCCTGTGGGCTTACTCAGACTTTGAACTGGGCGCTGGCCCTGCATGTGAATATGCATTGATGTATATTTTTTGGACTTGCGCTCTTCATCCTACTGTATTACAGTGATTGGAGCAATGGTATGTGTCCTTGCTTTCTTTGCTCCTGGGTTCTGTTGCTGTCGTTTGACTTTGCAGATGGTTCTGTGTGTGTGTGTATGATGTGTGTTGTGCGAGTGTGTTTGTCATTCCCCCTCCCTCCCTGCTTCCCTTGTGTTCTAGGCGGCTGTACTCACCGTCAACGTCTTCATCAGCGTTGGTGTTCCAGGACGGCCATGGCGTGGTACAGCATCAGAAAGACATGCAGTTCAGGGTCCATGGTGGTTGCTGACTCTTCTGTGTCCCTGGAGGTGAGTGTCTCCTTTTATATGATGTGTTTCTGCCAGGCTTTTGGTGGCGGTGGTCCCGCCCCTGTTTTAGCTTCATTTTATGGTTCATGTTTTTATTCACATTTTATTCATGTTATCAAGCATGCATTTTAGTAATGTTTTTTTTATACATTTTTTCAGTTTGCTTTTATTCCTAGAAAGCAAGGAACACGCTGCTCGTTTAATCAGCCTTTGCACTACATATAATCAAGGCCAAGGCTGTGGAGTGAGGTACACAATATGCTAACTGGTGTTGGCTATCAAGGAGAAAGCTTCTATCACCAAGACACAGGATTACATCATAACTGTATACTCAATGTGGTATGAATAATATATAAACCATGCATTGATCCATGTCGGATAGATGGCATTCCAGCCACTATGATCTCTTGGACGCATGTTGTGTGACGCACAGCTTGGTTGGAGCTGATATGCCAGCTCCCTGAGAGGACTGCCATCCACACAACAGGTTCATTCCTGATATTCTATCCAGGAGCCCCATCCCTTATCGGGCTAGACAGAGGGTTACAACCACTATGCTTGCTCTCAGAAATGCTTAGGACCATTATGCTATCAGAAATAGACATAGGGTTAGGTAGGAACCTCTAGAACATCTAGGACTACATATATCACAGTTGGATTGTTTATCTTTTTTTACCATGTTTGTAATGCTGATTACCCTGCTTTGTTTTATCTGCCTAATTATCACAGCTCACTCTTTATATACCAGATTGTGATTGTTTAAATCAATGTATTGAAAATGTATCTTGCATCTTTGTCTCGCCTCAGCATGCATGAATAACTGAGTGAAAGGGGTATGATCTGTTTTTATGGCCTCCCTGTGGAAGTCAGAATGTCATGTCCAGGTTGCCATAATCACCTTTTACCATGATGGGTTTGGTGTTTTGCACCAAACTTAATGCAATGTATTAACAGAGTTATTTTGTTTACGATGTATTAGAACATGAACACACACAAAACGTATTAATGTTGAACTTATGATTTGAATGTTATATGTGCCCTTTGATATAAATTAATGTGCCATTTTAATTCACTGTGCTCAGCCTAAATGACGCATGCAAGGCCTTGTTTCCTGACTTTCCAGATAAATGTTTAGTCATTCTTGTTAACATGAACTTTCCTTTCAGACTTCCTTCCCAAGAAATGCTAGCTTGGTAATAGATGCTCTTTTGTTTCACATATTTTGAGCCTGAGAAACTAGCCTTGAGCTTAGTACATTCAGGAACTGTGGAAGTAAATGACTACATTTGATTCAATCTGTGTGGATGATCTAAGATGGACGCCTTTTCTCATGATGGACTTGGGAATCTTCACTGACATTGCAGTTCCATGTTGCATGACTGTATATAATTGGACAATTACACCTTCTACATCATGTTGAGTGATGGCTGTGCAAACCATCTTGCACTATGAAATTGAATACACAATTCCCAGCTGGATTTGCAGCATTCTTCTTGTCTTCCCTTCAGGAGCAGACCCCTTGAACTCTGAGAGGTGTAGTCCTCTCTACCCTTGCCCCTTCTTTGAAATGCTTTGCTGACACTTAGAAACCCATAGAAGAAGACTCTTGACCAAACTTCTGACATACTGAGGCTTCGCCTTTTTACCTACTTTTGCCAACTTTGGTTAGTCACCTCTTGCCTCAGATGTATTTTTCCAAATTATTTTTGACCTTTTTCTTTTGTACTTTTTGCCTACATGTTCAGCCCAGCACATGGTAACTTTTGACTTGCTAATCTGTAGAGTTTCCCCTTGCCCTACTTGGCTAAACATAGATGACTTTTGAATTGCCTTAATGCTTAAAATTACTGAAGATTGTTTGTTTGAACTGAACAGCACTTGTTTTTCAATTCACCAGGTTATTTTGTTGCTGTTTGTGTTTTCATTGTTGACTTTTTAGTTCATTTGATGTTTGTTTGTTTAAATATTTTCTTTTGCCTTGGTGTATCCTTGGTTACTTCATATCTTTCTAAGTTTGTCTTGACAATTGTCTACATGACTTAGAGTCTGACTTTTAATAAAACCCCTTAATCTTATTTCAGACTGGAGTTTTCCTTGTGTGGCCACATGGGTCATACTGTCACTCTACATTGATTTGTGAAAATGTTGATGCCTTATGTCTCCATACCCTTATGCTGGGTGAAAAGATTTATTGACCTTGTTTAAACCATAATCATGAGCAGGAAAATGCTTCAGCAGGTGGAAGCAGTGTTTCCCCATACAGGACCTCAAGATAAAAATAGAATTATCACAATGTGCATGCCACTGGGATGGTACCCTTAATAGATAATTGTGCTACATGGGGCATAGTTTCTGCTGCAATATATACCATAACTCATGGTACACCATCTCTTGCAGTTTTATTGAAGGTGATACAACAAACTCAAAATGAATGTGGGACTGCCCCTACCCTATACTTGGGGTGAAAATAATGGGTAATTTTGCCACAGTAGCGTCAGTTATTTTAGGAAATAATAAAGGGGAAGGAGCAGGTTGGTGGTACTTCAATGGCTCACACAGATTCCTTTAAGAGATCAGTAACGTGAGCTACCAAAAATAATTTCCGAGACTAATACTTGTATGGGTTGTGATAACTTGGGGGCCAGACCAAACAAACCACAGCTCTAAGGAAATCCAGAAAAGGATAATAGCAAGCAAACACAAGAGTATTCTAAAAAACACTGGGATAGACAAAAATCTAATAAAGATAAAGTAAAATCAAAGGGAGAATCCCCGCAGCTGAAGAGCTCTGAAAAACGTTACAACCAACGTAACCATGATAATTCAAAACAACCTGACAAGTTTCAGTCTACTGAAACAAAAACCCCAAGTAAAAAAGAATAAGCTTGTGGGAATTTCAGAAAAATATGCCACACATACTGAGAACGTTACTGTGGAACAGGACCTGGGCAGTGACAGTGTTCGACAGCGTAATAAGCCGCTAGTCACAATAGTTCACCAGATGTGAAAGCAACAAACTACTATCTAGAAGTAGAAACCACAGACAGGCGAGTTGCCCCTCCAGACCAAGTGCATAAATTGAACATTCGAACTGGGAGAGGCAAACTACACACATTTAAAGAACTTTTTTTCTGGGAAAGATTAACATTAAGCTATGACATTCTCTTGGCAGAGAAAGATTGGCCACTGGAGTATGGTAGCTCACTACCAAATGCGAAAGATGTGAATTTACTGTCTTTCTCCGCCCTCGTCCAGAACAAGTAAAACAAGCCTATGCTGCAGATTGGGCTCTTGCACAGGCACAACCACTGTACCGCATCCATGAGGGCTAGGATAAGGACTCCCCTTTCATGAAATACCCGTAAGGTCCAGCCCACATGTACAACCACAGTACCCTATAAAACATGAAGCAAAAGCTCCTGTGTGTGACATCCTCTGACAGCTTGAATACCTCTGTATCTCCTATGAATAGCCCTTTGTTACCTGTAGCTAAGCCGGACCCTTTATATAAAATAGCCATAGATTACAGGCATTTAAATAGTCATATGCACACCTTTGCAATACAAAATTCACACAGTACAGCACTAATGAACAATATTGCCTGCAGAAAATAGAAAAAATCCTTGGATATTTCCAATGTTTTTTTCTGCCAAAATATAGCACCTGAAGGCAGGGATCTGGCTGCCTTCTCCACATTCAAATATCAGTGTTGATTTTACTGTCTCCCCCAAGGGTATAAGAAAAGTCCAGGACTCTTCTCTGCCCATGTGACATCAATATTGCATGACATTGATCCAGAGGCATTGCCCTTTGTAGTGACATATCTGGTAGATGATGCCTTAAACACACACCTTACCAGAGTAGATTGCATTGTATTAGGATTTTCTGAACATGGCTACAAATTTAACTTTAACAAAACAAAAATTGCTTTCCTCAGTGTCCTGTTCCTAAGATACGAGTTATGAAGGGAAGAGTCTGGCATCACACTTCCTTGAGAAGTGTGCACAATTACAACAACCAAATCCCATTAAAAACTACAATTCTTGCAAGAATTTTTCTATTTTGGCAGAACACACATACCTAATTGCGCACAACTCATAAAACCACTATATGACCTAATTCGTCCCGATTTTTCTAGTGAACATTGGACACCAGAACACTCTCAAATACTGAGATCACTGCAGACTAACATGCTTGAAGCAAAACACCTACACGTGTGAAAATAACACAAATCTGGTCATCTTGCTAATTCTGGGTGCTATTGGCTTTACCTATGTCACATTCAACGAGGGTGACACAGTACCAATTGCATGTAAATAGCATTTATATTCCAATGCTGAAATGCATTTGCATCCACTGAAAAAATACTGACTGCAGTTCAGATGCCTATCATTAAGGAAAGACCACTAGCTCAGGGGAAATGCATCATCGCGGTAACCCTAGTCCCAGCCTTAGATGCTGTCACAAAGGCTAGCATTCAAAATGAAAAAGCCTTACATCCACAATGAATGCATAGGGTCAATTCCCTGACTGCCATTGATGTAGACTATGGGCCTGATTTTGAGTTTGGTGGAGGGGGTTACACCATCACAAACATGAGGGATATCACGTCTACTGCATTACTGTCCTGTTATAGCTCATGGAGACTGTAATACGAAGGACAGGATATTCATCACATTTGTGGCAGAGTAACCCTTCCGCCAAACTCTAAATCAGGCCCTATGTTGTTTACCATAAATGGCAAACTCAAGAGTTTCTCCAATACAAATTGGAGTACCCCATGCCCACTAACATTATGCCTCCTGTTTAGTATAAATATATTATTTACACGAATGGTTCAGCCCATCCTGCTGTAGGCACTAAACACCAATACTCTGTGGCTTGCGCAGGAGTTTGAGTGACTTCAAAAGTGCTTTGAAAGTGTGTCTTGCTAAGCAACAAGTACTTCCTACAGACCTGAATCTACTGATGTTCCCGTGGAGGGTTCATTCCTGGTGTTCTCCTATGTGAACATGGTTGCTTTATGACACCTTCTATGAGCCACTTTACAGGGACATTAATACTACGGCTCTAGGACTCCTTTATGCTGATTCATCTACTATGGCCATGGCACGGAATGCTATCTTCTTGGCTGCTGCTGAGGCCTTGGATCATGTTTGTTCCTTCAACCTCCTGGATGCGGGGTCCATCTCGACTGATGACCTTTTTAATGACCTCATGTTGACCTCCGATGACTTTTAATTTGACACTGCTTTAAATTTAAATTCTGAACAATTCTGAACTTTTAATTAGATACTTTTTGATCAGTGTGCTCCTTTTGTCACAGAGCACATTTTAAGGCATTTTTAGTTCTATTTTAGATGGACTGTGGAATGTGTACTTGTTCGAAATGGGGTTTCTGGTTGGCTAGGGTATGCACCTAAGCAAGGCAGAACCCACCCGCTCTAGTCAGGTCAAGGGAGTTACACAACCAAGATAACCCCTGCTCACCCCCTTGCTAGCTTGGCACAAGCAGTGAGGCCCAACACACACAACACACGGGACGCACTATCTCCACCACAAAGGAAACATAACACCAAGTTATATAAAAATAAACTGTATTGTACACAACATCATTAGACCGAACACAACATGTCAGTAATACCCTGCTACCTAAGCAGTTGTCAGAACGTTACACAGTACTGTTTTCCTGCAGAAATCAGCAGTAGTCACAATTAACAGACAGGTTACTCATTCTTCTGCAACACAAGTAGTAGTCAGGAAAAACATTACCACAATAATGTACATGTCACAAGACCCTCATAAATGCCCAGACCAGGAACATTAGGAAACACTTGGCAAGTCATAAACACAGTTTAGCATAAATGCCTATAACAGGAGCACTAGCAAGCATCTGGCACATCATAAAAAGAAACAGGTTAGCATAAGATTTCCAGCATGCACTTAAAGGGAACATTAGAAATAAATGGCAAGTCAGGCTCAGAAACATACCAGTCGTAATGCCCACAATGCACATGTTGCCCTTGAAATGTACCTGTCTTTTTATGTTGTGGGCACCGCCAGTGCCACGAGAAAGAAAAGGGGGCCCTCGGTGCTCCTCTATGCCAAAACGGGGTCCGTATTATGGTTGGGGGCAGTGGGGCGGCACACACCCCCCTCTGATTTTCTACAGGGGCCCCTTCTGGGGCCCACGCCCAAAAGCAGGTGCCTACAATCTCTGTGCCATGCCCAAGACCACAACCAGCTCTCTGGGGGGGCAAAGCAGTAACAAAAAGGGGCCCAAAACACTACTGGAGCATTCACGCTCCTAGAGCAGTCACCGGGGAAGAGGTATCCACCTTCGCCCCCTGTGTCCTGCTTCTCCGGTCCCCCCTCCTAGTCTGGGGAGACTGTGCACCACTTCCCTGCTGGGCCAGACCTCCAATGAGGTTTTCCTACCACCCGTAGAAGGGGAGAGGCTCTTGCTATCTTTCACACCTCAGGGACCACTCATCTCCCCCCAAGCACACTCCGGGGATGTTGCGGACGCTGAGAGTAGGAGCGACCTCCATTGAGGTCACCTTTCCTCCTGGGGCTGCTCTCCCACACTCGCCCACACCCGACCTGGTGCGCAAAAAGTTTCAGTTATCCCCGGGACGCAGCCGTGATTTTCTCAAAAGTGTGTGCTCACTGGTGCCCCAAGAGTTCTCGGTTCAGTGCTCGTCACCCTGGGGGCACGCATGGAGCGTACGGTCTGTTCTGTTTTCCCATGCCCCGGGGGCACCTGAAGGAGAGAGTTTCAGATGCAACCTGATTTTACAGATGGCCTGGGTCGTGGCGGTGATTACTTTTCCTCAGCAGCAGCGATGCGCTTACAAGGCGCACGGGGGATCAAAATAACGCGTTTTTCCCGGCGCTAGATTCATAAGAAGAAAGCGCTGCTCCAGGCGCTATGCAATTAAAATGAAGCGCTCCTCCTGTGCTTCAAGCAGACAATGGCAGGAGACAATGGCCGCATCACGCAGCCCCTGGGGGACACAAAGGTGGAGCACAGGGTGGCAGGGCCTGGCAACAGGCCTTTACAAGGGGGATGCAGCCAGTGGCAGTTCCTTCTAAAGACCCAACAGGTCACAGGTCAGCACAACAGCAGCAGTCCAAGGCAGTTTCTGGTGAGTCCCTCAAGCAGCATTCTGTGTCCAGTTCCAAGTATGTTTCTTGTCTGTAGGTGTTTCACATTGTGGGGAAAAATCCCCTGTACGTATACTCAGTTTTGCAAAGGTTTAAGAAAGAGGGGGAGAGGAGGTTCCAACCAGTCACAACCGGTTCTGGGAGTGTTCCCTCTCTCCTCCAGCACAGGCTCCAGACATCAGTTGAGGGTAAACAAGCCTGTTGTGTGAGGCCAGGGCACAGCCTTTACAGATGCAAGTATGCCCTGCCTCCCCTTCTCTCAGTCCAGGAAGGCCATTCAAAATGCAGATGCACCTCTGTGGCACCTCCACCCTCCCCAAAAAGTATGCACAAAGCCCAACTGCCACTCTGCCCAGATGTGGATTGGAGTCAAGCTGGAAAACACCAGTCATAAGCACAGAGAAATGCTCACTTTCTAGAAGTGGCATTTCTATAATGGTAATAACAAATTACCTACATCAGTAAGCAGCATTTCTCACTATCATTACAACCATACCAAACATGCCTACGCTACCCCTCATAAATCAGACAATACCCCCTAGACATAAGGCAGGGCACTTCCAATACAATCCTATGAGAAGGCAGCACTCACAGCAGTGAGAAACCAAATAGGCTGTTTGTCACCACCAGGACAAGTCATACAACCATGCACATGTCCTGCCTTCTACATACATAGCACCCTGCCCATAGGGCTAGCTAGGGCCTACCTTAGGGGTAACTTACATGTTGTAAAAGGGGAGTTGTGGGCCTGGCAAGTAAATTTAGATGCCAGGTCCCTATGGCAAAAAACTGCACATGTAGGCCCTGCGCTAGCAGGCCTTAGACAGGTTTGAAAGGCTACTTCTCTGGGTGGCGCAAGCAGCGCTGCAGGCCTACTAGTAGCATTTAATTTACAGGCCCTGGGTATAGGGATACCACTGTACAAGGGACTTACAGGTAAATTAATTGTGCCAATTAGGTATAAGCCAATCATACCAACTTTAGAAAAGAGAGCACATGCACTTTAGCACTGATCAGCAGCGGTAAAGTGCTCATAGTCCCAGAGTCAACAACAAGAGGTCAGGAAAAATAGAAGGAAGAAGGCAAAAAGTCTGGGGATGAACCTGCACAAAGGGCCAGGTCCAACAGTACTCCATTGTACAGACAAGGGGAGGGTGGTGTGAGGACCCGTTTCAGACCCAGGTTGGTCACCCATGTTTTTGCTTAGTTTTACGGTTCAAGTTTTTATTCAATTTTATTAATGTTTGCAAGGCTTCTTTCATAGTAATGGATTTTTTATACATTTTATCAGTTTGCTTTTATTTTAGGAAAGCAAGGAACACACCCTCATTTAATCAGCCTTTGCCCCATATATAATCAGTACTTCTTGTCCAAGGCTATGGAGCGAGGAACACAATATGCTAATTAGTGTTGCCTGTCCAGGAGATAGCTTCTATTGCTAAGACACAGCATTACATCAGAACTATATTCCCAATGTGGTATGATTTAGTATATAAATAATGCATCGGCCCATGTAGGGTAGATTGCATTCTGGCCACGACAATCCCAGCAACGCATTCTGTGTGACATGCAGCTTGGTTGACACTGATCTGCCAGCTCCCTGAAAGAATTGCCACACAACAGGTTGATTCCTGATACTCAATCCAGGTATGGAGCTTGGTTAATTCCTTTGGTTGGGCCGGGCACAGGGTTACAACAACTTTGTTCTCAGAAATACTTACGATAGAAAGGTTGGAAAAAGCTAAACCAAGATTAGCTTTTT
Organism: Pleurodeles waltl; assembly: GCF_031143425.1. NCBI lineage: Eukaryota > Metazoa > Chordata > Amphibia > Caudata > Salamandridae > Pleurodeles > Pleurodeles waltl. The sequence goes on along the minus strand of NC_090437.1, from coordinate 777,575,295 downwards.
GGCCCCTTAGATTGTTAGATTACACATATAATGTGCAATATTTGTCAGGGTCCAAGAACAGAGTTGCAGATGTTTTAAATACAACCCCACTAGGTGTGAGTAGTGTGTAGACAGACTAGTAGGATATGTGTGTTTGGCTGACATTAAAGATAATATAGGTGTGATCACCAAAGATCAGTGGATGAATGAATATGATGTGGTTACAGTTTTGATTGAGTCAAAGAATGTCTGCCTAATGGTTGGCCCCAGAAGAAATATTTAGATAGGGACACAAGACCCTTTTGGAAGTTACATGATGAATTGTCCTGGGAAAAGGATGGATTTTTACTAACAGGAATGAGAATAGTACCGCTGTCAGGTCTAAGGAGAAAAGTGTTGGAAATATCTCATGAGGGACTCCCGGCATTGTCAAACATAAGAGGAAAATTAAATTGCATTATTGGTGGTTAAGACTTGGTGGTTGAAAGGTTAGTGCACAAGTGTGTAGAGTACTTGAATGCAGATAAAAGTTTAGTAACTTTTAGACCGCCTCTGTCTCCGAAATCAAAGTCACAAGGAAAGAGTGTATGAGTGTTGCATAATTCACCCTGCATGGGGCCCTTATTACCTAATATTTAGTGTCACACCTACAGCTGTGTGTTGAAAATAAGCACTACATTGTAGATTGAGCATGATTTGGCTTTATCAGAATGGTCGCAGAATGGAGATCTTTTTGCGTGTTTTTTCACTTTTTGGAGATTTTTTTCATCTTTTTTACATTACAATTTGTCTTTTATTTTTTCTCTTTTCTTTTGTTCTTCTCCTTTCCTCACCCTGTGCCTTTTTTCTTTTCTTTTGTATCCCCTCCCCCTCTTTTTTCTGCATGCTACAGGTTTCTTTATTGATTTATGTACATCCATCCGTAGTAAAAATAGGTGTGTTTGACCACTGACTTTGTGTTTCACCACTGTGCATATTAGTTGTTCAGTGTTCACCAGTTGTAGATTACATTTTGTATTCAGTTTAGCTGCCTATTGGCTTTATCATGGCGTTTGACATTGCAGTTGAGCTGTGTTTTTCCACATGGTAAACTAAGCTTGCTTCTTCGTATTTCTCTCCCCGAACACGAACAGGTTATGATAAGAACGTACATATTTTTTGTTTTCTTTAGTGTTTAGGGAACAGGTCGGCCTCGGAAGGAAAGCCTTGAAAGGCTGGCCAGTTTTCAAAGTTTTTCTTCCAACTCTGACCTACAGTAGCCAGCATGGTTGAATATTTCCATCTGAGAAGGGAGGGCCTTTCAGAAGGCTCTTTCCATGATTGTTTAAGCTATAAAAGAGGTGGCCATGCTCAGTAGCGAGGGAATTTCCGAGACCTCGGTCAGGATTGGACGTCAAATGCCTGACATTTTCCCGTGAGGGTGAGGATCTCTTTCTCGCAGTTGAACAGGGGTCGTCTTCTTGCTGGCATGAGAAAGATGAAGCATCTGGCAGGCCCTACGGTGATGAATTTTTACTTTATCCTTTGCTTTGCAATTATGCTATAATATAATCACATATATTTGCTGTGTAATTGCAGTTGAGAATCACTTTGATATATTTTCCTTTCATTGCTGTGACTATTTTTAAACGTGTGCCTTCCACCTACTAATCGCCTTCATTTTGTTTAGGAACCTCGTGGTGAAATAATTAATAAATGTCTTCTTTAAACTAAGAAATGCACTCCAGAGATTTTTGTCAGCTCGGTCATTAGTGAAAGCAAAACACCATCCCAGGCATCCATCCCGTCGACCTTAACACTCTGACACTATTGACCATATTTACATCGAATATTGGTGTAGGAGTGTTTATTATACATAGTTGTGACTTTGATTTCCTAAATTCTTTCTTTTTTGTCACTATTTTTGCCTCTGTAAATGATTTTTGATGCCTGTGTAGTGAGCCCTGAAGAGGTAGGTACCCTTACACAACTTTTTTTAATGTACTTCCCAATAAATGTGATTTTAACAGTTGATTCAACACCACCTAGGCATTATTATTTTGCCACCAGTGTATTACTTACTTTATTGCTAGTTTGGGACCTCTGTTCCTTAAAATGGATCAAGGTGAGTTGGTGAAATATATCGTTGTTTTGGTTGCCTTATTTTCTAAATGGCCTGAAATAAAAGTAGGGGCAAGAATAGGTTTTACTACTATTGTAAAATTCCTTTATGATTTGTTCCAGCAAGAAGGAATACTGCAAACCTGCTGTTAATGTCTGAACTGCTTCTGATGATGTTGCTTTTATCTTGACTGAACATGCTAGAAACCATCAGATTACACAAAAAACTGCTTACATATGAAACAAAAGTGGTCACATCGGTGTAGCTTTACTAGAGGGCACTTGGAGTGTCTTTAATGTCCCTAGGGGTTGTATACTTGAGTAGATAAAATATTCTCTCATTTAGGGATAAAAGTATGTGAAATACCTTGTCATGTTACGTAATATGATGAGAAAGAATGCTAAAGTCACAGTGGTCTTGGTTAGAAGGATGTGTTAGGTTGGCCCATGTTTCTGATGAAGAAGGCTAGAACATGGACAATGATACATAAGGCCACCAACACAAAAGTCGTAAAACTGAATAGTGACTGCTAGGATAGGAGCAGAATATCTCTATTACCAAGGGAGTCAATGAAAGGAGACAGAAAACAAAAGGCAGCAGCATAGATGCAGATAGGCTAGTGTATGGAACATAAGATGATTTAATGGCCCAACAGAAGCATGGAGAGCCCAATTATTGCTACAAGTGTGAGGAAAATTGGGGGAAAAACATCTCACCCTCTTCAGTGGCAGAAACCTTAATGAAGGACCTCACATCAGACAAGAAAACTACTGAAGCAGTTGATACAAGAATGGCAGCAAGGAACAAGAAATTCAAACTGCTCAGAACATACATGAGAGGGCTTGGTGGCAGATTAGATGATGCAGATCAAAGGATCATAATATCAGAAGATAAAATAAACTAGAAGTCTAATCGCCAGTGAAAAATGGACTAGCAGCACATCCTCATTAGAAGTGGGCTAATCTGTGAGCCCCTTGCTCCTGACATAGTCTAAGTTTTAATGCTGTCTCTCATGTCACAGAAGTCATCTACATGTGACACTTTATGCATTATGTTAACCAAAGTACTAATAGTTTGACTGTAGAAAGATGCACTGAGAAGCCATTTGAAATGTGCATTCATTTTGGCTAATGTTAGAAACCCTGATGGTATCAACGGTTAATTATATGTTATAAGGATTTAACTGATATCATGTTGTAATTTAGACTCTAGACTAATAGCATTTATTGAAACAATATTGAATTTCTAATGGTTAATGATTTAAATGCATATGTAAAACTGGATAAATGCAGGTCAGCATTATACTTACTGAAATGTATTAAGAGTCAAATTGTTTAAAGTTACTGTAACATGTATATTAATAAAGAATTATGAATGTTCAATTTATAATTTATAAGTTTGTTTATTGCAACATATTAATCTAATGTACTGTATTAACTCACTTGCATTAGCCTAAGCAAGGCCTGCTAGGCCTGAATTTCGTGACTATGCAGAGAATGCTGATTCATTTCATTGAGTGGACATTCTTTCAGACTTTGTTCCCATGAGAAGACTATCTGTGGTATTAAGTCCTTATTGTTTCACACATAGAGAGTTATATAATGTAACCTTGGATGTCTAACATCCTGGACTGCAGACTAGCAAATTAAAAATGTATTTCAGTCTCTTATGTGGTGCCACATGGATGGATGTCATTCCCATGACAGACCTGGGAAATAAGGTGATTGCTTCAACTTGGAGTTGTGTGATTGTTTGCTTTTGGATGGTGCCCCATCAACATCAAATGAATTGTTGTTCTAAGCAAATCAGATTGTTGTATGAACTTTGATATGTTGTTGACCACTTTGACTTTGGTCAGAAGCTGATGCAGATTTCCACTTATAAGACAGAATCTTTGCTGATGAAGAACCGCACATGCTTAGCCCCTTGGAGAGGTATCTTCCTCTCTGCCTTTGTCCCTCTGAAATGCCATTCAGAGATTTAGAGATTTTTCCCTAACCCTTGCAGAAGACTCTTGACCAAGCGTCTGACATGCTGATGCTTTCACTTTTTACCTAGCTTTTGCCTACCTAAGTTAGTACCCTGTTGCCCCATATTTCCTTTTCCCAAATTCTTTTTGCCCTCTTTGTCCTTTTTGCATATTGCCTGCATGTGTTTCATCCGACACATGTTATCCCTTCATAATAGGGTTTTCCTTGTGCCCGGCTAAATTGAACTTGATGATTTGAATTGCATTGATGCTTGTCAAAGCTGAGCAACATTTATTTTCTGAATCTCAGATTCTCTTATTAATGCTTAGTTTTATTAATGCTAGTTTGTTTGCACTTGTTTCGTCGCCTTGGGCAACCCTTGGTGATTTTGTATCTATATAACTTTGTTTTGTGAATTGCCTACATGACACTAAGCTTGAGTTTGTAATAAATCCCTTGACTTAATTTCTGACTGGAGTTTTTCAGCTTGTTCAGCTGATGACCATGTTGTTCCTGGGTCGCTTCAACTGCTGATGCCATTGTGGTGCCAGATCTCCCTGCATTAGCAACACTAGTGCACGCAGCACCTTCAGGATCTGAGGAAGTCTATACTGCTCCTTCACTGGTGTTGCCCTTACTGGTCCTGTGTTGTAAACTATGAAAGCTTGATGGTCACAACTTCACTATTCAAAATGCAAATCTATTGGAACCTTTATGGGACACAGGTGAGATCCGAGGGATAAGGCACAGTAAAGTTTCAAGGAATACAAGGTCTAAGGAAAGATTGTGACCCATTTGATACTATTTCACAAACCTTCAAATATCATTTGAACCTAAAATGATTGTTTAGCTTGTCTGTGCCATTTCAGAAAGAGATACTTCTCATGCCACTAAACCCTCTCCAACAAAGAAGAGTGTCATCCTAAATGCTATGAAACTTCTCCACAAGACAAAAGACTCGCCATGGGTGTTTTCATCTCACTGGGCCTAATCAGAGAGATCTAGTGCTAGTGCCTCTGCATAGCAACCAAGGGGTTCACAACTCGACATACCCAATTCTCTTATGGACAAAAGATTAGCTGGAAACATTTGAGCAAATTCATATAAGCTGTCTATGCTCTCTCCGGAGTTAACAGACCTTTAATTTAACTTATCTGATACCGGTATTATCTGCACACCCTGAACTCCAGTGACAGAGTAACAGTCATTATGTCCAGTTCAGAAACCTGGCTAAGACTTTGGGTAATGAGGTTAGAGGTTACATATAGATCACCATCAAACCTGAATAACTGCTCTACACCATAATAACACAACACCCACGGTGTCTAGTCAAGACTCTGTGGTTCGTTCACTGTCCAGCTGCAGGAAGATTATCCTGTATATCCTGCATTCATACGATCAACACATGCACTCCTTATATTGAATTTCACCAACGCATGATCTTGGCTTTGTCCACTTAACATACAGCTACAAGTTTGCGCTCAGTAGGTGGTGTATACTGGTATGGATATTCAGCGTAGGTAAAAACTTGTTGACTTTCATTCGTTTTTACATCATGTTTTACAACTAAAACTTGTGTGGCTTTCGTGTAGTTTGTGTCATTAATAACAAATTAAATTATAGATTAAAAAACAGGTATATTTTGTTGTTTTAAATAACTCTTTATTGCATCAATAAAAATGTTTCAATTCCCTGTGGCCAGTGAAATGTCTTTACTACTAGAGCAGCGCAATATAGATTTCATCCTTTTCACATTATCATTGTGCAATTACACATTTATATTTGAGATTATGTTTACTGTGTGTCTTAGATAATATTAACATGTGTGAACTCATGAATGCATTAATGAAATGTAACCATGTACATGTATTCATTATTCATGTTCATATTTACACTTTAGGCTGTATTTGCAGGAGAAAATATGCATTCTTTTGGTCACATTTTGCATTTATTTGGAAAGTTATATGTGGTCATGTATAATCATGTATTCGAAATGCCAGTTGAGATGCAAAGGAAGTGACTGCCATCCTGCTACAGCCACACTGAAAACATAAATAATTAGAGGAAGGGTCAGATCGACTGTCTAACCTGTGTGTCATTGGAAGTACTGCCATATTGTTGATGTTCTGTTGTCCACATCCTCATTCTCTGCCTCCTCATCCTCACTGTCCTCAGGGTCCACTGCTGCCACAGGGACATTTCCAAACTCCTCCTCCTGCAGATAAGGTGCATATCATCTGGGGGCCAGGTTGTGCAACATGCAGCATACTACAACTATCTGGCAGACCTCCTCAAGGGAGTAGCAAAGGGATCCACCTGTCAGATGGAGGCATCTGAACCTGGCCTTCAGGAGGCCGAAGGTACTTTCTATTAACTGCCTGGTTCGCCCATGTGCATCATTATACCAATTCTCAGTCCCTGTCCTGGCATTCCTCACAGTGGTCAGGAGCAACAACAGGTTTGGGTAGCCAGAGTCACCTGCAAATATTGAGGGACAAACATTAGCCTTACACAATGGTATGGGGTATGACTCCTGAAGGCATACACTGACATACATTCGGTATGGACTCAGGCTCACCTTTTGGCCACACCCTGTGTCTCTGTAGTTGTGCCATCAAATTTGGGATGCTGCTATTCCTCAGGACAAAGGCATCATGCACTGACAGAGGATACTTGGCAGTGACGTGGGAGATGTACTGGTCCACCAGGCCCACCATTTGCACATTGAATGAGAGGAAACTCGTCCGATTCCTGAACACCTGTTCAGTGTCCGGGGGAGGGGGGGCAAATGCGATATGTGTTCTGTCAGTCGCCCCAATAATATTAGGAATATGTCCCATTGCATAGAATCCAGCCTTCACAGTGGCCAAATTTTCCACATGGGGGGAAAGCTATGTAGCTGCACATGTGTTGAGCAAGCCAGACAAAACCCTTGCCAGGACTATTGAGAACACTGGCTGTGACATTCCTGCTGCCAAGCCCACTGTCACTTGCAATGAACCAGTTGCCAGGAGATGGAGCACTGATAGAACTTGCACAAGAGGGAGGATCCCAGTGGGATGAAGGAGAGCTGATATCAGATCTGGCTCCAATTGAGTACACAGCTCTGTGATTGTGGCCCTGTCCAGTCTATAGGTCAGTATTATGTGCCTGTCCTCCAGTGTAGCCACATCCACTAGGGGTCTGTACACGGGGTCTTGTCTCCTCCTCCTATTCCTCCGCAGTGGTAGGTATCTAAGGGACACAAGAGTGAAAAGGATGTAACAAAGTGAACAATGGAACCACCACATCAGTGTAAATGAGCATGTATGTGATTGGACAATGTGAATGTCAATGTATGTATAATTTATAGCAATGACGCTGTTTCCAATTTTTAATTGTTGTCCACCACCATAAAATGGCAAGCGCCTGTCCAGTAAGTAAGGACAGGTGGAAGTGATGTAACTCCGCTGGCGTTGGGCGTCATAGCCGAAGGCGGTCTTGCACTGCCGTGCTATTCCTCATTGGCTAAAATGGGGCTCTAGGGAGTACAGTGTCCAATGTGGATCACTGACGGCGGTGATGGTGTACACCGCTGTGGACGTGACCGCCATTTTCTGTCTATAACCCCACTTGATTCCTGACTTTCCACAGGACAACACCTACACTGCGTGTGTTGCTGTGACCTGTGTCTGGATCCTGTCATGGCCCGTATGTCAGAGGAAGGGCCCCTGCCAACACTTCGGAGGAGTTAGAGCACCTGGTGGATGGGGTCCTACCCCTGTATGAACAGCTGTATGGGCCTCCAGACCAAAAGGTGAGTATACCATGGGGATGATGCATGCAACAAAGATACATGGAGATGTGTGTGCTGGCAGTGTGTCATTTGGGTGCGGGGTGTGTCTGGTGGTAGTGTACAGGCTCCATGTGATGTGTGTTTGTCAATGGAAATGGACATGGTATTTGTGGGCCATATGTGTGACTGGCTGGATTGTACGGTTAATGGTGTCCTCCTGTTTGTATGACTTCTGCAGATCAGCGCCCATCAGAAAAGTGATTGTGGCATGCCATTGCCAAGGAGGTGCAGACCCTGGGGGTCTATAGCAGGTGAAGCACCCACTGCAGGAAAAGGTGGGAGGACCTGAGACTCTGGACCTGGAAGACCGCAGAGGTCCAGCTGGGTATGGCCTCCCAACGAGGACGGGGTGCCCTTCGGAACCTGACCCCTCTGATGCCCACATACTGTTGGTGGCCTACCCACCACTGGATGGGCACTTGAGGGCAGCACAGTAGCCACAAGGGGGTGAGTACAGTGAGCGTGACAACCATTTTTGGTGGCTGGCATGGGATCCTGGTGGAGGGTTTCAGTTAGTGGGAACCCCTTAATACCAGCTCAGACATTGCTGCGTGGTCCAGCTCAAGGTAAATGGGTGTATAGCAAAATCTTGTAACCTAGCTAGGTGGCATTCCATGTCAGACAAGACTTAGTGGGTCCCAGGAGGGGTGCAGTTGGCGTTGGTTGGCTCTCATCTTGCTGTGGTACCTAGCCAATGGAATGCCATTGTGATGCATAGTGCTCAATCCTGATCCCTTTGTGTGATGGTAATGTGTATGCCATAGTGCTGTAATTGACCCAGTGCTCCCTTTCTTCCTCTCCCCCCCATTTTCTTCTGTCATCGAGTCCATGTGTGCATTAGCATCATCTTGGTAGGAGCAGGGGCACCGGTGACTGAGGGAACTGCATCCAACAGGACCCAGGAGGCAGAGTCCACTGATGCCAAGGTGATCAGTGGGACAGAGGGCGAGGGGAGCACCACGGCGGAGACAGGAGGTGACAACACTGACTCTGATTCCTCCTCCAACAGAAGCTCCCTGGTGGTGGGTGACACCTCTGGATCCACCCCAGCTACAGGTACTGACACCACCCCGTACCAGCACTGCCCTCCCACTAGCCCACCGAGTTGCCCTTGCCCACTCACCCAGGAGGGTGGGCATCTCCTTCACCCCAGACACCTCAGGCCCTGCCCCAGTGAGCACTGCTGCCCTCAGTGAGGAGGCTATTGACCTCCTGAGATCCATCTCTGCAGGGCAGTTAACCATAGTGAATGTGGGCTGCCATCCCAGATGCAGTAATGCAATGCCTACCTGGTGGGCATCCACAGTGGGTTGGCGGCCATACAGAGATCGTTTCTCTCTCTGGCCTCCTCTCTACTGGCAGCCAGTGTCCCTGTTCCTACCATCTCCCCTCCAACTACCACTTCCCAGTCCAGTCTCCTCAACCCCAACCCATCCCATGCACACATACAGACAAGCATGCACACAAAACATCACACAAGAGTAGCACAGTCAAAAGCAGGCAGCAAACTTCACACCACAAGCACTCACACAAACAACAGAAAGTTGCACACACAACAACATCCACTGTCTCCCCCTCCTCTTCCTCGTCCTCCCCTTCCTCCTCCTCCTCCTCCCCCTCACAGTCACATCCACAATTACACCTGCATGCACTGATTTAACAACCACCACCACCATCACCACATCAAGCAGCACACACACCTCACTTGCAGACACCTCCATAACATCCATCCATGCTTTCCCTTTGTCTTCTCCCACCCTGTCTGCCCCCCCTCCTAAGAGACACAAACGCAGTAAGGTAGGTTGCCGGCAAACGTGGTACGCTCTGTCTCTACTGTTCACAGAAACATACACACTCTTACGGGGAATCCTTACTTGGAACACCAGATGTTTTATTATAAAAACACTACTTTGACCCATGTACGTTAGAGGGAGATTCCAGCCAGATGACCACAACTGTATGCTGACTGCTGAATGCTTCGCTGCAACTGGTTATGTAGACTACAGCCCTCTTGCTCAGGTATGAGGGATGATGTCTTCCCAGGGGAACCTGAAGGGCAGAATTAGAGCTTAACATGTGCTCTAACATAGAAAGGTAGGAGCTATTTTAATGATTCTAGTGACAATATGGTAGCATTATTTTTATGCTTCACTCTCCTTGTCACAATTTTAATCCTGTCATGCTTCATCATTTTAGTTATTGCAGTACATGCTTTATTATCAAAGATGCAGTTACTTCAATAAAACCTTCCTGAAATATATTCTGCCTCTGATTGTCCTTGTATACTTGAGACTAATGCAACTGAGAGAAACGGATGAGATCTGAGTGACCACAATTTCCCTGAGGAGTCAATTGTGTCATGCGCTCGATTGCTCAATCATCCCTGCTCTTGGGTGGGGATGAGGCACTGCTAGTTAGCCGGAACAAAACCTGGATTAGGCCATCAGGTGTCACCTGTAGTGGGTTCAGACTCAGTCCCCCACAGTGCAAGTGATTCTGCTGCCCAAATCCAGTAGTCTCATTAGAATAATGAGAGCCTACGTGACATTCTCAGTCAGTAGAGCATGAGACTCTTAATCTCAGGGTCGTGGGTTCGAGCCCCACTTTGGGCGCCATGTCGTGTAGGCTCTCACTATTCTAATGAGACTACTGGATTTGGGACAACCATAAACACAGGACACAGGACACTCAGCTGCATCTGCATTCATCTGCATACAGATAAGTTTCCCTGGGCAGGAAGGGTGGAGGAGATCTGCTTACACTTCAAAGGACAGTGACCTGCCCTCACACAAAGGACTGATAACCCCTCACAGGGCTTCTGGCAGACAGGCCTGCATTGAAAGGGGAACTTGTGAACTTCAAAAACACTCTTTGAAGATTCCTCCGCTTCAAAGACACTTTTGGGTATATATACTGGGTCTGTGACCCCACCAAATCAAACACTTCTGGACCTACAACTGGACTCTGTCAGAGGGACTGCCTGGCTGCCCAAAGGACTCATCTGGGCTGCTTTGTTGGAAGGACTGCTGGCCTGATTGTTGCCCTGCTGACCCCTGACTCTGCTGGAAGGACTCTGCCTTCCTCGTCAAGTGTTCTTCCAGGGCTTGGATTGTTCTTGACTCCTGTTCTGAGGTCTCAGGACTGTCAAGGAAGTCACCCAAAAAAGAAAAATCCTTAGAGGCCCTGGGGATCCATTAGTGAGCAGGAGGGCAGTCCCACAAGCTCCTGGGAAACACTGGGCCCAGGGTAAGATAGTGCAGGCAGGCCAGCACGCAACCAGGTCTATGGTTATAGTGGTGTTTCTTCCTGGCAGTAGTGGAGTACCTTGGGGGAACACCGTCGGGGAGCAGCTGGCATCAGGGCAACAAGCAGAAAAGCAATCCTGTAAATCCTTTATGCCCCCCCTTAGGCAGGAGTAGGGCAACAATAGAAGAGCAGTCCAGATGAGTCCTTTGTGCAGTCCAGCAGTCCTTCTGGCAGAGGTTCAGTCCCAGTTCCAAAAGTGTTCTAAAATTCATGCCATCAGAGCCCTTGCACTTATAGTCCAGGTTCCCAGCTTCTAGAAAGTGGGAGAAGTTTCCAGACAGACCTGATGAGTCCCAAGAATTTACCTTCTCCCCTACTCTGGCTCTAGACATCAGCACGGGGTACATGAGCCCTTTTTGTGAGGGCAGGTGACAGCCTAGACAAGTGTAAAGTGTGAATGACCTCTGCCTCTCACAGTCCAGGAAGACCATTGGTATGTAGATGAGTGCAGATGTAACCCTGTCACACCTAACCCTACCTTGTGGATGGCTGCCTGGAGAGTATGCACAAAGTGGGGCTGTCACTCTGCCCTAGAGATGGATTGAAGTCAGGCTGCAAAGAACCAGAGTTATAAGCACAGAGTATTTGATGATATTTATTGATTATCATATTGTAATTGCATTGGATCAAGGACTTGTGGTGGAATCACTCTTAGCGCAGTCAAAAGGTCTATCGAACCTCTAATACGTCCTCGTATAAATTAAATTTAAAAGACCAAATAAGGACAAATGCGCTAACACCTCTACAGACTGCCTTATTGCCTTTGGCTGCCTGCGGGGCTGTGGGAAGATCCTCTGCACTTTCGTTTCTCTGTGTGAGCCAAGTTGTTGTCTAAGTATTCGTTCTTGAGACTGGCTCACCTTGCTGAAGACATCCTCTTGTCACTTCACACGCATTTCTTTACTATTGTTAGGTATATATGAGCAACAACGTTGTGAGTTCAGCATTTTACAAACTCCGCCCTCCTTTGTTAAAATGATGCCTAACGCAGGGCGGTTCTGGAGAGTCATAGATCTTATCACAACCATTTCTATATCCATTATGATCATGGCTCCTGAAAAATTTGTCAGCATGTTATCCACAATAGTGGACAACTTTCGAATTTTCAAAGAATTCAGAATAACTCCCACTGAAGGAATTATTGCTCTAAATATGTCTCCAACTATGGCAGAATATGATTCTTGCTTTTGCCTAACATGATGTAATTCAGTCATTGTAGGTACTTTATTCAAATTCTCAAGTTGATAAACCTTTGGGAAAACTATCCCCAAGTAACATGTGCCATACCATCCTCTTGGAAGACGGTAATATGCATTTGGTCCACACATGTAATAAACTCCTGGAATTGGTGGGTCTTGTCCATTTAATATGACAGTCCATTTACTCTGAAACAAAAACACATGTCTACATTCACTTGTTCCCACAAACAATGTGTCAGTTCTAGATTTAGGCCTATATACCCCAAGCTTTCCTACGTGTTGTGCATCTAAAGCTAATCTCCCTTGTGTCTTTATGTAACTAAATGCATGATCATTTCTAAATGTCATCTTTTCTAAGCCCTTTGCTAATTTCTTCTTTAATGCCTTTCTCCTGGCATCTGTCTGATCTAGGAAACTCTTTTCTATACGTGTAAGCAAGCATGTGAGATTACTTCTGTGTGCGTAAGCTGTGCCAAAGGTCAATGTAGGTTCAAAGAATCCTCTCACTAATTCTATGGTATTTTCCTTAGCTACTCTACTCAGGTACTTAATTATAGGAAAAAATGAAAACACTATGTTGTGGTTTGAATAGAAGTACCCAATGTACTCCTGGTTATATAATCTTGTCAGTAAAAGACTACAATTTATTCCAGAAGGAGGGGGCAAACTATGGTAAGTAACTCCTTCCTCCACTGATGAAGGAATCTGCATATAGACATAACGATCTCTCGCATCCATCATCTCAACATACTCATGCAACAAGCGATAGAAAACATTAGAAGAAAGATCCCCTTGGTTGCTGTCTACGTGTAAATATCTTTCATCTATCCTAAACATATCTAACTCTGTGAGTGCAATAGTTGTCTCTAAAGCAGAGGAATGGTTGGCTACAATCTTGTTAAGAAGAGTCATGCTCAACATCAACAATAGACACAATATCAGACATACTATTACCAAACCAATACCTATGTATTTACTGCACCTATTCTGCCTAGCCTGTTGGCGGTGGTTACTCATGATCTGTAAACAGTCATAAAGTGGAAGGGAAAAATTAGAACTATGCAGCAAAACAAAACAAAAATCTTCTTAAGCAGTTATGTACAGCTTTCAGTCTTTCTTCAAGGAACTTTTGTCAATAAAATGTAGCTTGTCAAAATCAATATTCTTCTGTCAAAATGAGTGTAGCAGCTTGTCAATTCAGTTGATTTGAAGTCTCTTCTGGGTTACTCTCAATAGTCTGTTTTACACTTTTCTTAGAATCACAATTTTACAAAGTTCAGTTCATTGATCTCCTTGGTGTCCCAAAATATTGACCTGGAATTTCTCAATGAAAACAAAAAGACAAAAATTCACTCTGCTATTCACTTGTGATTGCATACGCCCATTCAGGACCTGCGTATCCTCGATTTGCAAATTGCTTTCTTTTCAATCTTCGATCCCCATTTAACTCTCCATCACTCAAATCTTCTCTTCTTGTTGTGTCTATTTCTTCTTCAATTGTGGTCACTGTAACTGCTTCTTTCCTCTTGACTTGTGATTTCAGCCACTTATCTCCTTTCAGTTGACCTTTTGTCAATGCTCTTTTCAGTGTTGGACTTGTAACTTTTCTTTGTTTTGCAGGATTTTCTCTCGACGTACCCTGCAACTGTTTCAGGAAGCATCAGATCGTTTTGGCTTTGATCCGCCTCAACTCCTTCCACCTTGAGGTCTGTAGTTTGCTCTGTTTGTCTTTCAAGATCGTCTGCTGGGGGAGACCTCCTCTGACTAGACTCTCCTGCTACCTCAGTTGAGGTTGGTTCACAGTCACTCTCCTGTAGGTCTTCCACTTCGTCTCTCACTGGAGTGTTTGCACTGTTTTCAGTCTGCTCAGGTTCAGTCTCTGATTCTCCTGTTTCTTTCTCTGAGCCTGGATTATGTCTGGAAGTTGTCGGTAGTCTCAACAACTCTTCTTCACTGTCCAATGGACAGGGTACTTTCCGAGAATGGCGGGCATGAATCCAGTTCGGAACTCCAGTGCACTTCACAGCTGTAGTAGTAACCAGTACTACTTGGTATTGGCCTTTCCACCGAGGCTCCAAGCAAGTCTTCCTCACGTGTTTTCTGATCACAACCCAATCTCCCGCTCTCAGGTTGTGGCTTTGATCTTGAGACTGTTGCAGCGTGGTGGCTTCCACCTGATGAGAGAAAGAGCAAACCACATCAGCCAGACCTTTGCAGTAATCCAGCACCATATTATCTGTTATGTTCACAAGAGCATTGGCAGGAAACGCTGGCAACCTTATTGGTCGGCCCATGACGATTTCATGTGGCGACAGTCCAATTTTTCTGTCATGTGTGTTTCTCATACTCATCAGAACTAACGGCAGTGCGTCTGGCCATTTCAGATTCGTGGACGCACACTTCTTTGTAATTCTTGACTTCAAGGTACCATTCATTTGCTCAACAGGTCCTGAGGCTTCAGGGCGTTAGCTACAATGCAATTTCTGCTCAATGTTTAAAGTTAAACAAAGTAATTTAATTACTTCATTGTTGAAGTGACTTCCTCTATCCAATTCTAAAGAGACCCAAAACGAGGTTTCAGATCCCTAAATAGTAACTTCGCTACTGTAATGATTTAATTTCTTCTTCCTGTAGGGTATGCTTCAATCCAGTGACTAAAGATACAAATAATCACTAGCACATATCTCAATCCTCCACACACAGGCATCTCAATAAAATTCATCTGCATTCTGCTAAATGGGCCTCCCGTTCATCCAATGTGGCTCATATTGACCACAGTCCCTTTACCTACGTTCATCTGCAGACAGATGTTGCAATGATGGAAATTGCTTCAGCAACCTGTCTACATTTTGGATTAAACCAAAACATGTTTGAATGTGCGAATCATTGCATCTCTTCCAACAGGTGCTTGACCATGATAATATCTAGTCATTTGAGTCAACTAACTGTTTGGTAAAACCACTTGTCCCTCCCTGGACACCCATACGTCATCTTCATGCCTAACACATTTCAAATGTAGCCAATTTTTCTTTTCATCCCTGTCAACATTATCTTGAAGCACTTTCAATTCTTCCCAAGTATGTATGACATATAGTGCATAATTTGGGCACATTTCTTCTTCAGGTAAGAGTTCCCAATTGTCCTTAAAAGATATACAATTCAATGCACTAAATCTTGCAACTTGATCCACATATCCATTTCCCATGGAAAAAGAAATTCAGGTGTGCACTGCATTTCACTGCAGCAATCATTTCAGGCATTTGAAAAGCTTGCAATAAAGTCATGAATTCTTTCACCATTAGGTGGTGAACCAGAGGAGGTCAGGAAACCTCTCTGCGACCATAGCTGACCAAATCCGTACTGGCTGTTTGTATAAATAGTAACTTTAAGCTTTGCAGAGACATGGCACGCTCTCGTAAGGGCTACCAATTCAGCCACTTGTGCAGACTACATTCCTCGGAGCAAGGACGCTTTGAGTATACCCCAAATTGTGCACGTCACATATCCTGCGCTCAGTGTTCCCTTGTTATCTCTTGAACAGGAAGCATCAATAAAAATAATTTGGTCATTTTCTTCCAATCGAGTACCTCGAATATCAGGTCTCAGTTTTGTGCACAAATCAGTAACCTCTAGACATTTATGTTCAACTTCCTCAAATTTGTCAACTTCGATATTCTCTCTTGGAAGTAAAACTTCAACGGAGTGAGGGACCATAACAGTTAAAGAATGTCCCATCACAATGCTTTCACTCTGAGTGAGGCTCAGCCCAACCGCTGTAACTGTATGTAAACAGACAGGTAAAGCTGCTGCAACTGGGTCCAAAGTAGCCAAAAAATATGCTGCTGGGCGGTTTACACCACCATGGCTTGAGTCAAAACAGACAATGAACATGCATCACGATCATGACAAAACAACATGAAGGGTTTTGTGTAGTTAGGCATACCCAAGGCCGGGGCTTCACACAGACTCTCTCTCAACTCAGTAAAGGCTTTCATACAGACTTGGTCTAACACTAAGGGATCCATAACGTCTTTGTGAGTAGGCTTCTGCAATGGCTTTGAAATAACTGAAAAGTTGGAAATTCACTGATGACAATAGCTCACCATTCCTAAAAACATCCTGACATCTCTCTGTGTCGCTGGGGGATTCATCTGCAAAATAGCTGTGACCCTTTTTCTGGAAATGTTCCTAGTTCCCTTTTTAATTAGATGACCCAAATATTTTACTTTGTTCTGACAGTATTGTAATTTTTCTGGGGGCACTTTGGCCCTCATTGTGACATTGGGGGTAAGTCCTGCTTACCGCCATGCCGACTGCTGCTAACATACCGCGACCGCAGCGGTATACCGCTACCCATATTATGACCTACACATAGCAATCCGTCACTTTATAGACACACACACAAGTCTGCCAGCCCAAAGGCCAGTGATAAAATGGCGGTAGCAAAACCCACACCGTTACGCCAACATAACTATGCCCACAACATTATGACCCATGAATCACTGTGGCGGACATTCAATGGGGGTAAACCATTGGCGGTACATAGTGCTGCGCGCAAAATACTCACACACATACAAAACAACACCACATTGGACAATTGAAACTACACACACCTGACACACATACACACACCACACCCACATAACCACACCACTATAAAACACACACCCACACTACCCACACCCCTTTACGACTAACAACATTTTCTACTAGAGAGAGATACAGCAAGAGCACCCACACAACCAGAGCCACAGAACACCATCACGAATACACCATACATGCACCTCACAGCACACACCCCAACACATCACCCCACACACCCTCACACACACCACTCACAGTATACCCATGGCACCACAAAGACACCCCAGGTTCTCAGAGGAAGAGCTAGGGGTCATGGTGGAGGAAATCATCCGGGTAGAGCCACAGCTATTTGGATCACAGGTGCAGCAGACATCCATTGCAAGGAAGATGGAGCTATGGCGGAGAATCGTGGAGAGGGTCAATGCCGTGGGACAGCACCTTAGCATCAGGAAGAGGTGGAACGACCTACGGGGAGGTGTGTTCCGTGGTTGCAAGACACCAGACAGCTGTACAGAGGTCTGGCAGTGGACCCCCACCTCCTCCCCCACAACTAACAACATGGGAGGAGCAAGTCTTGGCAATACTGTATCCTGAGGGCCTGGCATGAGTAGCAGAAAGACTGGACTCCGGTAAGTCAACTCACTATTTCTATCACCCCCCTACCTGCATGCCATCATATACCCCCACCCTCACCCTCACTCACATCACTCCACCACCTCCCACACACCCGAACATCACAACCCACCAATCCTAATGCCAAGCACTGCATACAACAATAATGCATTGACACCACTCACAGCCCTGCATGGACACCCATCACCACATCATGCACACTAGAGAGAACCACCTAGCCCACAAAATAACTACTCGCACAAGGCAAAGCTGAAAGGGCACTCACAACCACAGAGGCCAACGCACCCATGCACAAAATGTCACTCGCAAAAAAAATAACACTGCATTTACATCCCCACAGGTCCCACACCCAACGTCACCAGAGGGGAGGTGCCAGCAACAACCAGTCCCCCCTAGAAGAGGCCCACAGTGATGACAGAAGCTCTGCTCGCCTAGATCTGGATGACAAACCTGGCCCATCAGGGACCTCCGGACAGTCGGTTACCCAGGCACAGTCCCATACCACCACAGAGCCTACCCCCTCAGGAAATACCAGCACAGCACCCACCCAGCAGTCCCATACCTCTGTCCCCAGGACACATCAATCAGCAGTGTGTCCACACAACAGGGACCCCAGGACACCCCACAAACACAGGACGATCAGGGACCTGGGGTCAGCGGCAGTGGGCACACGGTTCAGGGGACAGAGGCACATGACAACAGGGAAACTGGGAGGACTGCTGTGCGAGAGGGGGAGGACAGGCCCAGTGAACCTACTCTCCACGAGGCACTCACCAACATCCTGGGAGCATACCACCATTCCCAGGAGACGATGGGCCAGATACTGGCCAAGTTGCAGGAGACCCAGCAGCTGCAGGAGGGACAATACCTGGGGATCAGGGAGGACGTGAGGGACATCCACACTACCCTGGTCACCATTGCAGGGGTGTTGGCAGACATGGCCAACACCATGCGGGAGGCCGTGGCACACTACTGGGTCCCTGACACTAGCCACACCGATGAACAGCCCTCCACCTCCGCTGACGCTAGTGGCCAGGAGGCCCACCACAGGAACAACAGGTCACCAGCACCCCTCCTCCTACAGAAGGAGAGCCACCCTGCAAACGGTCCCTGCGATTCAGGCAGAAGCCAGAGAACATTGCCAATACCCCCACCAGGAAATAAGACTCTCCTGAATGTCACCCTTGTGTCCCACTCTGTTACCCTGTCCACCTTGAACTGCTATTGCTCCCCTTCCTATGCCCCATTGGACAATGCACCTGTGCTACAAATAGAATGGAACAATACCCTGGACTTTCCTCCATCATCACCCAAGCACATTAACTTCTCAGCAATTAAATAAACACCCTTTGAAAAAGAAGTATGTAGTATGTCAAATGATTTAAGTATGTATTCGTTTAACAATCTGTAGACATTGCAATTAGACTGTACAGTAATGTATACATAGGTATGACCTGTGTTTTGCTGCAGTCAATACACCAGGAGCCAGAGTAGGGCACAGATATCTGTGAATAGACATGTCAAAGGGTACAGTAAGTAGCCATAGTAGTGGGAACAGCAGCCTGCTGGTGCAAATTGGCAACTCAAAACTACAATGGAAGGTGAAGTTACAGGCCCTCATTCCGACCCTGGCGGTTTCAAACCGCCAGGGTGGAGGACCGCGGGAGCACCGCCGACAGGCTGGCGGTGCTCCAATGGGGATTCCGACCCCCCCTACCGCCATCCAGTTCCCGGCGGTTCTCCCGCCGGGAACCGGATGGCGGTAGGGGGGGTCGCGGGGCCCCTGGGGGCCCCTGCAGTGCCCATGCCACTGGCATGGGCACTGCAGGGGCCCCCGTAAGAGGGCCCCTAAATGTATTTCACGGTCTGCTTCGCAGACAGTGAAATACGCGACGGGTGCAACTGCACCCGTCGCACAGCTTCCACTCCGCCGGCTCGATTCCGAGCCGGCTTCATCGTGGAAGCCTCTTTCCCGCTGGGCTGGCGGGCGGCCTGAAGGCGGCCGCCCGCCGGCCCAGCGGGAAAGTCAGAATCACCGCCGCGGTCTTTCGACCGCGGAACGGTATTCTGGCGGCCCCCGACATGCCGGCGGCGACCGCCGCCGGCCAATGTCGGAATGAGGGCCACAGTGTCTTACCTGTGTGTCACTGGAAGTACTGCCGAATGATTGATGTTCTGTTGTCCACATACTCATCCTCTGCCTCCTCATCGTCACTGTCCACAGGCTCGACTGCTGCCACACGCCCATCTCCAGCCTCATCCTCCTGCAGAAAAGGCACCTGGCGACGTAAGGCAAGATTGTGCAACATGCAACATGCCACGATGATCTGGCACACCTTCTTGGGTAAGTAGCACAGTGAACCACCTGTTAGATGGAGGCACCGAAACCTGGCCTTCAGGAGGCCAATGGTTCGCTCTATAATTATTCTTGTTCGCTCATGTGCCTCATTGTAACGTTCCTCTGCCCTTGTCCTGAGATTCCTCACTGGGGTCAGTAGCCATGAGAGGTTGGGGTAACCAGAGTCACCTTCAAATATCGAGGGATACCTGTTAGCCAGACAGTAACCCTTAGGGCCAACCCCACACCCATATACCAACATACACTGGGTGGAGACCATGTGCTCACCTATTAGCCACATCCAGTGCCTCTGGAGTTGGGCCATCACATTTGGGATGCTGCTATTCCCCAGGATAAAGGCATCATGCACGGTCCCAGGATACTTTGCATTCACATGGAAGATGTACTAGTCCACCAGGCACACTATCTACACATTCATATAGTGAAAGCTGTTTCGATTTCTGAACACCTGTTCATTTCTCCGGGAGGGGGACAAAGGCAATATGTGTACCATCTATTGCCCAAATAATGTTGGGGATCTGTCCCATTGCATAGAAATCTGCTTTGACTGTGGCCAAATCCTCCACCTGGGGGAAAACAATGTAGCTTCACATTTGTTTCATCAGGGCACACAACACTCTGGTCAGCACTTTTGAGAACATTGGCTGTGACATTCCTGCTGCCAAGGCCACTATCACTTGGAAGGAGCCAGTTGCCAAGAATTGGAGCACAGATAGAACTTGCACCAGAGGGGGGATCCCAATGGGCTGACGGATAGCTGAGATGACCTCTGGCTCCAATTGGGCACACAGCTCTTGGATAATGGCCCTATCAAGTGGGTTAGCCAATGGTAATGTACGCCGGTGGTGACAGTACGCACCGCCATGGATGTGACTGCCATTTTCTATCTGTTCACTTACTTGCTACCTGACCTTTAACAGGAGAGGGCCTACACTGCAAGTGCTGCTGTGACCAGTGTCTGGAACCAACCATGGCTCGAGTTAATGGGGGAAGGGTCCCTGCCTTCACCGCTGCGGAGTCGAAGAGACTAGTAGATGGGGTCCTACCCCAGTACCGAATGCTGTATGGGCCTCCAGACCAACAGGTGAGTACACTGTGAGCACGATGCATGGGGCATGAATGCATGGAGTGCTGTGTGTGAAGGCCTCTTGTAAGGGGGGTTGGTTGAGGGGTCCTGCATGTATGGTGGGCAATGTATGTGAGTAAGGGGATGAGGGGATATGTGGGCCATGAGTGTAACAGGCCGGACGGTATGACTGGTACCATTTTCTATTTTTATTTCTCTGCAGGTCAGCGCCCATTATAAAAAGGGTACATGGCGTGCCATCGCCAATGATGTGTGGACCCTGGGGGTCTACGGCAGGCAGAGCACCCACTGTCGCAAACGGTGGGAGGACTTGAGACGCTGGGCAAGAAAGATGGCAGAGGCCCAGCTGGGGATGGCCTCCCAACGAGGAAGCGGTGCCCGTCGAACCCTGACCCCTCTGATGTTCTGCATACTGGCGGGGGCCTATACGGAGCTGGATGGGCACTTGAGGGCATCACAGCAGCCACAAAGTGGTGAGTACAGTTCCCAACATAGTACTTGTGCATGGTGGGGTGGTCTTTTGGTGGGGGATGTGCGCCTGTTGGTGCCCCTAGGCCAGGACCGACATTGCAGGGTAGGTTCCATATTGGGCAGGGGCTGATGAAATCCACCCCCAAACAAGCTAGTGGGTATCAACTACTGGGCAGGGCTCTGTGGGTCTCAGGTATGCTGTAACTGGCATTAGGTATTACTGTCCATGGCCTGGTGACTAGCATTGTGACTGGTAGTGCATCGCCTAGTGCGTAGGGCTGTCCCCTGTGTGTGTGTACGCCAACGGTGGTGTTGTTGCTGGCATTGACCAAGTGTATCCTCTGTCTCTTCCCCCCACTTTTTGTTTTGTCATCCTGTCCTGTGCATTAGCATCATCTGGCAGAGGAGCAGAGGCACCGGCGATGGAGGGAGCTGCATTCCACAGGGCCCAGGAGGCTGAATCCACCAACGGTTAGGGCACCAGTGGGACGGAGGGCAAGGGGAACATCACGGCGGAGACAGGAGGGGACAGTTCTGAAAGTGATACCTCCTCCGATAGAAGCTCCCTGGTGGTGGTGGACAGCTCTGTGGCCACCCCAACAACAGGTACAGCTGCCAGCCCCATACCAGCACCGTCCTCCCAGCAGCTCCTCAGTGTGTTTCCTGTGCCCACTCACCCCGGAGAGTGGCATCTCCTTCACCCCAGGCACCTCAGGCCCTGCCCTAGTTAGCTCTGCTGCCCTGAGTGAGGAGGCTATTGACGTTTGTGATCCATCTCTGTTGGGCAGTCAACCATTGTGAATGCCATCCAGGGCCTGGCAGGGCATTTGCAACATACAAATGCGTTCCTGGAGGGCATTCTCTCTGGCGTGGCGGCCCACCAGAGATCATTCCAGGCTCTGGCCTCCTCCCTGATAGCAGCCATTGTCCCTGCCTCTAGCCTCCCCCCTCCAACTTCCTCTACCCAGTCCCATTCCCCTGAACCTCAATCTATCCCAAGCACACATTCGGACCAGCATGCACCCAAGACAACACACAGGAGTGGCTCAGGCAAACAAAAGCACCACACATCATCCCACAGGCACTCACACTAACACCATCCAGATGCAGAAATAACAACATCCACTTCCTCCACTGTGTCCCCCTCCTCCTCCTCGTCCACCTCCCTCCCAGTAGTGTCTACACTCACACCCACATGCACTACATCCACACCCAGTGCTTTCATCACCATCACGCCTATCAGTACTCGCCCCTCACTGGCAGTCACCACCCCAACATCCATGCACACGTCCCCTGTGTCCTCTCCCACTGTGTCTGTGCCCCCTCCTTCCAAAGTACCCAAACGCAAGCACTCAGACACCCAACAGCCATCCACCTCACAACAGCATCCAGCCCATGCACCTGCACCAAAACACAGCAGACAGACACCTCCTACAACTGCTCCCTCTTCCTCCAATCCCAAACCTTCACCCTCTTCCCGTCCCAGTGTCCCTAAGAAGCTTTTCCTCTCCACCCTTGACCTCTTCCCTACCCTTCCCCCCCGTCCTTCACGTTGGGCCAGGGTGGGCAGAACCCAGGCCAGCACCTCAGCCACCCAGTCCACAGCCACTGTAGTTTCCGCAGCTACTGCAGGTGTGAGAGGCTCCAAGGAGACACCCATCAAGCACTGGCAGTGTGCCTGCACCAGCTGCCAAGGGGAAGGACAAGGATGTACCACCAGCTGCCAAGGGCAAGGAGGCACCACCACACGTCAAGGGGGCACCACCACACGGCAAGAGCAGGGAGGCACCACAAGACGGCAAAGGCAAGGAGTCACCACCACACGGCAAAGGCAAGGAGGCACCACCAGCTGCCAAGGGCAAGGGCAAAGGGGCTGCCCCTGCAGGCAGGAGGGACAGGAGGCTTGGTGCTGTGACAGATTCTGAGCCCCCACCTCCAACCATGGCGCTTCAGCCGTCCGAGGCTGCAGGGGAAGGGCTGGAGACTCCCCCCACCACTGGCAGCACCACCACCTGCACCGCCATCAGCACCGCCACATGTCCCGTCACCAGCACCGCCACCAGCAGCAGCAGCCCCAGTGGGCACCCGTCCGAGGCTGCAGGGGAAGAGCTGGAGCCTCCCCCCACCACTGGCAGCACCGACACCAGCACTGGCACTGCCACCACTGTGCAGCCATCACCGGCGGCGGATGGAGTGTAGTCCTGCCTCCATGGAGTGTTATGCATCCTTCCACCTGAAAATCTTGGGGGTCTGACACCAAGGCGAGATACGGTGACCTTGCACTCCCAAAGATCTGCATCACAGGCCACAAGGTCCCCTCCAGAACCAGTGGATGAATGCATCCAATCACCCCCTCCTTGCCAGGATGAAGCACACTAGGCACAAGGCCCCCTCCAGAACCAGTGGAAGAAGCCATCCACTCACCTCCTTCTTGCCAGGATGTAGCACACTGGGCACAAGGTACCCTCCAGAACCAGTGGATGAATGCATCCAATCACCCCCTCCTTGCCAGGATGATGCACACTAGGCACAAGGCCCCCTCCAGAACCAGTGGAAGAAGCCATCCACTCACCTCCTTCTTGCCAGGATGTAGCACACTGGGCACAAGGCCCCCTCCAGAACCAGTGGAGAAGCCACCCACTAGAGAGACGGTGGCTTTGCACTCCCAAGGACCAAGCAGTGGGCAAACCACCCACTAGAGAGACTGTGGCCTTGTACTCCCCAGGACCAAGCAGTGGGCAAACCACCCACTAGAGAGACTGTGGCTTTGCACTTCCCAGGACCAAGCAATGGGCACACCACACACTAGAGAGACTGGCTTTGCACTTACCAGGACCAAGCAGTGGGCACACCACCCACTAGAGAGACTGTGGCCTTGCACTCCCCAGGACCAAGCAGTGAGCAAACCACCCACTAGAGATACTGTGGCCTTGCACTCCCCAGGACCAAGCAGTGGGTAAACCACCCACTAGAGAGACTGTGGCCTTGCACTCCCCAGGACCAAGCAGTGGGTAAACCACCCACTAGAGAGACTGTGGCCTTGCACTCCCCAGGACATCACACAGGGCATGTAGCTCCCTCCAGGAGCAGTGGTGTTGTACCAGCTTCCGGCTGAGGTGTCCCCCCCCATTACCCATCCCCCTGAGGTGCCTGTGTATTTTCGACCTGATGCCCCAGCAGTGTTCTCTCTGTGTTGATGCAGGAGTCAAGTGGGGCCTTGGCATATCTGATGTGGCCCTGTGGCCCACGGACCTTATGGACTGGGCAGTGTCCCTCCATTTGTATATCTGTGAATACTGTTTTGAATTTTGATGACGTTTTTCTGGATTTTTATCTTATTACACTCACTTTAATCACTTCCTTTTGTCCTTGCTTTAGTCCTGAGGGGTACGGGGTGGATGTGTAATGTTGTTGCATCTGTTTGTGTGTATGGTGTCGGGGTGGGGATGTTGCGTGTTGCGTGTGTGTCACTCTCTTTTTCCTCCTCCCTCCCCTGTGTGCTAGGTGGCAGTACTCACCATGGTTGTCGTTGCCGGCATTGGTTTTCCTGGTGTAGGAGGAGGTAGACCAGCATGGGGAAGATCTGCTGTTCAGGCTCCAGAGCGTTGTGGTTTTTCGTTGAGTTTCCAGAGGTGAGTCCTCTGCCTTCTGTGTACTGTTTCCGCCATGCTTTTGTTGTTGTTGGTACTGCCTCGGAAAAGGTGGCAGATAGGCCGGTCATAATAGAGTGGGCGGTATATTGTCTTCCGCCTGGCTGTAGGCAGTTACCGTCGCAGTGCTTGTTGCTACAGCCATGGCGGTCGGTGTGTTAAAGTGGCTGTCTGTGTTGGTGGTTTCCGTCGTGGTCATAATTCTATTTTTTTACAGTGCTTTATCACCGACCGCCAGGGTTGTAATGAGGGCCTTTATGTCCATTTCTCCCCAAGTAATTTAACTAAGCAATAGTATCGTACTTGCATGCTTCTCTTGACTTTGACGCAACTAACAAATCATTAATGTACTGGACTAAGGTCGATTGGAAAGGCATTTCCAATGACTCCATGTGCTTTTTCAGGATCTGGTTGAAAATGGAAGGTGACTCTGAAAAACCTAGAGGAATTCTGCATCAACAGTAGTCTTGATCCAAAAATTTAAAACAGAAAATAAATTGCCTATCCGCATGAAGAAGTATGGAAAATAATGCTTGTGACAGGTCCACTATGGTGAACCATTCAGCATCACATGGGATCTGAAACAATATCACTTCTGGATTTGGCACTATGGGACAACTATTAATCACAATGTCATTTACATTCCTCAAATCCTGAACAATTCAAAATTTCCCACAAGGCTTTCGCAATCCCATTATTGGTAAATTACATGGGGTGCTCAATGCTTCTTTTAAAATGCCTTGATTCACTAATTCTGCAATTATAGATGCAATCCCTTCAATAGTATCCTGTGTCATGTGGTGTTGAAGAATCTGGGGAAAAATCGCATTTAGCTTGACCAGAACCTTAACTGACTCAACTCCTTTGATTGGACCAATGTATTTTCCTGTAAAATCCAACATTTTCATTTTAACTGTTCCCTGTAAGTCAGAAGGAAGATCTCTCACTGTGAAAACTGAAAAGAAACTGATCAAGGGGTACTCCTCCTTCACTGTGTCACAATCTGTTCCTGTGGACAAGTCATCTTCATCATCACTGTTTGTCTGAATGGCAATGCCATAATTTGAGCAAGTAATCAAACATCTCGTTTTGCATAGCAAGTCACTAGTAAGGATACTGGACTCGAGTCACAAACAACATATTTGTGCAATCCTTTAAATTTTCCAATTTAAACCTGAACCGGTTCCAATTCTGTAATTGGATTGGTCAAATATTGGTTTGCAACTCCTACAATCTGCGTTTTTCCCTGAAAGGGTCATGTTTGGAACTTCTTCCGTTCTCACTGTAGAGTGTGTAGCTCCTGTGCCAACTAAAAATAAGACTTTGTGACCCATCACTTTTCCCTCCGTGTATGGACCTTTCTGATCTACTACTAGTGAAGCTGCTAACATGCATTCTTCTTCATCTGAACTCTTGCTCACCCAGTCAGCATTCACTTTATCTTCACAGTGTAGTGGGAATTGGTGTACAGTGTTATTATTCTGATTGAACTTTTGAACTGTGACCTGCTGAGGAAGTATCACCTGCTGCTGATCCATTGGGGCTTGAGGTATTTGAATTTGCTGTCTACGTACCATTTGAACTTGAAGTTGCATCTGCTGCGACTGAGGCATCTGCATCTGTTTCATAGGCTGAAAGCCTTGCACCTGACTCACATTACTTTGGGAATTTAGATTTTGACCTCTCATTCTCGGTCCACTCATATTTTGGAAAGAATTGATTTTGTTTGTCTGCTGAACAACACCTTTCTGCACTAACATCGGACACTCCCATTTCCAAAGTTCGAGGCCTCCGCAAGTGTGACATGGTACCATTCTTTTTTATTCCTTGCACATCATTTTTAACAACCACTGTACTCAAATCAGGACTACGGTTCGCATTTCCAATTCCACCTCTACCTCTACCTTTATCCTGGTTCCGCAACAACATGTTTCCTTGCTGCTGCGGATAACTTCTGTGCATTTCTGATTGTGCCACCTTAATCTACATCACCATTTCCTTCTCCTTCAACTTTCTCTGCTTCAACTCAATCTCATCACTACAGTACTAGGCATACTGCAATACTTCATCAATCGGCTTCACTTACCAACAGATCA
Organism: Pleurodeles waltl; assembly: GCF_031143425.1. Classification (NCBI taxonomy): domain Eukaryota; kingdom Metazoa; phylum Chordata; class Amphibia; order Caudata; family Salamandridae; genus Pleurodeles; species Pleurodeles waltl. The sequence continues at coordinate 777,548,025 of NC_090437.1, read as the reverse complement.
AATGACTCTTAATCCTCAGGCTAATTTCAGGTTGCAATCCTTCAACAAACCTGAACACAAAATGAATCATGTCTTTCGGCTCATTTGTTTCTGTCCCACTGTAATGTTTGAACGCCTGCAACAATCTATCATAGTATGCATGTATTGACTCCTTCGCTTCCTGAGCTGTCCTGTCTATTCGCTGCCAGTCAATGTTCTTGGGCAAAATTCTCGTTTTCAAAAATTCAATCACCTTATAGTAATATTTCATGACGTCATGTGACGGTGCACCTGTTGCTAGATCTCTCTGAGGTTCTCTTGTCGGCCAATATACACTTCTCTTGCACTTAAACCATAAGTCTGCTGGAACCACTATTTATAACAGGGTGTTCAAATCCTTCCACAGGAATTTTGCGAGTTTCACAACCTGGGATAATCATTGGTAAAGGACAAAATGTCACTTATGCTCCAAGGGACATGAACAAAATTCCCTCCGGGAATCTCATTGGTAAGAATTTCACTGGATCCTTAACCTGCTGCATATTTGCAGTAAGATTTGCAGAATCCCTTTTCTTCTTGTCTCTTCTCTTTGCCCACATGCCTTCTCATTTATCTAATGCTCCCCATGTTTAAATGCTCTGAATTAATTCCCTAATGTTAATTTTTATTCCCCGGACTCTCATGTTCTCAACATCCTTTGAGTCAAATTCTAACCTGTATTCCCTCTTTAAATGTTTTGTTTTCTCAACTTCTAGGTCATATTTTTCTGTCAAGTATGCCAATCTTGGATGCACTATTCCTGCCTTATTAGTAATCAGCTTGCACAAGTAATGTAACTCGTCTCCTCGGAAAGAGTCAATTCTGTCTAACCTCATCATCCCCTCAATCAGGTCTTCTACCTCTACACTAAGCCTGGTTAAATTCAATGCACTTCCTCCATTGATATCTCCTTGGGTACTACCCAACTTCTCCAACCATTCAGTTAACTGCTGAGCTGTTAAACCTTGCAATGAAATCTTGTTATTACTTAAGCTGGACACTTGCTGTAATGTTAGGCTTAGAGTTTCTGGTGTCACCATGCTTGGATTGGGACATGTTTCGAATCTCACTTGACTATTTGGGGGAGTCCTAAATGAACCCAAATCAATTAATGGACCTGTTCCATCAAATGTTGGTCTCGTGGGAGTCATCATTCTTGAGTTTTCATTGAATCTCTCCTTCTCTATGCTTGAGTTTCGGATTTTCTTCTCACTGCTCTTATTGTTTTCCTGAGCAAACAATGTTATGACAGGACCTATGGTAACCGGTACTGACACTGCGTCTGGTCTTGACCGGGCATTTGGATCTCATTATTCTTGTATTCTGACTTGTCAAGGCAGACATTTCTGCCTGTGATCCTGTAATAAGGGTTTATCTTGGGATAGTCTCTGTCTGTATCGGGGACATTAAATTCGGGGTAGACTATCTGTATCAAAGTCAGCTTCAATAAACCTGTCTCGTGTGGGCGGCTTGTCCTGTCGGCACAACTAAGTTTGCTGCAGTATCTACAATAGGTACGTCTGGATAAATTCTGGGTATATCAATCTGCGGCATAGGCCTTTGAATCGCTAATGCTTCAAACTGTGCAGGTCTTGGTGGAGGTTTTAAATCATACAGTACTCTCCTCAAATTATCTAAAAAACTTCAAATTAAATGTTCCATGGCATGAAATGCTAAGCTCCCATCCCGCTCTGTTTCTTTGCACCATTGTTTCAGGCAAAGACATGGCGCAGAACCTTATTCTTCAAACACTATATAGGTGGGTGTACCTTCTGGCGGTGTAATGTGGGCAAATTTTCTAAGGTGCACATTTCTTCCGATATTAGTCAAATTCTATGCAAACTCTAAGTCCAAAATACATGAACATCATTAGTAAGTAAATTCAGCTTTTACAGAGGGAAGAGGACTGCTAATCTTTACTGTGAACACCTTCCGCCACAGCTCAGGAGTTCCGTACCCATGCCAGGTGAGTTCCAGAGACTAGGGGGCCAGAAGGGAAGCAGCACGTCGATTGTAGCGTTGGGTGCTGGTTTTAATTTTTACTTTGTTCTTACTTTCCCCTTCCTCTCACTTTAATATTTCACAATGACATCCTGCACCTATGGTTATGCACATTGAGGACAGATTGGGAGAACCTATTGTGGGTAAAAGGAAAGGTAGGAAAGAGTAATATGGAAATACTTGGAGTAAATACCTGTGAAATATATATATATATTAGAAGCATACAAAGAGGGTCAAGAAAAAAGAATAGTGATAAAATATCACTATTGGCATTGCCATTATTTCTAGGGGTACGCATAACTTGTGTAGTTTGCTGTAGTGTAATAATGAGAAATTACAGTAAAAGTATGCATGATTATGCAGAATTACACAAGGGACGTAACCCAGCTATTTTCTTATCACAAAATGCACACTCATGTCCAAAAAAAGAGCCCAAGGACGCATTTTGGGATTAGAAAATTGTACTAAATGCAACTGCAGCAAGCAGCCATTCGGGATTGCAAAGTTTATTGTTCCTGTGATTTTGTAGGAGGATTGTGTGTCAAAATACTCATATTTACTTAAATTGGCGTAATTGTATCATTTTCAGTAATTTCGCATCAAAAAAGTAACCCAAATTGCTGAAATTACTCCGACGAAATAAAAATGTTGCTGAGGGCACATTTTTTCTTCAATTTGCACTTACCTTAAATCATTTTCCCCAAAAGCAACCAATGGTGGAGCAGAAGCAGAAGACTGAACCCTTACAAAGCGGACTGGAAAGCTGGACTTTGATGAAGGGAGTGAAAGAAGATCAAGGTCATTAACAATACTAAATGAACCTGCACTGTGAGAAAGTAACCTCCTCATTATTGACAATTCTGAAAGCACCAAATGGAAAAGAGAACCATAAATAGCTATTTAGTGGATGCAGTTGTACACAATGTCACATGACTTTGTTGTTCCTCAAACATCCGTACCACACTCCTATTTTAGATAGTTGGTTTTGCCTGGCAGTGAAAAGGTCAGGTACATTTCACTGCTTATTTGTATATCTAAATTGTTGTTGACCCCTCACAGGACATTGTGGTAGTGAAAAATATTCAGATTTTGTTTGATTTCGTGAAATTTTAAGAATGATAGTATGATTCCTACAATAATAGATTATTTGCATTCAGAACAAGCCTTTGTCAGAATTATTTGTCAGTATTTAGAGTATGAGTTTTTATTAGGGATATAAATCATCCAGTAGCACATCATTAAGTTTCACATATCAAGCATCTTATCATATTTAAAACGTTGAGTATATGAAATTTGCATCCATATAAAAGCCCACATAAGATCTATTTAATTTATGTAAGTTACAGTAATGAAGTCAATAATGGCACTACAGATGAGTATAGCAAAGCAACTGTGAATTTGTACCAATAATCAACTAAGTGTTAATAAATAGCAGATGTAGCAAATGTCCGAGCAGATGTGACTTTCCACGCCATGTTTCTGCTTTTATAGTGTTCACACTTGTAGCCTTACAACATTCTAGACCACCATTCACTAATGGTAGGTGAAACTTCACTTTGTCGCTTCACAGTGAAAATTATTCTAAGTTTGATCACAGTATAGACCAATAAATTAGTTCTGCTTCGTTGATTGTGTTCAGCTAAAGTACCAATTTGCCAATGAGTAACGAAAATAGCAATCTTATTTTAATAAATTTGCAATGAAATATGTGGCAAACAAATAATGTCTGCAAGAACGGATGCTCATCTGGGACAATCCGAACCACAGATCTCTGCTGATTCTATAATGAGTATAAAAAAAACAAATATTGTCTTGAATTTCTGTAGTCTGTTTTAGAATAAAACCTCAGGTGATCCCCAGGTGACTCTGATAGGTAACAACCTCCCAGACCATCCTGTCAGGTCCTCTATTACTGCCTTCATAAAATGGAGTAGACATTTGTGATGCATAATAATATTATTGTACCCCGGAGTAACTGTAATAATATACTTTCCTCAGGCTGCTTGCAAAGTAATCCTTAATTTGGGTGTATTTATACAAATCCTAGTTTGGGGTATCAGATTCAACGAACATCTGCTGAAATGTATTAAATTTCGTACCATCAAAAATTGATGCATAAAAGTAAGCAAGGTCTTTTTCCATGATAGATAATGTTCATCACTGAAGAATGAGAGACATAAAGAATAGTCCCAGATTGAACATACTGCACATATGTGTCATATGTTACTAATAATATCTGCTAGGATATGACTGAAAGAACATAAAGTTTGAAACCAAACCTTAACATGTACAGGCAGCTGTTGGAGGTAGCATATTCTGGCTGGGTAAGGCAAGGCGCTAGCCAGGCAGAATCTACCACTCCCATCAGGGGTTAGGGATTACACTCACTGTATAGCCGCACTCACCCTTGGGTAGCTTGGCATTGAGCAGTCAGGCTTATACAGGGGCAAAGTGTAAAGCATTGGCACAGCACTCTTACACAAGAAATACACTGAGTGTCACAAAAGAGACTTCACACATTGTGTTTGTAAAGAAGATTTGTATTCAACACACATTAACTAACACAACATGTAAATCATATACTTCTGGGCATAAATCACATTCGAAAACAACACTAGCAGTACTAGCCCCAACCATGTTAAAACGACATCAGCAGTATGTACACTTGGGAAAAATCCTACTTTCCCTACCAACACCCACATGCAGTGCAAAATGTTGTCAGCATGAAACCCACCCTAGCAATTATTCCATTTCAATACCACACAATTATAGGGTGCACCCCTGTTCACAACAATAGCAGCAATGTGTACACACTAATAATTACAGCACTTTTAAATAGCCTCTGGCCTAGGCTGCAAGGGTAAAAACAAATGTCTACTGTGATAATCTGTTGGCAAGGAAACAACTTGTACAACAACACCACTGTGCAGTTAATCACAGGGAGTTATTCCCACACACTGACTCCAAATCGCTACACCGTGCCACGGATATCAGGCAGGCGCGTATAGTGCGCCCTCTCATACACTAATTCCCAACACCTTAATGCGGTGCACTGACATCTGGCAGGTCAGTTGTCACTGTACTTGTGGACCCAAACCCACCTCCACCTTTCAACCAAACCCTACAACCCTGTCCCCATGAGCTGGAGACAGAAGAAACTTTTTCCCAGGTAGTAGGCCGATCACGGCTGGAGTCACACTTATTCAGGGTCCTGGGGGAAAGATGGGGGGAAAAATATTTAATAGGCTGATCAGGCAGCAGTCAAGGTTCGGCCCCCACTCAGGAAGTTCACTCAAAGGTCTCCGCACCATGCCCTCCAGCACGACCCCTGTTCTGCTAAGCCTGAGGGGAAGATCACTGTAGGACACACCATAGGTGCAAGTGTGCCTACACAGGCCTGCTATGACTGACTGGACACGTGTTTAACAACACCATAGGGGTAAGTGTGCACCCACAGGCCTGCTATGACAGGCTGGACACATGTTTAAGAACATCATAGTTGCAAGTGTGCAGACACAGGGAAGTGCCACTTTCTAACATATGTAAGAAAGGCACACACACTTTGACACTGTACTTACAGTGGGAAAGCACCCAGAGCCCTAAGGCGACTAAGAGACAATCAGAAAAACCTACGAGGAAAAGCAAAAAAGTTTGGGGAAACACTACCTCAGCATGTCAGGACTAACAGCAGCCAAAAATGGTTGAAAAGACAGATTTAGAGATTATGGTCATGATCTGTCGTTTGCACTTACCTTTGCACACAACAGTCACAATGCTTTGAGCTTGCATGTCCTCTATGCATTTAGCTGAAGGAAAGGCTGGTAGTTAAGGTGGCATCTTGCTGCCACTTAAAGAGAGCCTTTGCACCTTTAAAGGAACACTACACAAGGCACCAAAGTGTTTTCAGGAGAGTAACGTTTGCAAGAAGCCACAGAACAATCATAATGTTGGCAAGTGGTGATGGTTATTTTTGAGGTATTGAACATCATTCTTCTCCTCACCAATTGAGATACTTAGTAGCTGTACCCAGAATCTTGCTGCCAGAGTACACAGAAAGCCTGTATTTTGAATACTAAGTTGAATACAGAGAGGTATTCCTAGAAATTCAGTAACATTGCTTAAATAAGTCAGAATGGTTAAACAAAAAGTTCAGTTGTTAAAGTACTGTTTCGGAGATAAAGAAGCATAAACTCATAATTTCTTTGCTCCAAATTGGTGCTAATCTTCACAAGCAATGGGAAGGATCCTCAACTATTTAAATGTCTTTGATGATTTTGTTCAGTACACATCTATTATATTAAAGTAGTGACCTGATTAGGGAAGTGATTTATCAGGTACAATATAATTAAAAGGAATGCTTGTTATACTGCAAAAAGAAAATAACCCTGAATATATATTTGAATCAAAACGCAGGCTCACGAAGCAGTAGGCAATTGTGTTGGTCAAAGAAGTGAGTGAGATATGCCAAACTCTTACAACCTTGATAACATACGTATTATTTATGTTCCAGTTATAGGAATGTTGTTCTGCTAGAAACCAGAGACCTAGATTTACTAATTTTACCAGCAATGCAGTGCAGCAACTAAGGGACTCATTCTGAGTTTGGCGGACAGGAAAGCTGAGCACCCCACCGGAGTAATTAAGAGTTTCCTGCTACGTCAGTGTGCGGAAATCTCAGTTTCGCGCCCGCTGACCTAGTGGGAAATAGGCTGCAGTATTGTCTCTGGCTCATTATCGAGCCTATGGCAACTCTGTAGCCCACAGGGTGCACCAGACAGTGAACATTGTGACCGTGCTGGGCAAAGGGGCTCCTGCACTGTCCATGCCAACTGCATGGGCAGTGCAGGGGCCCCTTGTGGCTTCCTGCATCTCTTCGCCGCCAGCCTTTTGATGGTGCTGTTACCGCCATGAAAAGGCTGGTGGAGGACAAGGTCATAATACGCAGGGCAGCGCTGCATACAGAACTGCCCTGGCAGATTACAATCTCCGCCACCGCTAGGCCACCGGTATCATGGATCATGGCAGTGCTGGCGGTTCCCTGATGGTCTGACTGGCAGAGTTTTAATGTGGTGGTTGGACCGCTGCACCAGCAGCGCTCCTGAATGCCACACCAAATGTGCCAGTCTGAAGACTGGCACACTCATAATGAGGCCCTAAATGTTCTGCTCTGTACTGCATTGTTCAAAGAAGAAAGTGGTGCAGTATCATATCTGCTATCACTGTCCTGCTCCTGCTGTCATCTCCTGCGCTAGTGCTGTAACAAGGCTGCCTTCCATGGCACACAGCCTCGCACCGTGGTGCAGACTTGAGTGTACACTGTCTAGCATATTATTTTTACTGGATGCATACCCTTGCAGTACAAAATCGTATGACTTGTCAAATGGGCAGTGTCTACCTTCTTAAAAATATTCTGTGAAATTCATTTAAGTAGTGAATATGTGGGTTTTTGCCTTTCTCTGTTCTGATAAATATTTCTTGATTGTTTTAGTAACCTCCTGATTCTCCCACGTTCTTAGGAGTATTGGCCCAGCCCTGTCTTTATGAACTCATCCAAAATTGTTATGGTCAATAAACTTGAATGGAAAATATTGTGCAAATAATGTTTTGTTTTCCATTATTTCTGATGGCTTTCATAATGTTTGTTTGCTTTTCAGATGTTATGTTTTTGACACCCGTTTGTTTTTAATTTCGATTTGTTTGGGGGAAAGGGAGAGCTTTTTTATCCTTTTCCCTCCTAATCATGGCGTTTGTTGCCATTCTTACCCACCAGATCGCTCTTTACCCAGTTGTGCATCTATATTTGTTATACCACTACAGTCTTTAGTATTTCTTTCCAACGTATCCTCCTCCATGCCTTTAACTGACCTTATCACAATTTCTCTCTCATTATCGTGTGCTTAGGATCATTAGATGCTAAGCACACCAAAACCTCTAGTGTAAAAAAAATCCCAGAGTCAAAATTGATTTAGCGTCTTCTATGATGGACCAAGTGAAGGTGATTGTAAGCTTGTGCATACCTGTTCAATATACTATTTCACATTCGGTTCAGTTTTATAAGGTTTATGTCTCTGCACAGTTGAATTACTATAATTCTGTGTATTGAAATTCCCCATTATATTTGGTCCGGTGATTAAAGTTAATTCCAAATTATGCCTTTATCTTAGCACTGGCTTTCGTACACTGGCTCACGTTTAGAAAACAAATTGTGTTTTACCCCTTTGGTGAGGGCCAAGACTAGTGGCCGACAGCAGGGAGGGGTTTAAAAAATCTGCAGGAGACACGGAAGAGCTTCTGTGTCTCCCCCCCACCCCTTTGTGATGTCAGTGCGCTGCAAGGCACGCTGACATCACACTTGTTTTCCCCACTGGAGCAGGAAGCAGCAGGAAAGGCCACTTCCTGCTCCGGAGGGGAAAACGGGCTCAAACAGGCCTACCCATGGTTTGCGAAGGCCTTGTTTGAAAGGGGAGATTCTCCCCTTTCAAACGAGGCCTTCCTGAAACCCCACCAGGGAATTCACTTGAGGAGGTCAGCCCCCTCTGGAAACGGGCCGGACCCCGCTCCCGGGGGCATATTTAAAAAAAAAAAAAAAAGTTTACCCCTGGAGGGACACGATTGTGCCCAACCCCCCAGGAGTTAAAAAACATATATATTTTTTTTTTTATGAAATTGGTAGGGGGTTGATCACTTTTGTCAATGTGTGTGTGGTTTCCCTGGGGGCTGTGATCAGCCCCCCAGGAAAATCACATCCACATATACAAGTGATCTCTTTGCAATGCACATACTTCAACTGACGTGTTTCAACAGTAGCTTTTGGGCAGCAATAAAAAAGTCAATTAACTCTTGTGATTATGTTTCTGCTACAAAAGGATCTGACTTTTGCCTAGTGGCAGTTTTGATGTCATAAAGTAGCGCAGAAGGTTTATATGCCTACTGAAAAGATCAAATCTGTATTTTATGTAAATAGCTCAGTGGATTAGTGAAACCAGCTATTACTCTGTGCTATAATACAAATGAAAATGTATGTGCGAGGGGGGCTATGGAGAGATGAAGGGCAATTTTGCTGGGTAGTAGTGAGGGAATCCGAGGAGGAGATCATGGGAGTGTGTGCACCAATAACGATTAGTTGGTCTGGGTACAAGAGGCCCTTAAGAGTGTGACGATGGGTATGTGACAAGGTGAAGTAATAGTGTGTCTTTTTTGTTTTTTGAATGTCTTGAGAGATCATGCTGATTGAGGGAAAAAGCAAAGGTAAGGTGACTGACCTTTACTGTTTTTGTGATTTTGTGACTGTCTATGTATGCTAGTGTTTTAGAGTGACAGTTTACCCAGTAGCAGAGATGCCGTCTCGTTGGATGACTGCTGCTCAAGCCCTAACTCGGTTTATAGAGGACAGCTCCCCATCATGGATTCCCCTAGGTGTCTAGTTTTTACAAATGCACAGATTTGGTAGGTTTCCCTATGTGCCGGCTGAGCTAGAGGCCAAAATCCACAGCTAGGCACTTTCCAAGCAGCACGTCAGATTTCAATGTAAAAATGTTATGTGTTTATGTTGCATTTCCTGCTGCGGGCACTAGGCCTACCCACACAAGTGAGGTATCATTTTTATTGAGAGACTTTGGGGAACACAGAATATCAGAACAAGTATTATTGCCCCTTGTCTTTCTCTACATTTTTCCATTCCAAATGTAAGACAATGTGTTAAAAATAAGTGTTTTTGAGAAATGCCCTGTAATTCACATGCTAGTATGGGGACCCCAGGATTCAGAGATGTGTCACGGTTTCGGGCGGGTCTGATCAGGACTTTGGTTGGGACACCCCTTGAGGTCACCGAATATCCTAAAGAGGTAGTACACTGGGGCAGAGGAGCAGCTAAAGGCATACACGGAAAGGACAGCTATGGATAGGCACAGGAAACAGGAAAGCAAAAGCAGAGCAACCCTTGTGCGAACAAACAGGAAACAGATTACCAGTGGACAAACACGCTGGGGTTGTACACAGAGTAAGGCGCAGAACCTCCCACAGTGACAGGGAATCTCAATGCCTCTGTGCAGTTTGCTCTTACAGATAGTCACCCTGCCAGCCCCATAGAAAGGAGGCGGCAGAAGTGATTCTGTCTCTGGACCCTAGAGCACAAACAAGGATAGTACTTACATACACAGGACACGCTCTTGTGGGTCCAGCTGGAAACACAGTGGCGATTCCTGAGAAAACAGCAATAGCACACTGTCACTGTTAGGCACGATATACAACGTATAACACTGGACAAGGATGGGGGCTGGAATTGCCTCCTGGAAACCAGGAGCCAACCCCAGTACACAGGAGGACACGTATACACTAGTGAAGACTGATAGAACACTTACCAGACACAAAGAACCAAGAAGAAACAGAAACAGAAGGGAACAAACAAAGAGGCAGAGGCAAGAACTAGGAACAGGCTCAGGCTGAAGCAAAGGCGGGACTAGGACTTGAAAACAGGGCGCAAACTTCTGTCTGGGACAGACAGAGACAGGACTGGGAAACTGAGAACAGGCTCTGGCTGGAACAGGCAAGGACAGGACTGGAATACAGGGAGTAGGAAATGAGCAGTAAACAGGACTGGGAAACAGAGAGAAGGTTCAGGCTGAAACAAGGCAGGAGCAGGGCAGAGAAACAGGGAGCAGGCTTTGGAAGAAACAAACAGGTACAAGGCTAAGAAATAGGGAGCAGACTCTGGCTGGAAAAATCAGGAGCAGGGCAGAGAAACAGGAAAAAGGATCAGGCTGGAACAGAACAGGAACAAAACTGGAACACCATCCGACAAGGGGTCTGTAACACAAAGGAATTGAAGTCCGATGCACGACGGGGAGCTTGAGGAAATGGCTGCTTATAAGCAGTTCCAAGCTGGGCTGCACAGGAGAGGTTTCAGGTGTGTGTGGTTTCGGACACTTGCAAGTCCTGGAGGAGAGGATCCAGTGAAAAGGAGCAACTGGACTTCTCCCATTGAAAACAATGGGAAACAGAATCCGGGTTTTCCTGACTACCAAGCTGTGCATTATGGGATTTGCAGTCCAAAGAAGCAAATGTAGTCCTACACAAGTGTAACATGGAGAAAAGAGAAACAAACAGGAGTCAGCAAGGGACTCTAGATAGGTGTTCAAGGTGATTCCCAGGCTTCTGACAGTCCCCTTACAGCGCCCCCTGGAAATGGGACGACCGAGTCGTAACAGTATACCCCCTCCCACCAGTCTGCTCAAGAAGAGAAGGCGATCCTTTGGCTGAAAAAAGTTGAAGAGGAAAAGCCAAAGCAAGAAAATCCAACACCAACCTTGGTTGATAAGTTTACAGTCCTGCCACAGATGAATCATCCAATGAGCAAAGCATGTATTAATACCCATATGGGCTCCGATGTCTTTCCTCTTTATTGTTCGAGTGATACGGGAGGAGTGCATGGAGTTGGTTTCTAGTGAAGTGGATTCAGGAGCAAGGAGATCTGGAATTACATCTTGGGCGGTATTCTTTAGGACTTTAGTTTCCTGTTCAGTACTGTCTTCTTTGGAGGAGATAAGTGGTGTATTAGTAACTGTCAGGTCTGTAACACCTTCAAACAAGAAGGATTTGTCTGTTTCTGCAGCAGTATTTACATTGATTGTGGTCTGAGGCTTGCAAAGCATAGAGACTTGGGAGGCATGGGTAACTGGTGTTCTCAAAGTAAACATGAAAAAGTCAGAATTTTCTTTCATCTTGGATGACTTTGGAGTATCAAATTCAGGAGCAACAAGAGTTTTCAAGTCTTTAGAAACTGGATTAACATCTGAAAATGTAGAAGTTTCACAAGCTAATTCTTTAGGGTGATCTTCAGACAAGACTGAGATTTCATCATTGCAAGTGCTCTGTGGTGTATTCATGGTATCAGAAATGGTTTCTTTGCAAGGTGTTTCTACTACAGGTAGTTGATCTTCAACTCTGTTAACATTGAAAGGTTGTTCTTTGGAAAGAAATAGAACTGGAGTCTCTTCAGAAATCACCTTTACACTGTTACCTAAATTTTCAGCTCTAGCCTTTGAATTGATGATGGTTTCTTGCAATAAAACACTAAGAACAGTACTTATCATCAGATCTTCGAATACAAGATTCAAATTCAAGTCTTTAGTTTTAGTGGGACATATTATATCTTTCAGTACTTGAGCTTCGGTTTCAGATTGCTGGGTTTCAGGAGTCTTTAATTTCAGGGACACAGCAGGTGACGTTGGTGTGGCTGATTTTACATCAAGATGAGATACCGGTAGCTCAGAGATCTGTTCTTCACTAACCGTTGAGTTGGAAACAGGCAACGCAGTGGCAGGGAACAGCAAGTCAGAATCAGTGGTTGAGGCTGCAACTGTGTCCTGTTCTAGGCTCTCATTTCTTATGACAGGCTGTTTAGTTTCAGATTGCTGGCTTTCTTCCTTTTCTGAAATCTCCACGGTTTGCTTTGACACAGAAGAGATTTTTAAACTTTCTGAGAAGTCCATTACAATCTTAGTAACTGCGGGTATGTCTTCACAGTCAGAATAATCCATGAATTCACTTGAAACAGGAACTGTCTCTTCATTATCTGAAAATTCTATGATATTGTTTGAAAGAGCAGGCGTATCCCCACAATCTGAAAATTCTGGTGTGTGCATCATTTGAACAACACTATCTGCAGGTTTGTTCACTGTAAGGCAGGAACCACTGTCATCACTAGATTCAGATTCTTCAACACTGTTGCACAACTTGCCATTAATCTCCAGTAAAGTCATATCTTGGTTTCTTAAGGTGCAGCTATTGGAGTCTGCATCAGAACTCTCTTCTTCCTTTGGCTTTATTTGTTCTGATAGAGGGGCTGAGACACTTCCTTCTGAAGACTCTGATCTATCCTTTGAATCAAGAGGTGTCAAATCTCTCAGAGATGTCAGAGATTCAGTCAACTGCACAGGGATATTCTCTGGAAAACTACAAGCTGAGAGAGAATCTGAAGAAGAGGCTGATATATTTATAACTGGAGCAGTCTCTTGACATTCATTCATACCAGGGAAAATCTGCTCTATAGAAGTCTTTGGAGAGGCGCACAAAGTAGCATACTGTTCTTTAAGCCAAAGCTGGTGATCATTTTCTTTTTTCAGGTTTTCAAATTGCCTTGCAGTAGTTTCCATCAGCTGCTCTGTTACTTCTTCTACCTTACAGATAAACAGAATGTCTGGTTCTGGCAACAGTGAAATATGCATTGATGAAAAGAGCCCACGGGCAAGATTTCTAGTGTATGTTATAACATATTCATCATAGAAGTCCAATATCTGCCTTTTAATCTGCCAAAACTGCTCTTTTAGTGTGTGTATGTCCATATTGTTATCAAACCCACTCAGAATAGAAAAGGGTTTAGCAGAGCTTTTAGGGATTGAGACTGGTGTATTATCATCTAGTTTGGGAAGAGCACAAGCCTTATGAGTGGAACTAAGGAATCCCACAGTCTTTACTGATCCATTTGATACAGGGTCTAGCCTGCTGACTTGAAAGCTCTGAGGGACTGAAAGGTCTTTATAAGAGTCAGCACTGCACTTTGAATTCTGAGAAACTGGCCTAGATGGGCTGAAGCACTCAACAGAAAACAAGGGAATCCCTAGTGTGGCTTCTTGAACAGTGTCAGGGTTCTTTGTTTTGGCAGAGTGCTGGAAGTGAATTTGGGATGCGCTAGCATGAGGCAAGGAATTAACCAGTTTTTCTTGAGTGTGAGTGTCTTGTGCAGAGGTAGCAAAAGCACTTCCACGGTTACGAACATTCTTACTGGCTTCAGCTAATAGATATTGCAAAAACTCATTACGTCCTTGTAATTCTTCTACAGACAGGGACTGGGGGTCATAGCCACAAATAACATAATAGTCTATCATTGAAAGATTAGCAAGCCACTCAGTATAGTACTGAACTTGCAAGTTATGGTTTTCTTTAACAAGTCTATCCTTTAAACTAAGGTCTTTTTTAGAGGATTTCAGAGAATGTTTAGGCTTAGAAAGGGGTGTCTTAACATGATAGGAAAGCTCTTTAGGTTTGTGTGTGCCTTTACTGCCAGGGGAGCTTGAAATGTTTGGGTCGTGCATTCTGTCACGGTTTCGGGCGGGTCTGATCAGGACTTTGGTTGGGACACCCCTTGAGGTCACCGAATATCCTAAAGAGGTAGTACACTGGGGCAGAGGAGCAGCTAAAGGCATACACGGAAAGGACAGCTATGGATAGGCACAGGAAACAGGAAAGTAAAAGCAGAGCAACCCTTGTGCGAACAAACAGGAAACAGATTACCAGTGGACAAACACGCTGGGGTTGTACACAGAGTAAGGCGCAGAACCTCCCACAGTGACAGGGAATCTCAATGCCTCTGTGCAGTTTGCTCTTACAGATAGTCACCCTGCCAGCCCCATAGAAAGGAGGCGGCAGAAGTGATTCTGTCTCTGGACCCTAGAGCACAAACAAGGATAGTACTTACATACACAGGACACGCTCTTGTGGGTCCAGCTGGAAACACAGTGGCGATTCCTGAGAAAACAGCAATAGCACACTGTCACTGTTAGGCACGATATACAACGTATAACACTGGACAAGGATGGGGGCTGGAATTGCCTCCTGGAAACCAGGAGCCAACCCCAGTACACAGGAGGACACGTATACACTAGTGAAGACTGATAGAACACTTACCAGACACAAAGAACCAAGAAGAAACAGAAACAGAAGGGAACAAACAAAGAGGCAGAGGCAAGAACTAGGAACAGGCTCAGGCTGAAGCAAAGGCGGGACTAGGACTTGAAAACAGGGCGCAAACTTCTGTCTGGGACAGACAGAGACAGGACTGGGAAACTGAGAACAGGCTCTGGCTGGAACAGGCAAGGACAGGACTGGAATACAGGGAGTAGGAAATGAGCAGTAAACAGGACTGGGAAACAGAGAGAAGGTTCAGGCTGAAACAAGGCAGGAGCAGGGCAGAGAAACAGGGAGCAGGCTTTGGAAGAAACAAACAGGTACAAGGCTAAGAAATAGGGAGCAGACTCTGGCTGGAAAAATCAGGAGCAGGGCAGAGAAACAGGAAAAAGGATCAGGCTGGAACAGAACAGGAACAAAACTGGAACACCATCCGACAAGGGGTCTGTAACACAAAGGAATTGAAGTCCGATGCACGACGGGGAGCTTGAGGAAATGGCTGCTTATAAGCAGTTCCAAGCTGGGCTGCACAGGAGAGGTTTCAGGTGTGTGTGGCTTCGGACACTTGCAAGTCCTGGAGGAGAGGATCCAGTGAAAAGGAGCAACTGGACTTCTCCCATTGAAAACAATGGGAAACAGAATCCGGGTTTTCCTGACTACCAAGCTGTGCATTATGGGATTTGCAGTCCAAAGAAGCAAATGTAGTCCTACACAAGTGTAACATGGAGAAAAGAGAAACAAACAGGAGTCAGCAAGGGACTCTAGATAGGTGTTCAAGGTGATTCCCAGGCTTCTGACAGTCCCCTTACAGCGCCCCCTGGAAATGGGACGACCGAGTCGTAACAAGATGTGCAAATAATCACTGCTTTTCAACACCTTATCTTGTGCCCATTTTGGAAATACAAAGGTTTCCTTGATACCTATTTTTGACTCTTTATATTTCACCAAATTAATTACTGTATACCCGTTTTACAATGAAAACCAATTGCAAGGTGCAGCTCATTTATTGGCTTTGGGTACCCTGGGTTCTCGATGAAACTACAAACCCTATATATCCCTGTAACCAGAAGAGTCCAGCAGACGTAATGATATATTGCTTTCAAAAATCTGCTATAGATGGAAAAAGTTATAGAACAAAAGATGAACAGAATGGCTGTTTTTTTTTTTTTTAACCACAATTTCAATATTTTGTTATTTCAGCTGTTATTTTCTGTAGGAAAACCTTGTGCGATCTACACAAATGACCCCTTGCTGAATTCAGAATTGTGTCTACTTTTCAGAAATGTTCAGCTGTCCGGGATCCAGCTTTGGTTTCACACCCATTTCTGTCATTAACTGGAAGGAGGTTAAAAGCACAAAAAATAGTGAAAATGGAGTATGTACCAGTACAATGCCAAAATTGTGTTAAAGAATATGGTTTTCTGATTCAAGTCTGCCTGTTCCTGAAAGCTTGGAAGTTGGTGATTTTAGTACCAGAAAGCCTTTGTTGATGCCATTTTCAGGGACAAAAAACACATGTTTTCTTCTGCAGACCTTTTTTCCCATTTTTCTGAAAAAACAAAATTTTGGCTAATCTCTTGGTCTCCTCCAGGGGGAACCCACAAACTCTGGGTATCTTTAGAATCCCTTTGATGTTGAAACAAAGGACGCAAATTTGGCATGGATAGCTTATGTGGACAAAAGTTATGAAGGCCTAAGCACAAATGACCCCAAATAGCAAAAAAAAGGGCTCAGCACTGGGGGGAAAGCATGGGGGGAAGCCCTGCATCTAAGGGGTTAAAACTTTGCACCTTAAATGCAAAGCAATATACACTTCCAGACCCTCTCTCCTCAGTCATAATTTGAAGTGGTAAAATCGAATTCACACACCATCTAAAGGTGTATTCCTCCTTGAGATTCTGACCTATCTATGGAAACCCCTAAGAGGTCATCCATTAACCATGGTACGAGCCCCCAAATAAAATGATTTACCCTTAAACTGTGGTAAGAATCAGGTCTTTCAGAACGGTACTCAAGAAATGGCTTTTCCCCTGGCTGGTTAAGCTGAGTTGAGTGCCGTTGGTTATTTTTATTCAGTGCATGATATGCCTGATGAGGCAATGCTTGCTCTTAATAAATAACACAGGTCCTGCAATGATAACAGACCTTGGAAAGATATGATTGTATATGATGATATTTGTGTGTAGGTTTTTCCATATTGGGGCAGGATTACATGTGCACATAGACTTGAGTGGTTTAAATAACTTGTATTGACAGTAGCATACCCTGTGCTACATAGTTCCACTATGTGGGTTGGACTGACATTGTTCTGAAACATTCCTGGATGATAGTGGTGCCACTCTTGACCTTTCCCCTGCCACAAGGAGGGTGGGTGATGCAGATGGGGCACAAACTGGATATGGGACGTGCAAAGGAGTTATTTGTTGACACATTAAATTGTAGCTTCTACGTAGTGCTGTAGGTTGTGTGTTACTTGTTTGAATGTCTGAAGTAGTAATTTATGTGGTTCAATAACCCATCTGTATATGATTCGCATTATGCAGTTTGGGGACCTGGGAACATTTGCAATTGCTGATGCATGTTGGGACCCAGGGTCATGTGCATCTGGCTTCACAATGAGTGCTTTCAGATTTGGCAATCCATGCAGCAGGTAGTGGTTGGTGCGGTAGGTTTGTTGCTTCATGGCGGTGCGTCAGAGACATGATATGAGGGGTACAGCTGACAGCTGTATCTTTGCAAAATTATCCTTTACATGCCTCCTCTATTTTACTTTCAGTTCCATATGGTGCATTTCTCCACCCTGCACACATTCACCCTAGCAGAAAAACTCCTGCCATATGACCTGCTTCTCAGTGTCATTGAGGGTACATGAAAACAAACTATGTAGTTCACTAAAGTGGTCAGATTGCAATTTCACCAAATGTTGTGCCCACTGTTGATAACCTTTCTTTCCTCTTGAAAGGGGTGTCCTGTATCTTGGCTATAGCTAGGCTCCAAAGCGATTTGCAGCACAAGAAGAAAATGAAGTTTCATGTATTTAGGTAGGTTAGATTGTGGTTGCTTCCTCGTGTGTGCGATTGTCGGCAGGTGTGGCTAATTCCGCTGTTCCCACATACTGAATACTCTGCCTATAGACATGTTTCATACAATTCTGTCTACATGATGTGTGTATAGGTACATAAAACCTACGAACGTAATGTGAGGTGTACTAACAATAGATTCCTAGTTCATTTATCTTCCTCTGGACTTACATATGGAAGGGGCAGTTGCACATCTATGGGCACATAAGCAGCAATCGTTGAGTATTTTTGTAAACATAGTTTATTTGGAAACGTATGCATGGTACTACAAATACCTTTATGTGTGCATACATGGATTTCCCTTCATGAATTGGTGCTACATGGCTCAAAATAGATTATTACGAATTCTGTATAATCTCAGAATATTATTTGAAAATGCATCCACTTGAGCAGGGACTGGTATCACAACTGAACTGGTCTACGGCAGGTTCTTACATTTTTGACTGCTGTACACCTGTTCTTATTCATTACTGAGATCGCTTGACCACAATTCTTGGAATCTGGGGACCCATACTGAGTCTTTATTGAAATATGAGGGCCTCAGTCCAAGTAATTTTGATGATTTGAACCGAAAAACAATAAACAAAAAACAGAAACAAGTATTCATCAAACAAATACACAAGTGATGAGATATTTTATTAAATTCACAAACAAATATTGAAAAAAATGAACACTTTAATTTTAATGGTAAGGTTGGAGCTTTACTAAATTCAATTCAGGCTACTCATCTTCTATATTATACCAGTGGTGTACCACAACTTAAGGAGGCCGTCCTGCAATTACCACAAAGGGTTCCCTCCCCTCCTGGACGCAGTCAGGGGCCTGCCACCTGTGCACAGTGTACTGTGCTGAGCGGGCCCCCTGGAGTTCGCCCCCGCCGCACCCAGGGGGCTGCAGGAGCATTTGCTACCCCACTGTACTATAATCTGTTTGATGCACTTGCACTGCTCACACAAATCAACCTGCACATACCAACTTAACTGTTAGCTTCCAATTTAAAATTACTTCACATTTACATAATGTTTAAAAACTTCCAGTTTACTTCTTTATTTACATACACTTTATTAACTTGTTAATATTACTTAATTTTCTAAGTAGTCGTGGACCCTCTGACTAGGGTGTCATGGAGCACCAGGTGTCCCCAGACCACAGGTTAAGAACCACTTGTCTATTGTGATATTAGGGCACTTCAAGAACTCCAGAGCCTCTGAAAACCTGGTCTGGTCAGATTATTGTCATCACCTTTAGAATGAAATAGGAATAACTCTTACTAAGTTCAACTGGCCTTTCAGTGACACTGGTATATTAATAAATCTCAAGATTTTCCTGATGCCGGTCCCTTTTTAATTATTATCTGTGCCAACTCACTAGGTATGAATAAAGCCACTCTCCTATCTGAAATTAATCGGAAAAATATATTTGTGTACATTTAGAAACACCAAAGCATTTGCAGGTCACGCAGATCTGCCTTGTTAAATATTGAAGATGGCTGGGACGTATTTATTTAGTGTGTTCAAATAAAGACCACTGCACGGTATTCTATCCATTTTGTGGTAGCCAATAAGCTATTAACACAACATTTTAGCCTAGCCCACCATTGCACGTGTACATATTTAGATACTGCAAAATGAATATGGTCATTGCATACAGCATGTGGCACTGATAGTTTTCTCCTAAAGTCATTCCACTCTCAGAATCCTTTGCTTAAGACCAAGTGTAAATGCCTACTAGGATTAAGGAGATTACAGTGCTGTAAAAACTGTATTGAACTTCCTTCCTTTGCTCTGTTGCGATGAAAACAGACAATGATCAGGATTTAAGTATTTTTTTTGCTATCATTCATTGAGCAACAGAAGTGCCTACTATTATAATTGAAGATCCCTTTCTAGTAAGCAGGAGTCAGGTAGTCAGTTCAAGTAGGATAAGAGGTTGCAGGTTTAAAGTATAAGGTACTGAATTTACTTACATGTAGTTTCAGAATTTTCTTAAATTGGCTACTTTAGAATGTCATTTGGACCTTCTTGCACCTCCAAGTTGATAAAAAAAAGTCCTCTTCCATATCTAGGACTGTGAATGCAAGCTGTTGAAATGTTCCTTAAATGGACAATCCAGTAAACGACGTCACAACAGATCTCAAAATCCCAGCTGATTTCATCATACAAAAGTTCTAAAATTCTCTTTGTTGAGATGGTTGCAAATGCAGGACTGGGCAAAGAGAATTGTTTATTTTTCTACAGTGAATGGCCTTTTTAAAATAGGACAAAGGGATATTGATTGGTTCCTAAGAAAGATGTTTTTTCCCAACGAGTCTCATTGATCTAGTCATTTGGCTCCTCATGTGATCTGTAAGCAGAGGGCACCCAGACCCAGATCTTCCTCAAACTAGGTTTAAATCTGGATTCCACTAAGGACAACTTTGAAACATTCCTTTTGGTGGAAGATGTCTGGATGTGTATCACCTATTTAAAATCAACTGATAATAAAGCCAGAATATTGATTTCTTACCATGAGCCCACAGTATGGTGTAATGACTGTGGGGGTTTTGTGCATTTATAAAATTGTGCATTAATAACAATGTGCAGAAATCAGTTCTCCATTCACATTTACATAAATACACTATTTGATCCTATTGCGTTTGAAACAAATTCATTAAAACATGTTTCAATGAATTTGTTTAAAATGCAATAGGATCAGTTAGACCTCAACTCATTCTTCTTCAAAATGGATGTCTCACTCTGCATGTTCACTGTTTATTATTTCAGTAGCACACAATTCAGGGAAGCAATGTGTGTTTATTTCCATTGCACTTGTTCTTGCTGTTATCCAAGAAATCTTTCTAACATAAACAAAGCTATATTGTGATCATTCACCGATAATTGCCCTAGCTCACTGTACTGTATTAATTCATAATAGTTCACTGTGGTTTTGTAAGAAGTTTGTACTGCCGTCTTCAGGTGACATTGGCATAGTACCATGGCATCAATATGCATGTAGTGGAACAGTGCTTAGACAGTAAGGCAATATGATGTTTAATAAAACTGTGCTCCGATTTGCTGAAATTATAACTCTTTTGCTCACACCATGACGAATTTGCAGTTTTAGTTATGTTCTAGTTGAGAATTCTCTATATAAATGCTCAATTGTGGTGGTGGGACACTTTTCTTGGACTCTCTGATGCCACTAGGGATTCTATTCAATTTTCTATTGATTTCTGCTCATTTGGGTTCTAGAACTTTCCTGATTTGGTTTACTGGTCTGAATTGCCCTATTATGGAGAGTGGACATAGCAATGAATTATGCATATCCACAATAAAATTTCTGTGTTGTACTCTTTTGTGATAAATCTTTTAAATTGTTATTGTCTTCTAGAACTCACTTACAGAGCCCATCCTCAGTTACTTATATTCTTTGATATGTTATCTCAGGACAGTTGCCTCATTAAATTGAGGTTTAACACTATCCCCGACCTACCACAAGTGGGTGTGCTATTGAGGTATCTTTTGAGGGTGTAAGAATTTAGGGGTTCCCCACACATACAAATGTATCACTAATCCAGTTAGGAGACCCAGTGGTTATTGTGCTGATGACAAGGAATTTTAAAGGGGCCTTCCAGTTGTAGATTTCACAGTGTGTCTCTAATCCCAAACCGGCATCAAACTAAATTATGTCCCAGAAAGCACAGGGATATAGCTGCTAGCAACGCATAACTGGGTAATGAGAAATGCTTTTTTTCCTCTATAAAGAACCCAAGATAAATTTAGGACTAACCCTAAAACTTTGGGGAAAAATGCTTCTAACACTTTTGGACCTTCGAATAGCTTCTTTGCTTCTACTACTCTCATAAAACCACAATCACGAATACCACATTTCCCAAAGGGTTGACAATTGTAAAATGGTGTACCTGAGCCTCTCATGTTTGTCAAACTTGTGCAAATTGCATGTCTCAGATTTAGGTGAAGCTGCAATACTGAAACCATGTACGACCAAGCCCTGGCACCTTTACACTGGCCTATGATTCAGAAACAGATTCACTATAAAGCATGCTGCCTGCGACTTAATCAGGACAGATTGCTTTTTTAGCCGCAAACTGTAAGCTGTTAACACCTGAGAAACAGTTTGTGATCTTTTGAAATACATTTGACATTGTCATCATATAAATGAGTCTTAATGAGTGGATGATCCTTCTGTCTCCAAGCCACATCGATCTGGAATTCTCATCACTGGTGAACTAAGGAAAGAGCTGTGTTTATTGAAGTCTTGAAGAATTCTAAAAATGTCATGTAAGATGTATATCTCTCTTTCTCTGTAAGCCTCCACATTATTCTTTCTAAGTGCAACGCCAATGCCAAGGAACCCATAGCATATGTTCAGCTTTTGATAATTCAGTTCCGGAAGTTCACTTAAGACATCACATTGATTCAATGAGGACAGTATATGGCAGTGCTACCAAAGGGCAGGGCTGAAAATATTAAAATCAAATTCAATCAAATTGAATGTTTCCTTCGGGCCTTAGGTAAATAAGACAATTATTCAAACAGATGTGCATTGCTGACTTCCTGTTTTCTACATGAACCAAAGGACTCACTAATCATAATAAACCATTCTGTACTTTGGTTCTTGTTTCAAGGATACAATTATTGAAAGGAAATTCAAAGGGAGGGCTAACATACACATAATCCCTCTTATTCCCCTCCAAAATTTATTATTTTGAGGCTATTTGAGAAACTCCCACAATGCATGAAGGCAAGTCTTTGAATTGTTGCTCTTTAGTGCTCTACTTCATTTACAAACCCAATCATTCTCAAGAGACTTTATGGCAAATTACAACACCAAGGCTTATTCTTGTAGTGCCTTATTCAGGGAGCTGACTATAAACTCCCTTTGTGTTCCAAGCATCCCTAATTAATGCAGTTGAAGTCATCATTATCTCATTTCAATAGTCCCATAAGAACTAGAGATTCACAGTTCTAGGGATGGATTACATGAACCCCCAATGGTGCAATTGTTTGGATTGTAAAGAACCATGGGCCAGATGTAGGTAGCCTTTTGCGCCTCGCAAACGGCGAAAAACGCTGTTTGCGAGGCGCAAAAGGCCTCACGCGATGCAGAAACACATTTTGCGAGTCGGTACCGACTCGCAAAATGTGTTTCCGACTCGCAAATAGGAAGGGGTGTGCCCTTCCTATTTGCAACCACATCGCGATGTAGAGTTGATTTGTGACCGCGAAAGAGGTCGCAAATCAACTCGCAGTTACCATCCACTTGAAGTGGATGGTAACTCATTCGCAAACGGGAAGGGGTCCCCATGGGATGGGACCCCTTCCCCTTTGTGAATACAAACAAAAATATTTTTTCAGAGCAGGCAGTGGTCCTATGGACCACTGCCTGCTCTGAAAAAAAACGAAACAAAAAGGTTTCGGTATTTTTTCTATTTGCAGCTCGTTTTCCTTTAAGGAAAACGGGCTGCAAAAAGAAAATTAAAAAACTGCTTTATTCAAAAGCAGTCACGGACATGGTGGTCTGCTGTCTCCAGCAGGCCACACTCCCCGTGAGTGCCTAGACTCGCTATGGGGTCGCAAACTGCGACCCACCTCATAAATATTTATGAGGTGGGTCTGTGCGACCCCATAGCGAGTTGCAGAAGGTGTCTGAGACACCTTTCTGCATACCATTTTGCGAGGTGCAAATTGCGAGTCGCTGGTACTCGCAATTTGCACCTCGCAAAATGTTTTCTTCCTACATCTGGCCCCATATTGCATAAGTGGATTATTGCTCCAGTTCTCTTAAACAGTGAGCAATATGCTAGGGGTATGTAAAAATCAATGGTTGTGATGTATTTGTAATAGGCAAAACAAACTTGGATGTTTTTTACTACCTAAAACAGCATTGACAGTCAAAAGACAGATCACACAACTTCCAAACTCATAGTATTGTACAAAACAGAACTTTGGTGCAAATTAGCACAGAACAAAAATGCCACCAGCAAGCAGTTTATGCTATCCTATTCATATTTTGTCTAAAGGTAGAAAACGTTTTAGTCATCAACTTCCATTTTCTAACGCTATTGTAGAATATATATGTAAGGACAATGGCCCTCATTCTGACCCTGGCGGTCTATGACCGCCAGGGCGGAGGACCGCGGGAGCACCGCCGACAGGCCGGCGGTGCTCCAATGGGGATTCCGACCGCGGCGGTAAAGCCGCGGTCGGACCGGCACCACTGGCGGGGTCTCGCCAGTGTACCGCGGCCCCATTGAATCCTCCGCGGCGGCGCAGCTTGCTGCACCGCCGCGGGGATTCCGACCCCCACTACCGCCATCCAGATCCCGGCGGTCGGACCGCCGAGATCCGGATGGCGGTAGGGGGGGTCGCGGGGCCCCTGGGGGCCCCTGCAGTGCCCATGCCACTGGCATGGGCATTGCAGGGGCCCCCGTAAGAGGGCCCCTACATGTATTTCACTGTCTGCTGCGCAGACAGTGAAATACGCGACGGGTGCAACTGCACCCGTCGCACAGCTTCCACTCCGCCGGCTCGATTCCGAGCCGGCTTCATCGTGGAAGCCTCTTTCCCGCTGGGCTGGCTGGCGGTCTGAAGGCGACCGCCCGCCAGCCCAGCGGGAAAGTCAGAATTACCGCCGCGGTCTTTCGACCGCGGAACGGTAACCTGACGGCGGGACTTTGGCGGGCGGCCTCCGCCGCCCGCCAAGGTCAGAATGAGGGCCAATGTGTTGTGGCACAAACATAGGTTTTCGTTAGTTTGTCTTTTCCTTCTTTTTATGTCCCACAAAGTAAATTGATTCTTCCCAGTCATATGAATAATTGTTGTGCTCCTTGGCAACGTCTCTGCATTGAGTTGTGCTGAATACCTAAGGGTACACAGTTTTGGAAAGACAGAGGATGACTCTTGGGAAAGACATTAAGGGGGTCATTGCTTCAGCCTTTTGCAGGCCTCTCATAATCTTCTAATTATTTAAGGTCAAACATTAAATCGTGTATTTTCTGGAATCATCTGAGATAATGGGCTCAAGGGTTCCCCCAAATCATGGATGCATTGCTTATGCTTACACACTGTTCTTACTGTGGTTAAGTATGAAAAGTATGTCAAAGTCTTTCCAGCTAAGATGAATTACATTTTCTGTGTTTTATGGTGTGTTCAAGATAAACATGATTCCGAAAATAATACGAAAATGACAAGGTGAAATGATAGGCAAAACTCAGTATTACAATTAGAGAGCCAACAAGTCTTTCGCGAATACCAACACAGAAACAAAAACAATTGAGTAAATAGCACAAGCTCACCATGTAATAAAAAAGAGGTAAGAAAGAACAAAGATGAAGGGGCCAAGAAAAAGAACACCAGAGGGGATGTTTGGCTGAATTCCCTAGTACTCAACTTCTGTGGCAGCATTGCTATGATACTCTGTTTGGTGAATTCAGTTTAGTTATAGCTATCTAGATAATTGAAGAATTCTTCCTATCCTCCATTTTATATGGCATATTATTTTCAGTGAGGTCGAATATGTCAATCATCTAATGATATTGGGCCTGATTCTAACTTTGGAGGACGGTGTTAAACCGTCCCAAAAGTGGCGTATATACCACCTACCGTATTACGAGTCCATTATATCCTATGGAACTCGTAATACGGTAGGTGGTATATCCGCCACTTTTGGGACGGTTTAACACCGTCCTCCAAAGTTAGAATCAGGCCCATTGTCTTTTTAGTCTTTTAGTTTTGAAGAACGCTTTATAGCATTATCCCTTTAACAGGGAATGCTTTGATCAGTGAACCAGCAGAATATATGTGTCTTATATCATTAGGAATGACTATGAATTCCTTATGCAAACTTGTATGACAAACATTCAACCTTACCTGGCTTCCAATTATTTCCATATAGGTACTCAAGCTTAGGCAAAAAATACATTTTAATATCTTTATTGATGTACTCTACCTTATTGGGACACTTTTTGATCATTACCCCAAGCAATTTTATAGACAAAAATCAATTTAAAGGAATTCTTCATAAAATTATTTGAAGATTGACATTAGGGATTATTTTGATATTGCTCTTTAAAGCTAGTTTCCACAGTGAAAAGTGTTTTTCACATTTGAGGTCATGTTCTTAACTGCTGTCCATGGTCATGTCCTTTTATAGAGCTGCAAGAGCTGGCGCATGACCAGGTGCCATGGTATGTGTTAAAATTACTTTCAAGTTACTTGTCAGAGAAGGCATAGATTGAGCTCTGTCATCTATTAGATTTCAATCTGAAGTTTTGGCAGCCTCACAAAGCCTCAGGCCTGTGAACCTAAAAGTCTGTCTCTTTTTTCAGATTTATCTGTAATCAACACATTATTTTCCTACTTCCAAACTTGACTTACCATTTGGATGTTCAAATCACACACATGGTATCAGAATACTGATTTGTTGTTTTCGTTGAGCCAATATTTATTTCCATTTGCAGGAATACTTATGATATTATAGATACTATAAATATATTCTCTTCATCCTTGCTTCTCTTCTGAAGATTAATAATGTCACATTTATAGTTATTAGCAAATGCTGTTGATTCTATAGCAACACTGAAGAAGTTGATTTAGAAACTCTCCCATCAATTACTTTCTAATAGATATCCACATTTATGAGCCTTTTCCTAAGACTAGTTTGTTGAATTATAAAGACTTGATGATCTCTGATCATGTCTGTTAGATCAGCACCAATCCTTTGCACAGGATCCAAAGGGATCTATGTTCTTCTCTATCTCTCACCACTCTGACTAACAACCACACATATAGAAATATGAGGACCAATAGTAACGAAAGGGGAAGGGAACAGGGACGGGATAAGAAAGGAAACAGAAACCCTGAACTTAATCATGTCTGCCTGTTAGAAATTGGGTTACCGGTTGACTGGTTGCCTGGGTTGTGAGTCCTGGTCAAGAAGCAACCAAAATCCTAGTCATGGTAAGGCACAAGCAAATCCCAAATTAAACTGTGCTCAACCCCCTTGCACATGGCACACAGCAGTCAGGCTTAATTTAGAGGCACTGTGTAAATTATTTCTGCAACATTTCAAGCATTAAAACAGTGAAAACACCACACCTGGTTAGAAGAATACAGCTTAATTTAATAAATAAAATAAGAGCACTACAACAAATATCCAATCATAGAAGAGGAGTTATACATTTTTAAAGAATAAACTGTAAAATAGTCCCTAAAAGCAGAATGTAACAATTGCTGCTATCTGGTCATGCTGGACAGAGGCAAAGTCAGAACGTCAGTGTGACCACAATCAAATGCAGGTCAGATACAGTCCCAGATTAGTCTCAATGAGGTTTTACCCTCCTCAGTTTTGAGGCAAGAATCCCTTTCGCGTTGGAGTGGTCGCAGGGAGCAAGTATTGTGTTGGAGGCAGTGGTCATTATGGTGCAAAGCACAGGCCTGGCATCGCAAATGAGTGGGTTGGAGCTTCGTGGTGGTGGTCCTCTGTGGGCAATCGATACTTGCTGTGCAAATAGGCAGGCTGATGGCGTCCCATGCTGAAGTTCGATGAGAGGGGCCTCATTCCGGTGCAAATGGGCCTGTTTGCAAAGAGCCCAAAAGATGGAGTTCAAGAGCATGTGAGCCACATCAAGAGTCCAGGACCTCAGAGGCACCTCTTGGGGGTTAGGAACTCACTGTAGCTAGGTCCAGGAGCTGGTTGGGGAGCCTTGAAGCTCAGATCAGGAGGCCAGCAGATTCGCCTTTTGAGTCATTCTGGGGTCCTGGGTTAAAGATAAAGTTGCAGGTCCAGTTCTTCTTCTCCAGGCAAGACGGCAGCAGGTAGCAGGTCAGCACAGCAGAGCAGCTGTTTCTTTAGAGCAGCAGTCCAACAGAGTGACACTCCTTGTAGCAGCACAGCAAAAGTATTTCCTGGCAGAGTATCACAGGTCCAGAAGTGTAGTGAAGAGTTGGTATCTTAGGACCTTCTTTTATACCCTGGTGCCTTGGTTCAGAAAGCTGAGAGAAGCTTCTACACAGTGGCTTTAAAGTGCATGGAGTATACTGCCTCCACTGCCCTGGCTCCAAGCTGGCTGAAGTGACAATACAGGGTTGTTAGGTCCTTTGTGTGAAGGCAGAGCACAGGCTATTTCAGGTGTACGTGGGGCTGTGCTCAGCCATGCCCCCCATCCTGCCAGCAGATGGCCCACTCAGGCAGACCTAATTCCTCTATTACACCCAGTCATGTGACCCAGGCCAGGCTATAGGCACAAAAGGGCTAAAGACAGGAAAAAGCCAACTTTCTAAAAGTGGCATTTTTAAAAGTGTGATCAAAAGCCTAACTTCATCACTGGTCATCTCTTTTTATTTCGAAATTACACTTATAAAATGTAATAAGGCAACTTCATTGTTATTCTATGGGTGAGATAAGCCTTGCAGTAGTGAAAATGATTTTAAGAGCTTTTCACTACCAGAACTTGTAAAACTTAAAAGTCCACGCCCAGTTTATTAAATACACTGCACCATGCCCTTGGAGCTGTGCAGGGCCTGCCTTAGGGGTGACATATATATTAAAAAGGAAGGCTTGGGCTTGCAAAAGGTTTACTTTACCAGGTCGACATGGCAGTTTAAAAGTGCACACACAAAGGCTGCAATGGCAGACCTAAAACATGTTGAAAGGGCTATGTAATGGGATAGCACAATCAGTGCTGCAGGTCCACTAGTAGCATTTGAGTTACAGGTCTTGGGTACCTGTAGTACCACTATACTGGGGACTTATAAGTGATTTAAATATGCCATTTGGGTATAACAGCCAATATCATGTTTGAAGGGGAGAGCACAATCACTGTTTTGATGTTGTAAAGTGCACAGAGTCCTGAGTCCAACAAAATGAATTCAGCACAAAGGTGGAGGGTAAATACAAAATGTTTAGGGATGACCCTGTAGAGAGGGCCAGGTCCAACACTGCCTCATCACTCTGCTGTCTAATGAGGTCTGCAGAATATGGTGAGTTCCTACAAAGCAAAGAGATATTTATGTGACTACAATTCTAAAGTCTACCTCTGTGTAACCAACTCTGTAGTGCAATGTGACATTGGTATTTCCTGAAAACTAAACATATGACCAACATGTATCTTAAAAATTATACTAGTATAGGTCTCTGTGCATATTATAACTAAATCATGTGAAGATCATTTATAGTCCCTACTTTTCCCCCTCAGTTGAAAGTGGGCAGAACTACTCATCCCCTTGGAAGTTCTTTTCACTAAGGCGTGCTCTGTTCCTGCAGGGTATTCCACTGCAAAGTCCATTCCCTATGGGAACCCCCTCAACAGTTTGGGAGTCTCACCTCCTCATCTGCTTTAGCCGTCTGAGGGCTCTGTGGGCTATCCAGACCAAGACATGAACACAAAACAGGTATGGTCTCATCTTCTTCAGTGCCCAGACCACTGCAAAGGCTTCCCTTTCTATTGCACTACACCGCTGTTCCTGGGGAAGTACCTCCTACTGAAAAAGGCTATGGGTTGATCCAGGCCCTCTTCCTTAAACTGTAAGACAACAGCCCCTATGCCATGCGCTAAGATGTCCATCTGAACAATGAATTCTTGTGAGAAGTTAGGGGCCTTGAGCATGGGTGATGTGCACATGGCCTCCTTCAGAGTATCAAAAGCATTCTGGCATGCCAACACCACTGGGCTGGATCAAGGGCTAATTGATAGCTCAATAACCCCTAACTCCAGCATCCTGGAGATATCCTCCTTAATGTTGGCTCTCGCCTTACCAGTCAGCTGTAGATTTTACTCTTCACAGGCATGCCGACCCCAGTATCAATATTATGGATGCACCACGGAGTGAGTTCTGGGGTAAGGGATAAGAGAGAGCCAAAGTGCCCTA
This sequence comes from Pleurodeles waltl, assembly GCF_031143425.1. Classification (NCBI taxonomy): domain Eukaryota; kingdom Metazoa; phylum Chordata; class Amphibia; order Caudata; family Salamandridae; genus Pleurodeles; species Pleurodeles waltl. The sequence continues at coordinate 777,518,372 of NC_090437.1, read as the reverse complement.
ACAACTGGCAGCAGTCTCTCTGTTGTTCTAGGGTCTGTGTAGGGGAGAGGCTGACACTCTCCACTTACCCATCCTGCTTGTTCGAAGAAAGGAGGTCAAGAAGAGGTTCACTCTCCTCCTCCGTGACCAGAAGCAAAATTACTTCAGACCTCTTGAAGTGGCGTTTGAGGTGCTTGACTTGCAAAACCCTCAAAGTCTGAGTCTGAGGTCTATCAGGTATATGGCCTTACTCTTGTGCTCTTTCACCTCGTAGGGCCTAGACCAGCAGTCCTGCAAGGTCCTGGGCTCCACAGGCTCCTTCGCCCAAACTTTTTAGGAAGGTTGAAGATTGACCAGGGTGGCTTGGTCATACCAACATTTCATAACTTCTTGGATGGCTTCTAGATTCTCTCTGGCTTCTTTCAGAAGCATTTCATCTGGTTGCAGACTGTCAGGATGTAGCTGACCACATCCTGAGGCCTTCTATTGAGCTTGCTCCCAACCCTCCTTCACCAGACTGAAAGGCCCTCTCACAGCGTTCCCATACAGATGTTTGAAGAGGCTGAAGCCAACCCACTTCTGCGGTACCTCCATGAAAGGCATGACAAGAGTTTGTCCCACTTCCGCCTCAAGAGTTTTGACATACCCATAATCAAGCCTTTGAAGGTCTTGTTGAACCTTTCCACAAGCCTATTAGTTTGGGGATGGTGAGCAGGGGAGAACTTGTAGGCTACCCCACATTCCTGGCATATGGACTTTATGTACACCAACATGAAGTTCTTACCACAGTCAGATACCTTCTGCTTTGGGAACCACACATAGGTAAAGATCCCTATCACTGCCCTGGCCACTGTGGGTGCAGTCACCTTCCTCAGAGGTCCTCCGGGTACCGGCTGGAATGGTCCACCTAGATAAGGATGACCCTGTTGCAAAGGGCTGTTTTGGGTCCAGAGACCCAACAATATTGATGCCCTCCCATCACTCGAAGGGAGTGCCAACAACAGGGAGTATCTGCAGTGGAGCCTTGTGCTTCCCTCCTGACTTGCCACTGGCTTATCATGTAGGGCATGACCTGCAGAACAAGTCTGAGTCCATCCTAATCCGGAGCTACTAAAAGTAGGTGACAAGCCTTCCAGGGCAGCAATGTCCTCCCCTGTAGGTTTCGGGGTATCATCCTCATCAGCCTCGTCTTGACTGTGGGAGTTTCAGGAGCAGGTTTCCCATGCTCCTTCCCCATCCTCTTTTTGGCAGGCACCATTCTTCCAGGTCCTTCTTACTACCCTATTGGGCAGCCATGGACTGCGTTCTAGAGCACACCCACTCGGACAACACTAACATCTTCATGTGGGACCTGAGCTTTGCCTCTTTCCAAATGAGGTGATCTAGGTCACTGCCAGGCAGACAATCTACAGAAATGGACAGACTCACAGCTACCCTCAAGGAACCTAAGCCCCCCCAACTCAAAGGAAACCAGAACCACTGGATAGTGACTCTTGTGGTTGTGGGCTGCAACAACTTGGTGGAATGCATTAGGGACTGCCTGCTCTAAGGACATCTGACAGTCATTCTGGCTACAGTGTCTCTCAGAGCCTCTGTCTATTGATAGTGACCCACTGCCATTATTTCCTATTGCCACTAGGCATGTGAGTTCTCTGCACCATCGCTTCATCACCCAGGGACACTAGGGTAACCTCTACTCTGTCCCCCGTAGTATCTGGGTCAAACTCCTCCCCAAGAGCCACACTAACCAAACCCATTGTCTGTCTACTAGTGGGGGGTCTTGGGACACTTGGCACCCTGCTTTGTAGTGCCCAACCTGTTGACAATCATAGAACGTAGGGTTCCTTCCTTGAGGACTTACCATCCAGGAACCTCTTCTTCTTCTACTCAGGTGGAGTCCTGACCCTTAGTGCTACGTTGGGGGCCTTCAGAGAACTCCTTGCTTTCATGTTTGTCTTCCCTTTCCCCCTTCTGGTAAGGACCATGCCCACACTTGTGGTGATCCCCCCTGACACCTACTTAGAACCCTGGCTCTGATCCAGCAGTTTGCCACCTTAGCAAGCTCCCTGGGGTCAGTGAGCTTACTGTCAATAAGGTGCTGGTGCAGATTTGGAAAACAAAGACTGAACATGTACACTCTCTCAATCAAATTGTACAGCTCCTGATAATCCTTTACTTCAATGCCCCTCACCCATTCATCCAGTGGCTTGCAAAAGGAGTCCAAACAATCTGCCCAGGACTGCAAGGGCAGCTACTGGTTGTCCCTAAACAACTACTTGTACTTCTGAGGGGTAAGGCCATACTTTCTGACTGGGGTTTCCTGCATAGGGGGTTATCTCATATTATCTCCCTTATCAAGGGCCAGTAGGGCATCCCTCCCTTTGCTAGGAATGTGATTCCAGAGGTTAGCCCCCAATCCTCCTCAGGGATCCTATGCATCTGCAAAGCCACCCCATATGCTTCAAACCACTGTTGATGTCACCCCTAAAACAAAGTCAGGCACGTGACCTTTGGGAATATGGAACCTCTTGTCTTCAGGGGCACTGTAGAAATGTCAGAATCACTGCTGGACAATCTGCCTGGTGTTGAGGTCCAGCTCTTTCAGACTCGGTTCATAAGCTAGTAACATGTTCTTCTCCTCCTAGACTCTCCCAGCCTTTTATCCCCCATTGCCTGTTTCCTCTCTTCCATTCGCAACTGCAGCTTGAACTCTCTCTCTTCCTTCCTTTCTACCAGCTCTGCTGTGGACAGGTTGTGGGAAGACACACTGCTTCCTACTCTGGGAGGGAGTTCCAACTCTGGAGTCAATATATTCCCCTCCACTGAAGGCTACATCTCAGGGAGGTCCTGTCCTTGTTCTTTCATCTCATCATCCCCTTCTGTGGCTTCAATCAATGACTGGTGAGCTTCCTCCCAGGCCTTCAGTACCTTCTGGGGCTCCACTTTACTGGTGGTGCCCTTTGCTGGAAGTCTCCTCTCTTTGCGAAACTCCTTGAGCTGTGCCACTGTGTAAGCATCCATGTTGCCCATCTCAAATTTCATCCTTGCAGGGGTGGTTTCAGAGTCAGAGGGAGAATTTGGAAAAAGTAAAAGGAAGCTGATCAAGAAGAATTTTAACTTGATCTAGTCTTAGTTATGGGATGGCAGTGTACACAAAATCACTGCATGGCATTGCACAAACACAAGTCCAAATCCTCACCGCTGATCACCAATGTAAGAAATTGGTTAGTTGTTGATTGAATGGGGTATGAACCGTTGTCAAGCAACCACAACAATCCTTGTCAAGATGAAGCATAAGCCAACCCTAAATTAACCTGTGCTTATCTCTCTGGTAGCTTTGCACAGAGCAGTCAGAGTTAACTTAGAGGCAATGTGTAAAGTATTTGTGCAGCATTTCAAACAGTAATGGAGTGAGGACACCATACAAAAAGGCATCCCACATCAAGTTAAAAAGTCGAGGACATGTCACACAGTTGGGGCAATGTGTTGATTCTGAGGAGCTGCAAGGCTGCGATGCAGACTCCAGTGCTGTTGTTGAGACTACAATTAATGAAGGATGTGGGGGGCCAGCGCCAAGGATGCATTGCAGAGCAGTGGTTCCGACAAGTCTGCAGAGGTGATGCGGGTCTTTGCAACTGGTTCAAGTCACACAACAGTGGTGGTTATGTGTCTGTTCTGCTCGGAGTTGTGCTGCACAAAAGAGGAGATGCGTTGCTTCTGCTGGGTCCAGAGAGGCTGGCTATGCAGACTAGGCTGACTTCCTTTGGTCCAGGACTGGAATGGCACCACGTGGCAGGGTAAACTGACAGATGGCAGAGTCCAGTGGCAGATGCAGGATTGTTGGAAGCCTTTTATGTCCCTCAGGCTTCAGATCAGGACGCCAGCCAACTAGCCTCTAAAGGCACTCTGGGGTTCTGGGTTCAAGAGATGTAGGTTCAGTCTTTCTCACCCAGGCAAGAGGGCAGCAGTCAGCAGATCAGCACAGCAGGGCAGCAGTCCCTTCAGGTCAGCAGTCTAGCAGAGTGGCAGTTCTTTCAGCAGCACAGTAGTCCTTCTTCCTGGCACAGTCTCCCTACGTCCAGAAGTGGACTGAAAAGCTGGTGTCTGAGATCCAATACTTATAACCAGTTGTGCCTTTGAAGTCGGGAGAAACGTCTAAAGGCATACCTTTAAAGTGCACAGGTGCCCTGCCTTCCATGCCCTGGCTCCAGACTAACTACAGGGGGTATGCAGCCCTCTGTGTGGAGGCATGGCACAGCCTATTCAAGTGGAAGTGGGCTGGGCCCTGCTCCTCCCTCACATCCTGCCAGTGATTGTCCATCCAGGTACACCTAAGCTACCGATTGTGTGTGGCTGTCTAGGCAGAATACACAGAGCCCAATTGTCAACTACAGATGCCTTTGACAAAGAATGCAAAAAAGAGCTGGGCTTTGTGGTCCAACTAGGCATAACATGTGCACCCCTTTCATTATGTGTGACTACCATCAACTCACCGGGCTGTGGAGGGCTAACAGTGGTGGCAGCATCTGATTATACCTGCAAGACAGCGTATTTTACCTGTCACTGGCAGAGAAAGAGTTGCCTATTGGTCCCCTGTTTATATTTCTCTACCAATTCTCTTCAACCGGTCCTTCACTACATTCAAGTGGGACATCACTGTGTGTATGTATGTGGTAAGAAGAGTGTAGAGCACATGCTCTTTGACTTATAGCAGTAACTAATATTGGGCCTTCTGCCCGTAACTTATATAGAAGATTAAGATAACCAGACAGCAGTGTGATTTGCAGTATTGCTTCAAAGCAACCTAGGTACATTTGAACTGGGAGAGACTGTAGCCTGTGAAAGATAGTAGTCAGACTGCACCATTGAAGAGTAAAGCACTCTTGCCTTCTTCCCGTTTCATTTTTCTCCAGAGATGTTGCTCCCAACAGGTTTAAAAGGAGCTGAGTGAGTATGGGTGTGTAAAGTAGGAAATATACAACACATTACCACTGCATGTCATGTTTCCTATTCGGCTTTATGATTATGAAAGACTGGTTTGTGTCAATTGGGCACAGAGGTTATTTCAGAACTGGAAGGTGGGACTTCCAGGGTGTCCTTCAAGAGCATCCTCTTTAGAAGTCCCGATACACTTGCTTATGCTAGCAACATTAGAGATTGTGAGGCTGTACTGCTGTCATTTAGTTTGATAACTGCCATCACTCCCTTACTTATTTTCTTTTTGCCCCTCTGCTTCCCTTGCTCTATGAAAGGCTTGTGGATTTATTTTTATATGTCTCTTTTGCCTAGAGCATGCTCTTTTGTGCTTCCATTTTTTTCTGGGTGCCCACCTTCAGCATTCTTCATTATGCCTGTCCTGGTTTTCTGCACTGTTGCTACTCCTCAATTTCACTACCTCAAGAGTCTAGGTCCAAGAATAAGGTTAAACCCCATGGCTCTAGAGGTAAAAGGCTCTTAGTGTTACAGCCCCTTAATTCCTGATTGCTCTGGGGCAATACTACTCAAAAAGTCCTATACATCCCCATTTTTTTAACTCCTAATGTCTACATCAGATTTAGTTTATGTATAGACCATTACTTTTTGCTATATTTAGGAACATTTTTGGAATTTAGTTTTCTTGTTTTCTCAATAGTACGTTGTTTTGTGTTAAACTTTGTATACCTTACCTAATAGAAACTGTACTTTATTTGTTAGGGACTAGGGTGCACATGTACAAAGGTTTTTAGCGGTCACAAATGGCGAATTGGGCTACTTGATACCGCTAAATAGCCTTTTGACATGTACCAACCCTATTTTGCGATTTGGTAACCAGTTACTGTACCACAAAATAGGGTTTGCGAGTCAGTATTAGAAAGGGGCATGTAAGGGCGTCCCTTCCTAATAGCCAGCCGAAGGAGCATGTATGAATGTTTTGCAACCTGAACATAACATTCATCTTTTACTGATTCTTTGAAGGAGGTGGTAACCCATTTGCACATATGAAGGGGCCCCCAATGGACTCCCTCCCCTTTGTGAATGTGGGCACCAACATTTTTTCAGAGCAGGCAGTGGTCCCATGAACAGAACACTTTTCATTTTTCATTTTGAAATGCACCCTGTTTTCTTCTAAGGAAAACGGGGTGCATTTTAAAAAAACGCTTTATTTAAAATGCAGTCACAGACATGGTGGTCTGTTGATCGTGGAATGGCCTGTGAGTGCAGGCCATTCCCATTGGCCACAAAGTGCGACCTGCCTCATGAATATTGATGAGACAGGTCCCTTGCGACCCATTTGGGAACCACAAACAGTGCCTGGGACACTGCTGTACATAGCATTTTGCGAGTTCCTAATTGCGAGTCGTAAAAAGTTGCAGTTAGTAACTCGCAAAATGTAGTGGTAGTACAGGTGGCCCTAGATTGTTCTGAGCAGCAGTTCTTAACTTTTTGACTTCTGTAGATACCCACTGAACCCTTACTGGAAGCAGAGGACCCCAAGCTAAGCAACTGCTAGGATTTAAACCCAAAATAATATATACAAATAATTAACAAGTATACATCAAACTGAATCACAAATTATTAAATATTTTCTTTAATTCCGAAAAAAAACATAATTTTAATTTTATGGGGTAGTTTGGAGCTTTTCAAAATTTAGTTGTATTCCTAAAATCCTCCCAAGCATCCATTCTAGAGTCTGTGTGCCGTATTTGTGCTGCTCCCAAGAATCAAGTTAAGGCTATTAATTTCAACCTAAGTTTTGAATTTCGAATTCCTTCACATTTACATTGTATTTGAAAACTTTCGATTTTGCTTTTTTACATGTGGGTACTGTATTAATCTGTTAATATTATGTAATTTTATGAACAGTAGTCTACCCACTAGATAGGCATAAGTGGAACTCCACTGGTCCAAAAACTATAGGATAAGAACCACTGGTTTAAAGTTTGTGAGCACTCGGGTTCAGCTCGCTTCAAGGATATGACACTAGTTAAGCACTCCAGAGGTGGTTTTACCTTATGCTCTGACCGTGAATTCCCCTTGCAGCCAAAACTAGTAGATGTTCTGACTATAGTTCCCTGTCAGCGTGTAGCTGTGATAAGGAAGTAATTAAAAAATCTTGTCTTTTCTATTTTCTATAGTTTGAAGTGTACGTCAGGACTGAATGGCCTAGAATGATTATGTGCCGCATGCTTAATACTCAGCCACAATATGAGCAAGATCAGTCAGTTTGCTATTTAAGAGTTTAAGACATGCTTGGGCGCAACGGGAAATTATGATGTGACTTAAACTGACACCTTTGGCACTTTTGTAAAGCTATATCATTTTCTTGAGTGGAAGTTGCCCAATGAGCAGCTCTTATTAAAAGATTACAGAGCATATTTTTTAATGCAAACTTGAATGTTATCATACTTAGCTAAAATGGGTATTGTATTGTAGCATATATTATATTGTTTCCGGATTTTATTATTATTTTTTCAAATGAATTATAAATAAGGCTCAACAATAGAAACAATCGGTTGAAAGCCTGACCTCGAGAGTTGTGTCCATTTTACTTTTCCTCTAGCAGAACTTCGAGGTTTGGCAGCTCTTTAAGCATTCCCTTAGGACCAACTGATGTACTTCTGCCCCACGTCGTGCCCAGCATGACTGGATCAAAGAAACGCGATTTGTGTAGTGACCAAATATATATCACTATTTCTAACATCCAGTGTAAGACATGATCTGTGCAATTGTGTTAAAAGATTATTTTCATGATTAGAATAAGTGCAGGAGGGATCTCCTAAGTGTTAGCACGTAAAATGACAAATTACTATGATGATGCAAGACATAACTGTGAAGGAACCAAAGGTCTCAAACTGGACTTTGGGGAGCCAGATGGCTATCTGTGTCCAGTTTCATATGCTTAAAAAATCATTATGCTTATCAATAGTCTTGCATGGATGACGAGGGCCATGGATTGACAGGTCACAAGAAACTGTGGCTGTAACGTAGCATTTACCGGCAGTAACTTTATATGCTGGGAAGCAAAATGTCGAATTATTTGATGTTGATGGTACTCCTAAAGCTAAGCCTAAGCCCCTCAGGCCTTTTTAACTTAAACAATTGCACAGAACTCAGATATTCAGAAGGGATCATGTCTCCAAAACAAGACGACAATCGTGAGTCTTTAGTTTGCCATACATAATGAACGCCACTCTTGTTGGTGCACCATTCAAATTTAACTTTGGTAGTGCAACTCAAAATGAAGCACTTTATTCCTTTAACGGAGCTAGAACGGGTGGTGCACAACACAGATCATGTCGCCCACTGGATGTTTGTAATACTTGCCCTATAATGCACCATCTTTAAGCACTGTTGGGGAAAAGAGTGGCCTGATCAATGGCTGTTTGAAGGTGTTCTTGCTCAAACCCGTGCCCTGTGGTGGAGCTTCCATATGTTCTTTTTTTAAGCTCAATATTCTGCTAATGCCACACTGCTGTATTAAATTAAGCTCTGTAAGCAGATCATACATTCTCTGTTGTGCAGTTTATTTATGTCGTAAAACGCAATAGATCTAAGCCTCTACTGCAGCCCATTGTGACTTTGTCGCATCTCAATCATACCTCGTCTTAAAGCTTATGTTTCTTCTCAATCAGCCTTCAGGGACATTTTGCTCAAATCTCCCATGAAGATTGCTATGAGTACAACTTATTTGTAAGCCGAGGACATTTTACTTTCAACCAGCCTTGGGTCCATAAAAGCAGAATGTTGCATTTTGTGACATGTAGTTTCACGCTGCCCAGTATAGGGATGCGTCTAAAAATTTGAGTGTGCAAAGTGCTGTTATTTAAAATGCCAGGACTAGATGAAAGTGTCATCCAATAAATGGGACTACCACATAATTGTATTACGATGCAAATGCAAAACTCAGAGTCTGAATCACAAATGGATTTGTACACGTAACTGAACTTAGGGGCTGGAAAGCAAGCCGTTAGGAAAATAATTTCCAGCTAGCCCGATTCACAAAACTCAATGGCATCTCTGCAACCAAATGGTATGAAGCGATATTTCAATAACCAACCTGCTGACCAGTCTTCCATGATCAGCCACGAGATACAATTTTTTTTGTGGCAGATCATTCCATGTCCAAGGCTCCTCCCTATATTAATCACCTCCTTCACCCCTGATCACAGACGCCAATAATCTAATGCCCCCATACAGAAGGCAATTATCTAAATTTCCTTATAGCACATCATCTCCGAGGAGCTGTTGTGCTACACTTTACAGCCTTTAGTGGGAGGCAATTCCTCTAGACTGTGGATTATCCTTTAAGATACTGCCTGTAACACTCCCTAGAAAGCATCCTAATAGTCCTACAGACGGCACTAGTGTCATTCAAAATCAGTAAAAAATGAAATAAAAACATAAACTATAATATAAACTCCTTTTACATAGTGGCTCTTGGCTAGAAAAAGAATGCTGGCCTATAGATCAGAGAAACAGCTAGGATTAACCTGGCGATTGTTCTGGCTTGGTACGCTTATTGCCTGACTGGGACACAAAACTGCACGCACTACATTTTTGCGCATATTTGGTAAATGTTGAGCTGCGTCCTGCGTGTTACACAATTCATAAAATTAGATCAGCGTGGCCAAGGCCAGTGCCAATTCTCGTCCACCAATACCGTTAACTTACCACATGCAGTGTCTTGCCAGTGGCTTGGTGCTTCAAATATAGTCATCTATAGCCTTGGAATTCATGTGTCTGGTGGAGGAGTGGGGTCCCCCTCGCACGAGTGTGGTTAGGAATGTTGTTCAGGCACGGTCAGAGGGGTGCCTGTTTTTTTGGCATTTGCTCTTGACATGTGGCTGGCATTGGTTCTAGCTGGTGGATTTTCCTCTATGTTCGAAATCTTGACAAAGGTTTCTCGAATCCTGCTTTTTTTTTAAACAATGGCGGATATTACTTTGGGGAATAATTACTTTTTGATATCTCTATATACAACTTCCCTCAAAACAAAATTGAGGTAGTTTATTTCTTGTTTGTTTCTTCTTCCTCTTCCAGGGAATATTCATACCAACATACAGAAGGTGATAGTGTAGTTAGCTGGGTGCATCACAACATTGCTTTTGTAGCTTGTTGCTCACTCCAGAAGGTTCCTGTCTTTTTGTTTCTTCATTTTATCTCCTAATGATTCCTGCTTATTAGATCATTATTACAGCGTTATTGCAGTCTTCAGTTTTTTCCCTCCTGATGATCATTCTCAATTGAGAGGACGAATTTGAAGGCAACAGGCTTTATCGCAAGACAAGAGATGTCAATCAAACTTATCAAGAAGTCCAGCTTTTGCCAGCGTTGTGGCTGGAGATATTGAGGCTTTTTGCCCACATCATATGCTTAGCTTCAATCCCCAAAAGTCCTCAAATTAAAGACATTCAGGAAGTTTTTTTATTAGCGTTGATAATATGAGGAGTTGCTGGTAGTCCTTGATGCCAGGGATTTGGAACTAGGCATTATCTTGCTGCACGGAATAAATGTCAGAACTGAAATGGTGCCCCATTGGACAATGCTACATCCTCCCTGCAGACTCCACAGCCAATCTGGAGCAATCCTATACTTTTTTGCGTCACTACACAAGTTGATCAAGTTTACTATGTTTCTAAAATAATCATTGATCCTTGCAGATCCTCAATCTGGAAGGTGATGATGGCCCTTTTGCGTCATGTGAACCATATGGATGCTCTGTTCGGACAGAGATAAGTTGGGAACAAGTACTTGGGGAAAGCCTGGTGTACTTGGATGAAAATGAAGAGGACCTTATTGTAATTTTAACTGTGACTATTAACTGGTAACTGTTTAGCTACAACATACCTGAAGTTCACTGCTTGATTCTACTTTTTCTTCGAGTAATAATGATTCTAAGAAGCTACTGAACACTTGGCCTATATTTGAAAGCACATTAAAAGTCAGCATGGCTTTTCTTGTAATCACAATGGATATTGAACACCTGTCAATATGCTTCAAGAAAACGCTGGGGGATGTCCATGCAGAAGGAGTAGGCATACATTCTGGTCCTTAGAAGAGGGCTGCACTCACATTTAAAAAAAAGACAACATCTTATGTCATTTCAGAATAATGTAAGTGCTAGATCTCAGAATTAAGCACAGCTCTACAAGGGAAGCCTACAGGCACTACAAACTCATCCTTACCAGGGTGTTCATTTTTAGGAGCTAATAATCAGCCTGCAGTACAATGTCGCAAATAGAAGGGAGGAAAGGTCTGCTCAAAGATGATAACTGTTCAAATTACCTCCAGCAAAAAAATAACCCAGCTAACTTTCAGAGCACTTCAGAAAAAACAGAATCTCAAGTTTTTTTTTACTTTGAAAAGGTAGAGGCCAGAACATAGACAACCTTACAATGACATCAACATTATATTTTTTCTGACACCTAATCAAACTCAGCTGGCTCAAGAAATGCATCAGAAACATTACAAAATTAAAAAAAAATGCATTTGATGTGAAATTAGGAGGGCAAGTATGAGGAGAAAATAATCAGCCCTTGGACACAGGTATCTTCAATTTCCTCCAACCGCAAAAACACAACTGTATTCCATTAGAGGCGAGGCTAAGGAATACAAGCCAAAAGCCCATGAAAAGTTCTACATACACCACAGATTCATATCGAAGTTTACACCTGGGTTCACATGTTGAGTTATTTGATCACAGACAACAGTCTTCATTGAACACTCAGAATAAACAAGTAAAGAACAATCTTCCTGACTCAATTTCACTTGTGTAAAAACTTGCCTAGTGTTGAAAATGTGCCCTTTCTGCAGGCTCAACCCAGATTGTATTTGACATTTTGCGGAGCCCTATTTTTGTTGGGGATAGAACTCTATGCATTTCACACCTGCAAATCTGTGGTCAAGTATTTATGTTCCCCCTTTAAACATGGTAAATTGGTATATACACAGGATTTATTTACTTACTTTTCAGATACATCACCAGTTTATGATAGCAAGTGTACCCAGTGCCCATAAATCGGATGCTACCAGTGAACTGCAGCACTCAATGTGCCATACATTGCAGTCACACTGTAAATTATGTCTTCAGGCCTACCATGGTGGCATGGCTGTGCAGTTTTAAGCTGCAAGTTCGACCTGTCAAAATAACCCATTTTATAACAGGCCAAAGCCTTCCCTATAAATAGTAATAAATCACCTCCAAGTAGGCATTATTGCCATGAACGCAGGGTGCATGGTATTTAAAAATAAGACACATAAATGTTTAATATAGCCTTAGAACCCGCCGTAGCAGGCTCTACCGGCTATTAAAGGCCCGCTCCCCGCGTTAAATGCCCGAGCCGAAGGCGAGGGCATTTAACAAGGGAGAGGGACTTTAATAGCCGGTAGTGCCCGCTACGGCGGGTTCTAAGGCTATTAGAACATTCTGCCACACAGGGCAGAATGTTATATTAAAAAAAAAATGTTCACGGAGCCCGAGGGGATTAAGATCCCCTCGGGCTCTGTGAGGCTTTGTTCACAGCTGTTGCTGTGAACAAAGCGAACATTGGAATGTTGGCGCTGCGGGCTTTTACCGGCCTGTAAAAGCCTGCAGCACTCCATTGTTGTCAATGGAGCCCCCAGTATTCCAATGTTCTAATATTAAACGTGTCTTTACAGTGACTAGCCACTCAAAGGCATTTTAACTGCAGCAGGGTTGACTGTTCCATAAGGAAGCATTAGGATACAATATTATGAGTATTACATGTTTTCTTCACCTAGGAAACACCTACACATTTCCTTTTTGAACTTTTTGAAATATATGTTACACGCCCAGTTCACTGGTGAATGCAGATTTTTTATAAATATTTTAGTAATGGACTTTTAGAAGGCCACTTTTGCCTTACCTGAAATACCTGGAAGCTACAACTGTATTTTTTACTCTTACTTATGCAGAGGGTAATTAGCATTTCAGTAGGGTTGAATGAGTTGTGAATTTGCCCAGATGACAGGGACAAAATACTTTTGGTGTGAGAGGGTGTTGTTGTGCTCTTGACAGGATGGCCTGTGGGCTAGATCCAAGGGCTTGATCAGCTTCTGTGAGGCCTACAGTGTCAAAAGCAGATGTAGCGAACACCTAGACACAAACCCTTATTTGCTCCTCCAACCAAACTGGCCTCCATCACAGTGGGTCTCTTATTACCATTACAGTGTCTGCTAGAGTGTTAAGACATGCTTGACAGGTGTGGTGTAATTTTTCATATGACACTTGAGCCATTCTTTAAAGAGGCCTCCTCTGTCACAGGCAAATGTTGGTTGGCACTTGGGCAGGGCCTTTCTTTTGTGCCCCCTGGCAGATAGGACCCAATCACAGCAGAGCTCTTTTTGACATTGTTCACAGGTCTGCTCAGTTAACATATAACATTTGGGGTGCACATCAAAGGAGAAACACAGGGTGCAAAACTTTTTTGTGTGCATCCCCTGACTGGATACTGAAAAGTCATCTTTGATCTACCAGACTTCCTTCTCCGAGGTTGCTGTGGGTAGAAGGATTGTCTAAAACATTTATGTATTTTAATGTTAGATGTTGTCAAATAGCTGCTTCCTCAGGATGTGAATGATGCTCAATTGGACCCACCTCCAGGCACCACCAACTCAGAGGACTATCACTGTGCTGAGTATTGGAGTTGTCAGGTGAGGAGAAGGGAATGGGAAGGGGACTGTAGGGAAGGAGATCTGAAAAATAAAACGTCAAAGCACATTAAAACTTCTGTGCATACTTGAACTGCAGTCTGTCATAAAAGATTTAGATTATTTGAATTCTGAGTTTACTGATTGAATGTGTGTGAAGGCAACATATCTTTCAGCAGTGAGTTTTATCAAGCCTTAATAAACATGCAAACTAGTTGCCTAATGAGACCTTTTTCAATGTAAAAAATTCCATAATATTCACACACTCGCACTAGGCTTACATCAGGAAGATCGTAACTCAGAAATAAAATTCTTTATCTTGTAGTGCTATTTATCACCTTTGTAATACTCTTGCCTTCAGAATAATTGCGGGATAAACAATATATCAATGGAATTCTGTGTGCTTAAAAGTCTACAAAAACATTTTGCCAGGAAGATGCTGAAATCCGTGTAAACCTGCAATAAAACAACAACTACAAGACTCAAAACTCAGACGGCTTGAGAAATCTACATCAAACGCAGATGCGCTTTTTTGGAGGGGCAATAATCCTACTGGCAGAGCACGGACTGCTCGGTAAATGTACTCCACTCAATGCGCATGGGAAGGCCTATGAGCGAAACAACTGCAGCTGAATGCAGAGGAGACTCCGCACGAAACTGCGAGGTCAGCGGCCTGACTGGATGAGGAAATACTCTCAGGAATGCTCTCGCCAAACCTGGCTGCCGCCTAAAGCCTCATGAGAATAGTGAGCATGTGTTCCTGGGTGTGGCTGGCCCATATAGACCTGCCATGCCAAATATGGCCACCATACAGGTAACTTGGGAAATGCAGTCCCAGGTGATTACCTGAACCCTGTAAAGTAAAAGAAGCATCATAGTGAACAGGGCACACAATCCAGCACTTATGTTTAAACCCTCTAATGGATATTATAGTTACAAAACACCCACCAAAGCCCTGGTCTAGCAGCCTCATGGGTCTCTCTGTAGGGACATTGCCCAACATGCGCGGTATTGGAACATGGGGCAGAAACCTTCTGGTTGCCATTCTAGGGATTGTTGGGGCAGGCCCTAGACTGTGCACGTCCCAATTCTAACAGTACTCCACCCTTCCATGCTCAGCCTAGGGCTCGGCTTATTGGGATGTAGGAGGTGGAAGTGCTAAGTAATAGCAGAGCATGAACATTCCTGGTGGGTTCCCAATATTCATTCTCAGGAACATACCCCTTCCAGGACACCAAGTAACAGAGGGAAGATCCCATGTAATGGGAATCTAATATTGCACTCACCTCCTATTCCCATTCCTCCCGAACCAATAAGGGAGCAGGACGTTCAGAACAATGAGGCAAGGAATGTTTCAGAAAAGATGTATGAAACACAGGGTGCATACATAACAATTCAGGGAGCATTAGCTTGTATGTGACTGGATTCACCTGACGAATAACCACATGAGAGCCTATGAACTTTGGAGGAAACATACTCATGTGCTTGAATGTGCAGTGTTTTGTGGATAGCCATATTCTATCCTTGGGATGATACACTGATCCAGGTCTATGGTGTTTATCGTACTGCACCTTGTATTTGTTTTTGGCTATTTTTAAGTGGCCATGTAGATGAGAATGCACTTGATGTCTCATCTGTCCTACAAATTATTAAATTATAAAATTAGACCACATATTCTTCCTGGGCGAAATGAAGGTCTTTCGATTTGTAGCAAACACAGAGTCTCCCTCATGCCACAGAAGACTGATTCTTTCACTAGAACTATTCAGGTGAATTTCAATGATTACAGGGTTAAAGAAAAAATTCTATCTCCAACACAAATCCTTTACAGTAGAAAATGAGTATCATTTTACAGTTTTTATTCTGGAATGTCCTTTGAGTCCTTCAAATAATGTTAGTAACTGAATCAGATGATACTCATGTTACGGTCACTGTGTACTTAAGCCATGCTGGTGTCGGTGGCTAAATTGAAAGTACTAGCTCACAAAACTGCAAATGTTTAGACCAATTGCTGGGTTGATCTTGCAATCATATCTCTACAGTTTCTGTTTACTATACTCATTAATTATGGTCCTTTAAACAAAGACACCACAGTTTTACACTTGTTAATAGATACAATAATATAATTCTCAGAGATGTTATGCAATTTCAATTTCTACAATATACACTTTTATATACCGCCATTCTTGCTAGATAATTGTTTAACATCCCATCCACTTCCTTAACTAAAACCTGTTTATTTTGTAGCATATTGTGTTTCTGACCGGATGGCCTTACTACAGTTAAGAAGGTTTCTTCCAGCTAAAACTCTTTAATCTGACACAGAATTCATTGCAAGATTTGAAAAGATGATCCCTTTTTTTCTGAAAAACAAAGGTTCTTCTTCTCCGTGCGTAGTCTGTGATGCTTTTAAAGCAACGTTAAGGTAAGAAGGTACTGCATATCAAAGCCAATTATGTAAAATCAAAAATCAACAATTGAGCCTACTACAAAATAAATTGGAATGACTGAAAATATCTGTAAACAAAAAAAAAATCCAGATCACAGTTTCCATTATGAGATGAGGCTAAAAAGAAGCTTAGACTATACCTACACTAAAAATAAGTAGTGAACTCTAAAACAATATCTCAGTTGCTTTATGAAGAGGAGGAGATGTCTAAGGGAATTCTTGCATGGCGGGCTAAAACTACAAGTATAGTGATAGTATCTCTCAGAGATTCTAAAACAGGTTCTTTATATTCTAATTTCAAAACAATAAGACAAATATTCTCTGAACATTTCGAGAATATATACCAAACCCAAAACAAAGATCTCTAGGAAAGATATTAGGCAATAGATATGAAGGCTAGAAATTCCCACTTTATGTCAGATGCAGTCATCCATTTTATCTGTATTGTTTCAGAAAACGAAATTGTAGGAGTAATTATTAATTTATATAATTGTAGAGCTGCTGGGGAAGATGGCTTCTCATTTTAAAACTGTATTTGCATTCAGTGGGAACTAGTATGCACACTTACTAGAATGTTTAACTATATTCTACCAGGTCACATTGTAGTTTAGAAGCATATATTGATTTGTTTCTTAAAAAAAGGAAAAGATCTTCTCAGTCCAAGTTCTCACTGGCTTATCAATTTACATAATAAAGATTTTACAATATTAGCCAAATTTGTAGCTTCATGAATAATAACATTAGCTTCTCATTTGATACACCAAGACAAAAGAGCTGGAACTCGCTACTAACTATATTAATCAGAAAGATATAATCGATAGAAATGAATGTATGATCTCTCTTTTATTTTTATTTTCCACTCAGTCATGTAACTTATAAGAATGTTTTTCTGGAAACGCCAGGCTATATTTAGCAATTTCTTTTGGGCTAAAAGGTAACCCACACAAGTTTAAAGAAACTAGGGTTTCTTCGAGAAGTGAAAGGTTGGCTCTCCCAAATTTCTAAGATTATTATGTGGCATCAAATGCAATACATTTTGCTGGATTTATAAACATACACTTTTTTGATAATTGTTTCTTTGATCAAATGCAAGAAGAAAAACACATTCAGCTGATGTATTTTAACCACATGCTTCACAACCCAAACTTTGTTTGCTATCACTCCTCAAAGTATTTCATTACATGTTAAACACAGCTATCCACACAGATGCAATGATTTATGTTCATACAGAAACTCTGTTAAATGATGTTTATTCAAATGTAATGAATCAAAAAATGGGACTAATGGCTAAAATCAGCACATGGCTAAGTAGTGGGAATCTTATCACATGGGAGTATGTTCACAGTAAAGCACATACACCTGGGCTGGTTTCAGTTTTCATCTACGCAGATCAGAAGCTCACTTCAGGGCCTATCTATCTGCAATAGTGAAAGTTCTAGTCCTACAGCTGAAATTGTGTTTTTGATAAACCCTGCCATGAGGGATAGGTAAATGGGCAAAGCATCTTTGGAGTATCAAAAATATGGGACATTTGGTTATTAGTAAGTAAATAAATGGAAGAATCAAGTTGATTCTCAGATAAACATTCACGAATGAATGGAAGCTTGTAACTGTAAAAAAAAGGTTTTGTGGGTAGGGACAATTTGAAAAAAAGGTAAATATTTGCTCAATGGTTGTTTTATTATACCCCACTTATTTCCATAAATGCAATTAGCGCAATTCAGATTGATGCCCAAGATACTGGGGCCATGGGATTTATATGTGGGTGCAATTTGGTCTGCCCGCTTCCTCTGGAATACTAGCCTTTGATTTTCTATTTATAACTAATTTCCTAGGCACGCACATGATATTCTCAGTTGTTTTAGGGAGCTCTAATTACGTAGGATTCTCACCTATCAGACTGTGTAGGTGAGGGTTTATTGCTATGTTAGTTGCCAGGTCTATTATCACTAACTTGTGGAAAGCAAAAGATCCTCCAAACTTTCGGTCAAGTTGAAAGAACATTAAAAAAAGTGTGTGATCTGAAAAATAAAATTAATTCAACAGAAGAATGCACTTCTTAAGTTTAGAAAATGTTGGTGATGATTTGAAGTAACTATAAGAAGCACAGATGAAATGCTGCTGTTATAAGCATTTCCTATTATCAATATAAATTTCCAAATTTATGTACTCTAATGTTATCAAACTGCTTTTTCTTACATCTCTTGAATTGACTAAAATCTCATGGATCTTGGATGCTTTAATAATGTGAGAATCTAAGACAAAGGAATAAAAAAAACACATAATATCAAACAGGCTTGGATTAACTGCAGTCAGTGAACATTAATGGTTACCAAAAGAAGTAGTTTCTCCACAGAGACAAAATAAATCTGTGAAGAAAAATAAAATAAAAAATGAAACAAACTCACAAATTAATGTGTGTGTCATATTATGAACATTATTTGCCTAGTAGGCAGTGTCTCTTAGTAATAGGACATACTTATGCAAATCTAGGGGTGTTTTACACTTATAGGAGTACTTCTGGTGATATTTGAGAATGCAAGGTATCTGTAGTGTTATGTGAGTTATGAATGAAGGAACCCTTTTAGCTACTGATGGACTCCATAGAGCATGGTGAAGTGAATGCAGGTTTAAAATGTTTAGTTTGCGGTTAGAAGCAGAGGAATAAAGACATGTAGTACACAGTTTTGTGTGTGGCATAGTCATTGGGGGGTACCCAGAATGGAGAAGACGCTACAAATGGCAATGGGGATGGGATTAGTAACCAAAAGACTGACAGTGCTGTCCCTGAGAGTGTGCCATGGTCAAAGCAAACTGATCATGCCATGTGTGCCTCCATCGAAGTGCAGAATCGACATTTGACATGTGGAGTAAAAGTGCAACTCCAGCCAGTGTAGTGCACTTGAAAATAATGAAAGCTTTACTGAAAAGGCTACACATTGTTGGCTGAGAATCTTCTGTCAAGGCCGTAAAGAAAGATACTGCACTACTACACAACATAAAGCTATACATCATAAGGAGTGATAAAGCTAAAGGCGGACACAAACAAATATGAATAGAATACACAAAAGCACTGGCTGACAGAATAATTGATGATAAAGCATACTTTTGTTGCATTTACCAGGGCCTTGATAAGATAACCTCTGTGACCTCTGCAACGGGTGAAGAGACTGTAAGAGAAGCATGGGGGTTGTGCTTACTGAGATGTCCTATACCTAAAATGGCACACCACCAAAGCTGGTAGGTGGTGGCTCAGAGCAACTATAGAGGTCTCCAGAAAGTGAATGGCTCCAATGGAGACCAAGAAAGAGGTCACAGTTCCACAGACTGTCCGAGATGACTCAGAGGCCAGCACATCGCAGTGATGGCATGGATGAAGAGGTTCCAAGTGGACAGCAAAGAGTATTGATGAGAACTTCCTTCTCAGTTTAAGCCAATCCCACAAACAGCTATAATGCGGCCTTCCTGAAACTACCACCACCATTTGATACCGCCAAAAATCTGAATATTGGCAATAGATGGACTGCTTTGATAAAGACATTTGATGATTTTATTGATGCGCTACAATAAACAGATCACATGAAGATTATTAAGTATTGCATGAATCTTGCTGGTGAGGGTGTAAAAGAAGTCTTAATGAAAATTGTGTGAGCTGACGAAGTTACATACCGTCAAATCAAAGAAGCTCAAGTTCAATGCAATGCTGAATGTAGATTAGGAACTGTACATTTTCAGGCAAGAATGAAACCAAAGACGAATTTTGCTGGGACACTGGATACTATCAACAACAGTAAGTTCAGTTTGTTTATTGAGGTGGATGCAATAGGTCTCAGAGTTATTGATGGATGCCTGTCAGATTCATTCAGACGTCAAATGCTGAGAGAAAATCTTAGTGTTGGAAATGGCCATTTTTGCAGGGTTATCCACAACATTTTGCTTCTGAACGGTTTTTGATCCTGTGCTGGATTTAGTTTTTGCTGGCTTTAGGACTTTGGGCACATTACCACTTCTGACCAGTATTAAAGTGCAAGTGCTCTCTGTCTAAATGGTATTGATAATTGGTTTATCCATGATTGGCATATTTGATGTACTGGTAGATCCCTAGTATAGTGCACCATGTGTAGCCAGGGCCTGTAAATCAAATGGAGACTGCTTTGTGTGAGGATAGGCACAACCCTTTCGGGTGTAGGTGTCAGCTCCTCACTCCCCAGTCTAGCACAGGAGACTCATCAGGATATGCAGAATACACCTCAACTCCCTTTGTGTCACTGTCTAGAGGGAATTCATAAATGGCCCAGCTGTCAGTCTGACCTAGACATGGATTCCACAGGCAGGCAGAGTCACAGAATGGTTAAGCAAGAAAATGCCCACTTTCTAAAAATTGCATTTTCAAACAGACAATCTAAAAACCAACACTGCCAAAAGATGTATTTTTAAATTGTGAGTTCAGAGACCCCAAAGTACACACCTCATACTTCTCCCAATGGGAAACTGCACTTAAAAGATATTTAAAGGCAGTCTCCATGCTAACATACAGGAGTGATAGGCCTTGCAATAGTAAAAACCACGGTTGGCAGTATTTCACTATCAGGACATGTAAAACACAACAGTACATGTCCTACCTCTTAAACACACTCCATCCTGCCCATGGGGCTATCTAGGGTGTACCTTAAGGGTGACTTGCGTGTAGCAAAGGGACCGTCTGGGCCTGGCAAGTGAGTACACTTGTCAGGTCGAATTGGCAGTACAGGACTATACACACAGATACTGCAGTGGCAGGCCTGAGACATGTTTACAGGGCTACTCAGCTGGGGGGAACAATCAGTGCTGCAGGCCCACTAGTATAATTTGATTACAGGCCCTGGACACCTCTAGTGAACTTTACTAGGTGCTTACTAGTAATCAAATATGCCAATCAGGGATAACCAATCTAATCACAATTTATACACGGAGCACTTGCACTTTAGCACTGGTCAGCAGTACCAAAACCCAGCAAAAATTAAGTCCAGCACACAATCAAAAATACAGGAAGCAGTGGCAAAAGGACAGGGGAAACCACGCCAAGGATGGTGGGTCTAACACGTGTCTCCCCAGCTGAAAGTGGGGAGAGCAATCCATTATCATAGGAGTTCTCATCACTAAGGTGGAAGAATCTGGACAGACCATCAGCATTGGAGTGTTCAGTACCAGGGCGGTGTTCCACAGTAAAGTCCATTCTCTGTAGGGAGAGGGACCACCTCAAGAGTTTAGAATTCTCATCTCTCATGTGCATTAACCATCTGAGGGGCCTGTGGTCTGTCTGCACCCAGAAGTGAGTCCCAAACAAGTAGGGTCTTAGCTTCTTCAGTGACCACACCACTGCAAAAGCTTCTCTCTCAATTGCACTCCACTCCTGTTCCCTGGGAAGTAACTTCCTACTAAGAAAGCTACAGGCTGGTCTAGGTTCTCTTTGTTTAGCTGTGCTAGAACTGCCCCGCACACCATGCTCTGAAGTGTCAGTCTACACAACAACTTCCTCTGAGAAGTTGGGTGCCTTCAGCATGGGTGCCGTGCACATGGCTGCCTTCAGGGCATCAAAAGTGGTCTAACAAGCCTCCATCCAGATCACTTCCTTGGGCTGCTTCCTAGAATTCAGGTCGGTCAAGGAGGTAACAACGGTGCCATACCCCTTAATAAATCTCCTGTACTAACCGGTGAGGTCTATGAAGGCTCTCACTTCTGTCAGGTTCTTGAGGTGTTCGCAAGTCAGAATGGCATCAATTGTGGATTGTAGGGGGGCCACCTGGCCACTCCCCACCCGTTGTCCCAGGTAAACCCCAGATCCCTGCCCGATTTGGCACTTACTAGCCTAAATAGTGAGGCCTGCCTTCTGCAGAGCCTTCAACACTTCACAGAGGTGCTGCAAGTGTTCCTCCCAGCTGGAGCTGAACAATGCAATATCATCCAGGTAGGCGGCACTGATATCCTCCAGCCCAGCCAAAACCTGGTTGACTAACCTCTTAAAGGTGGCAGGGGAATTTGCAACCCAAAGGGCATGACCCTGAACTGGTAGTGCCCCTCTGGTGTTGAAAATGTGGACTTCTCTTTGGCCCCCTTGGTCAAGGCGATCTGCCAGTACCCAGTAGTTAGGTCAAATGTGCTGAGGAACTTGGCAGCTCCTAGCCGATCCATGAGCTCATCATCTTGGGAGATAAGGTGCGTGTCAGTCTTAGCGACGGTGTTGAGTCCATGTTAGTCCACGCATAAATTAAGTTCAGGAGTGCAACTGGGGGCAGCATCCTTTGGCACCAAGACCAAGGGGATGGACCAAGGATGCTGGAGAACTCAATCACCTCCAATGCTAGCATCTTGGAAACCTCATACTTGATACTGATTCTAAACTTGTCAATCACCATTTAGCTCTTATGCTTCACAGGTGGAATGACCCCAGTTCCAACAACATGTGTACACAAATGAGTGACCCACGGGGTCAGAGAAAACAGAGAGGCAAACTGCCCCAGCAACTGGCGACAGTCTCTGTGCTGCTCCAGGGTCGGAGTTGGGGGGAGGTTCACTCCCTCCACAGACCCATCTTTATCTTGGGCAGACAGAAGGTCAGGAAGAGGTTCACTCTCCTCCTCCATCCAATCATCTGTTGCCAAGAGCATGGTCAGTTCAGACCTCTCAAAATGTGGTTTGAGGTGGTCCCATGTAGTACCCTCAAGGGTTCCTGGAAGTCTACAATTTCACCAGATAGGTGACATTACTTGTGAGCTCTACCACCTCAAAAAGCCTAGTCACTTGTCCTGAAAAGCACGTGTCTCCACTGGGATCATTACCTACACTTTCTGGCCAAGCTGAAGCTCTACCAGAGTTGCAGTCTGGTCGCACCACCATTTTATATCCTCCTGGCTGGCTTCTAGGTTTGCCTGAGCGAGTTTCCTGAAGTGGGCAGTCTGGTTTCTAAAGGCCAGCACATAGCTTAATATGTCCTGGGGGGCCTCCTGGGTCCTTTCTCCCAGCCCTCCTTTACCACACTCAGATGTCTCCTCACAGGGTGGCCATACAGCAGTTCAATGGGGCTAAAACCAAGTCCCTTCTACGGTCCCTGCCTGTAGGCAAAGAGAAGTCATGGCAAGAAGACTTCCTACTTACTCCTCCTGGGTTTTGATAGACCCATAATCATGCCCTTCCGGGTGCAGATGAACCTTTCAACCATCCCAGTTCCTTGGGGATGGTAAGGAGTGGTGAACTTGTAGGTTACCCCACATCCTTCCACAGAGACTTCATATAGGTAGATATGAAGTTGGTACCTTGGTCAGATACCACCTCCTTGGGGAATCCCATGCAGGTAAAAATCCCCATCAATGCCCGGCCCACCATAGGGGCTGTCACTGACCTCATAAAGATGGCCTCTGGGTACTGAGTGGCATGAGCCACCAAGACTAGGATAAACCTGTTGCCCATGCCTGTCTTGGGGTCCAGAGGCCCCACAATGGCAATTTGCACCTGCTCAAAGTGATGCGGACAACAGGGAATAGCTGGAGGAGAGCCTCACATCTCCCCCTACTCTTGCCAGTTGCCTGGCAAGTCTGGCAAGACCTACAATAGATATCAGAGTGCCTGTGCTTTTGAGGCCAGTAAAAGTGGGTGACAATCCTCTCAAAAGATTTGTCCTGTCCCAAATGTCCTGCCAACAGCACATCATAAGCCAGCCCCAGTAGGAAGGTTCTGAAGGTACCACGAGCACACATGCTGCCCCAGGTTCACCAACCTTATGCTCAATATACAGGAGGCCATCCTCGAGTAAATCCAGTGTGATCCAGACTGTCACCACAGACCCTCAAGAGAAGAGCATTACTTCTGCACCATGCAGAACTCCTCCCTTCCTGCTGCCAATGGGTCAGCTCGGATACATACTCCAGTTCAGCCACTTGTTTCCATAGACACCGTGGTGTCCCCTCAGGTTCAACCTCCTCCCAGACCATGGGAACTGCTGGGATACCAGGACTCCTTGCCCTTCTTCTTCTGGCAGGCACCTGGGCCACTCTTTCTGGCTCCAGGGGCTGCCTCCTGATCATCCTGATTGGCTGGCATAGAGTGGGTGGTCATGCATGCCCACCCAGGTAGACCCAACATCTCCAAGTGGGACCAGCATTCTATATCACTCCAAGGGGAATCCTCAAGGTCATTACTTAGCAGACAATTAACAGGCATGATTGGACTCATAGCCACCCTCAATGAACCTGAGACCCCCCCATTCAAAGGGAACCTGTGCCACTTTACATATGCACTTTGAGATGTCTACAGCAACTACTTGGTGAAGTAAATTAGGGACCACCTGCTCTTTAGACACCAAGTGACACCTGACAGTAGTCACACTGTCTCCAGTGTCTCTCAGAGCCACCACCCTCTGTCCGGTGCCTGTATTTCTTAGTGGTCTTAGGCATGAGAGTCCTCTGTTCCATCTCACTGTCACCTTGTGAGACACGGCTCATCTCAGCTGGCTCTCACCCTTCTCCTTGAAGCAACTCCTCCCCAAGCGCTACACTGGCCAAGCCCTGTAACTGTGCACCAGTGGGTGCTGGTGCCCACTTGGGACACTTGGGATCCCCCATCATGTGACCCTCCTGATCACATGTATAGCACTTATGCGGCCCCTTCTCTGCAGGCTTTCCTGTAGAGGTCCATGGCTTCTTCTCACCTGGGGGCTGGGAATCCTTACCCTGAAAAGTAGTTTGAGGCCCTTTAGAGAACACCACCTATTTACCCCGACTTCTTCTGATGGGGGCATGCACACACTCGGTGGACTCTCCCCCATACCTCCTTTGGATCCTGGTGCTCTCCCACCGGTCCGCTTCCTAGGAAAGCTTTCTGGGTCAATCAGCTTGCTATCAATCAGGTGCTGGTTAAGCTCTGGAAAAAGACTATACAAGTATTAACATGCAATCAAATTTTACAGCCCCTCATAATCTGCTACCTTACTGTTCTTCACCCAACCACCCAGTGTTCTGCAAAAAGAATCAACACATTCTAACCAAGTCTGATAATCCTCCTTCTTGTAAGAACTGAACTTCTCTTTGTACTGCTGTGGAGTGAGCCAATACCTAATGAGTGGGGCAACCTTCATAGAAGAGTAGATCAGCCCCTGAAGATCCCCTAGAGTTGTCAAGGTGCCCCTCCCTTCTACCTCAAAGTGCTTCTACAGACGCACCCCCCAGTGTACCTCAGGGACCAGGTTCATGTGAAGAGCTGACTCATACCCATTATACCACAAGTGTATGTCATCCTCCATCTTGTAATCCTTTAACAGATCTTTAGGAATATGCACTCTTTTCTTAGGTTGCACTGGGGTAGTACTGCCAACATCTGTGCTGGCCCTGCCCTTCAGATCCAGCTCCTTTAAACTCAGTTGATCAGCCAACAACATTTTCTTCTCCTCAAAGGCCAGTGCCATTTTCTTTGTTTCTGCCTCTCTGTCCAGTCTGCCCAATTCTAGCATGAGCTTCTCAAGCTCCAAATGATGCTGCCTCTCTGCCTTTCTGTCCCTCAGTTCCTTTGTGGTCAGACCTATAGAAGAAACACTGCTGCCTGCCTAGGAGGCCCTCCCTCCAGGCAGGTCCAGGTTATCCTCCAAATCACGATGCATCAATTCTTTCCTCGTCAGGCAACCAATGCATCAGTTACTTCACCAGCAGCCTTAAGTCTGTGTGGTGATCTTAAAGATGTTGACGCCCAGGGACAATGGGTGAAAATCCAGATGCACTGCAGCGATGAATCCGCGCTGAGCTGGCGATACGCTGGTTTCACCACCAATGCATTGATTTTTCTGCCTTTCGGCTCTGGTGTGTGGACTTCTCCTTGGATTCACCAGCTTCTCTTTTCAGGGACCCAGGGACTGGATGTGGCACCATTTGGCAGTGTAGGGTCTCAACAAAAGAGCCCATGTGCTGGCAAATGAAGCCTTTGATGGTCCTCAGACTTCAAAATGGGAGGCAAGCTCAGTCCAAGCCCTTGGAGAATCATCCCAAGCAGGATACACAGCAAAGTCCACTCTTTGTCCTTTTTAAGTGAGAAGAAGCAACTGCTGGCCAAAACAGCAAAGCACACTCAGCAAAGGGGGCAGTACTCCTCTCCCAGCTCTTTAGCTCTTCTCCTTGTTAGAGGTTCCTCTTGATCCAGAAGTATTCTAAAAGTCTGGAGTTTGGGGTCCACTGCTTATACACATTTCTGCCTTTGAAGCAGGCAAACGTCAAAGGAAAGTCTGTTATTCACAAGATCCTACTTTGCTCAGGCCTATCCCCAAACACACACCAGAAGGTTGGAGAATGCATTGTGTGAGGACAGGCACATCCCTTTCAGGTGCAGGTGTCAGCTCCTCCTTCCCCACTCAGGAGACTCATCAGGATATGCAGAACACACACACCAGCTCCCTTTGTGTCACTGTCTAGAGGGAATTCACAAACAGCCCGACTTTCAGTCTGACCCAGGCATGGATTCCACAGGCAGCTAGAGGTACAGAATGGTTAAGCAAGAAAATGCCCACTTTCTAAAAGTGGCATTTCAAACAGTCAATCTAAAAACCAACTCTAAAAAAAGATGTATTTTTAAATTGTGAGTTCAGAGACCCCAAACTCTCTATCTGCTCCCAATGGGAAAGTGCACTTAAAAGATATTTAAAGGCAGTCCCCATGCTAACCTATAGGAGAGATAGGGTTTTCAATAGGGAAAAATTAATTTGTCAGTATTTCACTATCAGGACATGTAAAACACACCAGTACATGTCCTACCTCTTAAATACACTACATCCTGCCTATGGGGCTGCTGAGGGCCTACCTTAGGGGTAATTTACATGTAGTAAAAGGGAAGGTTGCCACAATTGACAACTGAAAAGTAAGGTATATAGCTGTGCTGCATCAAAGCCATTGAAAAGTCAACATTCATTTGTAGTGACATTGAAACACAAGAAGACACAAGTGCAAGCACTCATTCATGTGCTTCAAGGCACAGCATAAACTGCTTGTGTGCTTAGTTTCAGCACAGCTGCTAATATGGGACTGATCTCAGTGAACTACAAAAAAAATGCTCACCACAAAATAGTAAGTCAGTTACCTTTGTTGTTTCATGGATTAGGAAAATGTAAGACTATGAAAGTAGAATTACATATTAATGAGGGTATCCATACTGTTGCTGAAAGACACAGATTAATTTAATTTCATTTACAAGAAGCTATTGAAAAGGAACTCAAATCGTTACTTAAACATGGACAGAAAAAGCAACTAGGAAGTAGGTCATAGACAAAGGGCGCTCACAGTGAGTCCATATAGTAAAGTCCACAGATCAAATATGTCACGGTGCTCCTGACAGGAGGATCTTCCTTACTCCTCCAATGTTTCAAGGGAAACTAACAGCAACAACAAACAGTTGTCAGGGCACTCATGAGGATAAATTTAGGAGTTTCAGCGATGTAACAAATCTTCAGTATAAAAGGCAATCACGCCAAGAATGGTTCAGGATAAATTTATTTCTTGGATCAGTTCATTCATAATTAGATAACGTCCTCGGAAATCATATACAATTAGCCATCACAGCTACTTAAACATGATTTCATGGAGTGTTCTACTGGTCCAACGCCAT
The DNA here is from genome assembly GCF_031143425.1 of Pleurodeles waltl. Classification (NCBI taxonomy): domain Eukaryota; kingdom Metazoa; phylum Chordata; class Amphibia; order Caudata; family Salamandridae; genus Pleurodeles; species Pleurodeles waltl. The sequence goes on along the minus strand of NC_090437.1, from coordinate 777,490,678 downwards.
GGGTTATTCCCATATTGGTAGAACCCAAAAATGATAGTGAAGGTGCTGTATGCATCTGTTTGGATATGCCTCAAGCGAACAAGGTAATTGAAAGAGAATGACATCCAGGTCTGCATATTGCTAACACAAAAACACATTTGAATGGTGTGAAGGTTTTCTCTTGCCTTGATTTAAATAAAGGATGTCGTCAGTTGGAACTCGAGTAGATTTGCAAGTACATTATAACCTTTTCTACACATAATGGCCTATTTTGATATAAGAGACTACATTTCGGTGTGTCATTAGCTGCAAAAAAAATTCAAGATATCATTTGATCTATCATACAGCCTGTCATGAATGCTTTCAATTATAGTGATGACATATTAGTTTTCAGAGATACCCAGAAGGAGCACGATGAAGCTCTCAAGCAAGTGTGTTATTTACTTGTTGATTCCGGTTTATCTTTGAATGCTGATATGTGACTTCAATAACACAAAGGTAAAGTTGTTTGGCCATAGCTTTTCTGATGGAGCTAAGGACCTGATGTAGCATTTTCCGATTTTGCGAATTGGATGCAGTATAGTGTCTCAGACACCGACTTCGAGTCGCTATGGGGTCGCAAAGACCCACCTCATTAATATTAATGAGGTGGGTCACATTTTGCGACCCCATAGCGAGTCCCTGCACTCACAGGGATGGTGGCCTGCTGAAGTCAGCAAACCTCCATGGCTGTGACTGCTTTTTAAATAAAGCAATTTTTTTTATTTATTTTGCAGCCCAATTTCCTTAAAGGAAAACGAGTTGCAAAATAAAAAAAGTAACAAAACCATTTGGTTTTGGTTTTTCAGAGTAGGCAGTGGTCCCCGACAGCAGTTCAGCAACTCCATCACTGACATCATCAGCACGCATGCTCTCGCTTCCACAGACTACATACTCCTCTGTGACTTTAACTTCCACCTCAAGAACACCAAAGAAAACGACTCTACCACCCTGCTCAACAACCTCACCAACCTCGGCCTCAAGCAGCTCGTCACAACACCCACCCACTCCACGGGACACACGCTCAACCACATTTGCCAGCAAACATGTCTCCTTCATCCACACCACCGAACTCCACTGGACCGACCACCACTGCATCTACTTCTCCTTCGAGAAACCCACAACGCACCATCACCCGCAACGGATTCCCCAATGCGGTTGAAACAAGGTCACTGAAGATTCACAGACTCACCACCCACCATCCTCCTGCTCTCCTGGACCCATGTCAACGACAACAACACCATCGAAATCATGAACACCATCAGACCCCTGCTCTCACCACATCTTTAACAAAACAAGCTCCTTCATCGCACCCCAACTCCGGAAGATCATCAACAGTTCCTTCGAGACCGCCACCTTCCAGGAGAGCCGGGACCAGGCCTTCCTCAAGAAACCCAAGGCAGTCCCAAATGACCTCGAGAACTTCCGGCCCATCTCCCTGCTCCCCTTCCTGGAAAAAGTAATAGGGAAAATTATCAACAAACAGCTGACCCGTTTCCTCGAGGAGAACAACAACATTTATCCTAATCAGGATTCTGCAGCAACAACAGCACCAAAACCACCCTTTTCACTGCCACTGACGATATCAGGACCATACTTGACAATGGCGAAGCCGCGGCCCTCATCCTCCTGGACCTCTCAGCCGCATTCAATACCGTCTACCACCACACCCTACGCACACGCCTCAATGATGCAGGAATCCGCGACAGAGCCCTAGCCTGGATCACCTCCTTCCTCTCCAGCAGAACTCAGAGTCCTCCACCCTCCATTCCGCTCTGAAGCCACCAAAACCATCTGCGGCGTACCCCAGGGATCGTCCCTCAGACCGACCCTCTTCAATGTCCACATGGCTCCGCTCGCTAACATTGCCCGATCTCACAACCTCAACATCGTCTCATATACCGATGATACTTAGATGATCATCTCCCTCACCAAGGATCCCGCCATCGCCAAGACCAACCTCCATGAAAGAATGAAGGCCATCGCCGAATGGATGAAGAGCAGCTGCCTGAAACTGAATTCCGACAAGACTGAGGTCCTCATCTTCGGGTACACCCCCTCCACATGGGACGACTCCTGGTGGCTTGCCACACTGGGAACCGCGCTGACACCCACTGACCATGTATGCAACCTGGGATTCATCCTGGACTCATCACTATCAAAGACCCAGCAAGTCAACTCCATCTCCTCCTCCTGCTTCAACACCCTCCGCATTCTTCGGAAGATCTACAAATGGATCCCCACTGAAACCAGAAGGACGATCACCCAAGCCCTCGTAAGCAGCAAATTGGACTACAGTAATGCCCTCTACGCAGGAACCACAGCCAATCTCAATAAAAGACTGCAACGCATGCAGAACACCTCTTAACGCCGCATCCTGGACATCCTCTGCCACTGCCACTTCACAGCCCACCTGAGAGACCTACACTGGCTCCCCGTCAACAAGAGAATCACGTTAAAACTCCTCACCCACGCTCACCAGGCACTGCACAACACCGGACCAGAATACCTCAACAGAAGACTCTCCTTCTACACCCTGACCCGACAGCTTCGCTCCGCCAACCTTGACCTTGCCACCATCCCACGCAACCACAATACAACCGCCGGTGGCAGATCATTCTCCCACCTCGCCGCCAAGACGTGGAACACTCTTCCCACCCACCTGCATCAGACACAGGACCTACTTACCTTCAGGAGACATCTCAAGACATGGCTGTTCAAGCAGTAACAGCCCTTCCTCCCCTCAGCGCCTTGAGACCCTCACGGGTGAGTAGCGCACTTTACAAATTCTCCAATTGATTGATTGTTGTGGAGACGTAAATTCTCAAAGATATACTGGGCCAGATGTACAAAGCTTTTTTCTTGTGAATTGGGCCTTTTGTAACAAGAAAAAAGTATTTCCCAATGTACAAACCCAATTTTTTGATTCAGTAATCTATTTACCTAATTGCAAAAAGGGTTTGCGAGTCACAATTGGGAAGGGGCGTTCCAAGAGCGTCCCTTTCTAATTGCAAATTGCAGTGTTATGTATGATTGTTTTGTAACCGTGAATGCAGTTGAAAAACAATCTCAGTTAACACCAATTTCAAATTGGTGTTTATCTATTCAAAAACAGGAAGGGGTTCCTAAGGGTCCCCTTCCCCTTTGTGAATGGAAGCGAAAATATTTTTTCAGAGCAGGTAGTGGTCCTATGGACCACTGCCTACTCTGAGAAAATTAAAAGAAAGCGTAGCTTTTTTGGTCTGAAATGCATTCTGTTTTCCTTTAAAAAAAAACAAAAAACAAATGCTTTATTTAAAAAGCAGTCACAGATATGGTGGTCTGCTGTCCCCAGCGGGCCACCATCCCCAATGAGGTCGCAAAATGTGACCTACCTCATGAGTACCTAATGGTGAATGTTGATGAATACTTCAGTTTTCCATTGCTAGAAGAGCTCTCATCTGTCACTCAAGAGAAAGTCATCAAGAGATCAGGTGGCATCTTTGTGACATAGGGTGTCCCTGCCATTCTAAAGTCTGACATTGGCCCACCCTTCAACAGCTGAGAATTCAAATATGGTCTCAATTACCTAAATGTCTTAATGTGAAGCATCAAAAGAGCACACCTCTTTCGCCACTGGCCAATAGTCTTGTACAGTTCATGAGAATATTGAAGAAAGCTGTTTAGCCTGCTGTTTTAGAAAAGTTTGACCGTAAAACTCTCTTGAAATTTACTCTGAGAGTTTACTGTTCGACCACTCACTCGACCTCAGAGGAAAGCTCTGCAATTTTGATGTGCAGGAGAGCCATGAAGACCAAGTTACTTCAATGGCCCAAAACAAAGATAGATTACTGAGGAAGAAACCCATACCAAAGACCTGGATAGGAAAAGGAACATGAAGGCCTATGCAGACAAGCAACGACATGGGAAAGACAATGTCTTCACTAGAGATCGAGTGCTTGTCCATCAGTCAAGAAAACGTAAGTCTAATGCTCCATTCAATGCCTAGCCATTCCATGTTGCAACCAGCAAAGGACACATGGTGACTGCCCAATGTCCTTGGAAGTCCATTACACAAGATTCCTAGCATTTCTGACATATAGCTCAGCACTCGTCAGATGCTGAGGTCAACGTAGAGACTTGTTCTGAAATTACAATTGAAAAACCCCGACTGCTGTTTCTCCTTGTTAGAAATGGGGTCTCTAGTTGGCACTGGTTTGTACCCTGTCCAAGTAGGGACCCTCACACTAGTCATGGTAAGGGAGTCACGCATCTAAGATGACCCCTGCTCACACCCTTGGTAGCCTGGCACGAGAAGTCAGGCTTATCTCAGAGGCAATGTGTAAAGTCTTTGTTCACACACACACAGTAACACAGGGAAACATCACAAACATACTCCACACCAGTTTAGAAAAATAGCCAATATTTATCTGAGTAAAACAAGACTAACAGAACAAAATTCAACATATACACGCAAAAATAAAAAATGTTGAAGATTAAATCTCAGTAAAGTGCTTAGAATCACAATAGTTCCATCTAGGGCTATCACAAGGTCTTTGGTGGAGTCATTCCCAACAGTTCAACACCATTCACAAGGGAATGCAGGCCAGTCACAGAGTCGTATGGACCCCAGGCAGAGTACCTTTGAAAATGATGAGAAAGCAAAGGTGTTGCAAGGAGTCAGGGAGGTGAGGTGTTGCTGGAGCCCGTACGGCATTGGTTCTTTATTGCTACCAGGGAGATGAGGCATTGGTTCCTTGCTGTGAGGCAGGCAAGGTGAGGCTCTGGTTCCTTATGGTTGCAGAGGAGTTCATGAGGTGTTGGTGGTGAGGCGTAGGCTCATTACGATCCATCGAGGGTCGATGAATCCAGCAGATCAAGACGTGAGGCATCAACTTTCAGGTGGCACGATCACACCACAAGGCCACAGGTGCAGAGGCGGAGTTAGGACCGGGTGTCCCAGATGCCAGGGACACTGCACTAAGGACTCACGCTATGGCAGGAGTTTGGAGACACTGCGACAGCACTGGGCTGGCAGCATCGGTCACGGTTATTGCACTCAGCAGGGACCACGGCTCAGGTCCAGGCTGTGGCACAGAGTCAGGCAGTGGCACCGGTTCCGAAGTTACTTTGGAGTTGATGTACTTGGTTTCTCCTTGGTAACACTAGAACTCACTTCCAAGGGCCCAGGAACTGGATTTAGCACCACTTGGTGAGTCAGGACTCTCATCAAGAGAGCCCAGGTGTTGGCAGATGAAACCTTTGATGTCCCTTGAGACTTTTAATAGGAGACAAGCTCAGTCCAAGCCCTTGGAGAACCTTTGGAAGCAGGATGTAGAATGCAAAGTCAAGTCCATTCACTCCCAGGACAGAAGCAGCAAGCCAGCACAGCAAAGCAACAGGCAGAGTATATTTTATTGTATTAGGCACTTATAGAGCTCATAGCTACCATAGGGTATCCCAGCGCTGTAGAGTAATACACATTACACAGCGGTGACGATCTTAAACATCTGCCATCAGAGCCAGGCAATCAACAAGATTGTACGACCAGCCGGCTCTTAGCAGTTTGCGTAATGGCAATTCCAATTCAGCAGTCCTCAAGGTAGTAGGCATAGAATTCCATAGCCTGGAAACATAGTACTGGAAAGATTGGCCACCACTTCTCACTCTCTGGATCAGTGGAACCATAGCAAGACAGGTGTTGAGAATGCAAGCGTCTTGTAGGGATATAAGAAGTGATCCATGCATTCCCAACTTCGGACCCATTTGGGTGAGCGATGTGCGAGCAATGCATAGGGATTTAAATTTAATTCTTTGAGCAACCGGAAGCCAGTGTAGTGACTTTAGAGCTTGTTGGGCAGAGTGAAATTTAGAGATGTTACAGAAGGAAGGCAGCAGCATTGTGCACCAATTGTAATTTGTCAACTGCGCCCAAATATAGAGCATTTCCATAGTCTTGTCATGCCAGAATGAGTGCTTGGACTGCTAGTCTTTTGGACAGGGACTGGAGAAAGTATGGCATTTTTGTAAGAGCTCTCAACATCCCAAAGCTGGTAGCAGCCACTTTTGTTGCTTGGGTGTTCATGGTCAAATCTTTGTCCAGCCAAATGCCTAGACTTGTTACCTCCGGCTTTGGTGTTGGTGGGGCACTTAAGTCATTAGGCCATCCAGATTTATCATATTTGGAAAGGGGCTACTTAGAATCAGGAGCTCAGAGCTGACCGGCTCATCCAATGACCAACATCTGTAATGCAGGAGCCAAGAAAGGGAGGTTGATCGTCCTTTACATGGCTCACCAAAAAAATAAGTTGGGTATCATCAACATACAATACTAGTGAGATACCATGTGCAAGGACGGCCTCAGCCAAAGGGAGCATATAAACATTAAAAGGTTGGGGCTCAGCGATAATCCCTGAAGGACCCCACAGTTGAGGGGCATGGGATCTGATCTACAGTCACCATCGAATTACTGGAACGTTGTCTGATTGAGGAATGATTCAAGCCATAAAAGAACCTGTCTGGTCACTCCGACATTTTGGAGCCTCTCCAAGAGGAGTTAATTATCAACCAAGTCAAGGGCAGCACTAAGGCCAGGAGGATAATAGCAACCACACATCCTTGATCTCGATGTCATTTTGCTCTTCCACTGCTGCCAAAATGGCTGTTTTTGTACCATGGCGAGGTCTAACTCCTGTTTGAGTAGGATGAAGTGAGTCATGTTCCTCAAGAAGATCAGAAAGCTGTTTATTCACATATTTCTCAAGAATTTTACTTGGCCCGGGCAAGAGTGAAATCGGCCTATAATTCCTTGGCTCTAGCAGGTCCAAGTTGGACTTTTTTAATAGGGGTGGCAGTCCCTCCTAAAGTATCTAGCTCTTCTTCCTGGCAGAATGATCTCACTCAAGAAGGATTCTAAAGTTGTGGTCTCCGAGGTCCAATACTTATACTCATTTCTATATTTCAAGTAGGCAAATTTCAAAGGAAAGTCTTTGTAGTGCACAGAACCCTGCCTTTCATGTCGTGGCCCCAGACACACCCCAGCAGGTTGGGGACTGCTTTGTGTAAGGACAGGCACAACTCTATCAGATGCAAGTGTCCGCTTGTCCCACCAGTCTAGCCCAGGAAGACACATCAGGATATGCACGCCCCATCTCCCTTTATCCTAGAAGGGTAGTATAATCGTTCCCCTGTATAAAAAAGGAGATTGTAGCTGCCCTGGGAATTAACACCAGATTGCACTTTTGGATTCAATTTTGCCAAATTTTGCTTTCACAGATCAACGATTGGGCTGAAAGGAATAAAACTATCCTCATGGAACAGTCAGGTTTCAGGAGAAATCATGGCACAATTGATAATATCTCAGTCCTGCAAGTAATTCATGAGAAATACGTCTTTCTGAAAGGGGAAGTGATCTACGCAATTTTTGTAGACTTCTCCACAGCATTTGATAAAGTAGATTGTGTCTCGCTGTGGAAGAAGCTCTTAAGTCTAGGCATGCCTGGTATTCTCCTTGACCTTGTGGTAGCGATTCACTCCTCCACCTGGTGCAGAGTATTGCTAGGGGGTGAACAAGGCTGATATCATGCCATCCCAACTACAAACGGCCTAAAACAAGAGTGTATGTTGGCCCCATTGCTATTTTCTTTGTATCTCTCAGACTTACTTACTCATTTAACTCAGTGTGAGTGTTTCGCCCCCAAATTAGGAGGTAGACCGTTATGTTGCCTGCTTTACGCAGATGACATAATCATATTAGATCGCACCCCAAAGGGGCTTAATAATCATTTTCAAGCCCTTGAACAATACACTGAAGTCCACTTTTTAAATGTAAATTGCTCTAAAAGAAAAATCATGTGATGACACAGGAAAAAAAGACTTAAGTACAGCAATTTCTGCTGGACCTAGGGAGCCCAACAATTAGAAAGAGTAAACTTATATGACTTTTTGGGTAAAATCGTCTGTTGGAACCTTAATGATAGAGAGCATATTGAGCACAATCAAAGGAATGCTCAATCTCAAGCTAATGGTCTGAACGCCCTATATAGGGCAACGGGCAGAAGGCACATTAAACATCTCCTAGAGGTTTATCGAGCTAAGATACCTCCGTCCTTACTCTATGGCAAACAGCATATTGTGGTTTCCAAATGGGTCTTTCTCGATAAACTCAAGGGACGTGTCCTGAGGAATCTCTTATCTGTAAACTCTGCATTTTCGGCACCAACATTACGACTTGAGTTGGGCTTGCGCATTTCCTTTATTCAAGGATTGGCTGCGGTAATTCGCTGGATGGTTAGCCTGATGACATGCAGCGATTAATCCTTGTGGTCACTGCTTAAAAAAGAAATATTAGCCGGCCACAGAGCAAAATATACTATCTGCAGGAATTTTCGATATGCCCTGGCTCTTCTGCATTTAGAATCTTCTGTAATTCTCACTCTCTCTCCAGCATCACTCAAATCCACGCACAGGAATGCAATTTGGGCGGCGAGTTTCCGCCTGGACAGCCAGGCTTGCGTACACAGGCAGTGTTTTCACATCATATCTGACACCTTAAGTCCGAGGGTGACACAGCCCTATCTCATCTGGAGCATGCCCAATGGGGTGAGAAGATTCTGGCTCCTGCTACGACAGGGGCTACTTCCCCTCAATATTTTACAAGCTAAATGGGTTGGTTACACTGCTATTTGTAATCTTTGCCATAATGGCACCCAAAACATGAAACATGTTATTAATTTGTCCAGCCTCATCGCTTCATCGCCGCAGGTGGCTGTGCCCTATTTGTTTCACTTTTTCCTTAAGTACCACCTCTGAGTTATTACATGATCTCCTTATTCCACCAAATGAATTGTTTTGTGTCCGTTTTTAATTATTTTCAGTGTTTTTTTCTAATTCTATTAATTTAATCAACTCTCTATAAAAGTTTAATCTTTTTAGTTTTTCTAATGGTTCTTCATAAACATGTATCGTGTGAACCTCCAGTGGAGTTCTGTATCATAATAAATAAAACTTGAACCCATCAGGATATGCACACCCCATCTCCCTCTGTGTGACTGTCTAGAGTGAATTCACTAACAACCTAACTGTCATCCTGACCCAAATGACTATTACACAGCCAGGCAGAGGCGCAGAATGGTTAGGCAAGAAAATGCCCACTTTCTAAAGGTGGCTTTTTCAAACTTTCAATTTAAAAACCAACTTCACCAAAAGATGTATTTTTAAATTGTTAGTTCAGAGACCCCAAACTCCACATCTCTAGCTGCTTCCAATGGGAGATTATATTTAAAAGATATTTCAAGGCAATCCCAATGTTACCCCACTGAATAGATAAGCCTTGCAATAGTGGAAAACATATTTAGCAATATTTCACCATCAGGACATGTAAAACATGCCAATACATGTCCTCCCTTTTAAATACACTGCACCCTGCCCATGGGGCTGCCTTGGGCCTACTTTAGGGGTGACTTACATGTAGTAAAAGGGAAGGTTTGAGCCTGGAAAGTGGGTGCACTTGCCAGGTTGAACTGGTAGTTAAAACTGCACACACACATCCACTGCAGCAGCAGTTCTGAGACATGTTAACAGGGCTACTTGTGTGGGTGGCACTATCAGTGCTACAGGCTCTCTAGTAGCATTTGGTTTACAGGCCCTGAGCACACAATGTGCACTGTCCTAGGGACTTACTAGTAAATCAAGTATGGCAGTCATGGATAAACCAATCACCAATACCATTTAGACAGAGAGAACGTGCACTTTAGCACTGGTCAGCAGTGGTAAAGTGCCCAGACTCCTAAAGCCAGAAAAAATAAAAGTTAGCACAGAATCAAAAACAGAAGGTCCGAAGCCAAAAAGACAGGGCCATTTCCAACACCCCTCATCACCAGCGCAGATCATGGACACTTGTATTGCGAGTTCCCAGTTTCTGAAGACACAATTGGGACGAGTAATCAGTCATCACAAAGGATCATCGAAGATCTCTGAAGGTATATATATTTGTAAAAAAATTGAATTTTTTTATTTAACAGGGGAGATGTAGTATTGTGTGAGTTATGAATGACGATACCCTTTTGGCTTCTGATGGACTCCGTAGAACTTTGACATAAGTGTTAGAGCTTGGTTTAGTGAATGAAGGGTTTAGAAAGTTGAGTTTGCGGTTACACGCAGAGGGATAAAGACATGTAATACACATCTCCGTGTGTGGCGGTGTCATTGGTGGGTACCCATGCTGGGAAAGTTGCTACAGTATCCGCTTTAAATATGGCAATAATGCTAAAAACACGTACGCCCAACTTATAAACTGCTCTTGTGAATCAGCTTTAATGTATGTGTGAACATAACCTATAAGGATTGCTCAAATCCAAATATAGGCGTGCTATTTTCTATAAAGGGTTTCACTCTGTCAGCATGCTTGTGTCTGCATGTGTGAGCAAATGTCTGAATGGGAAATAGCTGTCTCTGACCCTATTCACCTGTATCTGGCTGTCCGTACGTTTCTTTCATTCAGCGCCGACTGAACATACATACCTGCAGCAGTGTTGCTGCTGCTGCCGCCGCCGCCGCTGGAGATGGACGCACAGCAAAGAGTTAACGTTTTACTAGCAGCCATGGAAAGGCACACTGCACTTGCTCCTGCCTTGTATTCGTTTTTACACCTGATTCGCTCTCCGCTGTTCTCACTTCAAGGCAGATCCTTTGACCTAAACAGATTAGACGCATGAGCGACAACAGCGAGCTATCCGTGCTCTTCACGGAGGAGATTTGGCTCCAAAATAGGACGCTAAGCTACTCAGTCTTGTGCTTATTTACCTAGTCAGCACGACGCGGTGTCTCGGGGCGCTTAGCGGGCGCCCGGCGGAGAATCATCAGGAGGACAAAAGCAGAAGTGGCCGCCGCGGAAAACGTGGGAGTCTCTGCCATTAGAGGAACCGTCTGCTAATAGAGGCCTGTGGGACCCAGGTTTCCTCGGTTTCCATGGCAGTTATTAGGTACCAAATAAATTGAATTGCCTCCCACAATGCTCCCGGGGAAAGGGTGGGGGCCGCTTCGGTGACAGAGCCGAGTACTTATGACTTGCAGTATCTTCGCCTTTTGAGAAGGAATAACTATCCGAATTTTTGTATGCGTTTTTTTCCCGTACGTGATCTAATGTACTTTTCAAACGAGGATCCCGGCGTGATTTGTGGTCGTCACTGAAATGCTATTTTTGCTTCACAGTTGATCTTTGTGCTTGCCTAAGGAAGGAAATGAACAATTACACAGGTGGGCTGCGCCGGGGGTGTGAAAAAACAAGGCGTCCAATCAGGTACGGGTTACCTGCAGTACCGTCAACATGCCCCTCCAGCAGATCTCTGTAGTGCCTGCACGGGAGACTTCTAGTAATGGGCGAAGTTCTATGGGAAAAAACAAAGACCGGAGCAAGGAAGTCGAGGTAAGAGCAACGCTGGGTTTTCCGTGATAGAAGTGGCAGACTTGTTACTGTAGCTAGCAGTGCTCCCTGGACCGCGGAATGCTGCTGCATGCAGCCCTCTCTCTCTCTGCTGCACACATGGGCACAGCAGGTGATGGCAGGTCATGGCATCATCTTGACAGACAGCTAGAAACAGCATGCTCTAAGGCAGCTGAGCACTGTCGTTTATTTGAGTACTAGCATCGAGAGGCATGCTTCCTGTATCGGTGGCTCTGTCAGTGTAACATTTGCTATAGACGAGGCAGTGCTAAATGGGGGTGTTGTATAAAGCAGCTATAGTGACCCATTTAGTAAACGAGCACACTCTGATGTGTTGTCATGTTTTCCTCCTGGTGCTGCTGTGTATATATAGATTTGTTTCTTCTTGGTTACCTTGTTATGTTGAGGATGAAATGACATTCCAATTCTCTCAAATGTTTCCTTATCTGGTGCGAGTAGATTATACAGTTACTGTATTATTCTTTGAATTCTGAACTTTCAGTTTTCCTTTCTCCATTATAAATGCAGGCTATCCGTATCAAAATGCAAACATAAACATACAGGTCTGGGTGAGTTACATAGTGGAGGTAGGGAAAAGTAAGGAGTTCTAGGATCAGGTAAACCAAACAAATGCTATGACTCCACGAGTTCCCCTTTATAATCTCATGTCACCCACCTCCATGTGTACCTCATGCATGTAAGGTGTTTCTCGTTGCATGATAGTATTTGTAGTCCTATTCAATTTACTAAAACTTGGACTACTAGTCCCAGAATCCAAATAAAATTCCTGGAGCGATTGAGATACTCTCACATAGATCTAGGCAACTTGACCGCTCTGGTACCTGCCCTTTAGAAACACTGTTGTACTTGTGTTCTTCGAAACGCACCTGAGCCTTTTTGAGTCAAATAACTAAGTTTTGATCGCAAAGTCATAAATGGTACTTGACCAAGAGCGCGTGTGCTACAAGGTCAGCCTACCTGGAGGGGGGCATTCAAATCCTTGTGGGAGAGGGCACGATTATTGGCGTTGTCATACCATTTGGTAAATTAGTTTTTTGGCAGTTCGAATGTCATTAGGGAATTATATGAAAGATGCTTATGTTTGGAGCGTTCCATTAGGAAATAGAGATAGAAACAAACCGATACTTCGTGACAAACTTAAGAGGAAGTTGCGTGGATCAAAGAGAAAAACCGACTTGATTTTATTTGTCCACGTCTTTCCTTTTTCAAAGTTCTATTGTGATAAACGCCTTAAAAATAGCAATTCGTTAAGCATTTTCTTGCCTATACCTGGCGTGGCGTGTACCCAATTCCTGGACAGGCAGGCACGGAGTGAATTTGGAAGCACCATGAGTGTTTCACCATGACACCTGTCTTTAGGAGAATCTGCTCAGTTCACCCTTCTCTGCTGTGAGTTCTGTGACCTGTATTTCAAAATATATTTGGTGGATCAACACAGCTTTAACTCTCGGATGGTGGAAATAACTAGTAATGCATTTGATGTTTATAATCTTTACATATCTTGGTTCGATTACTTTAAACACATCGTTAGTAAAATGTGAATTTGTAGAGCAATGAGAGTAGGACTCCTTATTTCTAAATATAGAGAATGATGTCATTCGGTATGAAATGATGCAGTTTGGCATTCTTTGAAATTCGGTATTCCCAGTGTTTTCACCATCTGAAAGTTTTAACAGTGGAACATCTGGGGTGTGATATTCCATAAAATGAACGTCATTTCTAACTCGGTTTCATTTTCAGATAGATTATGTGTTTCCTTATTTGGTTAATAGTAATACACACACATTACAGCTTTGTGTTGTCGAGGAATGTTTGATTTTGCCAAATTTGAAAGCCAATTTGTCTCACCACAGACCTGGCAATTTACAACATTGTACCTTATGATATCGCCGATTTAGCACCTTTGTTTAGATAAGTTACTTATGGCCGTCTAACTCTGCATCCCGAAGGAGACTGCCAAATAAATCTGCGGTTTCAATTAAAAGTACTAACTTGTATTTTAAGTTTTCTCTTTATACCCGTGACTAACAAGACCCAGCCTGCTGTGTGATGTTACATACAGAATAAGACAATCTAAAGGTATCCCTCCTAACAATGGGCCAGTTGATGGCTGGTCCCTGGGTAACTATTCAGAACAAAGATGTGTTTTGTGGGAGGGAAGATGACCACAGTGTCTGTCCAGACCATTAGAGATACTGGTGAAAACTGCTTTCCAGGGTTGAAATACGGGCTAGATGCTGGTACCACCAAGGCCCATATTTCTGAGAAGTGTGCCCGGTGATTCTTGCACATCATGGGGAGTTTAAAGAGCTGATGAGTAAGTCAGTGTCATTGGATTAATCCTGGACCCTCCCTATATCCTGAGCACATTTTGTTCATCAAACCGCTACTCTGATTTACAAATGTTGATTTGTAGAATTTTGTGAACGTGAAGTGTAATTATGAGAATGGCAAGTCCAACACTATGACAGATTGTCCACCATCTTACAATTGGGGTAAGCAATAGTTCAGAGTATTCCGCCTTACAAAAGTAGGTGAATTGCGTCATATATATGTGTGTAGTTCTTTACGCATGCAAGTTTACTGAAGTGAAAGTCTGGAATCTGTTTTTTCAGAGCTGCTACTGGAACAGAGCACACCCATATTTAGTGGGCACATATGGTGGACAACTTTCTCCACATTTAGTGTCTTGGACCTAAAAGAATATGACAAACTTGTATGTTTAACCTTAAAGACAAATTGGGACGGATTTCTGGGCTACTCCTCATCGGAGGATGTAAGAGTCCCACAATGTATTGAATTAAAGATGGGTACCAATGAATAATGGGGATGTTTTTTTTACTAATGGTTTCAGAGTGACCTCAAACAAAAAGAACAAAGCTAAGTTTTTCTCAATGTCTGTCAGATCCACGAGGTGAAAAACATCCCTACTATTTACTTTTTACCTTTGTATAATTTTATGTTATGAATGGCTTCTAAAATAATCTGACCATGATTTAAATTCCTATGTAGGGCAGAAGAGTGATGGGGTCCTTTCCCCCCTCTCCCTAATGTAAAAAAATAAACCTGGTCTTCTTACACCCACCCCCAACACCCTCTGTGTCTTCCCTCCCCATTATTTAGCTGTGCTGTCTATCGGAGCAGAGAGCCAGGACTACACTGACAGGCTCCCAGATACTACTGTCATAGCAGGCTGAAATTCCTTTAAAACATAGCAACAATGGGAAACAAATTTCTATTTCACACTGTTGCTAAATCATAAAAGGGATTGCCCTGATTTAGAATCTGGCATTCAGAGCAGTGGTGCTCAGTGAGAGCCATACATAACAGTGAAATAGCCATTCAACTGCGTAAATATATGTATATTATAGGGAAGTGGATTATTATTTTGGTCAGACAAGTGCCTACATCAAAGGATTAGGCACCCACTGCCTAGCTGTCTTGCAAATTAAATTAAATAAACCTGTGCTCAAACCCTGATAACATGACACAAAGCAGACAGACAAATCAATGTATAAGTATTTAAAAGTGCATAAACAGTAGAAAAAGTCATACAAAACATAATAACTCTCCATAACCAACTTTAAAATAGCAGAAAAATATGATTAAAGTAAGACCAAAGCAACAGAAAAACCAATACGAGGAACCAGAGATACAACTTTTTAAAGTATTTAAGTGAATAATAGAGCACCCAATGCATGTCAGTAGTTGCAGTAGACTGGGATCAAAGTACAGTTTCAGGCTGACCATCCACAATGGAGCCCGAGTTGGATAGCAAAGTGATTATTTCCGGTGAAAGTCCGGCAAGTTTGAAAAAGATTCCAAATCTCACTTCAGAATGGGGCTTTACCAGTTTTTGAGAAGGAAATTCTTTGTCACTTTATGAGAAGGAAACTCTTCTGTGTGTGGGATGCTGCTGAAACTGCAGTAGCCACACTGGAACCGAAGGCCGGATACCTGAAGCAGTGATGGAGCTTTTGAGATTTCGTGATGAAAGGTTTATAAATCCCAACTCAGAATAGGACTTAGTTATTTTTTCAGAGGTGCAGAGTTCTCCTCCTAGGACAAATCCATTTTGTGGCTGCGGAACTGCCAGTGGGATACTTCGTTCTAGTGGGCTGTGGTGAAGCTCAGGAGCTTTGGAGGAAACATTTCAAAAGTTTCCAAACTTTCTTTTGGTACTTGTTAGACCTGACAGCCTTAGGGTAGTCACCCCTAACTTTTTGCCTGCCTCCCTCCACTTTTTGGACACTGTTTTTGCTGGTTTATAGACTCTGCGCACTTTACCCCTGCTAACCAGGGCTAAAGTGCATATGCTCTCTCCCCTAAAACATGGTAACCTAGAATCATACCTGGTTGGACTATTTAATTTACTTATAAGTCCCTGATAATGTGCACTACCTGTGCCTAGGGCCTGTAGATTAAATGCTACTAGTGGACCTGCAGCACTGGTTGTGCCACCCACTTAAGTAGCTACCTTAACCTTGTCTCAGGCTTGCCATTGCAAGGCCTGTGTGTGCAGTTTCACTGCCACTTCGACTTGGCATTTAAAAGTACTTGCCAAGCCAAGAACTCCCCTTTTTCTACATATAAGTCACCTCTAAAGTGTGCCCTAGGTAACCCCTAGAGCAGGGTGCTGTGTAGGTAAAAGGCAGGACATGTACCCGTGTAGTTATATGTCCTGGTAGTGTAAAACTCATAAATTCGTTTTTACACTGCTGTGAAGCCTGCTTACCTTCATAGACTAACCTTGGGGCTGCCCTCATACACTGTTGAAGTGACAGCTACTGATCTGAAAGGAGCAGGAAGGTCATATTTAGTATGGCCAGAATGGTAATACAAAATCCTGCTGACTGGTGAAGTCGGATTTAATATTACTATTCTAGAAATGCCACTTTTAGAAAGTGAGCATTTCTTTGCACTTAAATCCTTCTGTGCCTTACAATCCACGTCTGGCTGGGCTTGGTTGACAGCTCTTTGTGCATTCACTCAGACACACCCAAAACACAGGGTACTCAGCCTCACTTGCATACATCTGCATTTTGAATGGGTCTTCCTGGGCTGGGAGGGTGGAGGGCCTGCTCTCACACAAAGGACTGCCACACCCCCTACTGGGACCCTGGCAGACAGGATTGAACTGAAAGGGGACCTGGTGCACTTCTTAGCCACTCTTTGAAGTCTCCCCCACTTCAAAGGCACATTTGGATATAAAACAGGGCCTCTGCCCTACCTCATCAGACACTTGCTGGAGAAGAAACCTGAACCAGAGCCTACATCCTGCCAAGAAGAACTGCCTGGCTGCTCAAAGGACTCACCTGCCTGCTTTCTACAAAGGACTGCTGCCTTGCTGTTGCCCTGCTGCCTTGTTGAACTCTTGTCTGGCTGTGAAAGTGCTCTCCAAGGGCTTGGATAGAGCTTGCCTCCTGTTCCTTGAAGTCTCAGGACCAAAAAGACTTCCCTCTTTTTCTTGGACGCTCCGTGCGGCGAAAATTTCGACGCACAGCTTGTTTCGCGGCGAGAAAAACGCCGCACTCCGACGCTGATCGACGCGACGCTCTTGGGACGATCGAAGATCCGACGCACGGCCTCGCAAGGACAACGCCGCCCGACCTCTAGAGGAGAAATCGACGCGACGCCTGCCGTGAGATCGTAATTTCGACGCGCAGCCCCGCAGATCGACATCCAGAGGAGAAATCGACGCGACGCCTGCCGTGAGATCGTAATCTCGACGCACCGCCCCGCAGACTGACGCGCAGCCGGAGAACAAGCAGGAAAATCCACGCACAGACCCGGGACATCTGGTAATCCCCGCAATCCACAGAAAGAGACTGTCCGAGCGCCGGAAAACGACGCCGACTTCCCCGCGTGGAAAATAACGACGCAAGTCCGTGTGTGCTGGGGAGAAATCGACGTACACATCCTTTTTCCACGCACCTCTTCTCTTGTGGCCCTCTGAGGAGATTTTTCCACTCCCAACCAGGTACTTGTGCTTGAAAGAGACTTTGTTTATATTCTAAAGACTTAAGACACTTTATATCACTTCCCTGTGATACTTCTACAATTTTCCATTGTAACTTTTATTCTTTTTGACCTACAATTATCCTGATAAATATTATATATTTTTCTAAACACTGTGTGGTGTATTTTTGTGGTGCTATATGGTGGTATTGTATGATTTATTGCACAAATACTTTACACATTGCCTTCTGAGTTAAGCCTGACTGCTCGTGCCAAGCTACCAGAGGGTGGGCACAGGATAATCTTGGATAGTGTGTGACATACCCTGACTAGAGTGAGGGCTTTTGCTTGGACAGAGGGTAACCTGACTGCCAACCAAAAACCCCATTTCTAACAGTACTCAAACAACCAGATGTGTACACTTCTAAGGCCTAAAGGAACTCAGGAGAAGGCACTTAGGGACTCTCATGGTGTTAGGCAGAGACCAACAGCAAAGCTCAGTCCCAGCCCAGTTGTCAATAGTCCACTGGAATTCTTCACAGAAATGCCCTTTAAACCTTTTTAGTTACTGAAGCCATCTGGGAATCAACCTTATAATTGTTGTCACTCTTTCAGTCTTTGGATTTCAAGAGGAAGGGAGTCCAACCTCCTCAGGTCCTTCTCACAGGTCACACATGCCAAGTGCAGCAGATTCAGGCCACCTGGTACCCTTTCACAAGACTAACAGTGTTCTGGGGTAGGCTGGATGAAGGTCTAGGTTTGTAGAAGTCGCCACCCTGTGTGTGGGGGACATCCTCAGACATTTCTTATCCGTATGGAGACCAATGGAGGAAATGGTTCCAGGCCGTCGCCCACCTACCTTTCAATATTTCATGTTTACCTTTCTGCAAACAGACCCAAAATGCAATGTGTCGGGGCAAATCCAAGATGGCCAACGTCTTCACCATTCTGAACTTGGCCTCTGAGAGGTGGATGTGTATTATGAAAATTACCAGTCTCCCCCCACATTCAACACTAAAATCTAGTTTGAAACAGGCCCTACACCCACAACAGAAAATGAGACGGAAGTCTAGTAAGACAAAGTAGGGTTCTTCAGTAACCAAATAGGATACACATGGACTGAGATCTGAGCCTGTATGATCCCTTTCAAGGGTGAAAAACATTTCCATATACCCTAGATAGTCCCGTCATGCAGGAATTGATAATTGTGTACCAACGTGAAGGCCATCACCCACCTTGAATATTCTGCCAAGGTCACATAGGTCATCCCTGCACATTCAGGTTGACCTGTCAATCAAAGTGATCTATTGTACAGGTCCTGGAAGGAATTTCACACCTCATTACATGTAAGGTGGGGCTGACTAGCAGCTGGAGGCTAATGGCCTTAATTAGAGTTTAGAAGATGGGTTACTCCATCACAAATGTGACAGATATTTCATCCATCTGAGTATAACTGCATTAGGAGATAATGCACTTGTGATTAGGCAGATAGGATATCCATCACATGTATGATGGAGTAACCCATCTGACAAACTGTAAATCAGGTCCCAAGGCTAACTGGCCAGTAGTGGCTAAGGCAAATAAATATATCTTTTCTGAAAGTCATTTGTCTTTACTACTTAGGTAAAACAAGTGAATTTACCAATGACATTTTTTTTAAATGATTAAAAACTGTTTCCTATTCAACAAAGCAGAAACAGTGAATACATTTGCTTTACCAGTATATCTGATGGGAACAACTAAATTTAATATAGTGAAAATAACTTGTGGTGATTTATTAAATGTTGGTACATGCTAACAACAATTGACGCATGTACCACTCCAAGGCACTATGGATGCTACCTTGTGGGCAATAAGGTCATTTTAGCAGTGTCTTATTTAGTGCTTAGCCGTGGGTTTTCAGGCAGGTGAAAGAGTTAATTTGTACAAGTCTATCTGCAAACATGAAAGCTTGCAAGATGCACAGAATCAGGCCTCAGTGGAGGCCTGTGTTATGTTTTGAGGGTCAGAAAGTGGATGGCACAATATAGTGCTTTGGTCTACGTGTAACATTTAATTTTAGATGGCATATTTGTAGAATTTACTCCATATATAAAGTTCTTGTAGTACATTTAAATATGCCAAATGAGTTTTCAGCCAATTTCAACTTTGCTTTAGGGTCAGAGCACATACACTGGGCATTAAATAGCAGTGTCCCTGTGTTAAGAGTTAAAAAGTACTGGCAGTTGAGTCACCATAAAATGAAATACGAACTGACCATCAACAAAGGAGGAGTCACTTTGCAACATAAATGAAAGGATCTGTAGATTACAAACCTAGCTACACAACAACAGAAAGCTGTGTGAAGGTGAAGTAGAAGAGAGCAGCACAGAAGATAAAGTGGGGATGCAGGCAGCACCAAAAGAATTACAAGCTAAGAACCATCATTCCGAGGGTTACACATGGATGATGTGTTGCTCGAAGAGGAAGTTTCTTCATGAAGAACAGGAGTCAGGGAGCTTTCCAGGCATGGGTGGGGATGGAGTGCTAGCTAATAACTCTGTGTCATTTGTCCTTGTTTAAGTTGTTACAGAAAGGGCTGGCAGAAGTGGACAACTGTTTTAGATTTTCCAGAGCCACAGAAACATTATCCTACGTATCCTCTGAAGTTATCTAGCATGATCCAATTACTGAAACCAAAGCTGACACGGAATAGAAGCATTTGACAAATATATTGCTAGATAGGCATTTATACATATTTTGCATGGCTTCCCAACTTACCAACATCTTCATGCATGCATACAGATGTCTAGTTTTCACCTTTAGAGTTGCAGTACTGAAGCAAGGTATTCCATCTTCTGTGCATTTTCTCTAATCGATATCTCCTCTCTAGACTTCTGAAAGAGCAAATTTGTCATCTCTCAAGAGTATTATCCAAAATTAAAGGCCCATGCACTTCAAATCAAGATTATATTTGGTACATTCCCAGAATCCTTACACAAGACTGCAATATCAGATTCAGAAAAAGTGATATGCTTGTGTAACTAGGTGTGGTTCTCCCCACTTTGATATCATTAAGCTATTACTTCAATGAGATCTCCTTGGAATACAGCTGCAGTATTCTTAGGTCAGGATATATCACTGTGTTGGTCATGTCATGCTGGTTATGAAATCATTTACATCTTTTTGTATGATCTACTGAGGCTCTTTGTTTTTGTCATCCCCTTCTGGTATCGCAGTAATGGCACATCCCTAAATTATTATCTGTGTTGAAAATATAGCAATCCTTAGAAAGTGATGAGTTATCCTCACCTTTGTATTTCGGGGGCCCATGTTTGGAACAGCTTTGAATTTATGATCTAGTTTCAGCAGACACAGTCACAACATAGGAAACAGAGGCAAAAAGACAGGGGAGACTACACCAAGGATGCCAGGTCTAACAGTTACTCTGAATGCTAGCTTCTTATTTTAGCCAAAGTCATCTGCAGGTATCTAGATTGATGCAGATAAGTCATCTTACCCACTTACAATTGTGGCATGCTTTGTCCTCTGTGACCTACCCACACCAGGGTATGTAAATACCTCCCTGGAAGACTCAGCCACTAAATGGGAGTTCAGATAAATGTATGCTGTATATAGCAGAGCTCCAAATGGTAACATTAAAAATATATCAGAGTATGCTCCTTAGGTATTATTACTTTTATTGGTTGGGTGTCCTAGTGATGATTAAAAACTTGTAATGTTGAATGAAGGATGAATTAAAATGTCTCAACCATCCACCTCTAATTTCCCTATCTTGCCAACATGTGTCAGCCTTACTCTTTGTCAAAAGTGGTTCCTGGCCATTTTCAGGGCTGTACCGAGTTAGTAGCCCTGCTTAATACACACTCATCCCATGCATCACACTAAGGAATGTAAGAGTTGAACCTATTTGGTTGTAATTGCTAGCCTCATGTAAAGGTTAGCTATGTGCCCTGGACGATTAGTGGCACCTCCCTGTAGTAAGAAGCCACCTTTCACCTACTTGTCCTCACCCGCTGATATTGTAACATACAATAAGCAGTTAGCATTCAGATCAACCCTTGCACATCTGATGTTTTCTAGAGTAGATAGGGAAGTTATGCCTCATCCTTTATCCTTTCACTCTTTCATAAGAGTGTTGTTGGACTTCATCAGCAAACAGTTTGCCTTCACTCTTCCTATTTTTTCTCTGAGTTTGTTTTTGTTGGCCCTAGGACTCTGAGCACTTTGCCACTGCTAACCAGTGCTACAGTGCTTGTGTGCTCTTCCCTAAACATGGTAAAATCAGTTTACATCCAGTTTGGCACATTTAATATACTTGTAAGTCCCTAGTGAATTGGTACTACAAAATACCCAGAGCCTCTAACTTAAATGCTACTAGTGAGCCTGCAGCACTGATTGTGCCACCCACTTAGGTAGCCCTTTAAAGAAGTCTGAGGCCTGCCATTGTAGTCTGTGTCTGCAGTTTTAAACTCCCATTTCGACGTGGCAAAATAAACCTTTTGCCAGACACAACCATTCCTTTTTAATACATATGTCACCCCTAAGGTAGACTTTGGACAGCCCAGAGGGCAGGGTGCAGTGTATATAAAAAGTAGGACATGTATTTTTAAGTTTTACATGTCCTAGTATTGAAAAACATCTAAATTCTATTTTCACTACTGCAGTTAACTTATTACATTTAAGAAGCTGTAATTTCCAAATGGAAACACGTAACCAGGATATCACTGGTAGGATGGGAGGGCAGAGCTGAACACAGCCTTACTTACACTTGCCTCCACATAAAGGGTTGCATACCCCCTGTAGTTAGTCTGGATCTAGGACAGGAAAGGCAGAATGCGTGGGGGCATCAATTGGAAACCTCTAGAAGCTTGTCCCACCTTCCAGCGGAAGGGTACTAGGCATAAATATTGGACCTCATATACCACCACTTCAGTACAAGTCTGGACCTGTGGATGCTCTACCTTGAAGAAGGACTGATGTGCTGTTGAAAGAACTTCCATTCTGCTGAACTGCTGCTCTGAAGTACTTCAGCCCTGCTGTGCTGACCTGCCTCCCACTGTCCTCATGCCTGAGTGAGAATGACTGGACCTGGATCTGTTGAACCCAGGACCCCAAAGTGACTCAAAGGGCTAGTTGGCTGGCCTCTTGACTAGAGCTCCAGGGACAGAAGGCTCCAATAACCTTAAACCCAGCATCTGTACTCTCCCATTTCTGAATATACCCTGCCAAGTGGTGCCACCACAGTCCTGGACCCTCTGAAGTGGGCCTAAGGTGTTCTGCCAGCCTCTCTGGATCCAGCAGAACTGACAAATCTCCTCTGCTACACTGCAGAAACCTGAGCAGAGTCGACGCATTGCTGCAGCTTTATGGAATAGTTCTGCCCCAAGACTCGCAGAGCATAGCAGTCTTGTAGCTCCTCGGAACCAACACATTGCCCCGACTGCGAGACACCTCCTCTACGCCAGACTTTGCATTGTAAGCCCTCGTTGGCAGGGACCTCAGTGTTGATGCAGGACCTCGCATTGGAGCCTCACTGCACCTCAGAACCAATTTGTCACTTTAGCTCTGCTATGTATGCATCTTCAACATGGACCCTTGCAATGCTCCACAAACCAGGATTTAAGGTACACTGTTCAGTGGACCTAACTGGGTCCCCATAGCCGGTCTGTGTCCCATTACAGTCTGCTTGAACTTGTGACTTTGTTCCGGTCTGACGTGATCAGATACCCACAGTTGGCGCTCTGTGCTTTTTGATGCTATTTTTACTGAAATCTTTAAGTTCTACTGATTGGATTTTCGAAATGTTGGTCTTGTTTTATTCATTATTTATTAATCTGTTTTTCTAAACTGGTGTGGGATCCCTATATAGTTTGTTTTCATTGTGTTACTGTTTGAAGTACTACACAAATACTTCACACATTGCCTCTGAGTTAAGCCCGACTGCTCTGTGCCAAGCTACCTGAGGGTTGAACACAATCTAGTTTAGGGTTTGCAGGTAATATCACCCTGACAAGGATTTGGGTTGCTGCTTGAATAGGATTTCACCCCTGTTAGAAATGGGATTTCTGGTTGGCTAGGGTATGCACCTCAGCCAGGCAGAACCTACCCACTCTAGTCAGGGCAAGGGAGTTACACGTCTAAGATAACCCCTGCTCACCCCCTTGGTAGCTTGGCACGAGCAGTCAGGCCTATCCCAGAGGCAATGTGTAAAGCGTTTGCACAACACACACAACACATGTGACGCAAAATGTACACCACAAAGTAAACACAACACTGAGCTATGTAAAAATAATCTGTATTGCACAAAACATAATTAGACCAACATTACACGTAAGTAATACCCTGCTACATAGCAGTTGTCAGAATGTTACAGAAGTTACTAATACTCTGCAAGAATACGCAGTTGTCACATTAGAACACGTAAATACTCAGGATTCTGCAACATAAGCAGTAGTCAGGTATTACAATAAGAGTTATATGCACTTGCCATGAATAACCCCTGAATACCCATAAAAGGAACATTAGAAAACAGATCACAAGTCATAAAAATACATATCAGCTGGTCACGCTCATAAAAGAAACATCAGCACATATATGTAATGTTATGAAAGCAGATACGGTCTATACTAGTCTTCTGGAGCCCATATTCCCTCAAAAGTACCTGGTTGTGATGAAGAGGCACACCCAGTGCCTAGAAGATGGACAATGGGGCCCCGGCGCTCCTATGCGCCAAACGGGGGCCTCTGAGGTCTCTTGGTAGAGAGGGGCGGTCTGCACCCCCTCTACAATGAAAAGAACGAGCCCCTCTGGGGACCTGTGATCCTTGGGGGGGGGGGGCCCTGGGCTCTAATGGCCCTCTCCAAAGGGGGGCCAAAAGCGCCAAAGATTAGAGCCTTAGCAGCGATCGCGCCCCTAGCGCAGTGACCGGGAGAAAGGGAACTCCCTTTCTCCCCCGCGTCCTGCTTGCAGGGAGGCAGCCGCACTTGTCCGCGGTGCAGCTGCCTACAAAGGTAGTGAAGGAAGCAGGGGCCTCCGTTGAGGCCCCTCACCCACTTCCGACTGCGGCCGTACCCGGTCCGGTGCGCGAGCCACTCTGCTGCCTTCACTCGTACGCGAGGGAGGCAGCGTGGAGATTGGGAGACCAGGTGTGCCCCGGGGGCGCGCTGAAAAGCGCGCGTCACCCGGGGGCACGGTTGGAGCGTGCTAGCTCCTTCCTTCACTTTTGGAAGTGCCCCGGGGCACTAGAGTCTGCGCGATCCTCACGCTAAAAACCAAATGCGACGCCCGGGCTGCGATGGTGATCCAAACACAGAACAGGTGCCGTGGAGAGCGCATGGGGCACTTTGAAGCTCCCGGGCTGCGGAGGTGTGCTTGGGGTTCCGAAATAAAGCACTTTTCAAAGCGCTAGAGCAAATCTAAAGCCCGGGCTGCGGCGGTGATTTTTTCCACCAATTTGAAGAGATCGCTTTTTCTAAGCGCTTCAGGCAAAGCTGTAGAGATCGTGGCAGGGGTCAGGGACCACAGCACCCTGCCCCTGGGAACCACAAAAAAAGAAGAAGCACAGGGCTGGTGGGCCCAGCTACAGGCCAGCACAAGGGGTGCAGATGGTGGCAGTTCATCCTAGTGACCAGGCAAGTCACAGGTCAGCACAGCAGCAGCAGTCCATAGTGGTTTCCTGGTGAGTCCATTCATCAGCGTTCTGTGTCCAGCTTCAAGTTCCAAGAATGTTCAAATTGTGGGGAAAATTCCCCTGTACTTATACTAGCGTTACAGTGTGTTTTACAATGGTAGGGAGAGGAGGTTCCAGCCAGTTACAACTGTTTCTGGGAGTGCCCCCTCTCTCCTTTCAGCACAGGCTCCAAACATCAGTGGGGGGTTAACGACCCTATTGTGTGAGGCCAGGGCACAGCCTTTAAAAATGCAGGTGTGCCCCGCCTCTCCCTTCTCTCAGCCCAGGAAGGCTTTACAATATGTAGATGCACCTCTGTGTCACCTCCACCCTCCCTGTGCTCAAGCTGTCTGAGAAGTATGTACAAAGCCCGAACTGTCAGTCTGCCCAGACGTGGATTGGAGACAAGCTGCAAAACACCAAAGTCATAAGTACAGATAAATGCGCACTTTCTAGAAGTGGCATTTCTGTGATAATAATAAAAAATACACCTAGACCACCAGTAAGAAGCATTTCTCACCACTATCACACTCATACCAAACATGCCTACGCTACCCCTCATAAATCAGACAATACCCCTTACACATAAGGCAGGGCATTTCCAATGCAATCCTATGAGGAGGCAGCACTCACAGCAGTGAGACACCAAGTTAGGCTGTTTGTCAATACCAGGACAGGCCACGCAACATGGCACATGTCCTGCCTTCTACACACATGGCACCCTGCCCAAAGGGCTAGCTAGGGCGTACCATAGGGGTGACTTACATGTAGTACAAGGGGAGTTCTGGGCCTGGCAAGTAAATTTACATGCCAGGTCCCTGTGGCAGGAAACTGCACACACAGGCTCTGCGCTAGCAGGCCTTAGATAGGTTTGACAGGCTACTTCAGTGGGTGGCCCAAGCAGCGCTGCAGGCCCACTAGTAGCATTTAATTTACAGGCCCTGGGTATAGGGATACCACTTTACAAGGGACTTATAGGTAAATGAAATATGCCAATTAGGTATAATCCAATCATACCAATTTTGTAAGGGAGAGCACATGCACTTTAGCACTGGTTAGCAGTGAAAAAGTGCTCAGAGTCAAAACGTTAGCCAACAAAGGTCAGAAAAATGAGGAGGCGAAAAGCAAAAAGTCTGGGGAATGACCCTGTAAAAGGGCCAGGTCCAACAACCCCCCTCAACCAGTTTCCCAGTTTTGTACATGTGTAAAGAACGGTTTCTTTGTCATCGGTCATAGTATTTGGCAACAGTTCATTAACCAATTTGTAGACACCAAAAAATGGCCTTTAGTCTGTTATCACTTGACTATAAACCTTGCACTCTTCTATAAGGAAACCAGGGATGTTGTCACCAACAGTTGTGTTGCAGTGTGGTTGAACCAACCAAGCTATGTGTGCACTCGTCCTCTTCCAGTTTGGAAAATCTCCTGATAGAATTTGGGGTGCTAGTAATATGTTCTCAAGCTACAGAAAATAGTGTCTGGTGGCCTGGTGGGTAGTACTGGATACAGAGTTGTCCTGGATCTTTTTTTAAGGTCAAGTGTTTTATGAAAGTTGAAAATACAAAGGACTATTTGTTTGACTGTGCTAAATGGGTGGACTTAGGCCATCAGTAATACATGGATATATTTAACATATCTCTGAAGCAGCTTGTTTTTACAGCAACCGAAATAATATCCCATCTGCCATATCAATAGGCCATGCTCTAATTTTAGTGCATGTTGTGGGTCAGGATTAGACAGTAGTCCAGGCCCTATGAGGCCCTAAGTAATCGCATTTCTGGAACTGGAATGCCCAAATAAATTCAAGATCTTGAAGGGGCCGTTTTGGGAAGCTTACCATAGTAATGTCATTTCTAGCCTTGTGAAGGTTTTCTAATTAACAGCAATAAAAGTCTTGTGTTTGACATTTTCTTCAGTACGGGTATGTTACTGGGTGGTGAAGAGAAAGAAGACCGCTCCTTCCTCATTTTTTTCAGTTTTGGTTAAGGAACCCATTCTGTTGGGCAGTGAAGATCTCAAAAGTGTACTTAAGAAAGGAGTCAGTTAGACCAGAAGGGTTTGAAAATCTTTTCATAAGTTTGTGTCACTGCACCGAGTCGTCTCAATTGCTTCTTAGAGCCATTGGATCGAAAGATATGAGGAGAGATTTTATACTGGTTGTGAAGTCTTTGGAACATATTCAACGAAATGATCTTCTAGTCACTTGGCGCTGATTTGCTGAATGACGACAGAGGCGATCTTTGTCACAGGTTTTATTAGGTTAACAGGTTTTTGAATTTTTCGACCATTCTCATCAGTGTTAAACTTGCACATTTTTAAAGTTGTAGAAATGTACCTTTTAAAATTCAGATTTTCGTAGAGTTACTTGGTGGAAAGTAGCAATTTTATATATTACGTGAAGCCTCAGAATAGTCTGCCTTCCCCTTTTGCCGTCCTGGACGGCAAAGGGATCTTTTCTTGAGGTGTGATGTCTATTTTTCATTGATTCTTCCCTATTAACAAGCAGGTTGGATGTAGTTACAGGAATTGTACTGTCTGTCAAGTTGTAAAATGTTGAATGGAGGAAAGATGTTTTGCGATCTGGACTGAGCCTGAGTTCCGGTTTACCATGATGATGGTTGTTTGGAGGAGGAAAAAAACAGAGAAAGATTGCTGAAATATCTAGCTTTAGCTGGACTTGAGGATCATAAACACGGGATTCACGTTAGCTTAGTCTCTATATAAAAACACATATTTTTCATTTTTTTCCTATTGTTTCAAATTCACATTTTTCGTGACTCCGTGGTTCAAACAATTGTGACTTCCCATCAAACAGCTGTTAGGACGTCTTCATTCTGAGAGATTAAACGCACCAGAATAACGCGGGGGTTGGTAAGAATCGCGGGTTCTCGTAGTGATGTCATAAAAGCAACCGTCAGAGAATTTTTCTATTACGAATTTATTTGTTCTGAGTGTTGTTAAATGAGTTACAACTTGTTGGTTGAAATCCACTGAATAACCGGGCACCAATAAACCTAAGAGTGCCATGGATAGAGTAGGGCCAGAGTCCAGAACAAAGCCCCGTGCATTATGGTATGCTCTGTTTATTGGTCCTAAACATATTGTAAAGTTGTTGTCGTAAAGTGGGAAAAAAGGAACCCTGTGAAGCGCTTCTAGGAACAGTTGTATGTATTTCTATTCCATTGTTATTTCTCTCTCCCGATACATCTTTAAATCTCGCAAGGTTTTCCTGGAAATCTCTGCTCTGCAATAAAAGTTAGGAATGCAGAGAACAGTGATCCACCATATACAATTATACATACATTTTCTAGGAATTGTGTCTATGTTTATATTTTTTCTGCACATTGAGGCTTTCGTGGATATTCCCAATAAGATATCAGAGAGAAGGCCAGGGATTTTTTTGAAATCTTAGGTCATGTCACAAACCTATTGTGAAAAGTCATAACTTTCCCATCTTTTAGAATTTAACTACTCATGCTTCCATTTTCTTACGATAATGGCATTACTCCTAGTCCTACTCCCTCGCCTTCCTTTTAACCAATGAGGCCTCCCGCCTCCCCCCTAGACCCTCCCTTCCCCTTTCAAACCCCCCCCCCCACCCTTATCCCCTCCTGTACAAAAACCAAGCCCAAGCTGCAACTCGGACAGTCCGTACCGGGAGGGTGGGAGGGAACGGAAAAGGAAGGCGAGGGAGTAGGACTAGGAGTAATGCCATTATCGTAAGAAAATGGAAGCATTACCTCCCGTCCCTCCCTCGCCTTCCTTTTAACCAATGAGACATAGCAAGAAAACACAAAGGAGACGGACATCGAGTTGCAAGACCTTTATTTAACATCCTGCACCAAGATCATCCCAAAAATTACCTCATAGAGGATAAGACCCGGTGACCAAACACCGACTCCAAACTACCCAAGTCCGACAGCCTGTAATGACGCACAAACGTCGAAGGAGAAGCCCAAGTGGCGGCCCTGCAAATTTCCACCACAGACGTCCCCTGAAGCTCCGCCACCGTAGCCGCCATGCGTCTGGTAGATCTCCCCTGAATCCCTTGAGGAGGAACCACCGCTTTCAAGGAATAGGCCAATAGAATTAAAGATCTTACCCACCGACTCAAGGAAGCCGTGGAAGGTTTTTCACCTTTGCGAGCCGGACCAAAATTAACAAACAGTGAATCCCCCTTACGAAAAGGAGCCACCACCCGCAAATACTCCAACAAAACCCTGCGTACATCCAACAAATGCAAACGGACCTCCTCCCTTGAGGAGGGATTCGGACAAAACGAAGGAAGGATGACCTCCTGCCGGGAATGGAACGAAGAATTGACTTTTGGAATAAAGGAAGGCACCGGAACCAGAACCACCCTATCGTGAAAAATCTTACAAAAAGGAAAGGAACAAGCCAATGCCCCCAATTCCCCCAACCGACGAGCCGAAGTAATGGCTACCAAAAAGAACGTCTTCAAAGATAGATGGCGCAAATCACAGTCCCCCAATGGTTCAAAAGGGGCCTCCGTCAACACATCCAAAACCAAGGACAGATCCCATGAAGGAAAAGAACGTACCGGGCGAGGAAATAAATTAATAAGCCCTTGAAAAAATCTAGGCATCAAGCGCCCTTCATCCTGAAGATTACGCCATGGTCCTCTGAAAGCCTGAATAGCCGCCCACTGTACCTGAAGAGAAGCCACTGATAACCCTAAATGAGCACCGTCCTGCAAGAACTGCATCACCTCAAAGATAGAAGCGCAGGTAGGATCCAACTCACGACTTAAGCACCATGACGAAAACACCTTCCACTGTCGACCATAAGAAAGCAAAGTGGAACGTCTCCTTGAAGCCAGTAAGGTAGAACTCAAAGCCACAGGCACCCCCAGACCTGTCAATCCCCGTCGTTCAACTTCCAGGCCGTCAAGTGCAACCTCCTCAATGACCCCAATGGGAGGCAGGGAAACTCCAGGGGAGACGGACAAAGGGGCAGAGGCCCCATCCTCCCGTCCGCCATCAGCCTCAACAACGGGAACCAATTCGCCCTCGGCCAAAGTGGTGCAATGAGGATAACCCTGGACCCCAGATCCCTCACTCGTAACAGAAACGCCCTGAGCAGTTGAAAAGGAGGGAACGCATACAAAAGGCCCTGCGGCCAAGGACACGACATCCCGTCCACCTCCCATGCTTGGGGACACCGAAACCGGGAGCAGAAGCGATCCACTTTTGCATTACCCGCGGACGCAAACACATCCAGCACTGGAAGACCCCAAAGCCGAACCAGATGCCGAAACAGAGACTTCCAGAGAGAGAAAAGTTGAGAGGAAGGAATCACTCTGCTCAGCAGATCCGCCCGAACATTTACCACCCCCCGAATGTACGTAGCCCTGAGAGAAGGAACCCACTCCTGAGCCCACACAAAAATCTCTCTGACTAAATTGAACAGAGCCCTTGACCTGGTCCCCCCTTGCCGATTGACATAAGCCTTGGCCACTAAGTTGTCTGTGCGAACCAGAACCGCTGATCCCCTCAGGGAATCCTGGAAATGGACCAGAGCCAGGAATACCGCCCTCAATTCGCGCCAATTCGACGACCGACTCGCCTCCCGAGGGGACCAAAACCCCTGAACCTGAGCCGACCCCATCCATGCCCCCCAACCGGAGAGGCTGGCATCCGTCGTCACCACCACGGGTCTCAGAGGTGATAAAGACACCCCTACCCTCAGGTGGTCTGCATCCAACCACCATTGCAACTCTCTGTGAATCAATCCGGACCCTGGAACCCTGTCCTTCAGAGAACCGGACCCTGGTGCCCACCTTCTCAAGAACCATGTCATCAAGCACAGGGGATGGAAACGTGCCCAAGGAACCAGAAATATCACCGATGCCAAATGACCCTGCAGCCGCAACCATAGAAGAGCTCGGGGAGCAGACAGCAACAATACCTTTGTTACCAAACCCTGGAGTACACCCAACCTTTTTTCTGACACAGTCACCAACCCTGGAAGTGTCTGAAACTGAGCCCCCAGAAAAACTAGATCCTGGGACGGCACTAAGTCTGACTTCTCCCAATTGATTAAAAACCCGTGGTTTTGCAGGACCCCCAGAACTTGGTCCACCTGCCTCAGCAACAGGTCTCGTGATTGAGCATGAATCAAAATGTCGTCTAGATAAGGATGCAGAAACACCCCTTCTGAATGAAGCAAAGCCACCAGAGGAGCCAGCACCTTTGTGAAAATTCGAGGAGAAGATTTTAGACCGAAAGGTAGAACGCAAAACTCATAATGGTCCTGACCCACAGCAAACCTCAGGAACTTTTGAGAGGATCTTGCCACAGGTACGTGTAGGTAAGCATCCTCTAGATCCAGTGACACCAGAAAGTCCCCTTGCCTGACCAATGGAAAAATAGTCTGAATGGACAGCATGCGGAAATGCACTGTCCTGATCCAGGTATTCACCTCCTTTAGATTGAGCACCGGTCGAAATCCCCCTGAAACTTTCTGCACAAGAAACAAGACCGAATAAGTGCCCTGGCCCATTTCGTCTAGCGGAACGTGGGAAATGGCTCCCTTGACCAGTAAGTCCCGCACTCCGTCCAATAATGCTCTTCTCCGTGACCCCTCTGAAGGCAGAGGAGTGGGACGTACCCCTGAATCTGGAGGAACCCTCACAAAATCTATGACATAACCATTGTTCACAATGTCTAGAACCCAATGATCGTTTACACTG
Source organism: Pleurodeles waltl (assembly GCF_031143425.1). NCBI lineage: Eukaryota > Metazoa > Chordata > Amphibia > Caudata > Salamandridae > Pleurodeles > Pleurodeles waltl. Next base: position 777,458,875 of record NC_090437.1, on the reverse strand, counting down.
TCCTCCCAAGCTGAAAGAAAGTGACTCAGTCTTCCCCCAACTGGCCCTCTGCCAGGCCCACAGTGATTGTCAGGACCCCTTCTTGAAACCACCCCGGGACGCAGGAGCCGACTTCTTAGGCGAAAAACGTGGCTGAAAACGCCGTTTCCTAAATGAAAAGGATTTAGCATCCCTAGTAGGAGAAGATCTGGAATGCTTCTTCCACCCTTTACCCGAAGAAGAACCCCCTTTATAAGGTAAGGCATGCTTCCGCTCCTTAAATGCCTTGGAAAGCATGGATGGCAATTGTTCTCCAAACAAGTTACGACCTTCAAACGGCAGTCTCAACAAGGCTGCCTTTTCCCCTGGATCAGCCTTCCAGGAACGCAACCAGAGGGACCTACGAGCCCCAATCAAAGACCCAGACGCCAGAGCCGAAGTACGGACCACATCAGAAGACACATCAGCCAACAATCGGGCCTGCTGCTCCATACCAGCCAGGAGCTCTGAACATTCCGCCCCTTCCTGTACAGCCACCGCCAGTTTATCAAAGTCTTGTACCAATGACTGTGACGCATAAGCAGAATAAATCCCTGCCCTCAGCGCCAGATTCTCTGCAGCAAAAGCCCTCTTAAGACCTGAATCCACTTTACGGTCTGAGGCATCCGTAGGCACACAATCCTCCGGATTGACTGCCGTTTTGCCAATCAGAGTAGCCAAAATAGAATCCAGGCGTACTGAAGGAGGTAAAACCTCCTCACCCTCAAGCAAGTAAAGTTTCTGAAGGAAACGTGGAACCTGAGCCTTATCCACATCCTTCCACTCACGAAACACCATATCCTTCAGAGATCCCTGAAAAGGCATGGCAAACTTCGAAGGTGTCTGATATTGAGGAAATAAATGAGAATCCAAGTTTGTAGGTTGAAATACTGGGAAACCCAAATTGTCCCGAACATGTGCCATCACTTCCCACATTTCTTCTCTGGAAACATATTTCCCCTCAGATGACGTCGATGGGGCCTCATCCTCACTCTCCAATGAGGACTTCCTTGCCGCTACCGATGAGTGCGCAAGCTTAGGCTGACCAGTCCTGGCCACGCCTGCTTGCAGTGCCCTGGTAACAGCCACCTCAATCATATCCTGCACCTCCTCTCTGGACATGAGGGGAGTACCCCTGCCTGGTAACTGAGAGGTCTCAGGAGTAGCAATGCTAGCCTCACCTCCCTCCTCCGAGGAGGAGGAAGAGACAATCCTACGTCTTTTCGCTGGAACTTTAGGCATGGTAAACCACCAAATAACACTGACTCTCACCCCAAAAAACTACCCTATATATAGGCACCTGGCCCTCCCCCAACAGGGCTCCACCAATCCCTAAAAAGGTCAACTACTTTGGCCAAATTCATAAAAACCACGGGCAGAACGCCCGTCCTACCTGAAGAGCAGCTCAAAATCGAAGTCCCTCAGTTCCCCGCGGCTCCGCAGCGCGGAAACCGACGCCCCAGCCACAGAGGGCCGGCAGACCCCGTCAGCCGGCCCCCAGTACACGCCTCCCGAGCAGCCATGCTGCTCGTCAAAGACACGACCCAGCCTGCGCACTCCTCGCGGAGCTCCGCGTCCCGAGGAGTGCCTCCACCGACGACCTCCAGGCCCCGCCGTGCAGGTAAGAAAAGGAAAGAAAACCGTCTAGCGTGGGCTAGACAAAAGAACAGGAGGGGATAAGGGTGGGGGGGATTTTTGAAAGGGGAAGGGAGGGTCTAGGGGGGAGGCGGGAGGCCTCATTGGTTAAAAGGAAGGCGAGGGAGGGACGGGAGGTAATGTGAGTTATTTCAGTTGGCATCTAAACAAAGAAGGTGTCATTTATGCACTGCGCAAAGTCGCAGTAAATATTTATTGTCCGAAAATAGCTGTTTTGGCAAAAAAGATTACCCACAAAGAAATATTTATGCTTTACAAAAAGAAATGTTGATTTAAAAAAAAACTTTACACGTATGCCCTCTCAGTATGTGACTATGATTAACACTATGTAAGGAATTAAAACGCTAATTAGAAAAAAATCTTCAAAACTGAGCAGTGCCCTAAATACACCCATTGATGCATCCATCCATCACCATCTTCATTTTGCATTACCCACCAAATATTGTGCAGTAATTTTAATAGCTGTATTCAATATTTCAATTAGTAAATAAATGGTGCCTCACACCAGCTTCCAGTCCTTCACCGGACACCATTGGAAGAAGAGTATTTTTTATTTTTTTATCTCCGTCTATCAAATAGTAGGAAGAACAGCACAAAGGGCCAGATGCATGACCGTTTTTAGTGGTCGCAAATGGAAATTCGGCCCGGTTGCGACTGCTAAATAGGCCTCTGGCACTTACAAACCCTATTCTGCAAGTCAGTAACCTATTACCGACTTATAAATAGGGTTTGTGTGTTGCTATTTGGATGGGACATGCCAAGGGTGTCCCTTCCTAAGTGAGAGTTGCAGAGGGATGTACGATTGTTTTGCAATCAAAATGTGGTCACAAAACAAACGCAGTTCACCAAGTAGGTGAAGTAGGTGGTAAGCGAATCGCAAACAGGAAAGAGTCCCCAGGGGACCCCCTTTCCCTATGTGAATGTTAGCGAAAAAGTTTTTTAAGAGTAGGCAGTGGTCACACGGACAGAAATAGAAATGTATTGTTTTTCTTTTTGAAATGCATCCCGTTTTCCTTTAAGAAAAATGGGCTGCATATAAAAAAGTTGCTTTATTCAAAAGCAAACACAACATAGTGGTCTGCTGTCCCTAGCAGGAGACCATCCTTGTGTTGGGTCACATATGGCGACCTGCCTCATGAATATTGATGAGGCAGGTCAACTGCGACCCCATTAAGAATGGCTAAATGTGTCTGTGACACATTAGTACATGTCTTTTTGCGACTCACAAATTGTGAATTGAAAAAAATGCAATTCACGAGTCACAAGGAAATGATCGTACATCTGGCCCATTTTGTACATCTTCCTTGTCTGCACACGCAGAGCTTTTCATTTGCCTGCGTGTTTTTCACTGACAGTCCTGACTGGTGACTCTCAGTTCTTGTAAGTGCAATAATTCCAACCTCTCTTGGTTTTTCAAATTAACAAATAAGGTTGTGTTTTGGGCACTGTTTAGCTTGAGACAGTGGTTACTAGTGGGGGCCACCAGCACTCATTTCTGGGGACCAGCCTTTACTTTTTCTCATTATACATTTATGGAGAGCCATAGCGAGGGGGAAAAACAGACAAATGAGAAAGAAAGAGGAAGAGAAAGATGGGGAAACTGTTAACCTACAAGAGTGAGATGAAGGGTCAGGGAGTGTCTGGTGAAGGATTAAAGAGTCGTTGAATGCACATCCTTTGTGTTCAGCAATGGGACATTTATTAACAACGCTGTGGGCTTCTAGGAAGAGCATTTGGCACATTATTTTCCAAAGTAAGCACTGTTGTTGGGTGTAGCATTTAACAAGCCTGTAAGTTAAAAGGCCCAATGATTGTCCACTGCTGATGTGATTTGTGTTAGAACCGGACCATGTGTTAGTATATGTCAAAAAGGCCATCCTCCATCTTTCTTGAATGCATATCTAATGTAATTGATATAGAATTCCTGAGATTTGCCAGGAAATGTCTTGGTACTTGGATTCTTCCAAAATGTCCTTTCTTGAGGACTTCACTCATGTCTGCACTAAAAGCTATCGGTCTTGCTATTTTTTCTTGTAGAATATTTTCCATGTGCTGTGTAAACCTGTTCCCATGGTTTTATGCAAAATTAAGGAAGGTATTACAATGGATTTCAGGTTTCTGAATTGCTCCTTCAACCTAATCTTTGCAGCCCAGTTGGCTTGTCCTAAATGCAGGATAGAGTTTACCTCCACCAACTTTATGCCTTAAAATAGAACATTTAGGCCCTCATTACAACCCTGGCGGTGAAAGTCCGCCAGGGCTGTTTCGATGATTGCACCGCCAACAGGCTGGCGGTGCAATCATTGGCATTACGACCGTGGTGGAAGTGCTGGGTCGCACCGCCGGGGCCGGCGGTTTACCGCCGCATTGGTCCAGGCGGTTGTAATCCCCCAGGGCAGTGCTGCCCAGGGGATTACAAGTCCCCCTCCCGCCAGCCTTTTCATGGCGGTAGGAACCGCCATGAAAAGGCTGGCAGAAAGGGGAGTCGCGGGGCCCCTTGGCACAGCCCCATGGAGCTTTTCACTGTCTGCATAGCAGACAGTGAAAAGCGCGACGGGTGCAACTGCACCCTTCGCACCGTCACACCGCCACAACACCCCCGGCTCCATATGGAGCCGGCTCCCATGTTGCGGCCGACATCCCCGCCGGCCCAGCGGGGATGTTGTAATGGCCACCGGAGAAGTGCGGCTGCATTGGCGGCCACGCAGCGTTTACAACTTTGCGGGCGGTGGTTGCCGCCCGCCAAAGTTGTAATGAGGGCCTTATTGTCTTGGTGTAGTGGGAATGCATAGCATAGCTTAATGCTTACTGCATAGCACGGCATTTAATTTGCCATATTTGCCTTCAGACCTTTGGGGTTAAATTAGGTGTTTCCTATTACTGTAGTAAATTTTAACGGGAAACATCCTGAACAACTAGGTCTAAACCACTACTTGCCTGAACCACTACTGCTAAACAACTAAAAAGTCTCTACATTTAAGTACTGAACAACTACTGTCTAAACAACAATTGTGCCTGAATAACAATTGCCTGAACAACTAATTTTAAGGTAAGGTTTTCTTTTTGAGTTTTATGGTTTATTAGTTGTTTAGAATTAATATATATATATATATCTATATATATATTAGTTGTTCAGCCAATTGTTATTCAGGCACAATTGTTTAGACAATAGTTGTTCAGTACTTAGTTGTAGAGACTTTTTAGTTGTTTAGCAGTAGTGGTTTAGGCTACAATTGTTTAGGACCTAGTTGTTCTGTCACATATTCCTGAACGAGGTTTCAGAAGCATTACTGAAAGAAGGGACTAGGCACCATAGGGATGTTCATCTTCCTCTACAAGTTTTGATTGGGCAGAAGGTGTGTCTGAAAAAAGTGTTTGTATCACACGTATTGATGATTGAAAATATTATGCTATTTTCGGTAGGCTTGAGGTGGTTATGGCAACTAGCCAAATATCAAGGTTATTTGTCTGACCTCCTGGTCAGCCTCTGTTTCCCTCCTCTGTGCTGCTCCACCTGTTGCTGCTGCCTCTGCCTCGGAAGAACTGAGAGCCTGCCTGACTCTCAGTTTGTGGTCCACCTCTACCCGCAGGCTCCCGCCTGCACCTCATCCCTGGTGGCCTAGTTGCCATATGCGTGTAAGTAACTTCTATCTCTCTTTACTCCTGCTTTTACTTCTGCCTTTACTTCTGTTTTCTTACTTCTGTTTTATTTTCTGTCTTTTATTTAATTTTTTCCTTCTTGCTTCTTTCTCTCTCCCCTCACTCTTCCCACATTTGTCCTGCACCGCTGCTGCCCCTGCAGCATGTGAAGTGCTTTTCCTGCCCACCTGGCCTCCCAGCTGACTGGACCCTCCCCCCCCCCTCTTAATGGCAGCTGCTGCACACTGATCTCCTGGTCAGCGTTCGTTGCCCTCCTCTGTTCAGCTCCACCTGTTGCTGCTGCTGCTTCGGGTGAACTGAGAACCTGTCTGAGTCTGTTTGAGGCCCACCTCTACCTGCAGGCTCCCGTCTGCACCTCATCCCTGGTGGCCTAGTGGCCATCTGCATGTAAGAATCTTCTGCCTCTCTTTACTCCTGCTTTTACTTCTGCCTTTACTTCTGTTTTTTACTTCTGTTTTATTTTCTGTCTTTTATTCTATTTGTTCTTCTTGTCTCTTTCTCTTTCCCTTTACTCTCCCTACGTTTTTCTCACAGCGCTGCTGTCCCTGCGACCCCACCCACCTCCCTCCCTGTGAAGCGCTTTTCCTGCCCTCCCGCCTCCCAGCTGACCAGACCCCCACCTCCCTCCCCTTCTTAAAGGTGGACACGCACAGTAGGTGCACTGCTGGTGCGCTGAAGGCACAGCAAAGGCAAACCTGTTTGCGCCCGTCCTCGCCTGTACTGTGCCCAGTGCCACGGACCCTGGTCCTTGCTCTGTCTGCCAGTTCTACGCTAACGCTCAATGCCCCCTCAACCTGGGAAGATCCTCAGCCTGCCACCTAGCTGACGCCAGGAACACTTATGGACTTTTTTCAGGCTGAGCATGCTCCAGCACCCTCCAAGGACCACCACACGATGCCTCACCAATCACAGACGACAACCTCAAGTGCAAACTCCTCAACACACGCTCCCTTGTCAAGCTCTCAGTAGAAGTCTGGTACCTCCTCAACTCGACTGCCCCGGATATTGCCTTCTCACAGAGACATGGATCACCCCCACCATGGCCCTGGGCATCGCCATGGTCATCCCAGGCAACTACAAAATCATTCACAAGGACAGAGCAAACTTGCTTGGAGGAGGCATTGCCATAGTCTACAAAAACACCCTCCCCCTGACAACCACCAATGAGTCACAGTCTCAGCCAACCCATGGACACCAACACTTCCAGATTCAGACCAACCCCAACTCCTCCCTCCATGGCACACTCATCTGCAGGCCACCTGGACTCTGACCCCAATTCTGCTACGACATCATAGACCTTGTCACCCCCCCCAAGCGCTCACCTCCTCCGACTACATCCTACTCGGCAACCTCAAATTCCACCTTGATATCCACAGTGACACCAACACCACAAACCTATTAGACAACCGCGCAACACTCTACCTGAATAAACTTGTCAACGTTCCCGCCCACAGAGTCGAACACATCCTCGACCCTGTCTTCTCAGCAGGGAAAAACATCACCATCTCTCACACCTCTAAACACCATTGGAATGACCACAAGTGTGTCTACTTTACCTTCACAAAGAACACTGCATGCCACTATGCCCCCCACCTCCGTGGCAAATGCTGGGGCAAAGTTATGGAAGCACAACTCACCAACGCTCTTAACCAATCCCCCCACCAGACGCAGCAGATGCTAATGAAGCAGAACACAATCTACACTGCTGGTTATTGGAATGCTCCAAAAATGTAGCCCCCCCTAAGGACACCAGCAGGAAACTGACATAGCAAAACACCAAAATGGTTTACGGCAGACCTACAGGAATTTAAACGCTACTGCAGACGATTGGAATGGAAATGGAGGAACAGCAAATCAACTGAAGACCGCACAGCCTACAAGAACGCAGTCACCATGCACCACCAGAACATCAGAGCCGCCAAAGTAGCCGCCATTCAAGAACACCTCAGCAACTGCGCTCACAGACACCTCATCTATCCCTCTCTCCCAAGACCTCTGGGATGACCTTGCCACCTTTTGTTCACTGAAAAATCCAGGACATTTGTGAAGGTTTCAGGAACCAAAACCCATCACACTGCCCATAAACACCAACATGGACCCAGCACCACACCAGATCCTGAGCTCCTGGACCCCCATGACCAAAGAGGACACTCAAAGACTCATGAACTTCATCCACTTGGAAGCACCTACGGATCTGTGCCCTTATCATATCTTGAACCTGGCAAGCCCCACTATAGCACCTAAGCTCTGCCGAACTATCAACCAATCCTTCGAGACTGCCACCTTCCCATCAGACGGGAAGTACACCAAGATCAACCCCCTGCTGACCCAAGGGAGCTGAAAAACTACAAACCCATCTCTTTGCTTCCTTTCCCAGCCAAAGTAATGGAAAAGGCCATCAGCCTTTCCTCGAGACACACCAAATCCTAGACCCATTCCAATCCTGATTCAGAAGCAACCACAACACCGAAACAGCACTCCCAGCAGCCACCGATGACATACACACCAAACTAGACCACTGGGGCATGGCTGCACTCATCCTCCTCAACCTCTCTGCTGCATTTCACACCGTCTCCCACTCCACCTTCTGCATCAGACTACATGACGCCAGCATCTGAGACAAAGCACAGGAGTGGATCAGGTCCTTCCTATATGGAAGAACACAGAGTGTCAGACTACTGCTGTTTATGTCAGAACCTAAAGACACATGCTGCAGAGAGCACCAAGGATCATTACTCAGCCCAATGCTTTTCAACATCTACATGGCCCTGCTAGTCAAGATCATCAAACAACATGGGTTAAACATAATCCCCTACGCCATCAATACCAAACTGATTCTCTCCCTGTCCGATGACCTGGCAAAGCCAAGAGAATTTTCCACAACAGGATGAGAGCAGTTGCTGTCTGGATGGAAGCCAGCTGCCTCAAACTCAACTCAGACAAGATGGAGATCCTCATAATCGGCTCCACCCCTTCTGCCTGGAACAATTCCTGGTGGCCCACCGGAAGGGAAAGACACCCGCTCCCACACACCACACACACAATATGAGCATCATCCTGGACTCCTCTCTATCCATGACCCGCCAAGTCAACGCCCTCTCATCGTCTTGCTTCCACACCCTCCGAATCCTTAGAAAGATTTTCAAGTGGATCCCCTCCGACATGAGGAAGACATCACCCACGCACTTGTCAATAGCAAACTGGACTACGGCAACACAGTCTATGCCAGCATCAACAAGAAACTACAATCAGTACTACAAATAATCCAGAATGCAGCAGCCAGACTCATCCTGGACATCCCCCAACACAGCCACATCTCCTCCCACAACAGAGACCTATATTGGCACCCAGTCAACAAGCTCATTACATACAAACTTCTGATCTACACCTACAAGGCACTACACAACATAGGACCGGCATACCTCAACCACTGCCTCCCCTTCTACATACCCAACAGACATCTCCGTTCTTCCCAGCTCACCCTCGCAGCTGTTCCCAAGATGCAGAAAAGCACAGCAGGAGGAAAATCCGTCTCCTACCTTGACAGTACGTTTACTCCTTTCTACCTTGCCCGCAAACCTTGGGTGGTATGTATAATGAAAATACTGGTCTCCTCCTACATCTTTGCCAACTGACTACACTATTGCTGACACAAACTGCGATCACTACAGAATCGGTATTGTACTCTGAACTGAGGGATAAAATCCCTGTGTAAATGCTTAGACACTGTCATGACATCGGCTGGGCACAGAGGTATAGGTCCCCCCATCCTGGGAACATACATACAGTAACTGGGACATACAGATAGTTTGCACATTTTGGCATTTAGATAAATCCATCTAGAGGTACATGAAGTGGCCTCACAGGGGAGGGTGAAAAGAGAGGGTGACCTTAATTCCTTTTTCGGCATAATGAGCCATGCAAATGGCATTGGTCTGGCAATAACTCTAGAATGGAAGAAGAGAAAGAGGCATACTAATGGATCGCTGTGGCACCGGTCATGCCATCCCTAACGGCGTAGGTTGCTCCATGAAACAACCTAGTGAGGCTGAGGAGTAGAAATATTATTGTGACCACACACCCATTACTGTCTCTCAACACACCCTCAGGACCTCTTTTACATTACTGCATGATCCAAGACCATTTTTCACTTGTAAGAGCTTGCACCTGCAATTGAGACAAATCTTTTTGCATTGGTAAGGAAATGTCAATTTTCATAACAAACATATTAATATCAGCAGTTTCAGACAAAGCAGCATTTAGTGGCTGAATCATTTAGGGTGTTGCCCCTTTAAATGTCATCATGGGGATGTGGGGAGAGGCACACTTTACAGCCGCGTCCTGCTTAAGTAGCTGTAAGGCATTCAAAAGATTTTGAACATGCTGTACTTTTTTAATAGGAATTTTGGTTGATATTAAGAAACCTCTTTACATCCGTAAATCTTCAAAGTTGTGTGTTACTAAAAATGCAATCTTTCTTTGGCTAAAATGCAGACTCTGGTGAGAGTTAAAAGCCCTGCAATCTGAACAGATCTCACATTTGGCAAATGCAACTTTCCACAATTTGATACATGTTACAAACAGCATAAGCTGCACCTGGGACTGCATCCTCATTTGTGAGATGTGATCCATCTACAAAATAGGTTGAGTCACAGTCAAGAATAGGCACATCAGTTACGTTTACATGGCATTTTGTTAAATGCACAGTAACAAGATTACAGTAATGGGGATCCCCCTCCTCACTAGCTGGCATTCAAGAGGCAGAGTTAAATGCTGGACACTAGGCCAGGTTAATAAGCAACATGGACAACAGTAAAAAATTCATACCTGGACATTTGGGATATACAGAGGTGCTAGGTTTTTGTAATGAGCAGGAACACAACCATGGAATGAGACACAGAAAAGTTAAAGGAGAACATAGGACAATATTTTCAGATGCTTCCCCAAGTTTGTGGCTGCTGTTACAGACCTGAAACATAGCAGGAGCCCAGGTCGACTGGGTTCAGAATGAAAGAGAAATAAGCTATGAGCTTTTTTTGCTGTCAATGCTTTTGTATCAACAGTCTAAGTGCACATCCATTATTTTCATGACAATACAAAGTAAATGTTTTGGCATAATCAGGGAGTCCTAAGGAAGGTGCAGAGGCTATTGCATGCCAGATATTCACCAATGTTTTTTTTTGGCTTCACTAGACCACTGCAAGGGTTCGGGGATGCCTTTTCTGGCATGATAATGAAAAGGCTTCACTATTTTGGTGTAGCCCACGAGCCACTGTCTGCAATACCTAGGCCCTGTAAATAGTTGAGGAAGTTGGGTGCACAGAAGTTTGAACCTTTTAAATGTGAGTGAGAAGGAGGGATACTGGCTCTCTTTATTTAAGGGGAAGGAGAAGAAAGTAAAACAGAGATCACCCATGGTTGACCAGCTGCCTGTTACCTCTGAAATGCTTTGAAGACTGGATGTGCTCTCCCTCCTGTGCCCAGGACAAACTAGTGGACTCCCCAAGGAGCATAAGGCTGACTTCCTGTTTTGGCTACAGGGACACACCAAGCTCTGCAAGGCATTTTCCTGTATTTCCAACTGACCAGCTTCAATTGGACCTATCCTGGACTCTGCTTCCAGCCTCTGCTGGATACAGTCTTGACCGCTAAGTACTGTCCCCAAAGTTCTGGACCTTTGGCTGGTGTCAAAATCTACTCCTCCTAAAGCTTCAATCAATCAATCAATCATTGAATTTGTGAAGCGCTCTACGTACCCGTGAGGGTTCCAAGGCGCGGGGGGGTGCTGTTGTTACTGATCGAAGAGCCAGGTCTTGAGGAGTCTTCTGAAGGTGAGTAGGACTTGGGTCTGTCGCAGGTTGGTAGGGAGCGTGTTCCAGGTTTTGGCGGCGGGGTATGAGAAGGATCTGGCGCCGGAGGTTTTTTGTTGGATGCGGGGGACGACGGCGAGGTTTGCGGAGCGGAGCTGACGGGTGGGGGTGTAGAAGCTGAGTCTGTTGTTCAGGTAGGTTGGTCCGGTGTCGTGCTTTGTGAGCGTGGGTAAGAAGCTTGAAAGTGATCCTCTTGTCCACGGGGAGCCAGTGAAGGTTTCTCAGGTGGTGGGAGATGTGGCTGCGGCGGGGTACGTCGAGGATCAGCCGGGCGGAGGCGTTTTGGATGCGTTGGAGGCGTAGTAGGTCTTTTGCTGGGATGCCTGTGTAGAGTGCGTTGCCGTAGTCCAGCCTGCTGCTGACGAGGGCCTGTGTCACCGTTCTTCTTGTTTCTGTCGGGATCCACTTGAAGATCCTATGGAGCGTGCAGAGTGTGCTGTAGCAGGAGGAGGAGACTGCGTTGACCTGTTTAGACATGGTGAGGTAGGAGTCGAGGCTGAAGCCCAGGTTGCGTGCGTGGTTGGTTGGTTGGTGTCGGTGGGGTTCCTAGTGCGGTAGGCCACCAGGAGTCATCCCAGGCAGAGGGGGTGGGTCCTAGGATGAGGACCTCTGTCTTGTCTGAATTGAGTTTCAGATGGCTGCTTTTCATCCATTCGGCGATGGATTCCATTCCCTCGTGGAGGTTGGTTTTGGCTGTGCGCGGGTCTTTGGTGAGCGAGAGGATGAGCTGGGTGTTGTCGGCGTAGGTGAGAATGTTGAGGTTGTGTTGTTGGGCTACTTGTGCGAGGGGGGCCATGTAGATGTTGAACAGCGTCGGGCTGAGGGATGAGCCTTGGGGGACGCCACAGATGATGTCGGTGGCTTCGGAGCGGAAGGGAGGGAGGCGGACTCTCTGGGTTCTGCCGGAGAGGAATGAGATGATCCAGTCAAGGGCTTTTACTTGGATTCCGATTTTGTGGAGGCGTGTTTTCAGGGTGCGGTGGCAGACTGTGTTGAAGGCGGCAGATAGGTCCAGGAGGATGAGGGCTGATGTTTCGCCATTGTCCATTTGACGTCTGATGTCGTCTGTGGCGGCGAGAAGGGCGGTCTCAGTGCTGTGGTTTCGTCTGAAGCCGGATTGGGAGGGAGCCAGAATGTTGTTGTCTTCGATGTGGCTGGTTAGTTGTGTGTTGACTATTTTTTCAATCACCTTCGCTGGGAAGGGGAGTAGGGAGATCGGTCGGAAATTCTTGAGGTCGTTGGGGTCTGCTTTGGGTTTCTTGAGGAGAAGCTTCCTAAAATCTGGGACTTAGAAACATTTTGGCAACTTTTTGCTCTGAGATCCAACAAGGGATCGGTACTAACCTGCCAAGCCAATCCAATTGAGGTGAATTGCCCCTGGAGCAGAGTTTCAGGTTGCTTTTGATACTTTCCTCTCCACAGCAGGAAATCTGATTCAGCAGGACCTCATTTATAAGCTGTTGTGTCTCATGGAACCCTCTGTGGCTATAATCTTCAGCTTTACTCTGCTGAAAGAAACTGAGCTCAAAAAATGTGACTTAGTCCAAAGGTAGAAATCTTGCAAAATAGAAGGAGCCATAGTTCTACAGCCATATGTCTACTTCTATTTTGGATATAGGGGTGTTTTACCATCTGCCCCCTGGCTTGGATGGACACATATCTAACCATTAGACTTATTATTCTGAGATCTATGTTATCATCCTCAATGTCTGCATATAAGATTTGGTGATCATATTCCTGTATATCTTGCAGCCTTGAAAAAGTAACCTGTTGTGATGAAACATGTGATGGCTGTGACTGTGGAATGACACTCATTTTATCATTCGATGTCCATACCAATGAATAAAAGGAACCTACTACAACCAAACTCATTTGGATGATGTTTTGATTACAAACTACTTTTGAGTGCTTTGATATCTTGGAAACATATTTGCATGGTGTTTCTCTGAAACACTAAATTATGCTTTTGGGTATTGGAGCATACCTCGCGGCCTAGCACCATGTCCTACCCTACTTTGGACAACCACCAAGATGAACTATCATTGTTTATACTCTCATAATGTTCAGGAGGTGCTCCACTCTATACCACCGCTACCTATACCTTTCTTTGTATGCTGTTCATGCATTCGTGGAAGTCAGTCCTAGTGGAGGTAAAGTTTTCATAGAGGGAGAGGTTGAGTTGTGTGTCAGTGTAGGAGATGATGTTGAGTCCGGAGTCTGACTATGGTGGTCTGGGGTGTCTTGTAGAGGTTGAAGAGGGTGAGGCTGAGCAACAAGCCTTGAGGGACTACACAGATGATTGGTTTGGGTTCAGCGGTGTAAGGTAGACTCATTGAGTTCTATCAGGAGGAAGGAGGTGATCCATCCAGGGTGGTTCTTTTGATGCTTCTGTCATATAGTCTGGTGATGAGTGTGTGGTGGTAGACTGTCAAAGGTCACTGAGAGATCAAGGAGGATGAAGGTGGCTGTCTCCCCTTGATCGAGAAGGGCCTTGATGTTGTTGGTGGCAGCAATCAGGGCTGTTTGAGTGCAGTGGTTGCTGCTGGAGTGGGAGTTGTCATCAGGTGATTATGTTCCAGGTGAATGGTGAGTTGTTGATTAATTGTTTTTGTGATGATTTTAGCTTGAAAAAGGAGTAGGGAGATGGATCTGTAAATGCAGAGTTTTTTTGGGGTCCGCTGAGGGTTTTTCAACAGGGGTTTGACTTCTGCATGCTTCCAGTCTTCATGGAAGGTGGCTGTGTCCAGTGAGGTACTGAGTAGAGTGATACGTTTGTGGCTGATCTGGATTCTCCAAGGTTGAAGAGGTGGTGGGGCAAAGGTCAGAGGTGGCTCCTGAGTGAATGGATGTCATGATTGTGCCCAGTGTGGCGATGTGTTTCCAGGCGATCAGCCTTGGATCAATCATGGGTGTGGAGTGCCAGTTAAAGAAGTCCTCTGGCTTGGGTTGGGGGTTGATGTTTCTGTAGATTTTCTACATCCTATTGTGGTAGAAGTTTGCAAGGCTGTTGCAGAGGTCCTGAGCAGGAGTGATTTTGCTTGTTGCGGCTGCAGGGTTGGTAAATTCCTTAACAATGCACAAGAGCTCTTTGTTGTTGTTGGAGCCAGCTTGAATGCTCAACACCAGGGCTTTGTTCTTTGTCTGACATAGCTGGTGGTGGTTTAGTTTGAGTACAGTTTTGTAGGAGGTTCTGTCAGCTGTGTCTTTGCTGGTACACCGTCTCCTCTTGAGGTGCTTACAGTGGCACTTGGAAGTGCTGACGTCTTTCGTGTACTAGCTGACTTGCTTGGTGAATCTTCTGTACTTTTGAGGGGGGGACATTGTTGGCGCAGTTCATGATCCAGGTGTTGAAACTCCTGATATCCTGGTTCATGTTATTGTGTTTTTGGGCAGGTTTAGGGTGTCAGTCCATTCGGTCTCTGAGGTGTTGTTCCAGTGGTGACTGGCGGTGATAGACATCACTAGAGGTGGAGGCAGGGGGTCCTGGGGTGGTGATATTGCATTGGAAGATGCACTGGTTAATTCATGTGAGTTTGGTTGTGTAGCTGTATTTGACACTGTCACTCGAGGTGAATATATGGTTGAGTGTGTATCCTGCAATGTGCATGGGGTGTTGGATGAGTTGAGTTAAGCCAATGTTCTTCAGTTTGTCAATGAGGTTGACAACTTTCAGGTCAGTTATGTCACTGAGGTGGAACTTGAGGTCACACAGGAGAATGTAGTTCTTGGAGTGTGTGGCAAGTGGGGGGGGGTGATAAAGTCGGTGAGGAGGTTGCAAGAAGTAGATTGAGTTCCTGGAGGATGATGGGCGAGTGTTCCCCTGATGGTAGTTTTCTCGCAGTTTGGATTCTGAAGTTGAGGTGTTCCATTGCTGAGATGGTGTCTTCCATGGTGGTGGTGCATCTGATAGATTCCCTGTGGATGATGGCATTCCCTCTGCCAGGGTACTTTCACAGTATCTGTGAAAGTAACTTGGTTACACTGGGGAAAAAGGATATCAGTACCTTACTGTGTTTCTTTAAACCTACATTAAGTCAATTAGTAATTGAAAGAATAAGGAATCCACACACAAAACCATTAAGATAGCTTTATATTATTGGCTGGGGTTACCTTTCATTGTAGCTATGTTAAACATGGAAGAGTAGCAATTATTTGTAATGGTATGAGATGATGTGATCTAATATTGTTATGTTGAAGTATACAAAAAAGTGATAGATGAGATGATTCACAGCCACTGGTAATTTCTCTGCCTGCATCACTGTCCATCATTATTTTGCACACCATGCCACCTCAGTTTGGGCCTAGTCATGTGCAAATCCTCTGATCCCTTTCCCAATGGGAATAGTATAACCTGAACTGCCAACCAGTTCCTCCCTGAAGTAGAATGCAAGCAACCTAGGACTGGTTTCTCCTCATTTAGGGCTCATCAGCCAGGTATAGCTTGGTTCCAGTGACAGTGTGTATAGCAGCCATGTCGGGGCATCCCTATCTCACTTAGGACAAAATACTAAAGTACACAGAAAAGTGATGGATGGAATGCTTGAATTAATCTCATCCATTGGTAATTTCTCATGGCCGCATACCAATCATCATTATTTTGCACACCATGCCTCTTCAGTTTGGACCGAGGCACAGGGGTGGGCTGAAGTGCGGCCTGAGTAATTACCAGTGGCTGAGAATAATTCAAGTAATCTATCCATAACTTTTATTATACTCAAATATTGTTGTGTAGCATTTGAGGCAATGATCCCTGACAGTGATCAGTGTCAACTAATTAAACCAAGTTTTTAAAGTAAATATGTTTTTGTTTTATTGTATAGATCTGGGAATTACTGATTAATTATGTCTAATTCACACACAAAGAAGAGATGTATTTTTTTGTTCTTTAAAGGGCCAAGCAGAGAGGTATGGAGTATTGTATGTAGTATTTGTCATTCACATTTTATTGGTATTTAATCCCTTGAGTGCCAAGGACATAACAGTGACGTCCTCAGCTGTACTGCTCGGGTGCCGAGGACATAACCGTTACATCTTGGTATGGGCCCTCAGGGGAAGCGCTAGTGCTCTTCACGAGGGCCTGCCACCCCCCTCCCATGTGCAGGGTTCGAAGGGGAATAGCTTCCCCTTCCACCCCTGACCCCCCCACACCCCACCGTGCTGGAAGCTGAGCTTCTAGCACGGATCGGAAGAGAAATGCACAAGCATTTCTCTTCCGATCATGGGCTTGGTACGGAAGATGCATCAAAGGAAAGGAAAGTTCTTTCCTTTCCTTTGATGTCTCCCTGAGCATTTCTGCAGCCTGATCGTGAAGCGATCGGGCTGCAGAAATGCACTCTAGACACCAAGGATGTTTGTTTATGTGTGTTTATGTTGTGTTTACTTATAAGGGGAGCAGCCCCTTAGGCAAGGGCCACTCCCCAAGAGGGGCATTTTATTATTAGGCCTTTTGTGCCTCCCCCTTGGGCAGATTGGCCTATTTTAATCAGGCAAGGGTCACTCCACGTGGGGGCACATTACTGTTGGCAGAAAGCCAACAAGAGACCAGAGAAGATTTTTTTTTTCAAAAAAGAGAGTGGGGATATGGCCATACCCCCACCCCAAATAAATGGGGACAACGTTTTTCTGCCCACTGATGGGCAGGTAGGGCAATTATCCCCAATCCACTCCCCAGGGGGTCAGAAAGCCTACTAGACACCAGGGAATTAAAAACATATATAATGGGGTGGTGGCTACCAACCAGTATGGGCATGGCTATGTCCCCACCCCAACTGAAGTGGGTAACAGTCTTTCAGCTCTCCTCCACACACTAACACATCTTATCTAATGGCAAACAAGAGGATATTTGATTATTTTGGGTTTTGGTTTTACATTTGGGCCATGAGAGCTTGTCTAACTCTCAAAATCGGCCCACATGGAATGGTGAGGGCTGAACTTTTTGGACTTTGGGACGCTGCCATCTAGAAAAATCTACGAGACCTAGACATATCTGAAAACTAAACATCTGGGTGAGTCCAGGGTGGTGTGCTTCACATGCACCCTGCACATTTTCTTACCCACAATGCCATGCAAACCTCCAACTTTGCTTGAAATCACACATTTTTCCCACATTTTTGTGATGGAACCTTCCGGAATCTGCAGGAATCCACAAAATTCCTACCACCCAGCATTGTCACATCTATACTGATAAAAATTCTGCCCCACCTGTCATCCTAAAAATGTTTTTTTTCAAACTGCCCTTTTGGACCCACTTTGGTTCCCCCTCATTTTCAACATGTTTTTAGCTCTTCCCTGTCACAGGCACTTAGCCCACCTACACAAGTGAGGTATCATTTTTACCAGTCTACTAAGGGAAACGTTGGGTGGTTGGAAATTTGTGCTAGTGTTGTCATCCCACACAGTAATGTGGGAAAAACAAGATTTTTCTTTTTTTTTTTGCGAAATTTGAGGTTTGCTGAGGATTCTAAGTAAGAAAACACTGGGGCATCCACACAAGTCACACCCCCTGAACTTCCTCAGGTGTCTAGTTTTCAGAAATGTTTGGGTTTGGTAGGTTTCCCTAGATGGAAGCTGAGCCCAGGACCAAAAACGCAGGTGCCCCCGCAAAAACAGGTAGTTTTGTATTTGAGGGGCATTTCCTGTCGCTGGCACTAGCCTTACCCACACAAGTGAGGTACCATTTTTATCGGAAGACTACGGAAAATGATGGGTGGAAGGAAATCTCAGATTCCAGACTTTCTGTCACCAAAATGTGAGGAAAAGGTGTTTTTTTGCCAATTTTTGCAGTTTGCAAAGTATTCTGGGTAAAAGAACCTGATGAGAGCCCCACAAGTTACCCCATTCTGAATACCCCTAGGTGCATAGTTTTTAAAAATGTATAGGTTTTCTAGGTTTCCTTAGGTGCCGGCTGAGCTAGAGGCCAAAATCCACAACTAGGCACTTTGCAAAAAACAGGTCAGTTTTCTTTGTGAAAATGTGATGTGTCCACATTGTGCTTTGGGGCAATTCCTGTTGTGGGCAGTAGGCCTACCAACACAAGTTAGGTACCATTTTTATTAGGAGACTTGGGGGAATGCTGGGTGGAAGGAAATTTGTGGCTCCTCTCAGATTCCAGAACTTTCTATCACTGAAATGTGAGGAAAAAGTGTTTTTTCGCCACATTTTGAGGTTTGCAAAGGATTCTGGGTAACAGAACCTGGTGAGAGCCCCACAAGTCACCCCAGCCTAGATTCCCCTAGGTGTCTAGTTTTGAAAAATGCACAGGTTTGGTAGTTTTCCCTATGTGCCGTCTGAGCTAGAGGCCAAAATCCACAGCTAGACACTTTCCCAAAAACATTGTCAGATTTCAATGTAAAAATGTGATGTGTTCATGTTGCATTTCCTGTTGCGGGCATTAGGCCTACCCACACAAGTGAGGTACCATTTTTATCGGGAGACTTGGGGGAATACAGAATAGCAGAACAAGTGTTATTGCCCCTTGTCTTTCTCTACAATTTTTCCTTCCAAATGTAAGACAGTGTGTAAAAAAGATTTGAGAAATGCCCTGTAATTTACATGCTAGTATGGGGACCACGGAATTCAGAGATGTGCAAATAACCACTGCTTCTCAAAACCTTATCTTTCGCCCATTTTGGAAATACAAAGGTTTCCTTGATATCTATTTTTCACTCTTTATATTTCACCAAAAGAATTGCTGTATACCCGGTATACAATGAAAACCCATTGCAAGGTGTAGCTCCTTTATTGTAGTACCTAGGGTTCTTGATGAACCTACAAGACCTATGTATCCCTGCAATCAGAAGAGTCCAGCAGACGTACCAGTATATTGTTTTTGAAAATCTGACATTGCGGAAAAAGTTATAGAGTAAAACGTGGAGAACAATGGCTTCTTTTTCACCTCAATTTTTTTTTTTTTTTCAGCTGTTCTTTTCTGTAGGAAAACATTGTAGGATCTACACAATTGACCCTTGCTGAATTCAAAATTGTGTCTACTTTTCAGAAATATTTAGCTGATGAGGATGCAGCATTGGTTTCACACCCATTTCTGTCACTAACTGGAAGGAGGCTAAAAGCACAAAAATAGTATAAATGTGATATGTCCCAGTAAAATGACAAAATTGTGTTAAAAAATGTAGTTTTCTGATTGAAGTCTGCCTGTTCCTGAAAGCTGGGAATATGGTGATTTTAGCACCATAAACCTTTGTTGATGCCATTTTCAGGGAAAAGTCCACAAGCCTTCATCTGCAGCCCTTTTTTCCAATTTTTGTTTAAAAAAATGAAATGTTAACTGTATTGTGGCTAATTACTTGGTTTCCTCAAGGAGAATCCACAAACTCTGGATAGCTCTAGAATCCCTAGAATTCTGGAAAAAAAGGACACAAATTTGGCGTGGGTAGCTTACGTGGACAAAAAGATAAGAGGTCCTAAGCTCGAACTGCCTCAAATAGCCCAAAAAAGGCCTGGCACCTGAGGGGGAGAAGGCCTGGCAGCAAAGGGGTTAAGGGCAGGAAGGATTTAATTATGGCCATACCTACTTTTAACATTAGGACTGATTAACATATAAGTATTATGTGTAGGTTAAAGAGGATCCAGATGGGTTTTGAAATTTTGCACAAATTTTAAATGTGTGCATTGTCATTGGTCAATTCAACAAGAAGCTTTGTTTCAACTGAACATTCATAGCGGAGATCAATTTAAGGTAAAATTTGTAGTCAGTCCTGTTAATTGAAATATGAAATAAATAAATCCTTGCTAATGACAACAAAATACA
Organism: Pleurodeles waltl; assembly: GCF_031143425.1. NCBI lineage: Eukaryota > Metazoa > Chordata > Amphibia > Caudata > Salamandridae > Pleurodeles > Pleurodeles waltl. Next base: position 777,438,904 of record NC_090437.1, on the reverse strand, counting down.
CAGTCAGATTCAATTTGGTGAGCATTGTGTGAGAATAGAGCATTTCATGGGAGGTCAGAAGCAGAGTACTGGGTGAGAGATTTTCAACAGAGTTCATTACACCATAGAAGAAAAGGGTCCGATGAATGTATAAAGTAATTATTTAAATAATATATATGTATTGCAAATTCTCTATCAAATAAGACCATATGAAAGCCTGCAGTAACTTCAGCGTTAATTGAAGACACCTGTAACAAAGACATGTTTCAGCTCTGAATAAGTTTTGCTTAGTTTAGCAAATTATAATCCATCATCCATTTCAGTAGTCAAATGATGATCAAAGTGAAAAGTGGGTCTAGAAATCAAATATAGAAGACATCTATATAATATAATTTGGAGAGCTAGAACATTTGACTATGAAAAAATACAATCTATTCAGACATAGACATTGACATTCACCACTTATCAACATCATATTTCATACTTTGTAAAATTTTAAAAAAGACAGTAGCATAAGTTCTAAAATGCATGTCCGTGTAGCGGACATAACCCAATTTTGCTAATACTCCATTGACTGTTAGACATAAATAAAATGTAATGAAAAAACAACCAAGAATTAAGAATGTCCACTGAACAACATTCTCAGAGTGGAACACATCATATAAGTAATAAAGACCAGGTGAACATAGCTAGAATTTCATCAAGTGCTCTTATTTTACCTGCACAAAAACCTCCAGTACCTGCGAAATTAAAGTTGAGAGTTAGTGAACTTAATCTTGAAATCCTTTGAACAGCAAACTGAGTAGATACTACACTAGAAGACAGCTTCATAAATTTGCAGCTACTGCTTCATCGGTGTTCAACCTATCAGCTATCTTAGTCTGTAATTCAATTATATATTTTGATTCCAAAATTGTAAGGTTCTTCCCTACAACACCTCGTCTCAGTTTTCTCACTACTCTGTCTGGAGGGGGTAATCGAATGAAACCCTCCTAATTTTGGGATTAAGATATATAACTGATAAGTATATAGATGTGTTGTAGTTCTACCTGAAAAGAAGCATTTCGAAATGGCTTTTTGGTACATTTGCATTACAGAAATTTTCACTAGGATTACTACAAAGACAATCTTCTGCCAAAGCCAGTAGATCGGGCTAACAAAGAAGGGCTGGATAATTTACAGCAAGTAGATGTTGCACCTCAGCTAATGGCAATAGGACTACTAAACCCCATATGCACTTTGTACAAAACTTGGAAGAACCACTTGCTAGCAACTGGGGATGCCACTTCTGGAATTGACACTTCACTGCCATAGTGTGCTGACTGCCCCTTGCTGTGGTGAGGGGATGGAGAAATGAGCACCATCAACCCCAGAAAAGGAGTGAAAAACAAAATTTGTAGTTTGTTCAATTTTTCCTATTGCTCTGATTTTTATCAAAAACTGTCTGCTAAGGCAGAGCAGATTTTCTCTCAGCAGTGCCAAGAAACAGAGACCTAAATCTCTGCTCTGGTAAAGAAAATATATTTTCCACTGCCAAAGGGTTTGTGAAAATAAAAAAGTATACAAAGCAGTAAGGGTAGGCATGACTCCACCTGAAGATGGAAAACATCTACACCAAGGGGACAGGAAGTGAGCAGCCAAAGAATAACTTTTGATTGGTTTTAGATCAATAGGTATTGCCTCCAAATGAAAGATTCTGATTGGCCGCCCAGCTCTTAATGGCTAGCTTAGTATTATAATGAATATTGTGGCCAAATAACATACAATAAAATTAATTGAAGTGCTTATAAGTTAAGTGAACATATGAAATTAACAACTGTAATGCATCAACGCTTTATGTTATAACTGAGCTTCTCTATATCTTCTAAAAGATTTAGGATGTACAAATGAGTATATTCTATACATATTGTTCTGTTTCAGCAATCAAACAGAAGGGATGTCAGATAAGGATCAAGCACCCCGCTATTTTTTTTACATGTCTGGATATGTAGTATGTGTTTAATGTGCTGGTTGTGGCTCAGCTGTGTTGTGTGCTGGTTTAAATGCACAATGAAAGTAAAGGGTGGAAACTAATTCTAACAGAGTAATGACACAATTAAAGTGATACCAGTTCTTATTAAAGTACAAAGTAAGGTCAGTGCTAGGCTTACTCTCTGAAAGAACGTCAGTGGCTTCTCTGTATAGGCATATGAATGAGTGACTATAAGAGGTTGGATTACTATTTCAGGTGGGTGACTGCCCAGCTCAAGGGATAATCGCAACTCCTGTCAGGGTAAACTCTTAAAACCACTAATTTACCCGAGCCCTATCCCCTGGTGGCACAGAGCAGGCAGGCTTAACTTAGAGCAATATGTAAGATATTTATGCAGCACCAAAATAAAGTCAAAACACCAAGGAGTAAAAATTCCAAACTAAGTCAGAAAAAATTACTAAAATTAAAGAATCAAAATGACAACAAAAATGTAAAAAGGTTAGTCAGAAATATTATTTTCTAAAGTTTCAAAGTAAAAGAGGACCAAAAAAACTCTAAGCACCAATGATAAGTCCATGATTGTGGCAGACTAGGGCCTAGGTGTGATTTCAGGCTGACTGCAATGTGGCGCGGGCAGGATACACTTTGTCCCAAAGTCTTTTGCGCTCTTAATTTTCAAGGTTTTTGGAGCTCCTCCTCCAGGTTACTTCTAAGTGTTCCAAGACCTAAGTGGCAACACTTAGGGGCCAGGACTCACTCCAGAATTGGCCACCAGCAAGGTCCGCTCCATGTCTCGTTGTGGATGGTCAGTTGGGTACTCCAGGTAAAAGGCCTCTTGCAGCTTGTTCTGTCTCTGAAGTCACACAGGAGGTCAGCCAATTGACCCTTGGAGTGCACTACCTTGTCCTGGTTACTATATGGAGCAGGTCCAGTCCTCCAGGGCTCCTCTCGGGTGACAGACGAGAGGTCCAGTCCTCTTCCGTTTTTCTGCAAGTCCAGAAAGCGTTCTGTTCAGTTACCTTGGGGTACCATATTTATGCCTGTACAAGCTAGTGGGTGAGGTAAAATCCTGAACACTCCCTAACCAATGGGGTAAACATTCCAGGGGGAAATCCCACCCACATTTTCAGTAGTTCTTATTGACTTACAGCAAACAAACCCAAATGCAATGTGGCAGGGCATTTTCAAGATGGCGAATGTCTTCGGCCAAACTAACCTTGGACTTTGGGGGTGCATGGGAGTGCACTGTGCAAATCGCTAGTGTCATCTCACATCTAAAATCCAGTTTGAACCAGGCACAGTACAGTAAACAAATCCAGAGAAAGACATCTGCTAGGATAAATGAAGGGTATTTCATCAACCTCAGGGTATACACCAGCTTTGTCCTGGGATCTTGGTCACTCTCTTGTGTCAAAGTTGTGACTAACCAGTTCTGTCAGGTAGGATTTACTATTGTGGTTTCAACAGAATGCCCACAGCCCCAACCCTTTATAATCTGTTGAGCTCAGGGGACTCATCTCCGCCCATTTAGATCAACCTATGGTGTCCTTGGGGGAATTTCACAACTCTTTCATGGATGAGCACAGGCTGGGAGTTGCTGGAGAGATAGGGCAAATTAGGCTTCAAAAACATCAAGCAGGGAAAGGGTAACATTCTAAAAGATACGTTTCCTTGATATTTATCAAAAGCCTCCCTTCAGCATTTTACTGGACTTTTTATAACTATTAAAATAGTGGTTTTGATGTGTTTGTAGTTAGTCCCTTTACTGAGTTTTCAGTATTAGTATTTTAATATGCACTCTTGTTTTCTACATAGGGAAGCTTGGCCACAGTGCAAATAGGTTTTTAGTCCTTTTCACTGTAGGGACATGATAATATTATTTTTCTTCCTGCCCCACTTTTAAGTACCATACTCCCTGCCTTGTGAGCTGAAAGGCCTGCATAGGGGTGTCAATGATATTAACCGGCAAGCCAGGTCCTCCCTGGACTGGAAACCAGCATCCTGAGATGGATTTAGGCCGAGATCTGTGACTGGGGTTGAATGTTTGACAGTGTTGAGCATTCCATCCGTCATCTGTTTGTTTTCCATTTGTCACCTCAAATCGAAGGCATGACCAGACATGTGTCCAGTGCTCCCTATGCCACTGTATTCAAGCTAGCCTTGTTGATGAGAGGTGATTCCCCAAAATGAATCTTAGGATGCTCGTATCTGGTCCAGGGAGGACCTGGCCTGGCAGTTCACGGCTGGACTGTTCCCATGGGGAGCAGGGTAAAAAATTATTTGCATATGGCTGGGTCCAAACTGGAATGGCGTGTAGAGAAAAAAAAAACTAATAGATTTAGTCCCAGATCTATGACTGGGGGTGAATGTTTGACATTGTTTAGCATTCTGTCTATCATCTGTTCTTTATGCATTTGTCACCAAAAGTGGGGAGGGGATGCCAAGACATGGGTCCCATGCTCACTATGCCACTTATTCAAGCTTGCCTGACTGATGTGGGGTGATACTCTGAAACTGGTCCCAGGATGCTTGTTTCTGATCCAGGGACATCCTAGCCTAGCAATTCGGGTGGCACTGTTCAAATGGTGAGTAGGGTCAAGACTGATTTGCATATGGCTGCGTCCAAATTGGAATTGCGTGGCAAGCAGAAGAAATGGCTTTAGGCCCAGATCTGTGACTGGGGACGAATGTTTGACATTGTTCAGCATTTCATCTATCATCTGTCTTCTTTTGCAGATGCCAGTCTAAATGTCACCCCCTTTTATCTATAAGCTCGCTCTGGCATGACAAAAGATGTTAATGGTCAAGAACCAAGATGTAACACTCTCTGGTGGCATACTGCAGATAAATCCAGTGTAGAAAATAATCTTGCTCCCTTCAATGTTGTTGACACTTCACCCTTTGAAATTCCAATTGTGCTTCAATACACCCCAGCAAACCAATATGTTTATTCCTATAGGCCACCAATCGCACATCAGGTGGTCTGAGGGTAGAACCGGGAAATTTACACAAATATTCCTCCTCAATAAGTGTATATTGGGCACCTGAATTGTCCATCACTCTCACTTTTTTCCCATTAATAGTGCAAAATGGACATACCATGAAAAAAATGCCATTTAAGTTTGCACTTCCTTCAAATTTGGCTCAAAGCGGGCATGAATTATCTTTTCCCACATGACCCTTCAACAAACATCTGGCAATCTCAGCTCCTCGACTTTAGAATGTCTTGTTGAATCGATCCCACCCTCTCACTTGATGATAACTCTTTCAAACCCTCGTCCGTTATTTCTGCCCATCAATAGCCAGTTATAAGGCTAAACCTTCTGTGTTTAAAAGTTTTTCTTGCATCATTTTGTTGTGCACTTTCAGAACTAACTGGTCTCTTAAAATTCTATTATAAGACTGGACACAGTAATATAAATCACACACTATGAGAGTGGGGAGTTCTGGATCAGTATTAAAGCGTTCAATTCACCTAGTTGTGCAGTACAATACCCTAGGACTGCATAAGAGTTACCATCCTTCATTACACCATGTACCGTGGCGCAAGCTATGGAATATTGATGTGTAGTATCTATATTAGGCTGTGCTGAACCTTCAGTATATATGACATGTTCATAGTGATCAAGAGGCAGTATGCTAGTGGTCATGGAGTATGCTTGTTCATAATGGAGATATTCTTGAGTTTGTAATGAAGGATCAAAGACATAGGCGGTGATTATGACCTTGGCGGTCCTGCCCCGCCACACCTGCGGTCGTGATGAGACCACCAATAGTGTGGCCGTGCCGGACCACCAAATTATGACAGCCCTAGTGAACTGGCTGTAACGCAGGCAGTTCACCACCTGTACCGCCAGGGGGGTGGGACCGCCTGGCCGAAGGTTGACCACCTTTGACCTGGTAGTCCACCTAACACTGCCTGATGTAATTTGAATATTATTATCACCAGGGATTCTGTGGCGGCAGCCCTGCCACAAAATCCCTGGCGGTAAGGATACTGGCAACATGAATACTCATTCCTGTCACCACATCAGGACTCCCCAACCCCGCTCCATGTAGGAGCCCCCCGACCCCATCAGAAGCCCCCCATCCCTCCAAGCAGTGATACCCCTCTCCCCCCGGTCCCCATTCTGAACCCCCCACCCTGATCCCTGTTCTGAAACCATCGCCCTCCCATCTACTCACACACACACACACACACACACACCACACTTACATACATGCACACACATCCATTCTCAATCATTCACACATACATGCACACCCGGCCATGACACCCCTAACACCCCCGCATACAGGCATTTACACAAGCACACAGGCACTTGCACACAAACACACACAACACCCCCCACTCCCTTCCATTCACACACACACACCCATTCATGCACACAACACTTAACACCCCCTTCCCCTGTCGGACAACCACCTTACCTGGTGGTTGCGGTCATATTTCAGGAGGGAACGGGGTCCATGGAGCTTGCTCCGCCGCCAGCACTCTGCCAACATAACACCGCCACGCCGTTTACAATGTTGTAATACGGCGGGCGGTGTTGTGGTGACGTGGTACTGGCGATGGAGCAAGCTCTACTAGACCGCCAACCGGCAGTACGACTGCTGGCGGCTTCCCCACCGAATAGTGATGGAGAGCAGCCAGCAGCCATAATATGGCAGTCTGAAGACCGCCAACACTGGTTGTCATGTGGCGGGTGTGACTTCGACGATCTACGAAATAGACCACCGAAGTCATAATGATGGCCATCGTCTACATCTGTAGCCATGAGTGAAGGGGCCCATTATATCCACCTAGGATGTAAGGCTTTCGCATTAGGAACGCTGGCCTTTGTAACATCCTCTAAGACTGGGATGGGAGTATCAACAATTTGTTACCTTTGAGCCAACTGCCATCTGAACTGCAGTCAGTATTTGTTCAGTAGATGGAAAATACATTTTAATATTAGACAATTTATGCGAGTTACAAGCAGTGGGCACTCAGTCACTCTTTTTAAATGTGACATATGTGAAGACCATGGAACCCGCTACCATACAGATAACCAAATTCATTTTGTTTACACGTTTTTGTAGGTGTTTAGATGCAACCATATCATTTTGTAGTGATCTGAGAATCTGTGAATGTTTTGATGTGCAATGTGTACTAGAAAAGTCTAGATAAAATAAATCATACAAGGGTTTTATGCTTTGTGCATAACCTGGTACGTATGTTCTGCCAAATCTGAAAAATCCTATCAAGGACTATAATTCAGTCATGGTGTTTAGGGGATGTAAAAGGGCATATTTCACTAGGAAAGGTGGTACCAGGCTCTTCCGCTCATTTGATAACTCATATCCTATAAATAGGATACTAAGAAAAGCAAATTTCATAATTGTTAAATTAAATTTGTAGCCATGTAGCAAATCCCAAGACAATGCAATAGATTTTGACTAAATGTGTCTTTAAGTCTTCATTCATGAGATATATATCATAAACATAAACAATACGTCTGGGTCAATATCATGCAATATTGATGTTACTCGGGCCGTGAACAGCCCAGAACTGTTTTATATCCCTGAGGGAGCTGCCAAAAACAACATGAGCCTGTTGGAGATCTCCAGGGTTCTCTTGTATTTTTTACGGACAATATTGTTCATTAAAGCCGTACTGTGTGAGTTTTAGATTGCAAATGTGCATGCATGACTGTTTAAATGTCTATAATCTAAAACTATGTGGTAAGAATGATCTTGTGTAGCAACTGGGTTGTTCATAGTAGATACGCAGGATTCATTTACTTCCTGGTAGCCTGGCTGTGAGAGCATTTCCCTCACAGGAGCTTTCATCTCATGTTTTATTGGGCACTGTGGTTGCACTTGCGGGCTGGAACTTATGGGTATAACATAAGGCCAATCCTTATCCCAGGATACATGGTTGCGGTATAGCGCAGGGGCTTTCGCAAGAGCCCATTCTGTGGATTACGATTGCTTAACCTCTTCAGGAACAAAGTCAGATACAGAAGGAATTATTACATCTTCTCATTGTGGGAGTGTTCTAACAAACTCCGGTGGCCAATTTCTTTCAGCTAAGAGAATGTCATAGCTGAGTGTTAAATGTTCCCAGAATTTTGCTTTAATTATACGCGTTATGTGCCCCTCAATTTGTATATTTAATTTGTATAGTCAGTCTGGAGGGGCAACCTGCTGACCTAGGGTCTCTACTTCAATTAAGTCATTAGATACTTTCACATTCAGAAGAACTATCATAACCTCTGCTGCACTGTCTGGCAGAGTCACTGCCATGTCCTGTTCTGAAGGAGCATTCTTAATATGTGTGGCATATTTAGCCAAAATTCCCACAAATTTCTTCTTTTTCTTTTTAGTTTTAGTTGTGGAGGTTTCTCTTCCTTTTTTATGATAATGCCAGATGAGCATTGTGAGTCCTTTTTCAGTTTCAGATACTCTTCTTCTTTGCCCTCTGAGTGTCCCGCTCTTTGACCATTTGACAGACGAGTCCTGAAAGGAAAATGAAGGGCATGTATCAGTATATTGATACCCATCAGGCTGTTTTAAAGTATCATGGTTCCGTAAATTAAAATGTATTTCCAAGGTCTCTGAGTGCGGAGATCCACCCCGTGATTTGGCATTTTCTTTATTTTTTAATTTGTCTCAGCATTTTTTATTTTTTTTAGAAAACTCAGGTTCTTTTTTGGTATTGTCCTTTTCAGTACTACATTTAAACTGTGGCTTATTTGGTCTGGCCCCCAATCTATCTTGATCTATTGATGTCAGCAATAATTTGTGGTTGTTTGGGCTCCTGGTCTGCAATCACGACCTACGTGAGGACTTGGTGGATCACTGCTGCTTCCGATTCAATATTACTTAAACTAATAGAGGATACAGTGGGAAAGTTCCTATTAATTTCATATCCTAATCTAGGGCAAGGGGAGCCCTGAAATCACTTTTGAATCTGTTTTAGCACTTCAGGCAAACCAGCAAGTGATGGTTACCATGTGTTATGGTATATTTTGCCAAGTGCAACACACATAGAAAGAGTAACAAGCTGGAAGAAATAAAGATATTTCTCCTCATTACACATCACCTAGGAAGGCACAAGGTTTTGATGCATACCCAGGTTTACCAGGGTTGATAAATCTGCTGATGCATCAAAGCCCATGAGTGCTGCATGGGAACACCCATGCAATGACCATGGAACATCTTCCTAGTGCTGAGTGGCCACGCAGTGACTTGCGCTGCTTTGCCTTACTTCACATCTATGAGGCCATTCAAACCCACACAAAGTATCTTTGAATGGCCTCATAGATATGGTTGCAAGGAATGCACAACGGCTGCGCAAGGGAGTCAAAAATATGCCCCAAATGTATTACCTGTTAGAGGATGACAGATGGGTGCAGCAAGGTAAATAGGGTATCAGAAGTAAAGATGCTGTAGTTCTTCAGCTGCTATTGAGGAGGAAGGAAATGAAAAATAAAACATTAGGTAAGTACGGCATACCAATGTCTCAATTTGTTTTTAACACAAACTTTATTGCATTTTCCATTTCTATCATGCAGATACATATACATTAAAATACCAGTGGTAATAAGGTTCTCTTGTCATAGTACAACATATGCAGCAGAATTTTAGATGTTGTTTATTGCATCTCAGTGCGGTCAAAAACTGTAAATGCAAATGTTCTTTAATCCCAAAACCCTACCCCCAACAACTGCCTGTCATTTACTCAATTTAGATATAGTAGTGTGGGGAGTGCTTTCACGCAAACATGTGAATGGACCCAGACCTTTACTGATAAAGAATTATGAATACATTATTTAAATGTGGGAACAGTATGTAACCAGAACCCCAAGTACAGAGGGAATGACAAGGTGAAACTTTATGAAGGCCATTCATATAGTAATCCCTGTGTGTAGACCAGTATATGGTTGGGGCATCAGTAGCAATACAACAATGTGGGCCTTCAAGGTCTAATGTAACATAAAGTCAAAACTTGTATCTCTCAACAACCAGAAGTCATATTGGCAAGATATTCTTGTGACTCTTTAACCCAACAAATCATTGGCGGTTTGTGGCATTATTGAAGAAAAGAGTGTCATACTGCTGTCAGTCCCTGAGTCCAAGGCACTACCTCCTGATGAGCTGGAGCGACATGCCACTGAGAGAATGGCTTCTCTTTGACTCTCTCTGGCCTATTGAGAGGAGGTGCAAGTGCAACACTTTGTTTGAAACTTAAGTAGGCTTTGCACACTCATGAGTTTCTTGTTTTGTGTCAATACTTCAGGGTCAAAGTCAGAGTCAATGGACCCCCAGTCCATTGTAGCTGCATTGCAGCTATTTTAGGGAATAGCTTTCTACTCAATACTACATGTATCATTAGTTTCAAGTAAATTACAATTTGTGATGCCATTCATAATCTGCCACTTAAACTGTAAATTGGAATAAATTGCTACAAAATAAATGTTTGTTTTGCACAGATGTTTTTTAAATAATTTAATGACATTCTGGTCTTAAGAACCGTGAGAGTATGAAGTGCTGGAACACGCAGAATTTGTCATAGAGACTTTGCCAGTATTTCCAGCAATGGTGGACTACTTTATTTCAAATTGAATGCTTCAGTTTTCTTAGCGCTCTTTCTCAGAGCACTGACTAGAGTTGGTCACCAATAAATATGCAGAAATCCGTAAACATATTTTCAATAATTACATGCAGCAAAGCGTTGTCACAATTTAATGATCTCCAGTTATTTTCCCCCCTTTATAATGATTTCAAAACACTGTGGAAAGGGCTGCACAAGGCAGGCATTTCTATGGTGGCTATTTCTCAGGCTTCCTAGGATCTCCCGAGTGCATGATTCTTTTTCTAAGTTTAGAATGTGAAAATGTCACTTTAGATCTGAGTTATATTTGTAATGCTAGAGTATGTAGATCCTAAATCAGTGGTGTGACTCAGTTGGGGGTCCCCGAATTCCTATAATGATTCAGTGGGGGTCCCCAGGTTCCAGTAAGGATAAAGTGGGAGTCCACAGAAGTCAAAAGGTTGGGAACCACTGTCCTAAATCATTTTGCATAATGAAAAATTTCACTAAATTGCTGGCATTTCCTGCTCCCTAGATGTTGATGCTGGCATCTTTCTCTTAGATTTAATCTGAATATCTGCGGGCTAGCATGTGTATTTGTTTATAGGTCATTCTAGTGTTATTTGGGAATCTTTGTCATTCTGACTCACAAAAAGCACCCATCTTTTCTGGGACCAATACAATTTGCTGTACAAAGTAGGAATAACTCCAATTCTCACAGGCAGTACATGTAGGCAGTCTTAGGACATGCCCTCAATCATAAAGGGAACCTGACATGGAAAAAGGGTGCAAAAACTAGATAAAGTAAATTTATTTTCAAGGTAAAGATTTGGAAGTGTGTAAATACCTCCCTGTGGAAGCTGCGGATGTAGGTAGTAAATGAATTTGTAGAGTCCGGTGCAGCTACTCTTGTTTGATTGTGGCCGGTTACCAGCTGATCTCCTTTGCTTTATGATGTCACACAATAACATAACCCAAATGCATTTATGGTTACTAACGGTAATTGTACATATCTCATGTGTTGCACTTGACCCTCACTGAAGGGTCACCCTCAAAGTTTCTTCCTTCACTCCTCCTGTTTTCTGATTTTTGTTTATGTTGGCTTTATAACCATGCACCATACCACTGCTAACCAGTGGTACACTGCATGTGCTCTCTTCCTTAAACATGGTAAAATTGGCTTGCACCCAAATGGCACATTTAATTTACTTGTAAGTCCCTATTGTAGCAGTACTCCATGTCCCTATTGTAGCAGTACAGGGCCTATAAATAAATTGCTGCTAGTGGTCCGGCAGCACTTAATGTGCCATCTAATTAAATATCCCTTTAAAAAAATGTCTCAAGCCTGACATTGTATCCTGTGTGTGCAGTTTGAAACTGCCATTTCAAGCTGGCAAAATAAACCTCTTGCCAGCCTAAACCATCCTTTTTATTAGATAGACGTCACCTCTAAGGTAGCTCTAAACAGCTCATGGGGCAGGGTACAGTGTATTTAAAAATGTGGACATGTACTTTTAAGTTTTACATGTCCTGGTAGTGAAAAATATCCAAGGATGCTTTTCACTACTATAGGGAGTATCTTTCTCTTTGGATAATATTGGGTTACCTTATTATATTTATTAAGTGACAACTTTTGATTGGGAGCAGGTAGGAGTATCATGTTTACACTTAAATTAGCATTTAAAACCCTCCTTATTCATAAAGTCGTATTTTAAGTCACAATTCTGAAAGTGCCACTTCTAGAAAGTTGCCATTTTCTTGTCCTAACCATTTGGTGCCTGCTGCCTGTGACCTCAGTTACATTATGGGGTGTAGTTGCCACTTGGCCTTTGAGTATTCCTCCCAGAGAGTGAAACAAAGGAGGACTTGCTTTTTGCTGTATGGGTCATCCTGCCAGTATGGGAAGGGTATATATGTTCCTTGCTTCACTTATATTTGAAAGGATCTACTTTCGCAGACTCACAAAGAACTTAACACAAGTCAATTGTCACCCTAGAAGCTTTGGGGTTTTAGCAGGAAGTAAAGTGAATTCCAGACCCAGAGAGGGGGAGTCCAGAAATTCCTTACACATCAAAGGCTGTCAACAGGTATAAATATTGGACCTTCAGATCAACTCTTCAGTACACTAATGGGCTGTGGAACACTTCAGAAAGGACTGCCTTGTACATCAATGGGCTGCCCTGCTGCTTGAGGTCTCCCTTGCTTCTCAATGGACTGTCTTGCTGCTGTCAGAGAACTGCTTTGCTGCTTGGGACCATCCTTGTCCTTTAGAGGACTGCCTTGCTGCTTAAAGGTGAGAGGGCCTTCTCCTTGAAACCCGGACCAGCAGAGTGGCTCAAAGGGACACTTGGTTGGCCTCCTGTTCTGAGCTACAGCGACACAACAAACTTCAGTGGCCCCCTAGTCAACTGTCCAGCTGACCTCCTGAAACTGGACCATCATAAGCCCTGCTGGCCTCTGCTGGAGTGAGTTCCTGATACCAAAAAGGTACCTTCTGATGTAGTTGATAATTTAGTGCTGTTCCTCATGCCACAGAAGCCATCAATACATGTGTGTGTGTGTGTGTATATATATATATATATATATATATATATATATATATATATATATATATATATGTATATATAAATATATATACACATTATGTTAACCAAAGTACTACTAGTTTGAATGTAAATGATGTGCAGAGAAGTCATTTTAATTGTGCATTGATTTAAACTAGTATTGGAAACCCTGGTGGTATCACTCATAAATCGAATGTTTGCAAGATGTAACTGATATTATGCTATAATTTAAACCTTAGACTAACAAAATGTATTGAAAAAATATTTTTAATGATTAATGATTTAAATGTGTGCATAAATAGAGAAATGCATTACTGCGTTATATTGATTGAACTGTATTAACAGAGTCTTTTTATGTAAAGTGAATGTAACATGAATATTAATGAAGAATTAATAATGTTGAATTGATAAGTTTGCATATTAAAAGGTTTATTAACATGTATTAATTAAATGTATTGCTATAATTTATTGGCATTAGCCTAGGAGAGGCCTGTTAGTCTTGTGTTTCCTGACAGTGCAGGAATGCTGATTCATTTCCATAACATGAGCTTTCTTTCAGACTACATTCCCATGAGAAGACTAGCTTTGGTGATTGACCCCCCATTGTTTTAGACATAGAGAGAAGTGGAACAGTGTCCTTGAATATGGAACATCCTGAACCATGGAATGACAAATTATACAATTGTTTCAATCCTGTGTGGATGGATGAGGTTCTCACGTCAGACCTGGGAATATGTCTTGATGTTTCAACCTGGAGTCGTAGGATCAATTGCTATTGGATGATACCCTCTCAACGCAATATGGACTCTCTCTCAGAACAAATCAAATATCTTTATGAACTTTAATATGTCTTTAACCAGTTGGACTTGGGTCAGATCCCTGGACTTCCAGAACCTTTGCTGATGAAAAATCCCTGAATGCTGAGCCCCTTGGAGAGGTATCTTTCTCTTTGTTTTGCCCTTTTGAGATGTCCCACTGAGAGTTAAAGATGTTTTCACCTTCAGCTGCAGAAGGCTCTTGATCGAACTTCTGACATGCTGACACTTTCCCTTTTTACTTCTCTTTTGCCCATCATAGGTAATACCTTGTTGCCCGAGATTAACGTTTTCCAAATCCTTCTCACCCCTTTTTCCTTTTTCTTTTCTACTAGCATTTGTTCCACCCCACACATGATAATCCTAGGGTTTACCCTGTGCTCAGCTAAATTATAACTCTGATTATTTGAAACTGACTGATGCTTGCCAAGCCTGAGCAGAGCTTGATTTCTGTATCATTAATAATCCTAATAATGTTTTGTACTCTTCTTACTCAATGCTTAGTTTTATTAATGCTAGTTTGCCTGAACTTACTTTGTTGCCTTGGGCAACCCTTGGTGATTATGTATCTTTGAGAGTTGTCTACATGACTTTGAGCTTGTAATAGATCCCTTAACTTTATTCCTAACTTGAGTTTTCCTAATGTGGCCCAATGGAAATTATTGTACAATTAATTGGTTTGCATGGATGATATAAGGGTCAACAATACCCTGTCGCAGGGTCCAAAGATCTGCCTCAATGAGCATTGATTCCTTTGAAGCATGAAAATGCTACAGCACTTCCTAGGGCATGGACCCTTGGCGGGCATCAGAGTGAACTCCTCCTGGCTAAATTGAAAGTTCCATCAAGTTTGGCGTGAAGCAACGAAAAGCCCCGCAAGGCCTCACTGCACTGCTACAAGCTTCATTGTAACAGATGCCAAGTGAGGCTAAACCCCTCAAAGCATCTCCACACAGCAACTAGCTTCATCTGAACTGATGCTGAGTGACGCAAAGCCTCACTGCACAACTTAATCGGAACTGACTCCTGATTACGTAAAACCTCACAAAGCAATGCCATACAGACCTCGCACCGAGGATGTAAGGTACAAATCTCAGCAGGCCAAACGTGGTCCAGTGTCTGGCCTGCACTCCATTGCGGTAGACTTAAACTTGTGACTTTGTCCCAGTCCAGCGTAACCAGATACCATCAATTAGTGCTTGTGGCCTTTTGGATCTATTTTTATCTGAATCTTTGAAAGTTATCTCCAGTTCTACTAATTGTATTTTGTTGTTTTGGTCTCAAATTATTACATTTTACTATATTTTTCGAAATTGATGTGGGCTATTTTTGTGTTATGTTTTCTCTTTATTACTGCCTGAGTGCTGCATAAATACTTAACACATTGCCTTTAAGCTATGCCTAACTGCTTTTGTGCCAAGCTACCAGAGGGTTAAGCACAGATTAATTTAGTGACTTTTGTGGTTCAGCCCTTCAATCAAGAACACAATTTCCTACATTGTGACTCTATTTCTCACCTTTGTAGGCAGTACTCAATGTGAATGGGCTGTTCTCTGACAACTAGGAGAAAGGAGGAATTGGTGGAATTTGATTGTGTGGAATTCCAGAGGATTACATTACAATTCTGCAAGATTCTGTGGAATTTCCCTAGGGGGCAGAGTGAGCATTTGGATGCTATGCTGTATTTTGTGCTAAGAAATAGGTCTGCCAAATACCAAATGTAGTTACAGTGCATACCCTTTTGGTGCTCTAAACATACTCTGCAGTGATTACTGCAGAGTATGTAAGGGCACCGAAGGGAATGCCTTGCTGTTACATACTCTGCAGTAATCGCGTCAGAGTATGTAAGACTGCTGAGGGGCATACACTGTAAGTGGATTTGGTATTTGGCACTGCTGTGCATACCCCTCGGTACCCTTACAGATGCTACAATAATCACTGCAGGGTATTTAAAGGGTGCCGAGCAATGCATATTGAGTACAATACTGAGTATTTAAGGGTACCGAGGGGCATGAACTGCCGAGCATACTCCTCAACGCAATTACATACTCAAAATATATAAGCTTATATGCTCTGAATATGTAAGTGCACTGTGGGGTATGCACAGCTGTGCAGTCAGCGGCTTTTAAACTGCCAGAAAAGGGAGCTCTGTTTCTATGTTTAAAAATCACTACTGCAGTGGTTTTTAAATATAGAAGGAATGCTCCCACTTCCAACCCTATTCTAAAAACCAAACACTGTTAATTTTTTTTTTTCTGGCGGAGAGTCAGAAGTTATTAGAAATTCTGCATTACGAAAGTAAAGCGGAATCACCAAATTCCTGCAGTGTAGTCGAAATTGAAAATTCCGCCCCTCCCTACTGATAACACAGGTGGTACACCACGCGTACAGGATGTGTGTTGTAATCTTGGAAATACATTATAAGTGTACGTTTTAGATTTACCTAGACGCAGCACTTACAACAAAATGTAAACCTATGGTTTTCTACGAAGCTTATACTCTGACTTTGTTGGAGAAATCTTGCTTCCAAATTTTAATTTTATGGTTATAATAGTATCAGAGCACGTTTAAACATGATTAATAGCGTTAAAAATCTAAAATGTGCACAGAACAGAAGGCATTCGTTTGTTGAATTTGTATCATTTAATTAAATTGGCAATTCGTGTTCCGCAGTTGTAGCAGCAATTCTGTTTATTAACTGGAAATAACACTATTTTCTTGGCTGTTTCGCTTCTTCTCTTGGACTCTTTCCCGGATCTCCGTTCTCTTGGTTTTGGTACAAGTTTTTTTCTACATATTTCTAAATAACGAATATTCTGTTGTGAAGCTAAGAAAAAAATAATCCTGTACAAGTTCCCCTATGGAGATAAACTATCTTTTGGATCGTGTTTCAGAATTGCAAGTGGCTGAAAGGTCAACCCTTGCTATGCAATCTGGCATAGGGAATGACAAGTGTTGGTTTATCTTTGTCTCATACCTTTTTATAACTTCAGTGATATCAGCAGCACTCCCCAGGTGACTACAAGTATTAATAGAACTTGTTCTTTATATATGTCCTAATATCTCAGATTTCACATTTGTAAGGACTGAAAACAGATTTCACTATAACTCAATTTAATTGCACTTAATTTACATATCTCAGAAGCATGAAAGACTGAGATGGCATTGCCAGGTTTGTGCCAAGGACTGTAGAAGGAACTAAAGGCAATCCTGGCACAAAAAGTTCAAACCAGCCCTACTGCCTTGCCTCTCTCTTCTCGCCCTCTCATCTCTCCCCTGAGGCCTGCCTGCTGTAATTAACTGGTGATGCCGTTCTCGTCAGACAGTACTTTAGCTGAAATACTGTAATCAACTGTTGGCACAGACCCCTATACTACCTCAAACTTTGTACGGCGGTATACTACCTCGACATTTTTACGGCTGTTGTACAATTTTAAAGTACTGATTTACCTTGATATATTTCCAGCCTTTGTATTTACTTGGAGTGTATTGCCTGCCTTAAACCATCTGCAATTTCCATGTAACAAAATATTTCTCCTGTAAAGCACTCCGGCACCTTCGGGTAATATCTGCATCTAAACTGGAGAACATGACAGAGGTGTTGGCACCGGTCCCCTGCTGTAAGAGCTGTCCTCCAAAGGCTCCAGCCCACCGGGGAAATTCCGGGTGGAAAAAGCAGGAAACCCAGGCCTGCTTGTGACCTGCAGACACAGACACTAGGGAGCATTCAGTTCAGTAGCCATTTTTTCCAGCTGTGTGGGCTCGTAAGAGCGTTAGTTTGGGTTTCTGCTACAACTGCGGCCACAAAATACATTAAAACTGTTGCCTAATTCTCAATTTGGTGCATATTATATATACAGTAGGAATTCATTTAAGCGGTTGAATGACACTGACTGAGGTGATAAGGTGTGTTATGGAGGGAGTGAACAGTCAGGATTCACCAGGCTGCTCTACGTTTTATCTTTAATATGTGTATCCTAGATAAGAGAATGATAACTTAACAATGAGCTTTCACTTGAAATCAGCGTGCGTTCCTATCTTCTGCATAAGCTTGAGTTAAGTTGACTTTGGCCACAAAATTCTTTGCAGAAACGGGGTAGACAGGGGTGTGTGTGTTTCGTTGATCTATATATGTGTGTTTTAAGCCAGGAGCTGACACTGGACCATTTCTATCTGTCTATTCGGCAGGTAGTCTGCTTTATGGGCGCTGGTGTATTTTTGAAATACACACCAGTTGTTCAAAAATGTGCCCTAAATATTTCACATGATCACACAGTACCTACCTTTTTGTGATTAATGATAAAAATATGATGATGTGTTTTGGCTAGATTCCTAACTGCGGAACCTGGGGACCAAATACAGAAAAGCTAGATATAGTTGGTCAGAGGCATGGACCTATGATAAATAATACCTTGAACTGGTGTCCCTCATATATGACTAGAAGATTTCAGAACAGTTACTGATCCCTGACGAACTCTGGACTTGGTGGAAGCAAAGACAATCTCATATTTTTGGTCTCCTGAAATTCACTGCAACTTAGTTTATTTGAATTGAGCCAAGGATAGGAGTGGCCTGATGTGCACCATTAGCTCAACCTGTGTTATCAAGATATTGAGGGCAGATGAAAAATAACATTAACAATATTTATTTTTTAGGCGACCACCACAGTCAGGATCCTAATATGCAATGTACAATTTATAATAATAATTATAACACACTTTCATTGGAGCCAGCCACAAGTGATGCCAAATGCTTTGTTTGTTAAATACCGATACTATACTGCTTTATTTTTATTTCACCTCATGCCCCCCCCACCAACACACTCTGCACTTCATGATTGATTATATCACCGTAGTCAGGTTCCCTTTGTTACTGTTTCCTATCTTTCTTTTTCTTTCTTCTCTACCTTTTGCACTTGCTCTGGTTCAGACTCTGCCAATGAAAAATACATTTAAGCCTCCAATAATATCGGACACAAATAATTTACTATAAATATGCTCATGCCATTTTGCATAAACTTGATGCATATTTTAGAGCATGAAACTGTCTTCTAAGTTGAAACTGCAACGTCTACAATGTTTTCCCATATTATTAAAAAAGACAGTATATGAAATGTTTGTGGAAGCAGATTAATTGCTAATTCAGATCAATCTTTCTTCTATGTGCTGTATTCCAATTGTGTAGGTATTCCTTAAAGTGGTTAAGTACACAAACCTAAAGAAAGAGTGCATGATTGTGCGTTTTTGCCAAATTAGAACTAAAGTAATGTATCTATCTACAATATGTAAGCACAGGGAGGGGTGTAACACAAGCCCCTGCAGCCCCTTCAATACATGGAGCTCCAAATGCTCCGAGGCACCTTATCCCTTCAGGGAGGGGGCCAGTTAATACAAGGCTACTGAGTATCTGTGGGATATGCGAGACTCAGGACCTTTGTAGGAGATCACATACTGTAGCATTATGCCACTGAGAAAAGGACTTACAAAGTTGTCATAAATATTTTATCTGATTTTACTTTCATCATTGACATCTGTGATGCACAAATTATTTTTGTGATGATAATTTGAAAGCGGAGGGAGCAATAATAACATGGATTTGGAAACTACAAACACAGTACGTTTGTTCTGGGAAATATTAAATTTTATGTACCATAAGATAGAGCAGTAGCTGTATGTAATGATGAAATAAAAAACATTTCATATTTGGGAATGTAAAATATTGATTTTTTTATCATTTTTTGTTTTATTGTCCTTTGATATAACATTTTTGTTAACTAATAAATAGTGATGATGATATCATCATTAACAAAATGTTGTACTAACGTTGGGGTTGTTGAAATCATGCGTAGAGTGATTTTCATGCTCAATTTACTCTACTCCCTTTGTTCTTTTTATTTTTGAGAGTGTTGTAATTTGTGTTTTATGATTATAAGTGTATTAATTAAACAGTTACATATGTATTTTTGCACTTCCTGCCAATACATTAATGAATATTTTCAAAATAATGTCAAAACTACTGAACAAAAGTAAAATTAAAAGGGAGAAACACATGGGAAGACAAATGTTGCTGTGTGCAGTGGAAAGTGGTGCCATTCCATTTCATAATTTTTGCACTCTCCATTACTTGCAAGCACAAGTAAGCATGGTGATTTTGTATGCATGCAATTGTTTTTAAGCCCCCACCTAATAATATAATGTACCTGTGAAGGCAGTATATTACTGCAGTATATGAACAGTGGAATGTCAAAATGTGTGAGTATCCCAATATCCTTAAGAGTACAGGTACAGTATACTTATCAAAGGGAACAGTGTTTTTTGGGTCATTTATAGTGAATTTGATTAAAAGGCTCACAAAACTATGGGCCTCATTACGACTTTGGCGGTCCTTTTCTAGGACCACGATGCTGCTGCAGGCAAAAGACCGCCAGTCCTGGAGGTCTTTTGCCTGCCATATTAGGAGTATTCCGCTGGGCTAGCGGAACACTCACCACAACATTGACGCCGCCTCATAATTGAGCCGGTGGCAATGTTGTGGTGCGTCGGTTGTGACAGCACCGTTGCTCATTTCACTGCCCGTAATTCGGGAAGTGAAATGCGGGATGGGGCTTGGTTTGGGGAGCCAAGTGCATGGGCAGTGCAGGGGCCCCCAAAGGACCCCCAACACCCCATGCCTCCAGACTTTCCGAGGCGGTGTTTACCGCCATGGAAAGGCTGGCGGATGGATACTCGTAATCCCCTGGGCAGTGCTGCTTGTCAGCAGTTTGACCGTGGTGGCTCTGCTGCGATCATAATGGGGCAGTCGTAGGTCCGACCGCCATCGCGAGTGTGGCGGTCTTGAGACCGCCACACTTGCAATGAGGGCCTATGTCTACTAGACCACAATAAGGTTCCGAAGTATAAATGGATTCAGTATGGAGAAAGGAAACAGAAGAATATGAAGATAAAAAGAAAAAGGTGCTTCATTCTTGAATAACGCAGGGCAAATATAAGTCAAATGAGCAATGACAATAATATAACCGGGACGTAAAGAAGAAGTTCTATGTTTGTCAATAATTTAGAAAGCGAAACCTGGTTTATTCCAGTTGATTTGTCCCGTTAGCGAGGGACAAAACACAGCAACGTAGTACAGGTTACCCATTTTGCATTTTTAATATCATGTTTAGTTTGGTGTGTTTATTATAAAAATACACTTGCAAACTAAGATATATTTATTGGCAATATTAAGTAAAATACTAGAGCCTACTGTTTCCACACTGAAAGGAAGAATTTAATATTTAGTTAAGAAAGCCTGAATTTGAAGGAAATCCTCTTGGTTTGTTGAAAAACACCTTCCATGCATCGGTTAGAGATTGTTCAAGATGCTGTTATCACGCCAGCAGTAATAACTGGACCCCATTGCAACTCGATTTTTTAACTATCATGAAAAGAATATTAGTTTAACAATCGGTGGGTGTAAATCTTCGAAGTCTGATAAGCTGCTTTTGCAATGTTCACATAACAATGAGCCCGGATTGATTGTAAAATGTTAAACGTGTTTTGTGGCCATCATCATCATCTAAATGCGCTCTCATACTTGCATATTTGTATGCAATAATACTGCCATGCACAAAGTAGTCTAAAGGCATGAGTTCCAAAACTGTTTCAACACTTTCACGGAGTCTTCTTCAGATCTGTTGAGTATTACATTTTTCATACAGAAGAGACGTTTACAGAAACTGGCTATTTTAATGACTGACTGCGTGACTTTGTGTATTTTTGTTTTGAGAGTAAAACAAAGATTCCCGCTGTATTTTGCATAGAATGAGGGGTGCTTGGTCCTTTCTGGGACAATAGTTTACTCGTTTGGTAGGTGCCCTTGTCGGGCTGCCCAGACACTACATTTGCACTGAACTGCAATAGAAAGGTAAGCGTCGTAGGTATACTCCAGCATTTAAAGTTTCTGTGCATGTTGAGATGAGCTATGGAAATAAAAATTAGAAAATGGAGCAGTACCTATAGAAGATAGCTCCTGCTCCCCAGATGCAAAACCGAGAAGCTATACTCCAGGCCACTGATTTGTGTTTCCTACATATAAAACACATCAGGTGCATTGCATGTTTCGGTTTTGCTACGCACATATTAGTATAAGATAGATTAGGTCATACTAATACTTCTAATGGGAACATACTTATGGATTTCTGTTCCTCACCTAGGGCCACATGTAGCAAACTCAGAGATTGCGACTCGGAAATTGCGAGATGCAGAACGGTGTCTCAGACACCGTCTGCGACTCGCTTTGGGGTCGCAAAGATCCACCTCATCAATATTAATGAGGTGGGACGCATTTTGCGACCCCATAGCGAGTCCCTGCACTCACAGGGATGGTGGCTTGCTGAAGTTAGCAGACCTCCATGTCTGTGACTGCTTTTTAAATAAAGCAGTTTTTTTTTTTCATTTTGCAGCCCGTTTTCCTTAAAGGAAAACGAGTTGCAAAATGAAAAAAATACCGAAACCATTTGGTTTCGTTTTTTCAAAGTAGGCAGTGGTCCATAGGACCACTGCCTGCTCTGAAAAAATATTTTTGTCTACATTCACAAAGGGGAAAGGGTCCCATGGGGACCCCTTCCCTTTTGCGAATGAGTTACCACCAGTGTGACACTGGTGGTAACTGCGAGTTGCTTTGCGACCGCATTCGCGGTCACAAAGCAATTCTGAATTGCGATGCGAGTCGCAAATAGGAAGGGAACACCCCTTCCTATTTGCGAGTCGCATTCACAAATTGCGAGTCGGTACCGACTCGCAATTTGTGAATGTGCATCGCGTTAGGCCTTTCGTATGGCGCAAACTGCGATTTTCGCCGTTTGCACCATGCAAACGGCTACCTACATCTGGCCCTTAGTTCCCTGTACCTTCTCACCTCTCTTCCTGTACCACCCCCCAAGGTATGTCCAAAGTTTAATGGTCGAAGTGATTTCTATCCGTTGTTAATGCTAACATGTTTTATGTTGTATTTATGGGCACACGAGGCAGTCCCATTCTTTGCCCCTAACTTCTTCAAAATTAAAGAGGTAAGACAAATATAAACACGTAGCTCTGCAGTCTCTATGTGTTAAACACGTAGCTCTGCAGTCTCTTTGTGCGGCATCTGCTTTCAAGATCCTGTGATACAGTTTAAATGCCAACCTTTGTCACTGTCTGTTTTTTCTGAGCTCTGATTAATGTATTGTTTTCTATCAGTGTATCCAGTGCCTTCAAAGAATTACATTTCCGATTCCCTGAGCTCTGTATTTCAACACAATCAATCTAGAGAGATTGCTCTGTGACATAAGACGGACTGGATTGCTTCTGCTTGACATGGTAACCTTTCCACCATTCTTGTTTTATTGAAATGGCAGTGACGCTAAGTTGTGAACAGTTTAACAGTTCTCCTAAACTTTACAAGCTGATTAGATTTAGTCTGAGTAACTTTTGTATAGTTTAGACAGTCGCTCATCATTCTTTCTTTCTAGTTTTTTCCTTGCACTCTTCACTAAGAAATTTACAAATCCTCCAGGTTTCCCAAAGAATGAATACCTCCTGGGTGTACTGGGAAATATGTGCTCTCACCTTGATTTTACCACCAGTTTCAGATTTAGGCACACACCACTGCTATAGCGCCACCTTTCCTCCCTTCTCTGATACTCTACTGACAAATCTTTCTTCGTTTCTTTATGCAATCTGTTTTTGTCACAAATTGTGACACATTTTCACAACCTCAGAGCAATGCTCAAGGTCTCAGAGCACTTTTTGAATGGCTCTCCCATTGAAGGTTGCTTTTATAGGGAATGCAGTCTTGTGACCGTCCACTGTTATCCATGTCTCTGTATTCTTATCCTTAGCTTTCTAATGCTGTCCGATGGTGAGAGAATTCCCTACTCCCAAGCTCCATGTGTTCCTGAGAAAACAGTTTGTTCTAATTTCACTCCCATTCTTCAAGTGTTTCGAATTGTATTCCTATGGCGGAATCCAGGGAGGAGGGAGTGGAAAATGTTGTAATATACCACCAAGGTGCACAAGTATAAAGAGTCGTTTGCATTGTTGTTTTAAGAAGTGTGGGTGCCAGTCCACTTTGATTCATTGACTGCATTACACGATCCAACCTTATTGTGAGTTCCTCTAAATCCTCTTACTCAGGGATAATATCCTATGTTTTTGGCACCTTCCATATGAGCAGCTGTGCGAGAAAAGTTTTTCTCATTGTCCACTACTGTCACAGTCATAACAGAATGATGAATTATTCTTTAGGCAGTAGTTCTCATTGCCTACTGCTGCAAGGTCCAGCTCCTGTGACTGTACACACCAAGGTAATTAGCACTGTGGATCATCAGATCATGAAGTAGGCTTAGTTTTGTGGATGTAACCAGAAGCTTGTGTCCTAAATGACTATATTTACTCTTTTGTTACAGTATTACTTTAGTGAAAGTGGTTACCTTTCTCACCATACTTGATGTGCTGGTTTAATTTATTTTTCTTGTTGAGTAAGTCTTTTTATTAAAGTTTCAAACTTGGAACATACACTGGGCCATGGCCCAGACAAGGATCATACACTTCCCACAACCCCAGAATCCAGCATGAGCAGGGGTTACAGCCTGTATTGTCTTTGGGCCACAAGAGGCATCCATGTGATGTTTGGTTGCACCAAACCACAAGGATCGGTGGTTAAGGAAAGTCCCATATAAAGGGCAGAAAAGTCAATGAGTCAAGACCACTCTGTGTGCACGTTGTGAGGTACTGTGCAGCATTTTTGCCCATTTGCACAAGTGCTGCCCACGCCTGCTGAACCACTGAGGGCGGCCTTCTGAAATACTCTGTGCACATATGGCTGAGCGCGCTGTGCAGTGTGCCTCCAATACCCGTCTTGTCCCGTTTTACTTACTGTGCTGTTGCATGCTGAATCGGAACCAATATTAATTTCTATGGACATGTCTAGTGCAGGATCGGGATCTCCTCTCTTTCCTTCTTCTTGCCGAAAGGACGTGCTCGTATCAGCATGTATGAGGTTTTGATTGAAAGTATGTTGGCCACTTCAAGCTCAAGAATACTTTGTTTTTGTTTTCCACACATGATTACTTTTGAAGGAAAGTATCTCCGCAACCATGGCAACCTCTTCTATTGTAATTCCACCACCGTTTTTAGCACAACAAGAAGAATCATCTATCCAATTGGAGGAGTGGATAGATCTGCTTGATACTTATTTTATAGCACTAGATGGGCTAGAATATACCCCCGAAAGGAAAAAAGCATTGTTATTAGGCACCATTGGCAGAGAGGCTCACCATATTTTTAAATACTTATCTCATATGTTAGGAAGTGACAATCGATTTGTGGATGATGTTTAGAAGGAGGCCAACTTGCATTTGGAAAAAATATCTGCAAAGAAGAAAACATTGTAATGTCTTGCTACAAATTTTATACATGGTGGCAAAAAAAGTGGTGAATCAGTGGAAGACAGTTTCTGGGTTACATGAGCTATCAATAAAATGTAAATTTGGTCAGATGATGGATGAGTTGATCAGAGAGCAACTTATTGTTCAGTGCCACAGCAAAAAGCACAAGAATGCCTTTGGGCTGCTAAGAGCCCATCATTGAAGGATGCTATCTTGCTCGCTAAGGTGGTTGAAGAATCAGAACGTTACATAAGGGAATTAGGCAAAAAAAGAGATGGTGGGCACAGCAAGTGAGATCTCTGCTGTCAGCAAGAAGGAGGGTTGAATGAAAGGAGCAACCAACAAGGATAATGTTAAAGGACAGAGAGGGGCTAAGTCAAATGATTGCTCAAGGTGTGGTAGCATGTTTCATTCTAGTGATTCAAAGTGGTGCTTTATGTCTAATAGGAAGTGCAGGAAGGGTGGGCACGAAGGCCACTATGCTCGTGTTTGCAAAGAGTTTAGTAAATCCCAAGTGGCTTTTATCGGGAGTGTTAGACTTAGCTTCCTTGGCATGGTCTCCCCTAACTTTTTGCCTCTGTTTCCCAGGTTGTTGATGGTTGCTGGACTCTGTATTTGATGCTTTTGATACTCTGGGCACATTACCACTGCTATCCAGTGCTAAAGTACAAGTGCTCCTATGTAATTGGCTTACCATGATTGGCATATTTGATTTACTAGTAAGTTCCTAGTACAGTGCACTAGAGTTGCCCAGGGCCTGTAAATCAAATTCTACTAGTGGGCCTTCAGCACTTGTTTTGCCACCCACATGAGTGCCCTGTAAACATGGCTCAGACCTGCCACTGCAGTGTCTGTGTGTGCAGTTTTAAACTGCCAATTCGACTTGTCAAGTTTACCCACTTGCCAGGCCTAAACCTTCCCTTTCCTTACATGTAAAACACCCCTAAGGTAGGGCCTAGGTGGCCCCATGGGCAGGGTGAAGTGTATCTTTCAGGTATGACATATACTAAAGTGTTTTATATGTCCTGACAGTGAAACACTTCCAAATTCAGTTTTCATTGTGCAAGGCCTATCTCTCTCATAGTTTAACATGGGGGCTGCATTTAAATATTATTAAAGGGCATATTCCCTTTGGGAGCAGATAGAAATTTAGAGGTTAGGGTCTCCAAACTCACAATTTAAAAATACATCTTTTAGTAAAGGTTATTTTTAGATTGTGTGTTTGAAAATGCCACTTTTAGAAAGTAGGCATTTTCTTTCTTAAACCATTCTGTGACTCTGCCTGTTCGAGGATTCCCTGTCTTGTTCAGTTTGACAGTTGGACTGTTTGCACCTATCCTTTAGACAGTGACACAAAGGGAGCTGGGGTGTAGCCTGCATATCCTGATGAGCCATCTGTGCGGGGAGGGAGGGGAGGAGTGGTCACTCACACCTGAAAGGGCTGTGCCTGCACTCACACAATGCAGTCTCCAACCCCCTGGTGTGTGTCTGGGGCCTTGCCTGGGTAAGGCAGGATCTTACAAACAAGAAAGACTTTCCTTTGAAGATTGCCTACTTCAAAGACAGAAGGGGATATAAGTAGTTGACCCAAACCCCCTGAAAATTAGATAACTTCTGGATTCAAGAGGAGCCTCTGCCAAGGAGAAGAGCTGAAGAGCTGAGGGGAAGTGCTGCCCATGCCTGTGACTGTGCTCTGTTGGGCTATCCTGCAGTTGCTGCTTTTGCCTGTGAAAGGGGACAAAGACTGGACTTTGTTCTGCATTCCTGCTTGAAAAGAATCTCCAGGGGCTTGAACTGAGCTTGCCTCCTGTTGTTGAAGTCTCCGGGCCATCAAAGACTTCCCCTGCCAGCACCTGGACTCTCTGCTGAGACTTCTGCCCTGCCAAGTGGTGCCCTAACCGTCCCTGGACCCTTGAGAGGGGAAGCTGGCAGCCAAGAACTGAAAATCCATACACAGAACTCCACGGATGGAAATTTATGATGCACCTTCCATGACGCAGCTGATAAACGACGCGCTGCTGGCTTTGCAGCTGAAATTGACGCTCCACCTGCATCACAGCTGGGAAATCGATGCAACGCGGCTGTAGAAACGACGCTCAACCGCCGCTTACAGAGGCTGAAAACAACACAAATCCCATGCAGTGCGGTTTTCTAACACCGTGCAATCGGATTTTCCATGCATTGTCACTGGGCGTCCAAGTCAACCTGACTCTGGGTAGATCTGTGGTGCTCCCGTCCGGAAATCGACGCATCGCTCCCTTGCAAGGGAGAAAAACAACGCATGGCCGACCGACCGGACCAGAGAAGGAAATGACGCA
Organism: Pleurodeles waltl; assembly: GCF_031143425.1. Classification (NCBI taxonomy): domain Eukaryota; kingdom Metazoa; phylum Chordata; class Amphibia; order Caudata; family Salamandridae; genus Pleurodeles; species Pleurodeles waltl. Next base: position 777,411,274 of record NC_090437.1, on the reverse strand, counting down.
CAACCTCACTTGTGAGTAAGGAATTGACGCATTGTTGACTTTTTCGGCGCCCGTTCACCCGTGCAGCTTTATTGTTTACGCTAACCAGGTACTTTGTTTGTGTAACAACAGCATTCTCACTATTTTCAGAGGATTAAGACTCTTATTCTTTTGAAAATTCAAATTTTGACTTGTTTATGTTGGAGTTTCGTCATTTTGGTCTTGCTTTGTTTAGATAAATATTACCTATTTTTCTAAACCTGTGTTGTGTCTTTGTGTAGTGGTTCATTATATTACTGTCTGGGTTGGTACAAATACTTTACACGTTGCTTTTGAAGTTAAGCCTGCCTGCTCATGCCTAGCTACCAAGGGAGTGAGCGGGGGTTAACTCAGGGTGATTCTCCTTTATCCTGACTAGAGTGAGGGTCCTTGCTTGGACAGGGGGTAACCTGATTGGCAACCACAGACGCCATTTCTAATAGAGAGCATGCTCGGTGAAGATGACATTAAGGATTGAGTTTTGATGGCCCTTCCTGGAGTAGGGGAAATTAACAGAAAAGTTAGACTGAAAGCCTCCTTTGAATTTATGGTAGACTCTGGGTCACTGTACACTGTTGTGTTAAAGGAAATATGGAGGTAGGACTGGCCACAAGTTTCCCTGTTTGCCCAAGGACATAAATCCAAGCGGATACCAGAGGGAGAGGATAGATGTGTTGGGGCACATTTTATCACAAAATCAAGTTAAACCAAAACATTTTGGGGGAAATATGTATGTAGCTGAGGTTGGCCCACGCTGCTGGTCAAGTATTGTCTGTAACTGATGTAAATATTGAAAGGTTTTAAACAAAATGAAAGAAGTGTTTAACAAGAAAGTGGGTGAGATGAAGGTTTATGCTCACATAATTGTGCTGGAAAAAGGTACAATCGCAGCTAAGCACAAGTTGAGGAGAGTACAAATATTCATGTGGGGGAAGTTAAAAAATTGTTAGATGACATGCTTAAGGAGGGGGGTCATAGAGGTGGTCGAGAATTCTGAATGGGTCTCCCCTGTGGTTATAACTACAAAAAACATGATGGCAAGCTTAGGTTCTGTGTGAATCTTCGCAGTTTAAACCAGCCTGTGGTGATAAATACTTTTCTGCTATCACATATCAACAAGCTGTTGTTATTGCTCAAATGTAGGGGGGTACTTCTCTAAGCTCAACTTGAAAGTGCTTACCACGAGATCAGACTACATGAAGAATCCAGCGCGGCAGCTCCCAAACATTGTAATACCATTTACCATTCCTGTTTCCACATGGCGTTCAATTCTGTGGGTTTTAAGCTCAGCAGCATCACTTCAGGTGTGAAAGGTACCGGAAAATAGAATATGCTTTTCATTGTGCCAGCCAGTGCTTCATTTGAGCCTGTTTTTACAGGTGGGGCCATCAGCACTCATTTCTGGAGACTGGACCTTTTCTTTTCCTCATCAGACATTTCCCAAGTGCAAGACAGAAGCACATACAAATTGGAAAAAAGGCCGAATAGAAAGATGGAAAAACTATCATGAAAGGAGAGGATAGGAACCTGCAAAAGTGAGATAAAGCAGAAGACAGTTTCTGGTAGTTAAATAAAGAGACATGGGGTGCTTTCCAGGCCACACAGACTTGGTGTTTTTCTGCACTGACATTTATTAGCGTGGGCAGTGGGATCTGAGCAGCTCTTTGGACACTGGCACTCATTATTTTACAAATTAAGCACTGGGTAGCTCACAGCATTTGGTTCGGCAGTGAGGGGAGGCTGGACAGAGGAACGAAGGGTAGCAAAATGTTTCCTAAATGTAAGCTTACATTTTGTATCCCAAAAGATTGACTCTACACTGTAAGGTTAAACTTTTTTCTGACACCAACAAACAGACCAGGGCTGAGACTCTTTCTTGCCCTGAAGACACACATAATTTACTCAGGCAGAACAAGGAAGTTGTGACTGCTCTCTTCTCCTTACATTGTGTGCAGTTCCATCAAGGCACCATTAGTTGATTACACCAAGGTTGTGCCCTTTCTGGTCTGGATCAGCTGGATGCTCTTGAATTTCTGACAGACACTTTTTGTAAAGTCCAAAGTTTGCATCAGGCTTCTTGCAACAGTGGTAGCAGTATTTAATTTGAGCTGGTAGCTGCCAATTAGGGGTTCTGGCACTTATTTTTGGAGACCAGCATTTATTTTCACCCATCATATATTGACCACAGCCAAGAGAGAGAAAAACACATCAGAAAGAAGGAGGAAAAGGAAGACAGAAGAACAGCTAAAAAGACAAAAGCAGGAACTGCAAGAGTGAGATAAAAGGGCAGGTAGTGTCTCGCAGTGGATTAAAAAGGCATGAGATTGATTTAAAACTACTAGTCTTGGTATTTGGGTGCCAGCGTATAATTGCACCTGTTGCGAACTTCTCAGCAGAGCTTCTAGCGCTGGCTCTCATTCTATTACAAATTAAGCACTGGTTCCAGCCACCTTCTACCAAAAAGGCTGGACCTTAGGACATGCCCACCAAAAAGCAGAACCTCCCCCAGTGCCCCACAGCATCTCCAACACCTTGGGGCCCCATTATGGTACTGTAGGAAGTCCTCCTTTATGCCCTGGTCATCCCTAAACCTTGTGGATAGATACTGGTGGTTACTGATTCTTGACTGTGCCCTGAGTACTGCTAACCCGTTCCAGGGCCAGTGCTCTATGTAAAATGTAATATGCAAATTAGGCTAATTATAATTGGTTATGCCATCCTATCTATAAGTTCCTAGTATATGGTAGGGCAGGTAGGTTTATGGACCCCAGTATGGATAGTACCCCCATAGGTGTACTGCTATGGTGCCCAGTGTCATTTTAAAAGCAGGCTTGCCTTGCTGGCTGCTTTTAAATTAAAGTGAACCCAAAATTCGACTTTGGAATTAAAAGTACCTACAAAGTCCTAAACTACCTTATTTTGACATATAAGTCACCCCTAAGGTGTGCCCTCAGTGCCCCAAGGGCTGGGTGCTATAAGCAGGGTCTTTTTAAAAGGTGTTTTATAAGCCCTGGTAATGCAAAAATAACCAACTTCATTTTTCCCTCGCTGTAGTGAATGGGCTCCATAGGCTAACATATGGAGATATTATTTTTAAATATTAAAGTCTCAAAAGTAGCTAAATATTTCAAGTGTGATATCAAACCTATTGTTATAATAAATTGAATAACTTGCCATTCTTGAATTTAATATAACTAACTCAGGGAAAGAGTTTTAGACCCCCTACCTGGAAGTTGGCAACTTCATCCCTGTAGTGCCCTTCTCTGATTGGCTAGGCTTCCTTGTTGAGGTGTGAGGTGGCTGGGGCTCACGACAAAGAAAGTGCCTGGGGGAGGAAAACTGCCTCAGCAGATGGTGAAACAGGATGGAGGGAGAACAGCCAAACTGTACTTCAAAGGAGAGAAGGATATTTGGGCGAGCAAGTGGACCTCCCCCACATCCTGCAAAAACCAGATAGCCAGGTGCCCTCTGATTAGATTGAGAGGGCTGGAAAGGGGTGTGTTAAAAGAACTTAGCCACACCAGTGGGTAGGCTCAGCCAGACCTCACCTCTGAGACTGAATTTCTGCCATGTTGGATTTTTGGAGAATGTTGCTCCCTGGGATTGATTTTTTGCCACACTTCCCAGGAAGTTGTCACTCAAGAGGGGGTGGCCTGCATGTGATTGGACAGAGCCCTTTCCCCAACTTTCTACCCCCAGAAGCAAGGATAAAACTGGCAGAGCTGCACCCCACCTCAGATCCCTACAAGGAACAAGACAAAGATGAAGAAAGACTGCCCTGCTGGTCTCCTGACCTGCACCTGGACACTGCACTCTGAAGGACTGCACCAGCTGCATACTTGGGCTTCACCTCTAAAAGGACTTTACCTGTCTTCTACTGCTTCAATAAGGGACTCCATGTTTGCTACAGGTAGAAAATAGCTGACCAGAGTCCCTTGCATCAAGCCCTAAAGAAACTGACCAGCTCACCAGTGGTCATTTTTGGATTTAGGTCAGGAGCATTCTGGGAGTTGGAATCCTAACCCGCAAGAAGCAACTCAGAGCTCTGGAACATTGGGGTGAGTTGTGCACTCCTAAAAGGCCTTCAAAGACCTTCTGGAAGACGATCCAGAAGTTTGGAGAAACTTTGCAAAAAAGCTCCATAAGTGGACCGACCCGACATTGTGAGTCAAGCCGGCTTACGTTGACCTGGCCTGCCTTGTAGGTTTGTACTCCTGAAAAGCTCTGGAGCCCCAGATTTCCAGGATTTCACCGGGGCTCACGGAAAGGCAGTCGGACAACGCTTGCTGTGAAGGGTCGTCCAACATCAGAAACTTTTTATCGAAGTTTTTTCTCTCTGAGACTGAACGTAAAATGTTGACTGAGGCTTCCTGAGTAGAAAATCTGAAGAGTGCTCCAGGAAGGTCGGTGTCAATCTCAAATTCATCCCGGATGAAGATTTCCATCATGAAAAATCATCTAAGTCCGATCGTAGGATTCTTCACCGAGGTCTCCTGCGACGCATATCTGAAAAGGACTCCAGGGAGGTCAGATCCGACTTCTGAATTTGTCCCAGTGAAAACAACTTTCAAGAAAAAGACTATGGGGGTCATTACAACCCTGGCGGTCTTTGACCACCAGGGCTGTTTTGGAGGAAGCACCGCCAACAGGCTGGCGTTGCTTCCATGGGGGATTACGACCGCAGCGGTGGAGTGTAGGTACTTACCTCCCCTTACCAATAATCCACTTTCCAACAGGTACATACAGTGTAGTCGGGAGGGAGTGTAGTGAGACCCAAAACTAATGTTATAGTGAATTTCCCTTCCTAAGACTGAAGTGGATGATGAGTGAATGCCTCTCCCCACTCATTCCCAGTGTTTTGGTGTAATCTGTTTACCCCAAAGGACATTTACATTTCTTATTGCATTTCCATGAGGTGGCCTACTGTGCCAAGATAAATTGTAAAGCCTAGAATTAGTGTCTGTGGTGCCCACAAGTTGGATGATAGTATTTGAAATGGAATCTTATCTCTAATGACTGTCAAGCGAACAGTGGGTAGGTGATCCAGTGCCTGATCTGAGCATAGTATAGACTCTGAGAGGTCAAGGTTTGCTTTGCATTCATAGAAGGTCTTAGGGGCCACCCCCTCATACTTATTTGAAATTGTTTGACACTGGTGAAAAGCCTTTCCCTCCATTGCCAGTATAAACACAGCATTGTAAGGGACTGGCGAGTACAGATGGATGCTTTACCATTCCCTTTGAGGTGACATGTTAACCAACATTCTCAAAGTGGTAGTCATGGGTGCTAAGGTAGGTATTGAGAGGACTGTAGTGCTTATCCAATCAAACTAAGTCCCACAGAGAGGTCGTCAAACTACAGTGTGATCCATCTGGCACCAGTTCTTCTCAGATTCTGTGGTTGACCATTTTGTTAAAATTCTTAATTTAACAGCTGTAAAATAATGAGGAAATTTGGGTGCCATAATGCCACTGGCTTCCATGAGATTGATCTCCAGCCTGTCTAGTATAGATTTCACATCCATCACCCTACAGCCCACAAGTCAGTTTCTGCACGTAGTTCATGCATTTTAGTCCCCAAGTCAGAGCAAAGATGTGCCAGGGACCTTATCAAAGTCTCAGTGTACTTGGTCACAGATCTCAGTCTTAAATGCTTGAAGGCTTTCCAAGAGGTCAGCTTTTATCATGGATATAGCAGCCTGGTCTTAATCAGAATGGGATATCTATAGATTACAAACAGTTGCTGGGAGATGTTGAGGCTTGTTGAAGCAGGCCAGAAAGCTACTGTGGGTTGGCTTATTTTTTGTGCACATTTGAGAACACCCCATCTGCCTGGACACTCCACAAGATCCAGATTTTTCTGCATCCACAATCTTCGAGGGGGTGGTGTCTCCTGTGTATCCACGGGTTTCATGTAGCAGCAGTTCCTTGAGGGTCTTAGCTAGTGTTTTGGGGATAGCATGATCCCTTAGCTCAGGGAATTCTTCTGGAAAGCCTCAGTTTTCATGGTTGCCATGATGGGCCTCCTTTAGCTTTCCATATCTGTGCATATGCATAGGCTTCTTTCCCTATGGTTTACAGTGAGTGATCAAACGTGTCCTCTCCTACAAATATTCAGGAGGGTCTTGTGATCATGGTTAGTGTTTCCACAAGGAACATCAGGGGGAAGACTCTTGTAGGGGTTACAGTCAGCTCCAAACATGCATAGTAGGGACGACCAGGACTCAGAACATAAAGTTGCTTCTGGGCCCCACATGCTTTAGGACTGTAATTTTATTCCACACAAGCCTCTCAGAAGGTCCTGGACATATGATACCCCCCATTACTTGAACTATTTCTGCCCTGGACATTTGGCACCCTGATTCTTCTTGAACTATTTCTGTGATCGCTTCATCTGCTGCCCTCTATCGGGACCTCACCAGCAATGCAGGTGGTCCCTGCCTCAGTTCAGTTCTGCCATGATAGGCCTTGCAGCACAATGTCTTCTCCCAGGCTGTGCCGTGTTGCTCACCTCACACTGGGGTCTGCACTGGCTGCAGTGCCACTCACAAATTGATCTCCAGTCTGTCAGGTGTAAGATGGCTGGTAGGGAATGGGAATGTAATATGGATTTATATATAAAAAAAAAGGCCCAGCACGTGAAAGCAGCTCCGCCATCTTGTTAATGCACCTTCCAATTTGAATTATTGACTAGCACAAGAATCTTCCCATTTCCCTTGCATATTCAATATTAATACTCAACACTCCTATTTATTAATTATCCAGCAATAGAGACCCTAATAAACATATTCTAAGTTAATCCATAGTGCTTTCTGGGTTTGAGGGATGTTTAGTAGATATCATGTATCCACATTCACCATAGTTGTTTATGGTTAAACTGGGAGGAAGGCACTTGAGCTGTTGCACAATATCTTGGTCTATTCCAAAAGAGCACCCCTTCTACTCCTGGGGCAGTTTATAACTTTGGACCGCATTGCCAAAAACTTGGGTTTTCTTCTGGCTTAAGGTATCTTTATCCACACTTGGTGATTTTGGATAGCAACATTTATCACTCTTGCAAATGTATTCTTATGATAATAGCCTCCTTCTGAATTATGCTTCTGGTAGGGCTCATGAATATGTGGCTGAATTGTTTTTTCTCACTTACATCACTGTGCCCTAAAACAACAACATATTTTCTAAAAATGTGGAAGTGAGTCTTGCTGCTCTGCTTCAGAAAAAGACTGGGTCTTTGAAGTTAATAGACATTTGTTTAAAATGTCTCTGTTATGTTTACAAATGCACTTATGGGTCTTCACCACATACATGAGCAATATGTTGGTTCAATAAGGAGTTTTGGCATTAACAAACCATGCCTATTTTTCCTGATAGCTTTCTGGTCACCATAGTGGGTGGCATATTTTTCATCCTGACAATTTGATCATGGAAGCAAACCATTCAAATCCATCTTTTCTACTGGCTCCCTTATTTGTTTTATGCAGTAAGGAGCATAGTCCCTAGATATGTTTTAAAGTTTTTCTGTACATGTTGGCCTTCAATTTACAATCCGACATAAGTAAGTTGGGACAGAATTTTCTTCTATGCTTGTTTCCAGTTTTGTTCAGAGAACTTCAAAACATATACGCCAACACCTTGATGGGACTTGAAAACCTATTTCGCTATTTTGCTTCTAGAAACCACCTCTGTGGAGATTCTGGTAAATAAACTGAATCAGGTTCAAGCTCCATGAAACCGGAGCACGAAGGAGGGCTTCATTTATCAACCTATATTTATCTAGGCTGTTAAGTTGTACCAATGGCCATGGGCGTCTCCAGGTGCGACAGCAGACAAGGTAAGGATTGAAGTTGATGTGGAAGGATGGTCTATAAAAGGTGGATATCATAGGATAATGAACAGCTAAGTGTCCATATCCCCTAGTGCCTCCAGTCCCCATGATGGAAAACAATATATTTACTCAATAGAAATATTTACCAGAATCCTGTTTTCGACATCAACAGTGCAATTTCTCAAATGATAATTGACATGCTTAACACATACGTATGATACACCTCCTATACTTATTTCTGCTCCTTCAAGTACTACCTAGTACTATAGGTGTATAACCCAGAAAGCAATAGCTGATACCGTGGAGAAAAACGCTGTAAGATATTGTAACAATATTCTCAACCACCAGGATGTGTGCGACAATAGGAATACATTCCAAATATCATACAAAAATGTCGTTTATGGGGATATTCCTTTCAGCCTTGTTAGGCACAGATCTTTTTGGCCTACCTAACCCCGTTTCCATCATCCCACTTGCTCAATTATTAATACTGTAGTGCACTTCTCTTGTTATGTAGGTGTCACTTCGTAAACATGCCGTTGAAAGTCAGCACATTTGTTCTTGTCTATCGTGGGCGATTCTTCTGATAATATTAAAGTGAGTTGTTTTTATTTTCATTTTATCATTCAATTTCTTTTCGCAATTACACTTTTTACCTATTGATTATTTCTAAATGACTTTGTATTTTCATTTGTCATTTATTCCTTTTGTAGACATGGGATGTCTCAGATAAAGGGCACAGCTCAAAAAAGGTGAATGCCTTTCTTCATAGAAATCAAAGATTGTCTAGGCAGACAATTAATTTGTCAGTTAAAAATACTTTTGCAGAGCTTATAGTGAAAAGGATATATCTCTGGCGGCCATAAAAACATTCTGCAAAGATCTCTCTGAATTGGAAAAACAGTGATTAATAATTATGATCACCTACATGAAGGCTGTTTTTTATGTTAAATCGTCTGAATGCACACCTCGTCAGAAGGAAGGAGGTAAATTATAACGGGGATATGTAATTCTGTTTAATACACTTTCATGGGAATTTGCGTTCGTTTTAATTTTTTAAACTTATTAAAGGGAAGCACGCTGCCCATCTCTGTCTAAACACTACATCACTCAAGTTATAGATCTTGTGCCTGATGATTAAGTGTAAGACTGTTACTCACAGTTTGTCAGATTTTACATTATAACAAGAACTATATATGACTGAGAACAATTGCAGAATGTAGTTAAACGTTAAAAGCAACATTATTTAATCTATTCTTAAGACTACTTTCTTGATAGAAATAAAAATATGTTTTTAATTTGCATTTATTGTCAGGAAGTGAAGGCAGGGACGAATAGTTCCAGGTAATACTTAGGAAGATGACAGGGCAAGGTAAATACCAGATTGCTCAAAACAATAAATTGTAGTCAAAGGACTACAGAAGATAGGAGGTGTCTGTAAGCAGAGGCAAGAAGAGAGAAACGAGACAAACAGGACTACAGGATGTAAAAAATTTATTGAAGTTAGTGATGTACTGTTATATGACAAGAGAAATCTTACTAGCTTAGTGAAAGCCACTTGTATTGATACCATTGTACTCAATCCAAGTTGGACAGAGCCTGAAAACAGCACTGACGCAGGTAAGGATCCAAAGGATCTGTGTGCAACAACACCTTACCCGATCAGAATAGAGCCCAAACAAGTGCGCTCTAAACGGACACCAGATTGCAATAGACAGTTGATCAGTTTGCAACAGAACAGAAAACTAGAGTGACAAAAATCCAGAATACAAAATAGGCAAGAATGGAGATCAGAAAGTCTGACCATATGAAAGATCAAAAGGTCGCAAATGAACACAGATACTACACTACCACTAGCTCAAGAACCAATAATGAAGGCAAGGAGTCCAGAGAAAACCAAATCTAATAATCTTAAACATGGCTTCAGAAACCAAGAACAGGAAATATGACATCAAGAGCAAGCGGTTCCCAATGTGCACTGGGACATGCAATGCCTTGTTAGTAGAGGGGAATAGGAACAAGGATTCCGAAAAAGGAGCTGTAGGGCTCAAGAATGCAAATGCGCTATTGCGAAGTCCACAAGTATTTGGTCACAAGCCCAACAGGAAAAACAAAGAAGTTCAGTATATCATAGCAGAAAGGAAAGCCAGAAACATGTTAATATTGTACAATAATAAAGAGAAAGAAAGCACATCAGGTTTCTTCTCCAGTTTTCAACCATTATGTAGTGCAGGAAGCTGGGGTAGAACACAGGATGCCCGAGTTATGAAAGTTGAAGCACAAATTCTGAATGTAGAAGTCAGCCTTAAATCCCTCCTTCAAGCTCTCATCCTCACAAGGTGATTGGAAGACAGAACAGGTGTAAACTGGCTGTAGCACAGTGCAGGTTAGCTGGAGAGCAGTGGAGGTTTGGGAAGCTAAAGTACCTCCTCCAGCTTTTTGCCTAATGGAGTGCTTGGAGGATCCAAGAATTAAGTGTTCAGAGAGAAACTCCAGAATGGAACTCGTTTCAAAACATGGCAGGAATCCATGCAAGGTAGCACAGGGGCATGAACTATAAACAGGATCATTATTGTGTTTTTATTTATCTTGTGACAAAGTACAGTTATGGAATTCTGCAATAATCTCAAGAAGGAAACATATTTTGTATCTAGTCATCTGCATTGTCAAAAGATATTTTAAAGTCAGTAAAGCCGCATAAACGTGATTTTGTTTGCTTCCTGAACCTGCTGATCTAGTGTTACTCAGTGCATTTTGTTATGTAGCTATGGTAAAGTTGCAACTGCAGACCACACCTGTTTAATCAAGATAAACCCACTTCCAGCAATGGAGTTCCTGGAGGGTTACTTTCTGCCAATACCTCACAGGTAAAGTGAACTATTATCATTTGTCAAAACCTAACACCTATGCTAGGGCAGCTATAGTACCCCCTCCTGGCTCTGGAACCTGTTCTGAATCCAGAATTTGATTGAATAAAACAGTAAAAAGTAAGCAATGTTTTGTTACAAGGAGGGTATTTGTAATGATATGCATTTCTAGGTGTGTACCTTTAGTATATGTAGCAGTTCAGAACTGATCTGACCAGCAACTATGGCATTGATAACCATAGTCCACCCACAGATAATGATCAGAAAGTTAGCACATTCATATAAAATGGTTTTTCTTTTAAGTTCATTGATACATGATAATATCTGCCAGAACACTTGGCTAACAACTTGAAGCTTTATAACATTGTCACTAAGTTCAGTATGTTTGTTTCTTGCTCACAGCATCTATGGTATGTATGTATACTCTTCTTAGCTAACCAGAGATGGCACATATGGTAGTTGACTGTGACTCTCAACAGACATATGTCTGTATTTTTAGGCACGTTGAGCAATGACACCATTGCTGACAGAGAATAGTACGTTATACACTTTTAAATCCATTTTAGATCCCTTTTTAATTAATTAAAAGAAAAAATGTGGCCAGACTGGTTTAAGCCATGAAGTCTGGTATTTAGATCCCGTAGTACTAAAAATGGAGGTTGTATGATGAAACCATGCATGCTGGAACAACGCATGCCTTAACAATGTGGTCGGAACCACAACGTTGTTGTTTTACATGCATGCCTTTACCACACAAGCCTTTTCAACCAAACTTCATTGTAAAAGCATGCCTAGTAAAGGCATGTGTGGAACCAACATGAGAAACAGCATGAGTAGTTCTTTCATGCAACCCGCTCCACCCATCCTGAGATCCAAAACTATCCCCAGCCCTAATACCTAAAATACTGCAACCCCCGCCCACCCTGAGCCCTAAAAAACCTATCCCAACCCCCACCCCACCCCATAAAACTAAACGACCCTGACACTCCCCCAACTGCCCTGAGCCCTAACAGAAAAACTATCCCAAGCCCCCACCTGCCTCTAAAAACTAACCTACCTCGACATCCCACACCCTCGCTGAGCCCTAAAGAAAAATCTATCCTGACCACCCCAACCACCCTGAGCCCTAAAAAGAACTACCCTGACTTCCCCAAAAACAAAACTACACTGACACCCACACAAGCCCTGAGCCCTAAAACCTTCCTTTTCCCAATAAGTAAACTACCCTGAATAACCCCTACCCACCATCAGCCCTGAAAACACTGTCCTGACTCACCTACCCCTGCCCCATAAAACTAAATTATCCCAACTCCCCCAGCTGCCCTGAGCCCTAAAAAAAACTACCCTGAACCCCCGCGCCTGCAGCTAAGTACTAAAGTACCCCAACGATCCCCCACCCACACTAAGCCCTAAATCCACCCCACCACTAAAAACTACCCACCAATCCTGTCCCCAACTCCACTAATCTCACTGCATCCTTTCCCGATCATTCCTTCTCTTCTCTCCTCCCTCCTTCTACCCTTCCTTAAACCTTCCACATCCCTTTAAAAATAAACTACCCCACACCCCACCCTAAACCCTAATTGAAAAAATACCCAAACCCCCACTACCGCCCCCCCACAAAAATAGCCAGACCCCCCACCCTATGCCCTAAAAAATAAAAAAAATACCCAAATCCCCCACCCCTGCCCCTTAAATAAAATAGCCCGCCCCAGGCCCCCACCCACCCCAATCCCTTAATCCACCTCCGGCCCCTGCCCCTGGCCCACTTACCTCACTGCATCCTCTCTCAAACATTGCATGGCTTTTTATGTGCCTTAACTATGCATGCATATGCGTAGTTTAGCACTTGTGTGGTTATGGCAAAGAAAAAGCCATGCATTGTTCCAGCAAGCGTGGTTACGCTTGCCTGGGAAACGTCCGTGTTGTTAAGGATGCATGATTAAGGACTTTTCCTATTAATAGAGCTTGAATGAATCTGGCACTGATGCTTATTATGCAGTTGCTGGAGCGCCCACAGAGGTCTTCTTCTTGACTTGGGTTCAGAAACTGCAAGCACTCTGGTGAGACACCATAATTTATCCCACCTACTAGAAGTCGACCTGATCTTGGGACTTCGTGAGGAGTGTGGCAGTTGGATTGATTTATCACAGAATCATCAACAGGGAAAACATAAACACTTTTAAACACCATAACGAATTTTACCATAAAACAAGACTTCAAACTGAGCAAAGTTTCAAAGCTTTATTACAACCACAAAGCTGATGTAACATAAATGATGCACAAAAATAAGTTACAAACATACATGAAAACCATAGGCTGAACAAAACGTCTAAAGAGATTAAGCCTAACTCACATCACTACTATCAAACACACCAATAGAATAACATAAATGAACAAGACTGAAATCTGACTTTAATGTGCATATTAAAAAGCAGATGATGGTGACATGAGAAAAACAACAAAATTCAGTTAATGACAATTAGTTTTCAGGACTGGGCCATCCTTCTCTCTAATATGAATTTAGACTTGCATGTGGGAGAATGGGTTAACACATGCGGGCAAAACAAAAGAGAAGACAAAAAATATTTGGAAAATCATCTAACTAAGGTAACCCACCATAAAAATGCACTGATGTAATTATCTAAGCTAAAAAGGAAAACAAGAAACCACATTACAGATTATTCCTCTCCTCATGGATCAGCAAACAGGAACGTTTTGTCAGGCAGAACGTTAATAATTTCACAGCACCAGTAGACAGCAGCATCATGACAGTGCATAACACGAGCTGCACATAGGGCAGGTCAGCAGTTCAGAATTTATTGGACAATTCACGGCTGAACAGCATGAGCAAGTGGGGCAATTATAAAATATAACTTTAATTCTTCATAAGGAATCTAAGGGATATAGGGATTAAGGCGAAGAAAGAGCAGTACCACATCAAGAATCAACTAACTACTCAATTCACTAAGGGTTCAAAGTCTCTCCCTATTACAAATGTCCATAAGTTTCTGATTGGACCTACAGTCGGACTCATTTTGTGCATAGGGATCACTATCCAATTAGAATTCTACACTCTCATCAGGTTTGCAACAACTCCGGATTTTCTCAGAGAAGATGCAAAGTCATCTCAATGAATTCATACATTTCCACCAAAATAATACATTTATTTGTCAATTGCAACTTTGGGACTCTTTCCCACAGCTCACAGGAAGATTTGAACAGTTCTCATACAAAATGAATAAGGCTTCTTGTCTTGTTGGACAGCTAGAACAAATATTGGTACACTTGTGACATCGAAACATTCTTGGTCTTAATAGGAAGTTCAACAACACTTCAGCAACTTAGGAATTAATTTAGGTTAAAGGGAAACAGAATAAGTCAGTAACTTTCCTTTACTACTACAAAAATGAATCTTCATGCCTAGTTTAAATAAGAAAGCCTGAACACATTCAGATGCAATTAATACATATAAATCTTATTGTGCACCTTACAATTTGAGTTAAATATGCAAAGCAAGTTATTTAGCTGCAAACGTTATTCACAACATTAGAAACAGTTTAAATATGCATTTATTTTTCTGCATACATATCTCACGTTAATAGGCTCATTTAAGTCAATATAAGTATGACTAATTCATATTCAATTAAAACTCATAATATACTTCATTCCCACTGTTTCTCTAAAAATAATACTTTCAATATTAATTTGTGTCAGTAATTCACTCGAATATAAATGCACAATATCTTTCATGTTAAAACACAATGTCAAATACAAATTGAGGTCACATTGTCCACTATATTTCAAAAGTGCACAATTTTACATTTCATGTTAATTTTTCTGTAAGGCTTTTAAATGGTTTGTAAGTCATCATATGCTAACTTCTATGCCACTAATGTGTTAGTAACATTTGGGCCCTCATTATGAGATCTGACCGTCGGACGGCCGCCAATGCGGCCGCACTTCCGCAGCGGTCATTATGAGATCCCCGCTGGGCCGGCAGGCAGAAACCTGGTTTCTGCCCGCCGGCCCAGCGGGGATCTCGGCCGCAACACAGGAGCCGGCTCCAAATGGAGCCGGCAGTGTTGCGGGCAAGCGACGGGTGCAGTTGCACCCGTCGCGCTTTTCTGCAGACAGTGAAAAGCTGCATGGGGCCCCGCGACTCCCCGTACCGCCAGCCTTTTCCTGGCGGTTCAAACCGCCAGGAAAAGGCTGGCAGTCTGGGATTCGTAATCCCCTGGGCAGCGCTGCCCAGGTGGATTATCACCTCCAGGGCAAATGTGGCGGGAAACCGCCGGCCCCGGCGGTGCGACCACAGCGCTTCCGCCGCGTTCAAAATAGCCAAGATTGCACCGCCAGCCTGTAGGCGGTGCAATCGCCAAAACAGCCCTGGCGGTCTTTGCCCGCCATGGTTGTAATGACCCCCTTGGTCTCTATCACAAGCATCAAGAGCTTCTACAGTATGATCAAAGAGTCCTCTCCCTATCAACATAACTTAACACTCGGCATGAAAGGAGATGAGGGAAAAATCCACACATCAAAATGCAAATTCAAAAGTAGTGTGTGGTGGTCATTACATTCTGCATCAAGCTGACAAACATTTCTTTACAGTTCAATAAGTTGTTAGAACAACATGAATATCAGGTTTACAATCAGATTCTTACTTTTAAGAGCTGAGGATGGCTACAGTTTAACCAAGGTGAATCATTAAATTTGGTATCAATCCTGGAGGTGTGATGTGCAGGCCTTGCCCCCTTTAGCAAGGATTATTTTTAGCTGTGATTTAAAGAGTGCTTGGCTTTCCAATAAAGGGTTTCCCAGAGCTAAATCATAGCACTAATATCTAGAAAATGTCCCAATGGTTGGTCCTCAAGTCAATGGTTAAAACAGCCACATTTTAATCTGTTTACAAAACTGTGAAAGTGATCTACCTGCTCTCAGGTCAGGGTTATGAGGTTTCCACAGCTTTGGGCCTATGAAGTAAAAAGCTCCGCCGGTTTGCCTTTTTCTCTTAACTCAAGAACTGCAGCTAGGTCTGAGTTACTTGAACACAAAGATCGATTACCAGTATGAGGTGACACCAGCGATCTTAGGTAAAGAGAACCAGAATTTGAGAAGCATTTTCTATATAGCTGAGTGCTTTAAATATCACTAAATGCTGAATTGGAAGCCAGAATGGACTATTTCACTGCAAGGTACATCACGTTCATCAGTATCATTTTCCTTTTGGAGCTGCCATGGAAGGGCTACATTCTGGAGTATTTTTGATGGCAGTATACAGAGAATCTCTTGCCTTTAAAAAAAAGGTTCAGCAGCCAACCACTTCTCTTGCATACAATACAATGATCTGTTGTTCACAAATTATATTTGTTTTCTAAATGACATATGTTCCACTTCTAGCCTGCTTTTTTAGGGAAAAATGAAATGTGCTGATCCAAACATCTAAGTCTCTGTACAGATCCTGAAGCCCCAACCTCCATTTTGCAATGAGTGAGCTTGACAAAAGCTTAAAAAATGCATGAAAAATCTGGGGACATTGAGAGGAAAAAACATTGTGCTGTCATTCCAGTCTACACCTATCTGTGCCCTTGTAGCAATAATTGTGCCCTCCATCCGTCTGCCGCCTACCTTGGACCATATTTAAAGCCCACTGGGCCTTGACTCCATAGCATGTGCCTATACAACTCCAGGAAAGTTGCCTTTTCTGCATCATCACCCTGGATTTTTCACCTTTTGCTAGAGCCTATACTTTTGATGGCTTTAGAATGCTGTCCACATTACCCTTGCTAATAAGTGGTTAATTGCTACTGCTCCTCCATTCATCATAATGAAATTAGTATACTCCTAATTTGTGTGTGTAGCTTATCTATAATTCCCAAGCATATGGTATAAAGAGTATCCAGGGACTATAAGTTAAATTTAACTACTAGACTGCCATACCTATTGTGCCATTACCTACAGTGGCAATGCAATTCTGGCATCACGCTTATCCTTGTAGCCTGACTGCAGCAGTGTAAGAAACTGCAGTTCAACCCGTCAACACCTTTTGATAGATCAAAATCTCCCCTTTTAATATTAACAAGTTACTCCTATATATGCCTTGTTATGTACAAGGGAGTATGCATAGTATTTAAAAATAGAAATGTAATGTTAGCATGTCATTATAGTGATTAGCACCCAAACGTTTTCATTCACTGTGGCAGGCCTTGCTGTCCTACCTAGAGAGCCAGAGTCAGATTCAAAATCATAATACTATATTTCTGGGATGGGACTAGATAGAAAATTAATTAAACAACTATTAACATTTGTCAAAAATCCAATTCAATTTTGAAATCAGGTTTTTAATCAATATTATGAAAAAGTAACCTTTAATAAGTTACCTTTTACCTGCTCCTAGGAGCACACAGTAGGCTGGCCTCAATGGCCACACATGACTCCCCTGAACCTTCCAGAATATGCAGGGTGGGGGCTGTAAGCATCCTTTTTGACATTACAATGTCAAACCTGCTTAACACGTCTGCTCATCAGTAACGCTTTAGAGTGCACAGAGAATGGAAACAAGATGCCAAAATAATTGTTGTATATTCACTGTGTGGCTGCTGGAAACTCCTACCTCAGCTCGATGAAACCCCTGCCTCTGGTTTTACATATAACATAGGGGTGTACTTAAACAGAAGGGAAACAGGATGCCAAAAACAGTTCTTGTGTAGCTACAGTCTGGTTGCGAGAAAGTCCTACTTTTGTTCTACCAGAGTTCTGTCTCTGGGGTTACTGGGGCTAAAGAGGCTGTGTTAGAAATGGGGTCTTTGGTTGACAGTCAGGCTACCCCCTGTTCAAGCAAGGACCCTCACTCTAGTCAGGGTAAAAGAGAATCACCCTCAGCAAACCCCTGCTTACCCCCTTGGTAGCTTGGCAGAGCAGTAGGCTTAACTTCAGAGTGCTAAGTGTAAAGTATTTGTACCAACACACACAGTAACTTAATGAAAACACTACAAAATGACACAACACCAGTTTAGCATATATTTATCTAAACAAAACAAGACCAAAACGACAAAAATCCGACATACACAAGTCAACTTATGAATTTTTAAAGATTAAACTCAAAAATAGCACTTAGAAACAAAAATGCTTCGATAAGGTGTTAACACGGCGTCGTGACGGAGTCGTTTCCAACAAGCCAACACCAGCGGCGCCGGACACGGAGTCGCGTAGACCCCTAAGTACAGTACCTTTGGTGAAGAGTGAAAATAAGGCAATGCGCGAAGTTGGGGATTGCGGCGTCGGTGTGAAACTTTGAATCCGCACACTTTGAGAGGCGTCGGTCACGACGTGGTGCGGCGACTTCCACTGAGTCGCTGACTTCATCGGGGCTGCAGCGGCGTCGGGCCTGTGAAGAGCATTGCGTTCCAGCGAAGGTCACGGTGTTGGGTGCATGCGGCGTCACCGGATTCAGCAGCGGCGTCGGTCTGAAGTTGTCCGAAGTCGATTTCCTTGGATTTCCACCAGAGACTCCGGTGCTGGCAGAGAGAAGTCTTTGCTGTCCCTGAGAATTCAAACAACAGGAGGCAAGCCCTAAATCAAGCCTTTGGAGATTTCTTCACAAGATGGGAGGCACACAAAGTCCAGTCTTTGGCCTCTTACTCTGGCAGAAGCAGCAACTGCAGGATAGCTCCACAAAACACAGTCACAGGCAGGGCAGCACTTCTCCTCAGGTCTTCTCCAGGCAGAGGTGCCTCTTGTTTCCAGAAGTGTTCTAAAGTCTGTGGTTTTGGGTGCCCTTCTTATACCCAGTTTCTCCTTTGAAGTAGGTCTACTTCAAAGTAAAGTCTCTTTGGAATGTGAAATCCTGCCTTGCCCAGGCCAGGCCCCAGACACTCACCAGGGGGTTGGAGACTGCATTGTGTGAGGGCAGGCACAGCCCTTTCAGGTGCGAGTGACCACTCCTCTCCTCCCTCCTAGCACAGATGGCTCATCAGGATATGCAGGCTACACCCCAGCTCCCTTTGCGTCACTGTCTAGTGTGAGGTGCAACCAGCCCAACTGTCAAACTGACCCAGACAGGGAATCCACAAACAGGCAGAGTCACAGAAATGGTATAAACAAGAAAATGCTCACTTTCTAAAAGTGGTATTTTCAAATGCACAATCTTAAAATCAACTTTACTAAAAGTTGTATTTTTAAATTGTGAGCTCAGAGGCCCCAAACTCCACATGTCCATCCGATCTTAAAGGGAATCTACACTTTAATCTGATTTAAAGGTAGCCCCATGTTAACCTATGAGAGAGACAGGCCTTACAACAATGAAAAACAAATTTAGCAATATTTCACTGTCAGGACATATAAAACACATTACTATATGTCGTACCTTAACCATACACTGCACCCTGCCCTTGGGGCTACCTAGAGCCTACCTTAGGGGTGTCTGACATGTAAGAAAAGGGAAGGTTTAGGCCAGGCAAGTGGGTACACTTGCCAAGTCGAATTTACAGGTAAAACTGCACACACCGACACTGCAATGGCAGGTCTGAGCCATGATTACAGAGCTACTTATGTGGATGGCACAACCAGTGCTGCAGGCCCACTAGTAGCATTTGATTTACAGGCCCTGGCACCTCTAGTGCACTTTACTAGTGACTTACTAGTAAATCAAATATGCCAATCATGGATAAACCAATCACATTTTGTAAAGGAGCACTTGCACTTTAGCACTGGTTAGCAGTGGTAAAGTGCCCAGAGTAACAAAAACAGCTAAATCAGAGTCCAGCACACATCAACAACCTGGGGAACAGAGGTAAAAAGTTAAGGGAGACCACGCCAAGGATGAAAAGTCTAACAGGCTGACTCAAATTGGATGTTAGTGTTAGATGTGGGAGAACACTAGGATTACCACAGTACACTCCCCAAACACACCATTAGCCCTCAGAGCCCAAGTTTAGTGTGGTTGAAGGCTTTCACCATCTTGAAAATGCCCAGCGTGGGTAGGGTTGGTCTGGGGAACTCTAACTCCGATGGTTAGGATGTGTCCAGGAGTCATTCCTACCTACTCCCTCCTTCAGCATATTAATGTGGCACCTCCAGGCACCCATTTCAGGATACTGCACATGACAAAGAACAAAAGAGGGCTGGACATGTTGCGTGTGACTTGGAGGATCCCTGAGGGACTGGACCTGTAACCGGGACAAAAGTATACAGCAACCTTCAGGAGTCTTTTCCTTCAACTGCTCAGCTGGCTAGTGGTAACTAGATCTTGACTATACCTTGCTGTTTGTCTCTGCCTGGCAACCTCTGTGCCTCTAAGGGCCTGACTACGACCTTGGCGAATGGGATACTCCACCACAAAAGTGATGGATATCCCATCCACCGTATTACAAGTTCCATTATATCCTATGGAACTTGTACAACAGCAGGCTGGATATGTGTCATGTTTGTGGTGAAGTATCCCATCCACCAAGGTCGTAATCATGCCCTAAGAGTCTTCCATGAGGTTCTGGGGGCTTAAGAAATTTAAAATTGCAGAAAATTAAAAAAACAATCTTATTTAGCATTTCCCTAATTGTTTTTTTGTCATTCTGGTGTCATTTTGTTTTGCATCTGAACTTTATTACTGTTTATACTTTGTGTATACACTTTACACATTGCCCAAGTTAAGCCTCTCTGCTCTGTGCCATAGCTACCAAGGGATTCAGCTCATATTAATTTAGTGACTTAAGGGCTTCGCCCCATCAAGTGTTGTCACTATATTTGACGTGGGTGCTTATCATCATCACTTAAGACTCGCATTGGTTACAACGACCCTGTCCCAACTCTTGAGGCTTGTTTGGACATGTAGTGTTGCTGCGCTGAAAGAACAGTAAATGTGCCACTGGGTGGCTGCTAAAGAGGTGACCAAGACAGAAATGCTAGGAAAGGACAGATCAAATCAACCACTAAATGAATGTGAATATTTCTGTATGCCTGCTTCTACTTATGCATTTGTGTATGGGTGTAAAGGAGACCACACAAATGCAAGACATATGGTGGCATTCCTGGCATTTCATTGGAATCCTTGGTGTTTCCTGGCATTCAACAACTTTATTTGGTAGATTATGCCAATATCTCCTTTTACCACAACCAGCCCCTGGACCCTAAAAATCTCATACCTTGCATTACCACTACTGCCTCTGAACCTTAAAAACAAGCTACCTACCTTTACCTCTACCTGCCTCTGAACCCTAAAAAATCCTTACCTACCTTTACTGCTACTTTCCCTGAACCCTAGAAGACCTTACTAGCTTCAACCACTACCTCCCCCTGAACCCTAAAACTCTGAACCTCCCTTCACCACGACCTGCCCCTGAACCCTAAAACACCCTTACCAACCTTTACCTCTACCCACCTCTGAACCCCTAACTATGCTTATGTCTCTCCCTTAGACATCTCTTGCATTAACAATACAACCGAGACATATAATTGTGTGTGTCAGTATTCACTTTATATGCTTTTGTAAGTATAAGGCCCTAAAATTAACCCAAATGTTTTTGGGTGGGTGACATATTTTTTTTTTGGTTTGGCTTGACTGCCAGCTGTTGCAAGACAATTATGTGAGAATCAGCAGACAAGGGGCTTTGACTTCAACATGTCAGGAGTCTGGAGTACATGTTGTGATTGAGCAGAATTTCTGTGCTTCCAAAAAAAAGTACTTGTTCTCCACGCAGCCTTGATAATATTATGTATTGATCCAGTTACCTCAGCTTGAATGTTCAGGGGCACACGCATGACAGTGTAATGCTACTACAGTGCCTTAGATAATTAGATAATTTATGGTGTTTTTCAATGGCAGAAGCACAGATGGGAAAAGGGACAGTCATTAACCTACATGGATTTGTACATCTGGCTTGCCAGTTCAATTGTTGTATGTTCTAATGTAATCAACAAAAAAGAGCTTTCAGAGACATACTGAGAGAGAGGCTTAGGGTCCTCCCACATGTTGGTCACCCTGAGTACAAGATTTGATTGGGGCAAATTTGTGTTGTTCCACTAAAAAGACATCATGTATTGTACTTTTTGGCTTGTGGCAAAGTTTATGCTCGATGAAGCAGGACCAAGTAGGTTATGGTGGTAAGCAAATGATCACGGCTATATGGCAAAGGCAATATGTCTGCTGTATTTATTGTGAAAAGTATTTTCAGCCTACAAATAGTTGTTTTGTTGCATCAAATATTATACATTATCTCAGTAAGAAAGTATTTTGGTGTTTATTATACCCTCTTACAAACCATGAGTATAGATTTGAATTGTGGGAATCCTTTTTAGAGATAGGAGAGATAGTATTTTGCTTTGTTAAACGTAATTTTGTAAATGTTTTTAATGACTGAATGCCTGATGAGGGCCTTGTGGGAAAGCTTAGCCTCAATACAATAGGCCTGAGTTGGTTATGGTGACAAGCCGATAATAAAAATTTTATATGCCTGATTGGTGTGCAAGGAAATGTTATCCCCAATGCTATAGGTCTGCCCTGTTTGTTATGAAAAATTATTACAAAGGCAGTTGGCGTGGCCTATTCATCATGAAGAAATGAATATGATCAAATTAATAGGCCTCTAACGGTGGATTGGTATCACATTATGTTAGGGGCTATCAAAAGGTATTTGGTACACATAATCTCACATATTACTATAATATTGTATACTATATGGTCAATTAAGACCCACACCTTATTGTTATGCCAACTGAAATTTTGCACATATTTGTAATTTTATAAATATATTCCTGATGGATGGTACCTTCTGCACAGGTCAGTAGGCCTGTGTTTTATATAGTGGCAAGCCATTGGAAAATACCTTATCAGTTCACTGGTAAAAGTTATGGCAGATTCCTTAGTTGTGATGTGTTTATAATGAAAGGTTTTGACAAAGCAAGTAGATTTTGAATAACAATTATTAATGGCAATAGGCTTCTCATGGCAGATTGTTATTACACTGGGCTAAAACCTATAGACAGGTCATTTGTTACATGGATTGTCACAAATTACTAGTTTTGGTAGGGGTGGATGATTTGCACTATGGTGATCCTTATTAAGCTGTATTACTGCAGAATTTAAATTGTTTTGACAACTGTTTTTGATCATATTTGTAATTTTTAAGGTTTACCTGATAGCTGCTGTTAGAAATTGGGTCTCTAGTTGGAAAAGGTATGCATCCTGTCCAAGTAGGGACCACAAACCTAGTCAGGGGAAGTCACAACACAACCTAAATTATCATGTGCTCACCCTCTGGTAGCTTGGCACAGAGCAGGCAGGATTTACTTAGAAGGCAATGTGTAAAGTATTTGTTCAATACCTCATAAGTTTCACCGTGAAAAGACTCCATACCATGTTAGAAGAAAGGATTTTGATTTTATAAATAAAACAAGACTAAAATGAAAAAAATCCAATATGTAGATCCTGAGATATTGCTATTTTAAAGCTTTAGGTGAGAATAGCCCATAAAAGCGCAAAGCACTAACTATGGTTATCTGCTCAGGCTGGACCAGGACAAAGTCAGAAGTCCAGGCTGACCACAATAGAGCGTGGGCCAGCTACAGGGACCCACTTGGGCCCGCTGAACACAGTACCTTAAATCCTGGTGCACGGCATTGCTTTGCGATGTTGTGCATTTTACCGAGAAGCTCTGTGGCAAGGCATTACAGGGCTTCGCGTCACTTTGTGATGATCTCAGGGAGCTGTGCAGTGAGACTTTGCAGTGCTTGGCATTACTTTGCATCGATCCAGGTGTGCGTCCATAAGTGTCTTATTTGATGCGATCAAAGACCCAGTAATTGTACCTACAAGTGCCTTTCAGGTGGGTTGTGAAGTGCACCAGTTCCCCTTTCAGCCCAGTGCTGCCTGTCAGAAGATCTGTGAGGGAGTTATCTGTCTTTTGTGTGGGGTCAGGCCACTACCGTTTGAAGTGTAAGTGAGAGCCCCTCCACCATTCCTGCCCCGGAAGACCCATCGGCATGTAGATGAATGTAGATGCAACTGAGTGTCCTGTGTTTATGGCTGTCTGGATGGAATGCCTGAGAGGAGCTGTCAACTAGCACAGACCAGACATGGATTGGAGACAGGCTGTAAGGCACAGAAAACAGAGAAATGCCTACTTTCTGAAAGTGGCATTTCTAAAATAGTAATGTTAAATACAACTTTAGCAGTAAGCAGGGTTTCTCACTACCATTCCAAACATACCAAACATGACAACAATTCTCCTTTCAGATCAGAGATTACCACTTAAAAGTACATAAGGGAATGCCCAATGCTCTCCTATGAGAGGAGCAGGCTTCATAATAGTGAAAAACAACTTTGTGAGTTTTTCATTACCAGGGCATGAAAAACTTACAAGTACATGCCCTGCCTTTCACTTGCATAGCATCCTGCTCTAAGGCTACCTAGGGCCTGCCTTAGAGGTGACTTATGTGTAACGAAAGGGAAGATTAAGGCTTGACAAGTCATTTTGAATTCCAAGTCGAAGTGGCAGTGAAACTGAAACTACAGGCTCTGCAATGTCAGGCCTGAGACATTGTTAAGGGCTACTTATTTGGGTGGCACAATCAGCAATGTAGACCCACTAGTAGCATTTAATCAACAGGTTCTGGGCACATACAGTGCACTTTATGAGGTACTTTAAACTAAATATGCCAGTCGGATAGGAGCAAAAGTGACCATGTTTAAAGGAGAGAGCATAGCATAATCAGTTTAGCATTAGTCAGCAGTGGTAAAGGGTGCAGAGTCCTAAAACCAGTGAAAACGAGGTCAGATATATGGAGGGATACAGGCAAAAAGTTGGGGGATGACCACTCTAAGGCTGTCAGGTCTAACATGTGACCCCCCCCCAGCTTAAAATGGAGAGAGATACTTGACCCTTTGGAGCACTCTTCACAAAGGAGGAAGAATCGGGAAAGACCCTCAGCACTGGTGTGGTCTGTCCCCGAGCGATGCTCCACCATTAAGTCCATTCCCTGTTGGGAGATGGACAAGCTCAAGAGTTTACGATTTTCACCCCTCATTTGCATAAATCATCTTAGGGGCCTGTGGTCTGTCTGAAACTAGAAGTGAGTCCCAAACAGGTATGGTCTCACCTTCATCAGTGCCTAGACCACAGCAATTGCTTCTCTTAAAATGGTACTCCACCTCTGATCCCGTAGAAGTAACTTCCTGCTAATGAGGGCTGCTGGTTGGTCTAGTCCCTCTTTATTCAGCTGTGCTAAGACTGTCCCTATGCCATGCTCTGAAGCGTCAGTCTGCACAATGAAGTCCTTGGAGTAATCAGAGGCCTGAGCAAAGGTGCTCTGCACATGGCTTCCCTGAGAGAATCAAAGACTTTCTGACAAGCCTCTGTCCAGATCACCAATCTGGGCTGCTTCTTAGAAGTCAGCTCAGTTAAGAGGGCAACAATGGTGCTATAGCTCTTAACAAATCTTCTGTAGTAGCCAGGGAGGCCTAGCAAGGCTCTCACTTCTGTTTGGGTTTTAGGTGGTTGCCAGGCCATGATGGCTTCAATTTTGGTCTGCAGGGGCTGCTCCTTGTCATCACCTACCGGGTGTCTCAAATACACCACAGAACGCTGCCCGATCTGGCACTTGCTGGCCTTGATTGTCAGGGCTGTCTGTTGCACAGCCTGAAGCACCCATTGGAACATCCCTTGAGGTCATAAAATGTAATAATATACATCACAAGAATAATGGCTTAGGTAGAGCCACAAAGGATAGGGTTTGAAAAACAGCAATTAATTGGACAAAAGGTAAGTAGACATCAGTGCTTCACAGGAGCTGGTAGTGCCCTGCACAAAGACAGCCAGACAGAGAGAGAGATATCGCCTCACTGGGAATGCTGTTGACACTTGACAACTTGTAGGGATAGCAAATATTAGGAGTTAGTACTACAGAATATCTGAAAGGAATATTACATTTGCTATGGTAAGTTACATTCAAGAACGGGGAATATGTAGTGGGTACAATACAATGATCTGCTATACCTGGAATTCTATCTCTTCGTTAGATGCCTCAAAATGGAGGCATATGTACATTTGTAAAAAAAAAATGTAATGTTCATAAAAACTTACATTAGTTCATGTAAAATTAATCTGTGCTATCCCTGTCTCACCTGCAATGCTCACAATGGACAATATTTGCCACTTTACAGGAACTCATTCCTATTGTCTCAAAGCCTCAGTATTTTTATTTGCCATCAGTTCTAAAAACTCGATTCTGTGATCCGTTACAAGAAGAATGAGAACCAAGGTCCTGATGTGAATGCAACTTTACTAGGCCCCTTGTGTTTTACCTTGCACCATTTAGTGACTTCTCTTGATATTCCTGAGCTTCTTTCTGTCTTTTGTAGTCCCTTCACTTGCTGGTCAATATCGAGAAGAGATATGATGTTTGCAGGATTTAGGATTGCAGAATGTGGACTAGATCTAAGGTAGAGGGGAAAGCAGTGTCCTTCATTCTTGAAAATCAAGCTGCGAAGCTTATATAAATGTAGTAGTCACACCTAGGAGGGCTGCCTTCAATGCAGGATGTGTGCATCCTGGAGTATTCCAGTAAATTATGCAATTAGCATTTGGGATAGAACCACATGCTAGCCCTACAGCCTTCATATATCACTCAGGTAAGTCCTACAAGTGAGGAGACGAGAGGTAGGCCTGTCAATGGGAAATTATATTGTTACTTGCTGACTGCATTAGGGGACCTAAGGCATGACTCTAATCTTCAATGAATGGTCAGAGAAAATACTCAATGGACTCTACACATTTGGAGAAAAAACTCTGTAGTCTAGGTTACTCCTTATTTGTGTATCACAAAGAGCCTCCCACTTTTGGGATTTTGTTATGAAAAACAAACTTAACAATGAGTTAGCAGCCATGATACTGTAGCCCATCTAGCATTACATGTTGGTGAAAGTACTCTTGATGTGTCAGCAGATGCACTTTTTTCAGAAATGCCTCAAAAGAGTGGTGGGAAACTCAAATTTTGGCAGGAGGGGTACCACAGTGTATTGGAAGTGTGAGAAGTGTCTTAAAATAATGATAGTTCTGGGTTAAGGGACATTAGTTGTAGGTATTGCTATTGTTGATTGTGGAATTAGCTTGCTATCTACTGCAGCGGAAAGTTTATCAGAAGAAAATTAACAATGTTGGTTGTGGTGGACTTTCTACACCAGTGGTAATTGTGAGTAATGGTTTCTGCCAGTGGAAACCCAAAAGCACATTCCTGTGAAAACAGAATAAGCATTGTAATTCTTGTACTGAATTTATAGCTGAATCAGCGAGCTTTCCTTATTACTTTTCAGAGTCTGCAAATGCCTGCTGGCCAATGTGGAAGCTTCCCATTGGTGTCTGTCAGTATCAAGGCAAAATTACTTGGACATTTGGCTTAATTATTTAAATCACCAAAAGATAATCTGGTCCCTGTCCAAATTTATATAGGTGATACTTTGCATGTGCCTAGTGTATACTGTTTAGCATAGTCATATGAAATTCTGTATTCAGCCATTTTAAAGTGATGGGTGTTCAGAACATAGGGTTTGAGTTGACAGATACGAATGAATACTCTCTATCTCACTGCTTAGTTAGTGATTTCTTTACATCAGACTTGAGTAATCATTTGAATAAATCTTTGAAACAACTATAAAGGCCTCACTTATCCCTTCAAGTTCTTCTAATTTGAACTCCACTAGAGAGTAGTATCAGCTGGATTAGACAGTGAGCTATTTTGCTCTAAACATAGTAATCACTGATTGTTGCCATGGTTTTAATATTGGTCATCCATTGGAAGCTATCACACATAACACCCTGTGTGTAACTGATACCTCAACAGTCTCTATGATTAATATGATTTCCCTGTGCAGTACATGCCTCAAGGGACTCTGGAAGAGTTATTTTCTATTAATCAAAATCATATTTTAACACTTCTTTAGTGGATGGCATTAACACTAAAGAGACATTTATAAGTGTTAAGCTATCCAATTCCATTTACCACCAGAAAACCTACCTCAGTTAAATACCACTTTAAGGTTTTAGGAAGGTGATTATTTATTTTTATTAATTTGTTTGTTTTATTTAATTAGCAAGTGCAGCTATTACCAGAAAAGACACACTGGTTCTGATGGTGGCTACACAGAATAATCAACTAGCTCTTTGTATGGTCAGAGTGTATAAAGCTGGGTCTTGAGCAATTTGTAAAATCTCAGTAAATCTGGAATGGAGTAACGGAAGGAGTAAGTTGTTCAACATGCCAGACGCCTGAACTGTAAAAGAACTGCCTCTAATGTGTGTGCCTTTATGCTTTGGAATGATCAAAAGATAGCCATCAACATGACTGAAATGAAGAAATGTATTTTGAAGATAGTTAGGACTGGCCTTATAAATAACTCTGTGCCCTAGGCAGAGAGATTTGAAAATTACTCTTTTGGGCACAAGGAGCCAGTGTAATCTATCAAATGTAGTTGATGCTGAAACCTTACATGGAGGCGTAAATACAAATGGCTGCATTTTGTTTTCTGTAGAGGCGTTTTGATCAGATATGACTCCTAGACACAACGAGTATAGGAAGTCTAATCTACTCCACTGAATACTGTTGCCTGGACAACTAAAGGCTGTACGTTATCTGAGAAAATAGAGCTAAACCTGCATAGAATTGGAACCCCAAATTTCTAACCACGGAGAGGTTTCCTCAGAACAAGGCCAGAACTCGGCTTGCAGTTATCTCAGTATTTTGCCTGTAGGGCAGCACATCTCTTCAGTCTTATCACAATTACATTTCAGAAACTTCTGACTAAGCCAGGTAGTGATGCTATACACGCAAGTAAGAAATGCTTCAAAAGATATCAGACAGGGGTGATCCACTGAGATGGTATGTCGGTTATCACCTGTACAGTTCATGAACAAGGTCCCTTGAATGCTGGTCATCTCGGCCAGTGTTCTGAGGTAGATATGAAACAGGGTGAGGCTCAACAATGAGCCCTGGGCTACCCCTTGACTGATAGATTGAGTAGAATGGGTGTAGATGTATCACTTGTGAATGGTTTTCCAAATAGGAACTGCGCCCTCTCTGTGCAGATCCTGTTATACCAACATTCACCAATCTTGATGCCAAGGTACTATGGTTAACCGTATCGAAGGTGGTCGACAGATCTAACAAAACATGATCACTTGCCCCTGTCAGCCTGCATCCCAAGATCGTCCAAGAACAATATCAGAACAGATTTGGTGCAATATAAGAGTTGAAAAGCTGTCTGAACATGGTCAAGCAGCAGATTATTCTCCAAATGGTCTGAGTTGATCCTGTTTACATTTACATATTGAGCTGAAGTTAACGGGGACCAATGAATCAGCTGTAGATGTTTTAGGAAAGGGTTGAAAATTGTTTTTTTCCACTCCAGTCCCCATGGACGAAGATAAATTACAAACTCTGCTAGAGAGTCTGTTATTTGTGGCCATATTTTCAGAGGAATCAGATCTAACAGCGAGCCCGAAGAGATTGCTGGTGGCAATATTTTAAAACTGTCAAGGTCAACCAGGCCAAAATTGGAAAGCTCTAACACAGGTTCTCTAGGTTCACATTGTAGGAGCTGTAAATTTGATGGATCGTTGATAGAAAGGTCAGGGCATGGGCAGGTGGCTCTTGTTTGTTTCAGACTACCAAAAACGTTGAGAATTTTCTCCTCTCAAATTATGCCAAGTTATGACAGAGTATTTAAGTGTGTTGGAAAGAGTAGGATTTACATAAGAGTACACACACACTTCTGCTAGGATTGGCATCCCACAATGTTTCACTAGCATAAAATACAGCATTAGTAGACTTAATACGTTTTTGTAATGTTTTAGAGACATCTTGAGTTCCTGCCTAAACTTAGCAGTGTAATTGACTCACCAGCACCTTTCAACAGCTTTGCATCCTCTGTTGGCAGTCCTTAGTGCATCATTAATCCATGGGGCTAATGGCAATTTGTGGTTGAATTTCTTTCACAGGGAGAACAGTATCAAGGGTTGCTTTTTCCCCAATGGTCATAAGTGACCTGCAAATCAGCTGGAAGGGAGTCTGTGTGTGTTAACTGCTTAGCTAAAGCTTCGGTGTACAACCTATCTAAAGGATGCACTCATAATAGGTTGCTTTCTGCAGAGTCAAGTTGTAGGTGTATGTCCGAAAAAGGTATACTGAATTGGATTAGGGAATGGTCTAAGCTTGAGGGGAGATATCTACCAATCTCACCAAAAATTAAATATACCATATGGCTGTCTTTGTGTGTTGGGCCAGAGATAAAGTGGTCAAGTCCTTGGGCAGCTAGGGAGATACTTAAATGCTGTGAATAATTTTCAGTATGTACATCAGACCAAACATTGAAGTCACCTAATAGTAGAAAATCAGAATGTTGAAAAAATGGTGGTGTGATAAAATCAACCAACTGCTCAGCAAAGTCCGCCACCATACCCAGAGATCAGTAGCATATCATGCCTGTTAGGAATGCATGCTTTATTATTTTTGCATTGTATAGAGAGAGGAAGAGCTAAATTAAATTGGATATTATGCAGTAGTTATGGAAGTTTGGAGGTCAAATGTGATAATCACAATTGGAAGCAAAATGAAAAGCGTGAACTCTGTGATAAACACTATGTATGGTTATAAAACCTTCCAAAGTTTAAACGTCATTCACAATCTCAAGCACAGGAAATAATGTTTGAGATTCTTTAGTAGCCAATTTGGATTTGTGTACAATGTCTTACAATTCTGGAGGACAAGATTATCATTATGTTCTCAACCTGTATCTCACTAAATCTCAAAACCTATATACACTGGACCTCATCATTGATTGATTACACTTTCTATACTTAAATTTATTTCTGGAGGGTGCTATCAGGAGGAATTTGCCATTTAACAAGCGTTTAAATGGTAAAAATCTAAATTGTAGATGGTTGCTGCTCAAACTGTAGCAATGCTCATAGCATAATTATTTTTATTACCAATAAATACATGCTCATTAATAATGATTATGAGACCACAGGTTTAATGAAAGGAAAAGAAAGTTCAAGCCAGCTTTACTGTGGAAATCTGGTGGGAACAGTGTACGACAGAGTTGGTGAAAATCACCAAGCAGAAAACATCCAAACTGGGGAGAAGCTGAAGAGAAAGTTATCCAAAGATAATTAGAAGTGCAAACAAAAAATATGCAAACTTCGGACCTTTGTTTTCCCTGTTTTGAGATACCACTGCAGGTCAAGCATTTAAAAAGAATACAATAATATAGATTTCTTTGTTAGGCCATGCAAAAGTCATAACAGAAACATTTCTGCTGAGTAAATGCTGTTTTGTATTTGTCAACGTAAACACGTCAAGCAGGTCAAGCGCGTAAACAAATCAAGCAGGTCAAGTAAATGCAGACCATGCAGAGTTTAGAAAGGAAAGTGCATCCTTAAATAAAATGCAGCTCTTGGTTAGGCATAGATTTTACGCACACGGGTCATTAAATAATTGAATTTTATTATTAATAAAATCTCTACCATGTCTAACTGTAAACCTCTCAAAAAACAGTGATACATCCCATGAAGCAATAAGCTGATATATTCTGGGCTCTTGAAGATGTAAACTTGTAAGTAACCTGAAAGGTAAAGGAGAAATAGCGGAAGAGGCAAAATCCATCTTAAGAACTTTAATTGCAAACCATTTTGAAACCACAGTTGAAACGGCAAACCCTTTTTGGAAATCGTCCAACAACAACTCCAGAATCTGGAAGGGATAAATGGAGACAATGGTAAACCTTTCCAACACACCAGTTATGAAAAGAGGCTCAGTGTTTCTTATCTGAAACCAATGTTCCAGGTTTCCAGGATGATTGAATCTCCAAGGCAACTAGCTTGAAGCACCCCATTTGTCTCAACCGTTCAACATCCAGACTGTCAGCCTAATCAGATGGAGCTGAGGAGGGAGCAATCGAGGAGATGGAGGAAGAGGTGGAGGAAGGAACCCTTCAACATGGTCATTAGGGCATTAAGAGATAGAACCAGGGCCTTTAAGGCCAAAAGGGAGTTAGCAGCAACACTCTGGCCTTCCCCTCCCGAATCTTCCAAAGCACTCTAGGGAGTAGGTGAATCAGAGGGATAGCATACAGAGTGCTGTGGGGCCATGTGATCAAAAGAGCTTCTACTGCCAAGGCCTGGGGACAAGGTGCTGCTGAATAAAACCTTGGGAACATACCAAATATTGGAGATGCAAACATGTCCATTTAGGGAGTCCCAAAGATTGCACATATGCATCTGAACTCCCTGATCGACCAATGGTAAAACACTTATGATAGAAGTTTCAGACCCATACTGTCTGCGTGAAAGTTTAGACTGCCCAGTATGTAAACTGCCCCATTGAAAGTAGATATGGACAGAACTTGCAGAGTTTTACTATGTGGAATTCCATGGAGTAACATAAAAACTCTGTGAGATTCCACCGAGTTCCGCAAATGGGTGGAAAATATGCAGCTTGCCCTGAAATTTAGTGCGAGTAGCATGAGCAGCATGAAAATCAGCGCATTGTGCAAGAGCAACAGGCAATTCGAGGTGATACTGCTGCCACTCGAGTAGAAAATCTACTCAAACGACATTCCTCTGATCACGAACGCTTAGGACTGACTGCATTAGAAAATCATTCTAGGGGTATGTCAAATCTCGCTTGCATTTGCCAACTCACATTTTCTGGAGCCTCACAGAATTTGGTCATAACTCCTGTTTAAACAGTACCCTGGAGTGACCAACATTCTGCTAATTCCATGAAAAGAACAAAACATTCCACCCACCCCTAGTTGAAAGGAGATTACATTCTGCTCAGGTGAAGATCTCATCTACATGTGGATTTAAAGACTTGCTCCTTTTTCCTCCCTGACAATTGATGTAACATCTGGTTACCTGATTGTACATTTAGGCAAGAACATTCTGTCCTTCCACCTGACTGGACAATATCTGCAGTGCTTGATCCACTGCTGCCAGTTCCCTCTAGTTGGAAGAGTTGCATCTATGTTACTGAGACCAAGGACCCTTCATTTTCAAGTCCCCTAGAGACACTCCCCAACTCCACAAACTTGCATCTGTTGTCATCAAGGTAAGAGGAGGATATTGACATGGAACCATTTTGTAAGTCTGGCCTCCACCAACTACCACTAAAGCTGCAGAACTATAATGGGAATCATTGACTCACAATTATGTGAGGCCAGACAAATACTGGAAGATGGAAGTCATGATTAATCAGAGGCTTGGGACGCACACAAGCCCATCATACCACAGTCGTGAATTCAGCCTCACCCAAGTTCTCACTGTTGCAGTACAAATGGAAAGAAGCTGTACTGAAGTCTCCACTAAAGTCTGCTGGATCACAAAGATTTGTCGGACAGGAAGGAAAGCTCTGGCCAATTGTGTGTTGATTTGGATCCCAATGAACACGTTCTATTGTGAAGGATGCATTTCAGATTGTAGATTGCTGAGGAATCCCAACTCCTGAAGTGCAGTCATCACCTGCTGTACATTCCCTTGAGCCTCAAGGAAAGAGAAAGCAGACAACCAATCGTCAATGTAATGAAAAACAGAAATACCTGACAATTATAGATGAGCAACAACTGGCGCAACTACCTTGGTGAACACCCTTGGAGAGGTTGCAAGGCTGAACGGTGACGCTTCAGATTGAAAATGGTGAGCCCCAAAGTGAAGCGGAGGCACTGTTGACTGCAAGGATGAGCTAGGATATGGTATGCATCCTAGAGGTTCAGCATTACCAGAAAATCATCCTGAGAAATTAGATGATTACCGATTTGCGAATAATAGTTTTGAATGACTCCAAACGAACAAACTTGTTCAGAGATTTCATGTCCAAGACAGGTCTCAGACTGCTGTTTACTTTGGGGACTTTCAAGAGGATGGAATAGAAACCTGTGTGCCTCTGATCCATCAGAACCAGGACCACTGTTTCCTTTTCTACAAGAGCCTGAACACCTTAATGCATTCCTTGTGACTTCAATCAATCTCTTGGTAATGGGGGTAAGTCTGAACCAATCCTGAGGTGGATTCTATATGAAAGGAATGTGATAATAGTTCTTCACTACCTCCAGGACCCACTGATCCGTTATGCATTCTGCCCACTGGAGACAGACATCTTAACCTTCCCCCAACTGACAATAAGGCACTTTCTTTAACACTGGTGCTGGGTGGTTGGGTTTTATGTCTAATTGCGGCCTCCTGACCTGGGGCCGGGCCACAAAGGGAAACTTGTCTTGTAAAGATAAAGGAAAACGTTTGGTTAGAAACACATTTTTAGACAAAGCAATTTGAATGATCTTAGGAATTTCTGTTTGTCCAGCACTTTCTGAACCATGTTGTCAAGTTATGTTCCAAAAAAGCTTTGCACCAGTAAACGGGAACTTGTGGATTAGAGTCATCTGACTTGACTCCAGTTTCCACTCCTTTATCCACAAAAGTCTATGACCTGCTACACAGGCGCCTTCAGAAGCAGACGATGTCCAGAGACTGTCAAACGTGATGTCAGACAGGAATTTTGCTAAAAGCTCGATATTTGCCAAAATAGTTGAGGGGTCACAACGCTTCTGAATACAATTATATAGCAATTAAAAGTCTTTCAGCAAAACCTGAGGTGCATTGGCAGAGTATGTATTTGCACAAAGAGCAAAACCGAATGTAGAATATGCTCTTGCCATTAACGTTTCAACCTCCCTGTCAGCTATGTCAGTAAGTATGGAGTCTTCGGAGGCATATTGTAAGCAGAAGCCACGGAAGCCGAAATTGTGTTAACTTTAGGAATCTGCAGGAACTCTGTCAAAATAATTCAAGGGATACCACTTGTTTAAAAAATATGTAATAGACTGCTAATCTGGGTCTTTCCGTTCCTTTAATAAAATGTCCTTAATGGCATCCTGAAGTGGCAAGTCATCTTCCTGGGAAGAACACCACTAGAAATAAAATCCTTTCTCTGGAGGGTCTTGCTGTCCAAAACATAGAGCGGGTCATTCCGACCCTGGCGGTCGGTGGCCGCCAGGGCCACCGACCACGGGAGCACCGCCAACAGGCTGGCGGTGCTCCTACGAGCATTCTGACCGCGGCGGTTTAGCCGCGGTCAGACGCGGAAAGCCAGCGGTCTCCCGCTGACTTTCCGCCGCTCGTAGGAATCCTCCATGGCTGCGGAGCGCGCTCCGCAGCCATGGAGGATTCCGACTCCCCCTCCCGCCGGGAACCGGATGGCGGGAGGGGGAGTCGCGGGGGCCCCGTAAGAGGGCCCCTAAAAGTATTTCAGTGTCTGCAGACACTGAAATACGCGACGGGTGCAACTGCACCCGTCGCACCTTCCCACTCCGCCGGCTCTATTACGAGCCGGCGTCATCGTGGGAAGGGAGTTTTCCCCTGGGCTGGCGGGCGGTCTTGCGAAGACCGCCCGCCAGCCCAGGGGAAAACTCGGAATACCCTCCGCGGTCTTTCGACCGCGGAGCGGTATTTCGGAGGGGGGAAGTCTGGCGGGCGGCCTCCGCCGCCCGTCAGACTCAGAATTAGGGCCAGAGTCTCTGATATGCAGTAGGAGCTCTTTGAACTGGGAACCTTGGGTGTATTTCCCTCTCTGATCTTCCTCAGAGTTGTCCTCCTGCTCCTTTAGACTTTTTTGTTTCTAAGCTGTAGCAGAATCCACTGCCTCTTTAATCGAGGATTAGAGGTTTTGCATTGAAATGTGGAGAACTTCCTCATTCTGGTATTCTGCAGCTCTGCACCCTTCTTAAGAACAGACACAGGAAAAGACACACTACAGCAGCATCCTTCCTGCTTTATAGCAGCATAGAAACAGATTCTCGCTACTCGTGAGAACACTCTTTAGCAGAAAAACATAAAATGCAGCCTGCTTGAGCCAGAACGTGCCTTCGCCTTTGTGTGCTGGCTGCAGAACGAGATGCCCACTAGAAAACGACTCCTCAGAGACCCAAACACCAGTCTCACTCCCTCACTCCCTGCCTCAGCCCAGTGCATACACGTGAAACCTACCAGCGTACAGTGAACAACCGCTACGCCCAGTAACAGAAGCGATAAACAGTAAGAGCTATTAAAAACATTAAAACAATAAATTTGAAAAGAACTTTGTTGGCGTGACTCACTTCATCTGGCGAGGACGGAGAAAGAAACAGGATGTGGTATTGGAGGGAGGGGCTCATAGAAAAGTTTATAAATCTGTGAGCTATACATTTGTTAATCTCTCAGTCAAAGAAGTCTCTCATCATGTAATTACTGTGACGAGGGCGATGGAGATGAGGTAGGTAATGGCCTGAATACTTTCTAGCTGCAAGACAAGTCCAGAAATTTGGGAAAAGATCATTCTAGTTTGTTCTGCTTTCCTCTGACTAATCCACCTCTTGTTCCATGAGTCATCCTAAACTTGCACTGCAAAATAAGACATGTACCAGAACATGTCTGTCAGAATATCATCAATCATAAATATTGTATCCTTCCTGCGTTCGAGGTAAAAAAATAATATTTACACCCAATGGAAGGATGTTTTGTAAACAATATTTTAGTTCGTGGTATTTATGTCTGACAATATTCTGATATGCAACCTGTAGTGTGTATAAGAGAACACATTTTTACCAGCAATTTCAGTGGTGCTATCAATTTTAGCAACAAAAGGAAAACCATAAAGCTTTTCTTGGAGCCATATATTTTTTAAATAATGGCCCAGCGGCATTTTGCATATTCTGCAATCTTGTAGTTAGTGCAATTATTTTATTGATTAATTTCCTTTTGGATTCATAATATGCATTCCCCTAGTTCTTGAACAGAGGTCTGGCTGCAATTTAAATCACTCTTTATGTTAACACAAATATGCTTAAAAGCAGTGGCTCAAGCAGGTATTTTGTTCGCTGCCTAGACTATTTGCCATCAGAGTCTGTTATAGTATTATTTAGGAGTACCGATAGCTTTGCTGAATAGGCTGCCTCATAGATATGTGTCATTTTTTGCTATTTTCTTACTAAAATGATTTGCTTTTACTGATTTAGAATACCTGAATCGGGATAGACTATGGCACACACATTGTTATGTAATTCTTTATTTGGCTAATAAAGAAAAAGATTTAAAACTTATGTGAAATAAAAGTTTAAAATCCTAACTACAGCTCTCATTATTGATTCCTGAAAATTAATAACTTTATGAATTTTATAGATTGATGTTTAAAATTGCAGTATTCCTTTCCGGCTCATTCAACGATCCCCTGCTGGAGTTGTAGAGTGATTTATAAATTTAGGTTTCTCCACTCTCCCAGACACCTTTCAAGCTGTAGAACATACAAATTTGTGTTGGCTTCCCATAAGACAGCCTTTTTGCTTGCCTTCAAGTCCACAAAGTGGTTGGGGGAATTAGGTGATCTCAAGGCCACTTTTCCTTACACTTGGTTTTTCCCAGATCAAGTTGTTTCGAAACTAGATCTCAAGATTATCCTGAAGGTTCAGTCTTAGTTTCATCTAGCTCTATAAGTGGTGCTTCCAGGTTCTTTCAGAATCTGACTCTAATGTGCCAGCTTCTTTAGATGTAAAGGAGATGTTGTCCATCTATCTTGACTGAACTAATGACTTTAGGTCATCATCTTCCCTTTTCCTCTCTTTTGGGGCACACAGTAGAGGTAAGAAAGCTATGAGTCAGTCCAGTGGCCATTGGGTTCGTCAAGCTATCATTCAAGCTTACAAGTTAGTAGGGAATGAAGTTCTATCCCATATTGAACATAGTACTCCAATGACAGTCTCAGCCTCATATGCTGAAGCAGTTGAGGCTTCCACTTCAGAGATCTGCAGAATGGCAACGTGGTCCTCCCATGATACCTTTTTCAAGTACTACAGGTTGCATTTGTTGGAGTCCTGAGATTACCATTTAGGTCTTATGATTATGAAATTGACAATAAAGTAACTGATGATCTAATAAACATATTCAGCATCATTTGTTTGTGTATTTTGTTGCTTCACTACTTTGTAAACCCTCATCATTTGATTAATGAGACAAGGAAGACAGAGACTGGGGAGTAGTGGTTCAATTACTTACCAGCAACTTTTATTACCTTGATTCGTAGTCCTCCTCCTCCTAGTATGCAACCCTCCCCACCTTACTTACACCTCCAACTTGTGGCTTGTAAAGGATGTGGTGTTAGAGGAAAGGCTTATATGTATTGGTATAGATTTGGAAATGCCTCTGATCGTATGATAACTGGGACAAGCAGGACTACAAATCGAGGAAATGAAGATTGCTGGTGAGTAATTGAACCTACACCCACCAGGGACAAGGATTAGAGGAAGATTACGGAGGGATAGGCTCAGGTATGGGAGGGTTGGTTTAAAAGGCAAATGCACCTTTACTATTTAGTTCCCACCCCATCTTTTAGATAAACACTGGATCACCTTTTAATATGCGCAGTTTGAGGAGGAATTGGAGATAGCCATTGAGAATTCAAGGCTAATAAATTATCCATACTGTGCAAATGTTTTAATCCACTTGTTCGTCCTGCTGAACTAGCAATATTTATTAAAGGATTGCATTACATAACGCTAGCCTATCCTCATGAACATAAACAATGGATATAGAGAATCTATTTTTCACCTGGATGTAATAATCGGAATACATGATAATTAACCATGTATATGTCTCTCTTATGTAACATCATAGTTTCTAGGCTCAGAACTACCAAAATGTTAGATGTGGCCCTTTCTGCAGGGTCATCCCCTAACTTTTTGCCTTCACCCACCAGTTTTCTGAACCCGTTTGTTTTGGATTTTAGGATTCTGTGCTCTTTACCACTGCTAACTAGAGATAACATGCTTGTGCTCCTCTAAACATGGTGAAATTGCCCAACACCTAATTGAGAATTTAATGTACTCATAAGTCTCTAAGAAAGTGGTACTACATGAACCCCAGGCCTGTAAATGAAAATTACATTCTACTAGGTTGCCCGCAGCACTCATTTTGTCACCCACTTCAGTAACCTTATCAAACATGTCTTAGAGCTGCCATTGCAGCCTGTGTGTACAGTTTTAAACTACCATTTTGACCTGGCAAAATAAACCTTTTCTCAGGGCCAAACCATCCTTAATAATGCATATATGTCACCCCTGGGGTATGCCCTAAACAGCCCATAGGTCAGGGTGCAATGCATTTGAAAAATTTGAACCTGTCCTTTTAAGTTTTACATGTCCTGGTAGTGAACAAGTCCTAAACGTTTTTTGCTACTGCAAGATCTACCCCTTACATAGGATAAAATTGGGTTAGCTTATTATAGTTCATAAGTGATCACTTCAATTGGGAACACGTATAAATGTCAAGTTTGGTGTCTAATGAATTGTAATGTAAAACCCTCCTTAACTCTGAAAATCTTAAAAAAATGCATATACCCAGTTCTACTGATTGGATATGTGTTGTTTAGGACTCAAATAATTTATTACATTTTGCTCTAGTTTTCTGTTTGTGTGCTGCACAAATATTTTACTCATTGCCTCTAAGTTAAGCCTTGCTTATTTTACGCTAAGCTACCTGCGGTTAAGCTCAGGATAATTTGGGGTTTTGGTTTTGGTAAACCTGACACAAATTGTGGTTGCTGCTTTAGTAGGGTTTCACCCCTCCCCCAACCAGTAACACAAGTTCCTACATTTGTGTTCAGCAGTGAGGATTAGGACTTTTGTTTGGGCAATGCCATATTATGTTACAGTAAAAATCCCAGATAAAAAATGTGATATCAATGTGAGTTTTTTTAAAATTCTTCTTGATTGCCTCTTCTTGCTTTTTCCAAATTCTCTATCATTCTACTTAATTTTCTGTGGCTATACCTGCAGAAATAGAATTCAAGCTCATCAACCTGGAAAAGCTGTGCTCAATGAGTTCTGTGATAAAAACGGACTTCCAACCAAGAAAGGCACTAAAAGGTTGAAGCTTCAGAAAGCTCTGAGTGCCAGGGCAGAGGCTCACCGATCACTGACAGCAACAGATGATCAGGATGAAGTGATGATATGGAGGGGCAAGGAGATGATCGAAGTGCAGATCCTAAGATGCAGCACACGTGGTGAGGGCAGGTGACTACCTCCCAGAGCAGAAAGTAGGGTGTTCTCAGAGGAGCTGTCAGAAAGGAAAGCTGACAGGGATTCTAGGCTACCGATGTCCAAACGTAAGATGGAGGCCGAATAAAAGAAGGCTGAGAGAGTCATGGAAGAAAAGAAAAGAAACTGGCCATGGACGTGTAGTAGAGGAACATGGCTCATGAAAGGAGCTTTAGAGAGCTGGGCAAGCAGAGCCCAGCAACAATGGGGGCAGCATACCTCCAGTGTCTTATGGGGACAGGAATGACCATATACCTAAAGATATGGTGCCCAGCTATGTGGTAGAGGATGACACTGACAAGTGATTTTCTGCCTATGAGGTGACCCTTAAGATACAGAGGGTGCCAAAAGAATATTGTGAGGACATCACTCTGGAAACACATGCCAACAGAGGGGAACTATACCTTGCTTGCACTTGAGATTGGGGACCAGATAAATTGCATACCCCTGAAAGGCATCTTTTATTTTTTTTACAAAATTTGGGCTCACCCCTGAGAAAAAGA
This sequence comes from Pleurodeles waltl, assembly GCF_031143425.1. NCBI lineage: Eukaryota > Metazoa > Chordata > Amphibia > Caudata > Salamandridae > Pleurodeles > Pleurodeles waltl. The sequence goes on along the minus strand of NC_090437.1, from coordinate 777,370,958 downwards.
TTCAGAACCATTCTCCGATGGTTTATATTAATCACTCCTAGCAAGGCAATGGTTGGCTGCAGGGAAGAAAAGTTGATGATTTTACTGGGTTGTTTAATCTGATACTGAGAGAGCACATATTCAATATATATTTCTACAGAGCTGCGTCAGCACCTAGTTGATAGTGAGCTTACTGACCCCAGGAAGCTTGCTAAGGAGGATCAGTACCAAAGTGTCCAAAAAGGTACCTCAGAGTGACCCTAAGAATGATGGTTCGGGTTACCCCCAACAAAGTGAGGGGGAGGTTAAAGGGGACCTGCTCAAGGTCTAGAGTATGGTGGGTAGAAAGGGTTCCCAAGCACCCTCTGAGAAACAGGAAGAGATTCTGGTGGGCAGTGCCCCAGGGCACCCCATTTCCAGCCCTGGTGCTCTGACTGTTCTGAGTTAGTATCAACATCAAATAGAGGGACAAGGAGAATTAAAGGTCCAGTGCACAGTCTCCCTAGGTGTTGATAAACAATAAAGAGTACACTGTTCCTAACAAAAAGAGGGAAACACACTGGTTTAGGAGCAAGAGCCCTCACACATCAATTTGGATGTCATGCTTCATCATCGGGGTGCTCCTCGTCAGACCGGCGCTGCAATGTCTGACGGGCTCCCCGTGAGGGGGCTCTTTGCCGGAGATCTTTTATGAGGAGGACACGCTGGGGAAGGTGCCAGAAGCAGGGACCGACGCGGACAGACTAGTGACAGTCCCAGGCTTGTACCTCCCAAGGACTCCTAAACCAGTGGGTTTCCCTCTTTTTGTTAGGAACAGTGTACTTTTTTAGTACACAAGCGGGAGAACTCTGTTTGACCAAATAAACCACCCACTAGTGGGAACTCTACAGTGGTAGCTAATGTGGCCTTGGCTGTACGTAGTACCCAGGGGCAGGTGATAGACTATGCCATGATCTCCCTTAGCTTGGACATAAGATTCACAGGGTGATCCTGTGATCCTGAAGGGTAGATGTCATCACTTCCACTAGGTGAAGGTGAATGGGACACATGTCACTGCTTTGAGGGACACCTGGGTTAGCCACACCTTGGAAGTGGAAAATCTGGTTTCACGTGTTCTTCCCAGCTTGCACTGTAGACGGCAATGTCATCTAAGTAGGTGGCACAGAAAGACTCCTTTCCCACCAGGACCCTGTTAACAAAACATTGGAAGGTAGCAGAGGCATTCTTCAAGCCAAACGGCATCACCAGGAATTGGTAATGGCCCTCAGGGTTGAGAATGCTGACCTCTCATTTGTTCCCTCAGTCAAGGCGATCTGCCATTAATTCAAAAGTACTGAGGAGTTTGGCAGAGATTATCCTGTCAATGAGCTCTGGAGATGAGTGTGTGCATCAGTGTTGGTTATGGAACTGAGGCCTCTGTAGTCCACACAGAATCTTTGGTGCTCATGTGTGGCAGTCTTTGGTACCAACACCACAAGGCAGGGCCAAGGACTGTTAAAGGACCCAATCAACCACAAATTTAACTTCTTGGAGACCTCTTCCTGGAGGCTGGCTCTCAACCTGACAACCTGTACATTTTTTTTTTCTTTACAGGGGTACTGTCTCCCAAGTCAATTTCATGGAAACACAGATGTGTGAGTCCATGGGTGAGTGAGAACAGTAAGGCAAACTGTCCCAGCAACTGGTAAGTCACCTTGCTGCTCTGGGACCAGGGTGGCAGAGAGGTTGATACCCTCCACTGACCCATCATGTTCCTGTGCCGAGAGGAGGCGAGGAAGAGGCTCACTCTCCTCGTCCACACCCTCATCTGTCACAAGGAGCATGCTCACTTCAGACCTCTCAAAGTGAGGCTTTAGTCTGTTGACATGGAGCACCCTTAGGGGGTGCCTAGGTCTCAGCAGGTCCATTAATTGGCCTCCCCTTTATGCTCCTTGATTTTGTATGGACCAGTTCAGCGGTCTGGAGATCTCTGGGCTCTACTGGCTTCATGACCCATACTTTCTGGCCAGGTTGAAACTCTATCAGAGTGGTCTCCTGATCATACTAGCGTTTCATTACCTCCTTGCTCGCCTCAAGGTTGCTCTTGGCCTTTTTCCAGAAGACATGCTTCTGGTTCCGAAGGGCCAATATGTAGCCAACCACATCCTGGGGGGGTTTTCTGGAAGCATTCTTCCACTCCTCCTTGACAATGCTCTGAGATCCTCTGGCAGGGTAGCCATACAGGAGTTCAACATTACTGAACCCTACTCCTTTCTGTGGCACCTCCCTGTAGGCAAAGAGGAGGCAAGAGGCTGTCCCACTTATACCTCATGTCCTCAGGTAGGCCTGCAATCATGCCCTACAAGTTCTAGTTGAACCTCTCAACTAGACAATTGGTTTGGGGGTGATACCATGTGGTGAATTTGTGAGTTACCACAGGCACCCTACATGGACTTCATGTATGCAGATATGAAGTTAGTGCCTTGGCCAGACACTATCTCTTTGGGTAGCCACACACAGGTAAAGATCTCCATAGGAGCTCTGGTCACCACAGGTGCAGTCATCATCCTCTGAGGGATTGCTTCTGGGTAGCGCGTGGCATGGTCCACCAAGACCAGGATAAACCTGTTGCCTAAGGCTGTCTTGGGGTCCAATGGACCAATGCTGTTGATGTCCACCCTTTCAAAGGGGGTGCCAACAATGGGAAGTGAGATCAGAGGAGCTTTCAGCTTTTTCCCTGACTTCCCACTGGCCAGGCAGGTGGGACAGCACTAAGAATGTATCTGAGGCTGTCTTCTGGGCCAAGAAAAGTGGGCGGCAAGCCTGGCAAAGGTCTTGTCTTGCTATAAATGTCCTGCTAGGGCTATATCATGAGCCAGACCCAGTAGGAAGGCACATGGGCTACCCTAGTACCTTAAGCCTTAGGCTCGCTGTAGAGGACATCATTTTCCCAGTAGATTAGGTGATCCCCGGAGGCTTCACCTGCAGCATGGGCTGAGGCCTGTTGCCTCAAGCCATCAGGAGTGGGGCACTCTCTCTGTGCTTTGTAGAATTCCTCCCTGGTGAACCCACCTTCAACATGCTAGCCTGCAAACTCAGGTAGGTTACCTAGGACGATTGGCTCCAGGGCCTCCTCCTCAGGGACTCCGTCAACCTCCACTGCAGGAACTTCAGGATCTGGTTTCCCGCACCCCTTGCCCCTCCCCTTGGCAGCTGTTTAGGCGATTGTTCCAGGCTCCAGCATAGCAAGCTCAGACTCCACTTGGCTCCAGTTGTAGAGCCAGCCAGTATAGGATGTTTTAAAAATGCAAAGCAAGACAAATTGGAGAAGAAGAAAAAAAATCAAAATGGTCTTTAAATGTGGACGGGTAGTGTACCCGTAGCTATTGTATGGCACTGCACAAACACAAGTCCTATCCTCTGATCTACAATGTTAGAAATTTGGTCTCTAGTTGGCAGAGGTATGCACCCTGCCCAAGTGGAGACCACAGTCCTAGTCAGGGGAAGTCACAACACAACCTAAATTATCCTGTGCTCACCCTCCGGTTGTTTGGCAGGTAGGCGTAACTTAGAAGGTAGTGTGTAAAGTATTTGTGCAATAGCTCGTACAGTCACATGGTGAAAATACCACAAAAAGACTCCACACCATGTAAGAAAAATTGATTATGATTTTATAATTAAGCCTAGACTAAAATGACAAAAATCCAATCCATAGATCCTCAGATATGCTATTTTAAAGCTTTAAGTGAAAATAGCGCATAGAAGCGCAAAGTGCCAACTGTGGTTATGTGGTTGCGCTGGACTGGGACAAAGTCACAAGTTCAGGCCAACCATGCTGGAGAGCAGGCTGGATACAGGGACCCACGTGAGCCTACTGAACACAGTACCTTAAATCTTGAAGTGCGAGCTGCCTGACGTTGCTTTGCGAGGCTTCACGACATCCGGCACTGGATCCGAGAAGCTCTGTGACAAGACTTTGTGAGGCTTAGTGTTGCTTTGCATTGATCCCGGGGAGTTGTGCGAGTTGTGCTGTGCGGCGAGGCTTTGCAGGGCTTGGTGTTGCTGTGCTTTGGTTCAGATAGGCTGGCAGCTGGATGGCAAGGCTTTGCAGGGATTTGAGCGTCCCGGCCTTGAGTCCGGTGAAGCTCTCAGCTGTGAGCCTTTGCAAGGCTTTGTGTTGCTTCATGGCAGTTTTGATTAACACCACAGAACGTAGAGCACCTTAGACTCACTTTTAAGGCAGGGCAGGGTGTCCATAGTCCAGGTGCAGATGATTCAAGTCTTTGATGTCCCTGAGCCTTGGCACCAGGAGGCAAGCTAACAAACTCCTGGAGATTGCTTGTGGTGGGAAGGCAGAGTCCTTTCAGCGGAGTCAGAGAGCAGCAGGCAGCAGGACAACAAGTAAAAAAGCAGTCCTTCCAGAAAAGCAGTCCAGTTGTGCACTTTGAGCACCACTGCCGTCCTTCTGACAGAGTAAAGTTGTAGGTCCAGAATGGTCCATTTTGATAGGATCAGAGGCCTAGTACTTATACCCAAATGTGCCTTTGAACTGGGGGAGGCTTTAGGGTTTGAAGTGCACCAGTTCCCCTTTCAGCCCTATCCTGTCTGCCAAGAGATCTGTAGGGGTCATTAGTCCTTTTTATGGGGTCAGGCCACTACCCTTTGAAGTGTAAGTGGGAGCCCCTCCACCCTTCTTGCCCAGGAAGACCCATCAGTATGCAGATGCAGCTGAGCGTCCTGTGCTTATGGCTGTCTGGATGGAATGCACACAGGGCACAACTTCCTTTCTAAAAGTGGCATTTCTAAAATAGTAATGTTCAATCCAACTTTACCAGTAAGCAGGATTTCTCAATACCAAACCAAACATGACAGCGCCACTCCTTTCAGATCTGAAATTACCACTTTAAAAAAGTATATAAGGGAACTTCCAATGCTTGCCTATTAGAGGAGCAGGCTTCACAATAGTGAAAAACAACTTTGGGAGTTTTTCACTACCATGACATGTAAAACTTACAAGTACATGTCCTGCCTTTTACTTACATAGCCCCCCAGCCCTATGGGTTACCCAGAGCCTACCTTAGATGTGACTTCTATGTAATAAAATGGGGGTGTAAGGCTTGGCAAGTAGGTTTAAATGGCAAGTCAAAATGGCCATGAACCTGCACACATGGGCTCTGCAGTGGCTGGTCTGAGACATGTTTAAATAGCTACTTAGTGGGTAGCACAATCATTGCTTCAGACTCACTATTAGCATTGAATCTACAGGCCCTGGGATCATATACTTTACTAGGGATGTATAAGTAACTTAAATATGTCAATTGTGGATAAGCCAATGTTACCACATTTTGAGGAGAGAGCACAAGCATTGGTTAGCAGTGGTAAAGTGTGCAGATTCCTAAAGCCAACAAAAACAAGGTCAGAAAAAGAGGGAAGGTAGGTGAAAGGTTTGGGGTGACCCTTCAGAGATGTCCATTTTCTAACACTGCATTAGGAATGACTTATAATTATTGAAAAGAGGGTTATTTTTCCATGACGAAATAGCAGTTTAAAAGCTGCATACCTTAAGTCATATTTCAGGGGTGTGGAATTTATTACAATATTTACTTGTCCATTGGACTGGTTGCTTCTTGAATCTACTTGTCCCTTTGGTACCATGTAGTGTGGTGACAAATTAAAGCACCAATCTCATTATGTAAGAGCTCTGATAATAGCCTTTCCGATTATGCCAGGTCTACTGCTATAATATGCTTGAACACTTGCAGTTTCAGTCCCTACAGTAGCAATTTCCTTATTTTGCCACCATTCCGCAGATCTACATACTGGGGCTGGAGGAAGCAGTAAGCAGTATTTCCAGGGTTGGAATGGCTTTGAGTCTGCAAACCTACTAATTTGCATGTTTTAAGGATTTTCACCAGCTGTCATCTAATCTTTTCCCATAATGAGAAAGGTTGGAAATGTACTCCTGACAGTGGCAGAAGTAAAAGTCCTTCCAGGGTTGGGAAAAAAGTGGTTGGAGGGAAAGTGAACTTGTAAAAGCTCAACAGATTTTTACATGAGCAAATCTACACATGCATAGTTACTCGTGCTAAACTACAGTTCACAAATATTTTCTAGGAGTACGATTACCTGGTCTACTTCTGTAAGTTCTTGTGAATTCATGAAATTCACTATTTCAAAGACATATACCATGGGTGCACTTTTGTGACTTTCTTTAAGAATTGGACCCCTAATTAAGTCTGGCGTTAACAAAGACATTTTGTTTTTATTACACTTCCATTTCTCTCTCTATCGGCTGGCTTTACTGCAAGTGATGTTATTCTGCTCTTCTACAAGGAGCATATTGCACACAAAGTAGTTTTGTTCAGTGCCAGGAACTATTGTTGCAATCAGTGGCGTAACAAAACTGGAGTGGGCCCCCTGCAAAGAACATGGAGCCCCCCTAAACCCTCCCTTTCAGACTCACTCAGGGCAGGTGCTGTGCGAGGGGGCACGCTGGGCCTTTGTTACACCACTAGTGGCAACATGTGCTTTTTGAGACAAAAAACATATTTTTCTTTTTTCCAGTGTTTTACTGTGGTGAAGGCCTGGCAGCTCCCACAACAATTAAGGGGGTCATTACGACCCTGGCGGTCATGGACCGCCAGGGCCGGGGACCGCGGATGCACCGCCAACAGGCTGGCGGTGCATCCAGGCCTATTCTGACCGTGGCGGTAAAGCCGCGGTCAGAAAAGGAAAACCAGCGTTTTCCCGCCGGTTTTCCCCTGGCCTGAGGAATCCTCCATGGCGGCGCTGCAGGCAGCGCCACCATGGGGATTCCGACTCCCTTACCGCCAGCCTGGTTCTGGCGGTTTTGACTGCCAGAACCTGGTTGGCGGTAACGGGTGTTGTGGGGCCCCTGGGGGCCCCTGCAGTGCCCATGCCAATGGCATGGGCACTGCAGGGGCCCCCTAACAGGGCCCCACCATGATTTTCAGTGTCTGCATAGCAGACACTGAAAATCGCGACGGGTGCAACTGCACCCGTTGCACCTTTTCCACTCCGCCGGCTCCATTCGGAGCCGGCATCCTCGTGGAAGGGGGTTTCCCGCTGGGCTGGCGGGCGGCCTTCTGGCGGTCGCCCACCAGCCCAGCGGGAAACTCAGAATTACCGCGGCGGTCTTTTGACCGCGCAGCGGTATTCTGACAGCGGTACTTTGGCGGACGGAGAAAGTCAGAATGAGGCCCTAAGTGTTACGAAGGCCATGTCAAAACAAGACATGCATTGACGAAATCAAAAGAGACAAAAAATGTCAGATCAGTTGGCTTTACCAGTGCTTGTTTATTTTCATGCTTCCCATAATCGTGTTGAAAATGGTTACACTGATTTTGCATTACGAATATTTTTGGGAAATACTAGCATGCATCAACACATTTTACTAAATGACGCTTCAAAGAAATAGCACCTAACATTTCATGGTAGTGAAACTTTTTTCCCTACTTGCATTTTTTTCTGAACATTTTATTTTGAAAGCAAAGAATTATCACTATTGCTTACAAGCGTCTGTAAATATTTGCATCTAATCAGAGAGCATTCTGGGAGCATTATACTTAGTCTCATATTGTTAAACTTTTCAAACGTGTGTACACTTTTTTTTATACTGGAACCACTGTCAATAGTGCAGTGTGACCTTAAAACATTTATTTACAGCGCTCACACTAATAATGAAGGCTTCTCATTAATGAACCATAAATACAAGTTTGAATAGCATTAACATATGGGCAAACATATTACCTAAATTGCAGACAGTTCCCTCCTATATAAACTGACAGCCGAAGGGTTTGTGCTGCTCGAGTTTGGGCCTACTTGTCCCAAGAACAAAATACACATGAAAACCTGTTGCTCTTGACCCCAAACAATATGTGCTAGGTGATAGGAATTCCCAATCCCTGATCCTTTCACTTTGTCATCATACTGGTGGCACAATAAGTGCTGCAGTCCACAGGTGGCATTTACTAGCCCTGGTGCAGTTTGTACCATATTCTAGGGACTTGAAAGAAAGTTAAATATGCCAACCAGTAATTAGCCAATTACATATATACTTTGAGAGGGAAGAGAACACACATTGGGCCCTGGTCAGTAGCGCACAGTGCATTTCATACTGAAAAAACCAGCAGCGTCAGTCTACAAATTTGAGGGGTAATCACACAAAAAGAGTAACTTTATTTACACGTACTACCTTTGACAAACCCCAGGGGGAGAAGATTTGTACTGTAATAATTACTGCTAGAATCTGTTCTTAGATTTCTGCAAGGATCTTGTAATAAAAAAAATCCTTAAATAATGAAATATATATATATGTGTGTGTGTGTGTGTGTGCGTGTGTGCCCACTGTGTTCTCTCATTAGTTTGTCTGGGTTTAATTTACACTCTAGTTACATCCATGACCGTGAAACCCATGGGTTAATGGTTCAGTCTGCATCAGTCATTAACCTTTTGCCCTGTGAGTGATAGAATTTTCTGATCATGTGTGCACGTCCACTTGAAAATGTGTTTGCTTCAGTATCATGGTTGGTTGTTGAGCGTTGTAGTACTGCATTGTCTACTTTTATAGATCTCCTTTCATTTCTTTGCTTATCTTCCTTTTATTTTACTGTTTCTTAAGAGGATACAACAGCTCCCCAAGCACTGCTAATGGTTTGCTTGCTTGTCACTCATTTCACCTACAGTGTACTGGATTCCACATTGCCACTTCCTCTAAAACAAGAGATCATTGTGGACTGCTTTTGTCCATAGTATATCATTGTTTTTCCATTCAAAGATGGCTATCATATTGGTTCCAGATGCTGCAGCCATGCTTGAACTTTGAAACAAAAATAGATTATTTGCAATACCTTTGCAAGAAGGAGACCCTCTGCTGTCTTTAGTTCAGTTAATTCAAAATTATGCCCACTGTGTTTAGAAAGCAGCATGCTTTCTTTCTTCTAATTGTAATTCTTTAATTTAGCTTCCATATGTTGCTGAGCATGTGTCTGTGTTTTATTGTGGCTGTCTCAGAGAATAAATGGAAAGATTAGTCAGTGGATTGAAGAATGGATGCATGCATGCACAAATGAGTGACAGAGTGCATGTATGATCGCATATTTACCTCATCAGTGACGCAAAAAGCACTTTCATTCATAAGCCAGACCTTTCAGCGTTGCCAGTGCTTGTTTTCAATGATGTGTCTTTGTAGTGAAATATGTGTTTTTGACCACTGACTTTGTGTTGCACCACTTTGCACCTGGATTAGCTATCTAGTGTTCACCAGTTGCAGATTAAATGTTGTATTCAGTTTAGCTGCATATTGACTTTATCGTAGCGTCAGACACTGCCATGTTAAATGTGTTAATAATATTCCACATTGTAAACTGTGCTTCTTTTCGTATTCTTTCTCACTGAAGAGCTAGGACATATTATCATCAAAACATAATATGAAGGAGGTAGGCAGGCAGCACGATAAGAATGTACCAGACTGATGTTTTTTAGTGCAAGTAGGGAACGGTTTGGCCTTGAGAGAGACAATTTGGGAAACTGGCCAGTTCCAACCTGTTTCTTTCAACTCTGACCTACATTAACCAGCATGTTTGAATATTTTTTTTATGGGAGGGTTTTTTCCAGAAAGCCCTTCTCGGGTTCTTTAAGATATAAAAAGGTGGCCCTGCTCAGTAGCGGTGGAATTTCTGAGACCTCGGTCAGGATTAGACGTCGAATGCCCGACATTTGTCCCCTGAGGGTGGGTATCTCTTTCATGCAGTTGAACTGAGTCATCTTCTTGCTGCAATGAGAAAGATGAAGAGCTTGGCAGGCCCTACAGTGATGAATATTTACTTTATTCTTTGCTTTGCATAATCATAACCACATATATTTGCTGTGTACATTGCAGTTGAGAATAATTTTTGTAAATTTTCCTTCCATTGTTGTGACTATTTTTAAAACTGTGCTTTCAACCTACTAATCTCCTTTTTTAGGAACCTCATGGTTAAATAGTAATAAATGTCTTCTTTGAACTGAGAAGTGCATTCCAGAGATTTTAGTCCGCTCAGTCATTAGTGAAACAGTCTTTACTTGTATTTTGCCACAATTTGTTTGCCAAAATATCCTTTACTTCCCCTCCCTAGCAGTAGTTCATGAATGTGGGTGAAATGGTGCAGTTTGAGGATTAGCAACAGACCACTATTTCACTTTGAGTTACAGATTTAGGGCCTGATTATGATCTTCGCAGACGTGGTTACTCCATCACAAATGTGATGGATATCCTGGCCACCATATGACAATCCCATTATTTCCTATGGCGATCATAATACGGCAGACAGAATAACCATCACGTTTGTGACATTGTATTCAAGATCATAATCAGGCCCTTAGTGTTAAGCTTAGAAAACATTGCAGTATTGTTATAAACAGATATCGTATAGGTATCAATTGACCTATGGCGGAGCCTGATTAGCTTTAGCTGTTGTTGAGGTACAGTCCAAAAAAAACTTAAGTCAGTCTTAACTTTGCAGTAATGACACAAGAGATTAAAATACATTCAAGAGTGTATCTTGGAAGTATATTACTTGTATCACTTTGTTGAAATTGCCCAACAGATATACCAGAGCCACTTGAATGAAGAGCCAATGTTGATTTGTCATGATTACATGTTTGCCTGACTGTTTATACTGGTGGTGGTATTTAGTGAGAAACTTGGAAATGTAGCTTCATCAGATAGCCATGCCATAATGATGCTGCATGCATGGATTGCCCCTGTACTTTTCGTTCATTAACAACCCATGTTTGTCAGGTGGAGTTTATGGTGGTGCCATTCCAAAATCGTTTATGTAGAATACCTATTATTTTTTATCTAAAAGGTATACCCACTAAACCATTAATTCTTACAAAAAGAGTTATGCAATTTCATCTTCCTTTCTGAAAAGGTATGCACATTTTCTTTAATTAAAATTTTACATAAAATGATTCAAGTCAAGTCAATCTTTATTCTGCCAATATACTCAGCCATCAAAGAATAAATAAAAAATCCAAGTTAAAATATACATCAATAAATATTTTACAACAATATAACTATTAATCATTTAAAAAATATAAATTTATCTATACATACATAACAACTTTTAAGGGAAATTTTCCGAAAATAGACAATGTTCAAGAACATTAAAATGCATAGGTTCTTTTTATGACAAGGACAGCAATAATATAACTGAGCACTATGGAGCAAATATCAATAGAGGACAGGCTCTGCAAGTAAATTACCCCTCTTTATAAGATGAAAACTGTTTATTCAACGAAATGGGGCACACAAATCGCAATCTGGGTGAACCATACAACGTGCAAAATAGCATAAAGTGAGAGGTAGATTGTTCTGCCAGCCCATTACCAGGGAAGAGTGGTAGAGATGTGTGCCAGGTGCCACATACGAGGAAGGCCACCAGATGGTGGATTGTATTGAGCCTTAATCTGGTAACATAAAATCTGTGTTGTGGTTCGACTATCCATGAGAAATTCGGCGCTAAATTAGGGTTTGTGCAAATTTGCATGTACCTCGTGTCTGTAGATATATCTAAAATTCTAATCAGTCTGGATTTCCATTTGGCATACATTATAGAGCTCTGTTAGTTTCGCTTTAGAGTTATCAGCAATTTTCTCCGGATTTTCAAAGAGGTGCCTAAAACCTAAATTATAAAAAATGTGTTTTATATGTCAGTCATGGAATTATCACCATGTTATCCAATCTTAAACAGTCAATCAATAGTTTTCTGGAGAATTGGGCTTCGGGAGTATTCCATATTTTTAACCATAGAAGTAGGGGTGCCAACTTAATATGATCATCTATAAATCATACTGCTAATTCCGTTTCTACAATGAAACTCGCAGTGGCTTTAAGAATGGCTATGAGTCTACACAGAAAGCTACTTTCGGCAGCCTAGAGTTTCCCTGCTGCCGAATAGCCTAAAACTCCAGCTCCATTGGTTCTCACTGCTAGACATTTACGTTTGTAAAGCTGAACCAATTCTCACACCAGCTTCTGACCAGGTCTTTTCGAAAATCTAAATGTAGCCTCTCCAGCTTACCCCATTTTTACCACTTTTTGAGATATTAGCCTGTCCCATTTCCCATTTGAATCAAATAAAATACCTAAGTAATTAAAAGTTGTTCTTTTTGCAATTGGTCTCTCCCCTAGGCACCAAACCTTAGATTTAAGATTTTTGGGGTCACATGACATTACAAAAGACTTTTGATGGTTCACCTTGAGCTTGAGACCCGTCATAAAATTATTAAAACCATTGAGGAGTTTTTACAAGCTGTTTGCTGTATGTACCAAAAAGAAAGGGTCATTTGCATACAATAAGACCGACACTAGATGGTTGTCAATTTAGGCGCATCACTGGTGCACCCACTTAATGATGTTTCGAAGGAATTGATATAAAATATAAATAAGAAGGGGGCAATGATATAGCCCTGCCTTACTCCCCTAACTACAGTGATTGGGGCTGTACAGTCGCCATTCCTCAAATAATGCACTCTGGTGGTAGTTTCCTGAAGGAGCCACTTTATAAGGTCTAATAAAGGAGTATCTGTACCTGCTTGCTCCATCAAGGCCCACAGTAGCTCCCTATCCACCATATTGAAGGCACAGGAGAGGTCCATAAAGGCCATATGCAGGGCCACTACCATAGCCATCACATATTTACCTAGAATGAGTGTAAGGTTCAGCACCTGCTCTGCAGTCCCCAATCCCAGACGGAAGTCATATTGTATTGGACTGAAGAATAATTTCTTCTTGGCCCAGGACTCTAGTTTCCCCAAGATGACCCGGCCCAGAATCTTCATCGTTGAGTTAATTAACAAGATTATCAATCAATCAATCAATCATAGAATTTATAAAGCGCTCTACATACCCGTGAGGGTTTCAAGGTGCTGAGGGGGAGTTCTGCTGCTACTGATTGAAGAGCCAGGTTTTGAGGAGTCTTCTGAAGGTGAGTAGGTCTTGGGTATGCCGTAGGTGGGTCGGGAGGGTGTTCCAGGTCTTGGCGGCGAGGTAGGAGAAGGATCTGCTGCCGGAGGTCTTTCGTTGGATGCGGGGAACGCCGGTGAGGGCGAGGTTTGCGGAGTGGACCTGATGGGTGGGGGTGTAGAAGCTGAGTCTGTTGTTCAGGTAGGCTGGTCCGGCGTTGTGGAGTTCCCTGTGAGCATGGGTGAGGAGCTTGAATGTGATCCTCTTGTCTACGGGGAGCCAGTGAAGGTCTCTCAGGTGGTGGGAGATGTGGCTGCGGCGGGGTACGTTGAGGATCAGTCGGGCAGAGGCGTTTTAGATGCATTGGAGGCGTCGTAGGTTTTTTGCTGGGATACCTGTGTAGAGTGCGTTGCCGTAGTCTAGCCTGCTGCTGACGAGGGCCTGTGTTACTGTTCTTCTTGTTTCTGTCGGGATCCACTTGTAGATTCTACAGAGCATGCAGAGGGTGTTGTAGCAGGAGGAGGAGACTGCATTGACCTGTTTGGACATGGAGAGGGAGGAGTCAAGGACAAAGCCCAGGTTGTGTGCGTGGTCGGTTGGCATCGGTGGGGTTCCCAGGGAGGTAGGCCACCAGGAATCGTCCCAGGCAGAGGGGGCGGGTCCGAGGATGAGGACCTCCGTCTTGTCCGAGTTCAGTTTCAGACGGCTGCTTCTCATCCATTCGGCGAAGGCCTTCATTTCCTCCTGGAGGTTGGTTTTAGCGGTGGGTGGGTCCTTGGTGAGGGAGAGGATGAGCTGGGTGTCGTCGGCATAAGAGATGACGTTGAGGTCGTGTTGGCGGGCCACTTGTACGAGGGGGGCCATGTAGATGTTGAACAGCGTCTGGCTGAGGGATGAGCCCTGGGGGATGCCGCAGATGATGTTGGTGGCTTCGGATCAGAAGGGAGGGAGGCGGACTCTCTGGGTTCTGCCGGAGAGGAAGGGGGTGATCCAGTCGAGGGTTTTTTCTCGTATTCCGGTTTCGTGGAGGTGCATTTTGAGGGTGCGGTGGCAGACCGTGTTGAAGGCGGCAGACAGGTCCAGGAGAATGAGGGCTGATGTTTTGCCGTTGTCCATTTGGCATCTGATGTCGTCTGTGGCGGCGAGGAGAGCGGTTTCAGTGCTGTGGTTTCGCCTGAAGCCGGACTGGGAGGGGTCCAGGATGTTGTTGTCTTTGAGGTGAAAGGATAGTTGCGTGTTAATGATTTTCTCGATGACCTTCGCTGGGAACGGGAGAAGGGAGATGGGTCGGAAATTCTTGAGGTCCTTGGGGTCTGCCTTGGGCTTCTTGTAGAGGGTGCGGATTTCCGCATGCTTCCAACTGTCCGGGAACGTCGCTGTTTCGAAGGAGATGTTGATGACCTTCCTTAGTTGGGGGGTGATGGTAGCGTCGGCTTTGTTGTACACGTGGTGTGGGCATGGGTTTGACGGAGATCCTGAGTGGATGGAGTTCATGATCTTACGTGTCTCTGTGTCATTGACGTTGGTCCAGGAGTTTAGGCGGTTGGTGCGGGTGGTGTTTTTGGGGGTAGGGTCTGGCGTGGTCGTGGTGTTGAAGCTGTCGTGGATGTCGGTGATCTTCCGGTGGAAAAAGGTGGATAGCGCGTCGCAGAGTTCTTGAGATGGAGGGATGTCGTTGACGGCGCGGGGGTTGGAGAGTTCTTTCACGTTGCTGAAGAGCTCTTTGCTGTCGTGTGCGTTGTTATCCAGGTGGTCTTTGAAGTGGGATCTTTTGGCTAGTTTGATGAGTTGGTGATAGCATGCAGGCGAATTCCGATCATCTTTCTTGTAGTTAGGGATTATTGTTAACTCCTTCCAAGAGGCAGTCAGGCCATCTTTCACTGCAGCCCTCAAAACATTTGTATTCAAGGGGGTCCACAAATCTAAATTATCTTTCAACATGTCTACTGAGACCTCATCTGGGCAAGGGCTTTACCAGCAGAGGCACTCTTTATAGCATTTGTAACTGAGGGTAGGTCTACATGATCTACGAACCATCCTTCCTCACACTCATGCCCACCATCATTCTATTAATTTCTCTTTCCTTATTTTATGGATTAAAAACTACAGAAAAAGGACTTGGTTATATTTGGATCTTACCATTTTGAAATTCTCATTGTTGAGCTGGATGCTATTAGTGACCAATTTAAGTGCTGGGAGTGCTACTGTGCATTCATGAGAAAGACCATCTGATATAGCTTTACAGAGTCCATCGAAGTTTCCCAAGTTACTTGCCAGGTCATCTAACACAGAAAGGCAACCCAGGGCATACTTGCTGTTTTTAGAAATCAAATTCTCAACATTTGTTTTAGGGTCATTAGAACCCCACTGCAGGTGAACCCCCCTATTTACTGAGTAAGTGACTGGAGCAATTGTTTTGCCAGATGGGCTGACTAGGTAAGAGGAATGAAATTTTAGACTAATTGGGCTGTGATCACTAAAAGGCTCGGATAGGACCTCCAAATCCAAAGGATACTGGGCCAAATCTCTTGATAGTAAAGCAAAGTCTATCGTGGAGCCCCTTCCCCTACCTGTAAAAGTGGAAGGGTTTTGATTGCCTTGATATTGGACATCTGATGAAAACATTACATTTAGAGATAAAATCAAGTGGTTAAGGGCTTCACCATAGGCTGTATGTATGAAATGGCCGGTATCACCATCCTGGACATTAGTGAATCCACATATACGTTCCCCATCATGGAGAAATTTAGCAATGTTAAAAATCACCTGTCCGATGATTGAACTAAAAACAATCCCTCTATCAGTGCCTTCTTCAATTATCTTGCCTAGCTCTTCAATGACGTAAATAGGGTGTGATGTGAAAATATTTAAGTGAAAATTAACTAAAAGAGTATTAAACTGGCTAGGCGAATAACGTTTTAAAGTTTGAAAGCAGAGCCTTGATTCTTTTAAACTGGTCTCCAGGGTCCTAGCAGAGTTTGCCACAAAAACTGCAAGTCCCTCCTCCCCTCTTCCCTAGCATTAACGCAATAGGATTTAATACATTTATAGCTATTTCATCAGGGGCCCACTTTTCCTGGCAGCAAATCACATCATAATTACCAATAAGAGACAGCCAGTCCTCATTTTGCAACTTATTCCAAACCCCTGCAATATACCAACACTTTAGATGCATTCCTTTACCAAGGTTGTTAGCTTCAGGTGTGTCAGAGTTGTCAATGGTGGCAATTTTGACTTGATCATGGGTATTCACACCCTTATGTGATGATCTTGATAGCTCACAATTTCTTACTGTACAGAGTTAATTATTTGCCTCTAGATCACACAATACTGAGAAACAGTTTACAAGTGGGAATAAAGGGTTTAATTGTCTGCCAATCTCAGTGCGGTTTAGACTTCTTGCCCATTGGGTGGCTGAGTGTAAATGTCTATAAAAATACCCAAGTTGCAGGATCATCAGAGAATCAGATTTATCATGCCTAACCATGCTTGCAACAAAATATCACCCACAATCATGGGCTTACGATCGTTCATGACCACAGTATTGCCTTTATAGTTCCTCTTTAAAGGAGCAATGCCGCCCACTCTCCTTACAAATAGATTCTCATGAGCAAGGTCCCAGTGGGAGTTCACCATACGTTTTAGCCAAACAGAACCTTGTTCTTAAGGAATTCTGTTGTTTCCTGGGAACCTAGAGATAACTGAGGTACAATTGCCAATATAATGACTTAAGGATAAGAGGCTGGGGGGAGATCTGTAATTGACAGATGATTCGAGTTAACAGCGCTGTTAGAAATGGGGTCTTTGGTTGACAGTCAGGTTACCCCCTGTTCAAGCAAGGACCCTCACTCTAGTCAGGGTAAAAGAGAATCACCCTCAGCTAACCCCTGCTTATCCCCTTGGTAGCTTGGCAGAGCAGTAGGCTTAACTTCAGAGTGCTAGGTGTAAAGTATTTGTACCAACACACATAGTAGCTTAATGAAAACCCTACAAAATGACACAACACCATTTTAGAAAAATAGGAAATATTTATCTAAACAAAACAAGACCAAAACGACAAAAATCTGACATACACAAATCAAGTTATGAATTTTTGAAGATTAAACTCAAAAATAGCACTTAGAAACACAAAATGCTTTGATGAGGTGTTAACACGGCGTCGTGACGGAGTCGTTCCCAACAAGCGGACACTAGCAGCGCCGGACACGGAGTCGTGTAGACCCCCAAGTACAGTAACTTTGGTGAAGAGTGAAAACAAGTCGATGCGCGAAGTCGGGGATCACGGCGTCTGTGCGAAACATTGAATCCACGCACTTCGAGCGGCGTCGGTCACAACGTGGTGCAGCGACTTCCACGGAGTCACGACTTCAGTGGGGCTGCAGCGGCATCGGGCCTGCGAAGGTCATCGCGTTCCAGTGAAGATCACGGAGCCGGTTGCAGGCGGCGTCACCGGATTCAGCAGCGGTGTCGGTCCGAAGTTGATTTACTTGGATTTCCACCAGCTTTCCTTTCAAGGGCCCAGGGACTGGATAGGGTACCACTTGTCAGAGCAGGAGTCTCTCCAGAGACTCCAGGTGCTGGCAGAAAGAAGTCTTTGCTGTCCCTGAGACTTCAAACAACAGGAGGCAAGCTCTAAATCAAGCCCTTGGAGATTTCTTCACAAGATGGAAGGCACACAAAGTCCAGTCTTTGCCATCTTACTCCGGCAGAAGCAGCAACTGCAGGATAGCTCCACAAAGCACAGTCACAGGCAGGGCAGCACTTCTCCTCAGCTCTTCAGCTCTTCTCCAGCAGAGGTTCCTCTTGTTTCCAGAAGTGTTCTAAAGTCTTATTCTTATACCCAATGTCTCCTTTGAAGTAGGCCTACTTCAAAGTAAAGTCTCTTTTGAATGTGAAATCCTGCCTTGCCCAGGCCAGGCCCCAGACACTCACCAGGGGGTCGGAGACTGCATTGTGTGAGGACAGGCACAGCCCTTTCAGGTGTAAGTGACCACTCCTCCCCTCCCTCCCAGCACAGCTGTCTCATCAGGAAATGCAGACTACACCCCAGCTCCCTTTGTGTCACTGTCTAGTGTGAGGTGCAATCAGCCCAGCTGTCAAACTGACCCAGACAGGGAATACACAAACAGGCAGAGTCACAGAAATGGTATAAGCAAGAAAATGCTCACTTTCTAAAAATGGCATTTTCACACACACAATCTTAAAATCAACTTTACTAAAATATGTATTTTTAAATTGTGAGCTCAGAGACTCCAAACTCCACCTGTCCATCTGCTCCCTAAGGGAATCTACACTTTAATCAGATTTAAAGTTAGCCCCCATGTTAACCTATGAGAGGGACAGGCCTTGCAACAGTGAAAAACGAATTTAGCAATATTTCACTGTCAGGACATATAAAACACATTACTATATGTCCTACCTTAACCATACACTGCACCCTGCCCTTGGGGCTACCTAGGGCCTACCTTTGGGGTGCCCTACATGTATGAAAAGTGAAGGTTTAGGCCTGGCAAGTGGGTACACTTGCCAAGTCGAATTTACAGTTAAATCTGCACACAAGAACACTGCAGTGGCAGGTCTGAGACATGATTACAGAGCTACTTATGTGGGTGGGACAACCAGTGCTGCAGGCCCACTAGTAGCCTTTGATTTACAGGCCCTGGCACCTCTAGTGCACCTTACTAGGGAATTACTAGTAAATCAAATATGCCAATCATGGATACACCAATCAACCATACAATTTACACAGAGAGCATATGAACTTCAGCACAGGTTAGCAGTGGTAAAGTGCTCAGAGTTCAAAAGCAAACAGCAACAGGTCAGAAAAATTAGGAGACAGGAG
This sequence comes from Pleurodeles waltl, assembly GCF_031143425.1. Classification (NCBI taxonomy): domain Eukaryota; kingdom Metazoa; phylum Chordata; class Amphibia; order Caudata; family Salamandridae; genus Pleurodeles; species Pleurodeles waltl. The sequence continues at coordinate 777,352,188 of NC_090437.1, read as the reverse complement.
GCAAAAAGATTGGGGATGACCCTGCATAAGCGAAAAAGTCCAACAAGCGCTACTGTCTCTTTGTGGTCTGTGATTTAAATGTAATGCTTGTACTAAAGAACTGGGCATTTGGGTTAAAGATTGAGATGGGCCCCTAGTTCCCGATGATTTGCAGCACTGGGTTGTAATGTTGTAACCCTTGTTGAAGCCCCTGTTGCTTGTCTCACATAAATACCATGTCTGATGAGACAACAACTGAGTAACCGTGGCTACCGCAGACCATGGATCTAAGACAACTGGAGGCTTGCTAGCAGATGGAGTGGCAGAATTAACTAGTTGGGCTGCCTCCTCCTGATTATCTGTGCCTTCGTCTGGGTTTACTAATTGTCACAGTTGAGGTAAAATAACTTCAAAACTTCACAAATCGGCCTCAATATAGCATCCAGTATGTTGCTTATACATGTCTTCAAAAGGACCCAAAAGTCACCAAGTATATAGAGGAAGATTGAACTGGGACTGACAGCACACTCAGTTCACTGGGACATTTGTGAGATTGCACTCCCCAGACTGGGTGGAAGTCGATGCCCCTATCCCCTAACACCGGGCCCCTGGAACCTGGAGCCCATTAGGAGAATTGGGTGCGGGGTTGGGGTTGTGGTGACTTCTATACATTTGCCCCAGTGAATCCGTCGTGGCTGATGGGAGAGGTAATGGGTGAGGTATTAGATGAATTTTTGTAGGTAAATAGAGGCGCCTCTCAACCAATTTAATTTAATTTGCCACATGATCAATGGTTCTTTTTAAGAAATTATCGATCTTCATGCATGAATGCTTAGTCTGCAAGTCCGTTCCTCCTGTGGAATTGCCTTTCTTTTCCCTATGACCTTTTTTTAACATTTTCCCAGAGCCGATGTCCACAAACCAAGAAAGGGGGCCCGGCCCAGCCTGGCCCCTGGTGGGCTATGACGGGCTAAGAAAGGCTTTTCTTGGCCCGGTCTTGCCACAGGCGCAAGGCCAGGCACGTCCTCCACATGTCACACGCCGCGGGGAAGCGACCATGCTTATCTAGTGCTTTAGGGCCTGGCTTGGTGCTGAGGAGACTGCGTATGAAGTACCATCCCAGCTGCTTTCGTCCAGAGAAAGTCTCCTGCCGGGCCGGCATGTCATACAATGTCCTACTCTGCGGGGAAGTGTCTGCGCTTATCCAGCACGTCAGGGCACGCTTGGCCATCCACATGTATGCATATAATTATTGTGTTGTATATATTTTTATAGTACTTGTAAGGAATATCACATGAAGTAAACCCTGATTTTTAGCAGAGAATTTCACACTGAAATTCTTTGGTTTACAATTTGTCCCATTGAAAACATGTAAAAAGCACCTGCCTTACAACAATAGTAATGACATTCTTCTTGAAAAAGAAATGAGACAACTCCAGTTCCTCATTTCTTTCTACTGTAAACTGATGGCATAGCTAAATATACGAAGACTGTCTCAAGGTCATTGTTTTCCATTAAAGTACAAGCCAATACTCAAATTAACTATCTTTATAGGGATAATATCATATCAGCCTGTTACCTCATAACTTAAAATATGATTGTCTTAATATATACGCTTTCCACTCATTCTGTGCAACCACGCATTGAAGTGCATGATACGCAGATAAAATACATACTGACTTTCTCATTTTGCCGGACCCTAAACCAGATGCGGTGGACTCGGCCAGTTGAATCTTTTCTTTCCGTATTCGGGTAGTATTTGGCTTTAGCCGAACGAGTATAGCCATTTTACAGCAATACGAAGGTGGACTGAACGGCACTGTATCACAAGTACTGCAGTCAAAGAGCCACTTGTGGTAATTAGTGATAATCAAACCACTGATTCGATAAAACACTCCTTGTTACAGCACGACCAGCTCTGAGCCAAAAATTACTGAGGGGACACATTTAATTCTCTGTCTCCATTGAAGTTGTGCTGCTTCCTCCAACTTTCTAGTTACATTTCCCAATTGCATTAGTGGTATTTAGTAAAGACCAGTAAATTAATCTTTTTTCAGATATTAGCAAATGGGGGAAAGTGGCTCAATTAGGCATGCATGCTATGCCCAAAGGATATGTTTAAACTACTGCATAATTGTACACCACAACTGCATACAATTATGCAGTAGTATTCCCCACACACATGCTGGAGCATGGAGAGCTCACAGCATGATCTGCCTTGAGAGATTTTGTCCATTCACAAACTCCTCACCAAAAGGCTGGTGCAAATCCTTTATGGGGGTGTAAGAGGAAGGGAACATCCCCAAAATGCCCAGGTTTATACGAGAAGTTTCTCCATTAGGAAAATGAGTTACTCATTGAAAAATAGTGCATTTGGACTGATGGTTGTCTTTACAGAATATGAAGCTGTAATGTGCATGGCAGTAATATTCCTGGGAAGCTGCACATGGTTCAGCTTTTCAGGCCTACTACTGAGAACGTATGCACATTTTATTAAAAAATTGTAAACCTGAACGTGTGCAGAGAAGTATTTGAACGGGCCTTGACTTGTATCATTTAAGCATCGGGCCCTTTTACTTGTCGCCATCCCATCCTTTTGAAGATTAAAATAGTATTTCAAGAAAAAGAAAGCAATCAATTGATTCTGCAGCTGTTAAACATTTGTCTCGTGTATTACTATGTGCAATATTCCGCAAGTGCTACAATAATTGTTATTGATTGCTGTAAAAAAATGTAATAGGTTTGGAGAACGAGAGTCCTTCCGAAGTAGTAGGCAAAAAATCCTGTTAGTTCCAACACACAAGCTCAATAAATAAGCATGGCCTCAACCACTGGTGAAAATGGCACAAACAGAGGCAGGCATAAAATAAGGAAGTGTGTGTTAAAAATGGAGCAGAAGCAAAAAATAAAAGGCAAAACAGCACAGCAATAAAAATCCCACAGCAAATTTCTAAAGATGCAAAAGAAATAGAATTTAATTTGAAAAATTACACCAAAATGACTAAAATCCAGTAAGAATAACTGGAGAGAGGTTTGGGGCAAAAAGCACCAAGAAAAAGTAAAGCGCCAATCAGAAATAGCTCTTTACAGTTGACCAGAACTTAGGCATGATTTCAGGTTGACTGTGATAAAAAGCAGATTAGATACTCTAAGTAGGCCATCCTGTTGAAAGAGTTTACTTTCTGAATAGTCACTTTGAAACGGAAGTCTTAATACTCCAGCTTTGGATGGAAGGCTGCAGGATGTATCCAGCAAAGTCCTTTCAAAGTCGGGTAGCCATTGGGCAAGGTCCTGCTGAGGGCGTTGTCTTTGCTGGGAAAAGCTCCAAGTGGGAAAATAACATTCTGTACCCACCAAGGTCCTCTCATCTGTCAAATCCACATTCCCTCAGTCAAGATTTCTTCTTCTGGACCTAGAGCCTGATTTAGAGTTCAGTGGACGGGTTACTCTTTCACAAGCATAACAGATATCTCGTACACCATATTACAAGAGCCTTATATCAAATGGCACTTGTAAAGTGGCAGACTGGATACCCGTCAATTTTGTGAGGAGTAACCCATCTGCCGAACTCTAAATCAGGCCCCTAGTCTGTTTTTATGGAGATCAGAACACTCCAGCAGGGCAAGCCTGAATCTGTATAAAAGGAAGTGCCTCAAAATTGCACAACTCTCCCACAACATCGTGATAATGCTCCAGAGGCCTTGAAAGATCAAATATTTTCAGAGTTTCTGGAGTAGTTCACCACTACTGTCTCTCCTAAGGCTCTCAAGACCTCAGGAACAGCAATTAGGGATGGGTTCTGAACTCTCTCCTGCAGAGGTCACCAGCAGAATTCAGTTCAGGGCCAGTTGCTACTAGTATGTTGGGCACTCTAGGACAAAAGGCTCTAGTAGCTTGTTGTGTCTCTGTAGTCACACACAAGATCAGTCAACTGACCCTTGGAGTCCACTTCTCTGAGCTGGGTAGATGGAGCAGGTCCAGTCCCTCACATCTCTACACAGGTCATAGAGAGCAGATACAGTCATCTTCTGTTTTTGCTCAGGTCCAGATGTGTTCTAATGAGCTGTGAATGATGTGTTCCTTCTGTATGATTCACTAGCCAGTGGATGGGGTTGACACATAGACACTGCTTAAGCAATGAGAAAATCATTCCTAGGGGCAAACCTTCCCATTTTTGCAGAACATCCTATTTTCCTTACTGCAAACTATCTCACAGTGCACTATTCTGCCTAAATTCTAATATGAAAGCACCCTTCTTCCCTTGGAGGTTTCTGGGATCCCAGTGAGAGGTGTATTTAGGGAAAAGTTTCCTCCACATCAATTCCACCAAACTGATTCTGACACTACCTCCCTTCCCACTGGGCTAATGCCAAGCTTGCAACAGTTGGCTTACAGAATAAAGGCATCTCTTCCCCTGTTCTCCCTTTACACTTATTCACTTTGGTCCTTTTCAAGTTCATGAAGTTCAAGACCTTTCCCAGCTGTCCTGTCTGAACTGAGAGGAGTCACATACCTCACACCCAAGTCTTTCTACCAAAAGGCATAAGCCATTGTATCTGCTCTGAAAGCAATGTTCCCACCTCATTAAAGGGAAGCACTGGCAATGGGCCTGCTGCCTGCAGGCTAATGCTAACTATCCACATGAAGGTACAGGTAGACAAAGTTGAATGTTTTAAGATGTTTCTAAATATTTATACAAACAACTTGTGAGGTTGATATAGTTGAATTTTTCAATAACGGTTGAATCGTTCATGTAGCTTATCCAAAACTGGAGTTAAAAGACATTCAATTTTGTTCTGAACTTTAGGTTTTCTCATAGGAACAGCTACAGGCTTTTACAGTAAAACTGCTTTTGAAGACTATTTATTGTAGATACATGCCAACTCTAAATTCTTGCCTGTACCACTTTCAAATACTAGGCACCCTACCTTGTGGCTACATGGCCTACTTAGGGGTAACATTTTAATATTTAAAAATAGGATTCTTTCATGTTATAGTGAGTATGTCAGTAGTGAATTCCCTGCACCAACTTACCATGGCAATACTGGAATGTTAAATATATGAGCAAACTTGCCTAAAAGGTGTGGAATGGGGTGGCTTTCCAAAAATGCCTTTCATAAACGTGTATCTTTTTATCAAATTGAAGTGCTGCTTCCTATTTCACTGTAGTAGTGCTAATGCAGGAAACCCTATTTTCTTCTCCGAAATTTGGCTAAACACTCCTATCTCAAATGCAAATGCCCTATAGATTTACCAAGTAAATAACATTAGCACAAATTTTCAGGTTACTTAGAGCCCAATTCATGAAATCAGTGAATATTCTTATACATTTCATCTGTACTCCCTCAATGCAAATACTCTTATAACCGCTGTCTCTAAACCGTGTTCTTAAATTAGAATGTATTTCATTAATGTACTCCAATTCTATTTACCATGTATCTAAGATTACAAAGTATGCTAGTCAAAAATAAGCGTGCCTTCGTGCAGGCCATTGTTAATGCACCTGCTGCTTTTGAGACTACTCAATGGACACACATACTTTTGTTATCTCAGTGTTTATTAACTTTCTGCTATCAATATTTTGGCCCTCAAAGAAAGGAAATTCTTGTTTAGAGGTGGATTCCTCGGTCCATTGAGAACTACTCGACAGTCCAGATAGCACTGCTGTCCCTACTCATCTTTGCATCATTTTTATGTGAATTGAACGAAACTACTGCTTAGAGCAATTAATTTTATGACAAGAAATTTAATTCAGCTGTTGTTCTTGTTAATTTGTTTTGCATTAATACATCGTTACCTCAGATGCACTGGGAACGACAATTTGAGCGTTTGGTCAGCCCATATTTCATCAACCTCTCACAACAATAAACAATAATTCCTTTTGTGGTATCTCTTCTACCAGCTCTCTTTCTTTGTGCTAAATTTAACCAATGATAAAACATAGAATGAATGTGATAGGACTTTGAACCCTGTCCACTGACCAGTAGGTGCCAAAAATAGCCATATGGATGGAGGCTAGTAATTCCCAAAGAAGAGTTATTACATTTAGTTTAAATATGTCATTTTGACTATTAAAGTATTTGAGAAATGTCTTTGGGAAAGATCCGAATTATGAAAATGCAATGTTTAAACAAAAAGGCAACATACAATAAACATTTTCAAAAGTCATGTTTCATCATTGCCCAGGTGACTCGAAATTCACGGTACAGATATGTGTTTGATTTTTTTTAATTACTTCTTTCTCTCCATGGATCTCCATTAACAGTGATGGATCATAATACAGCTCGGTAAATTGTTGCAACCACAATAACTATTAGCAATATGTATTCAGATCTTATCACGAGTACGTGTTAAATGCCCCATTTATGCTCTAATCTCATTGTAAATAGGACGCATTTGTGCAAAGGGTGCTCTGTTTTGTACCTGGTGATCTGCTACTTCACGCGTTATTATGGCCCAGCAAACCCACAATTCATTTACATTTCAGAACCCTTTACAAATACACATCCTCATCATAAGTAATGAAACTCAGCATTCAGTTTAGTTATCATTTAAACGGCCCCTATATTTAGCTATTGGGACAGAAATGATACAGTGTTTGTGTCTTTCAGTAACTCAGGCCATTGATTAACCACTCCAGGTCATAAATCTGATTGTGTCCTGTGTAAGTAATAATGTATACAGTAAGAGATGATTTGGTTTACTCTTCTGTAAAGTTTTATTAATATTCTTTTCCTTAGACAATAAGCTTCAAAGAAACAATAATTCACTCCTGTACATCCTATATGCGTGTATTGAACAAAGATTACAGCACTTCTGCAGTTCCTATTATTTTGTAGTCAAGTATTTTTCAGTCTCGTTTTACTATGTGTCACAAAGGGGGCCTGATTCACAAACTACGAGTTTAATTTTACTAACAGTAATTTTACGACTGCAGAGACTTCGCACTTGTGGCGGAGACTCCGCACATAAAAATATACGCCTGTCCTATCTTTTTATGTACGGAGTTCCCCACCCCACCAACCGAGTCTCTTCAGTCATAAAATTACTATTAGTAAAATTAAACTCGTAGTTTGTGAATACAAAAAATAGTAAACTTACAAAAAAGTGTAAGTTTATCTTAGTGAGTCAGGCCCAGGGAGTCGGGTGGCAACCATGCATAACAGAGAAAGATTAGTATCAGTCATCGTCTCAAATCTACTAAACCCTCCTCCTAAACAATATCTGCCCACTTTCTTCCTTGCCTAAAGAGGAAAACAGCATATTTTGCAGCATCCATGTCACTTCATAATAGAATAAGCATTGGCAAAGCCAATAGGAACACCAATAGTTGGAGCCCACTGACCTTAGCAATACTTGTTTTGTCCATGTTTTTGTACAGCTTTATCACAGAAACCTAAAAAACACTGCTCCATGTGTATATGTATGCACATACAATGTGCAAACATACCAATGACTTTTCACACCCACCTATGGCATATGAGAATTTTGTAGTCAACTGGGCATGTTTTATGCCCAGTTGTAGCAGCTCTTAAGTAAATTAGAATTTCTTTGTTTTATTCCCATAGTCATAAATACAGGAATTAACCTAATTTCTCCAAGGTCCACTTAATGAATGCAAATTAACAGAAAATGTACCAAATTATTTTTCAGTCTGACATAGTCTAGCCTAGAGATTTGCCAGCCGCATGTGATAACAGAAAATTATGCATATAATATTAGTAGTGGTAGCTATAGAAGAAGTAGAAAAGAGCTTGATGTCAGCCTCCTTCAATCATTGTTCTGATGGAGCACCATTCACATTTCTGATGGGCTGGCAGGTCACCTTGCATACAGGAATGCAGTGAGTTAGCCCCGTTCATCCCTTAGCTGTTTTTGAAGGGCCAGTCAAATTTTAGTGTGGCCCACAGGCTAGCCATTCATTAAATTGAGTGCCACATTTTTGTGAGGTGGTAGGCAATTCATAGAGCCAGATGGGATGCAGCCTCTGGGGTGTGCAAGATATACTAGTGCTTCTGCCTGCATCTTCAATTTGCCTATAAAAGTAAGTTCAGTGCACTGTCTCCCCTCCTGTGCTGAGCCATGCTTGCCACAGTACTTGGCCACACCACATTTGGCTGACTGCACAGTCGCAAGCACTAGAGCAACACAACATGTTATCCATATATGATTGGCTTTTTGGAGCACTGCTGCTATAATTGCAGCCATCTCTTCTCCAGCTGTAGACAGTACAGCATGGGAACTGGCAAATCCCCTGCTGCTGTGCTGGCCATGTCCAGAAGTTCCATTAAATGTCTTTTTTGAGACGTCATTCAAGCAGTCCTCTGTCCTGGTATTGTTTTAATTTGGCAGGCTCATGGGAAATCAGGTGTTGGACAATCTAACCAGTAGACAGAAGCCTGTTTCCCCCCCCACTGGGGGATTTCTTGTTCATTGGGTGTTGAACTTCAGAGACAATACTATATTGTGTGTTTTGATGGGGCAATCCCTGCCAGTTAATCATTGGCTCTGTAATCCTGATTGTGAGCTGGGGCTGTTTTGGGGTCCCCCACAAGTGAACATTTCAGTAATTTTAATCTTTCCAGTTTAGAGAGTAAAACGTAAATACAATGGCACCAAGATCACAACAATGCAATAAGAGGAACAGGAGATATAGGCCCTCATCTCAACTCTGGCTGTCCGAAGACTGCCAGGGCCATTGTGGCGTTTCACAGCCAATGAGCCGGTGGTGAATATTGCCAAATTAGGAGTTTGACGGTTTATCCGATGCCACACCACTGAGCCTCCACCCATCCTGCCACATTTCCGCGTTCCGCCGGGCTGGAGGTGAGCACCTCCAGCAAGGTGGATGGCGTGATAACACTAGTGGTATCACTGGGCGGGAGACACCAGCATTTTTCTGGCAGTCTCATTGCCGGGAAAAGCTGGAGGTCTTGCACCCTGGAGAGAGGAATGAGCATTCCTGTCACCAGAATACACTCACACACATGACCACATACCTGCACACATGCACTCACACACTTCTACACACAAATACACCCGCACTAACCCACACAAACGCGACATACACACCCATTCACACTGACAAACCCAAACACCGCATACATGCATGTATTCATTCCCTCTCCCCCATGTGCAAACATACATTCACACCCCCTTTACGCATACACATACTCACCCGCTCTTCCCCATCCACTCACACAAACATTCACCCCCTCCCCCGTCCACACACAATCACTCACACATGCAGACATGCACCCACAAACACCCCTCTCCCCCTGTATTCACGACATTCACACACCCACTCACACACACACACACACACCCTCCCCTGTCGGACGATCCACTTACCTCGTTTGTCGAGGAGGTCATCTGGGAGGGGATAGGTCCTGGCGCTTCCACCACCAGCAGCGTCTCACCATCTGGACACAGGTTGTAATACAGTGTGTGGTCTCTTTTTGGTGTGGTGGTACCAGTGGCAGTACCGCCTCTGCACCGCCGACTGCCAGCATGACTGGTCTCGGAATTCCACCCGATTTCGGGTGGAAGTCAGAGATCAGTCATATTAAGGCAGTCTTAACACCTCCAGAACTGGGGGTATTTTGGCACCCGCAGCTTCCCGTAGTCTTGATGCGGGCCATAATTTTTTAAAGATTTAAGTGAAAATAGCATCAAAAGCATAAACACTGATGGTGGTCAATGGTTGAGGTAGACTGTGACCTAGGTGTAATGAGAGGCTGACTGCATTGGAGCACGGGTCGGATACACCAAGTAGTTTGACCGCTAGGGTCTGGAAGTAGGGGAGTTAAAGAAAACTTTCGAAGATCCAATCTGAAAAAGGACTTGTTTTTCTTAAAAAGAACTCTTCTTTGTTCAGGACAAACCTGAAATTCAGTTCAATGCCATGGAACTGATGTTTGGATAATTGTTATGTTTGGTTGCCTTGAAGTTGTGGAGCAAAGTGTTTTTTAAAAAGGTCCCAAACTTGTTTTGGTGCCCAAAGAACCATAGATGTACACTTCCAAGGTCCCCAGGAACTCGAATGGAGAACTTAGAGACTCTCAGGATGTCAGGCAGAGGGCAACAACAAAGTCCAGTCCAGGTTTTTTGCCACTGGTCATCTTGGAGACATCACAGAAAAGTCATCTTCAATTGTTTCATTGTCCTGGAATCACTCAGGGGATCAGCCTTATGATCCTTGCAATTATTTCACTCCTTGGATTTCAACTGGGAGGGTATCTAACTTCCGCAGGTCCTTCTCACGGGTCACAGATGCCAAGTGCAGCAGATGCAGTCCACCTGAGGAACTCCTAGTTCCTCTCAGACCAGAGGAGTAAAGGTTTCCAGAACCTGGCATATCTATGTCTGTACTAGTTCCTGTTTGCTTTACTGCAATCAGGCCCAACATACCATTTGTCAGGGCAATTTTCACAATGGAGAAAGTCTTGAGCCACACCAAACTTGGGCTGTTAGGGCTGGGTGTGTGTGTGGAGTGAGAAGGAGAGTGCACTGTGGTAATCCTAGTATACTAAGACCCAGTTTGAAGCAAGCACCCTACCCACAACAAACCCAGAGAAAGTGTCAGGTAGGGCAAAAGGAGGGTCCTTCAGAATTGTACTAGCATCCGGGTTTCTCCCTTTAAATGGCAGAAAGCTTTTACATATGTTTCAGACACACCTGTTAATAAGGGTTTGACACTGAGGTGTCAACAGGAGGGGCACAGCCCCACCCATCATATTCTGTTGAGCTCAGGGAATCTTCTGTGCCCAGTCAAGTCAAGTTTGGCATTCTCCGGTAGAGATTTCACCCCTTATCCCCACTTCCTTCAAGACTGAACACTGGCTGTAATTCGCTGAAAGCTCAGGCAGGCTAAAAGGTAACATTCTGAAGGGAACATTTCTTTAATATTAATAAAAAATCTGACCTCACCAATTAATTAGATTTTTAATAACTTGTAAGAATTGTGGTTTATTTATATTTCTAGATAGCCTCTACCCGGAGTTAGCAGTATTAGTATTGTAACAGCTAAGCCTGCCTCAGTAAAAATAGCTTTTTGGGCCCTTACACTTGTCACAGAGATATTTTAACATTAATCATTTTAAATAACATGCACCCTACCTTATGGGGGATTGTTACTTGCTAAAACTGGTTATTTTTATAGGTTGCACTGCAGGTTCAAACTGCAGCAGCCAGGCTATAATAGTAGGCCCGCTGCCATGTTTTCCTTGTCACAATAGTGCTGCAGTCCAATGGTGACATTTAACTTTCCATGTCATGGGTGCAGTTTCTGCCCCATATACTATGGACTTATAGGAGAGTTAAATACACAAATCAGGAATTGCCCAATCTCTACATGTTATAGGGTCAGAACACATAAACTGGACAGCAGTGCCCAAGTTCAAGTCTAAAATACAGCAATAAAATTCAGCCAAAAAATGGGGGTGAGCACATAGAAGAGGTCATTCCCGCACCCTCATAATTTTGCCTATCAAAGCATTTAAATGTTGTAAGGCCTTGTCCATACTGGAAACAAGTCAGTGTTTTTGTGCCCTCACCATCCACATCCGCTGCAGCTTAAAGCAGTTTAAAAAAGTTTGTCTTTACAGTGAAATAGTCACATATTTTGAATTATTAGTTAATGGAAAAGTGTAGTATTACAGCACTAGTCTCAAAATATTCCAAGCAAAGGGTGGCATTGTGATCATAACCCATGCTTCCTACTCTATGCCTACTCACATTTTTGAAATATTTCATTTGTGAGGATAAATGACAATTAAAAGGAAGGAAATCACACTGCCCTGAGATCCAACAATAGGGCATCATGAGTATGAAAATTAATCCTGCCATTGTCACTTTCTAGACTGTGCACATTAGTTGCTATTCATAGAAACGTAGATGAGTGGATGTGGGTCCTCTAGCCATTGAACGCGTCAGTATAGGGAATAATGGTAAAAGATGTCGGATGCTTTTGAATATAGGTCTACTGACCGTTACTTATGAAGAAAACACAATATGTCAGTGCTATTTTGCTTTGGATTCATTTCAATGTGTTTGACATTTTAGCACCATACACACTTTACCAATGTTGCTTTCATTAGGACTGTTGCCAAAAAAGGTCGAAACATAAAATAGCTCAACAACCCCAAGTACATAAACATTAAGCCTGTCTTTGAAAAAGGATTTTGGATGTTTGTATATTCTTAAACAATCAAATAACTGCTAACCCTTTTACACCCCCATAGAAGGTGCAGGCGAATCCTCTGCTCATGTTTGTTTTTGGAGACTTCTTCACACTTCTGATTACTATGTTAATGCAATTTTGAAAGAGCGCTTTCATTTTTATCTGTCTTTGGAACTTGTACCTTAAATATGAGGATGTTCTTTTGAATAGCTATTTTAAGTCCTTTCCAATTTCCATTGAGAACTATAGAATTTAGTGGCAGTTTCATTTATAGTGATGTTGTTTGGGATTAACTTCTCCCAATCTCTTTGGCTTTTGCCTTTCCCCAATTGCTCAACTGGTATCTAGTTGCAGTTATAGAGGTCACTGAGTGTTATTCATGTTGCTGGATCTTTGAGTAAGGATTTGCTTTCCTTACCCGGGTATCAATTTCAAGGGAAGTTCCTTTAGTTAGCCAGTTAGCCTGGGTGTTCCGTGGATTTATTGAAAGGCCCTGACATTGAGCATTTTATTTTATGGATTGGCTTCTAGACAGAACTGTGAGGTATTGCTGAAACAGGAATTACGGTTGCGGTAGTGCTTCATGTCAGGTTGGCACCATGTCTGTAGCCCTGAGCTTTCCTTATATCTCAGCACACTTTGAGATATGTAAAATCTGTCTTAAATTGAACGTCATGATTCAGACATATCAGATAGTTATTTCAAGAGGCAAAGTACAAAACTAGATATATCATGCCCTTTTGCATAAAATATTTTACAGTTGCTGTGATATCCAGACTATTAAATTCTTTTGACTCCTACACATTATCATATCAGGAGTCAAGAGGCACACGCTCTGGCTTTGGTCTTGCAAATAAACTAATTATTGATAAATCTACACCAAATCTTGTTCCTTGTAATAGTTCACATTATACATATTTAGATTCCTTAATTGAAGTACTTTGGAGTCATCCTGGCGGTAAAATTGCACAGGATAGGATTATTACAAGTGGTAGGGTAATTGCTGGGATATTATTGTCCTCCCAGTGTTACCGGTACCATGCAGTATCTCCATTTCTTGGCAATTCAATTATGAGATTGTGACCTGGTGTTAGAGAACAAAATGCAGGCACAGAGGTACGCAGGTCTGCCCCTATTATCAGGTCTTTTTCAGGTAATAAGATCTTCCTACTTGGGGCAGGTGGAACCCTGTCTCAGTTTTACTGACCACACTAATTTTGGTTGCAATGAAATCAAGGGATGCTGAATCTGGTGAAGTGTAAACTGCTGTGGAGATACCACTTTGCTTGACTCTTGATCAGGCCCTACCTGAAACAATCAGTGACATACGTCCTTTGTAGGTCTAACATAAACCTTTGACCTTCTACCACATCTGTCTTGCTATACTGTGCTACTTACCTCTCTGTTCTTCTCTTTCCTCCCTTAAACGCCATTTCTTATACTCAGCATAGTAGGAGTCCCTTCCTAGGCAGAGAAATGTGCACATAGAGATAGGAGGGGAGGGATTAGGCAGTAGAAGAGAATTAAGCAAAACAAATATCATATTTTACCTGGTGGAATGAAGAACATCCTTGGAACACTGTTTTTCTCAGTTTCCTCAGTTTCAGGGGAATGCCAGTGTTAAATGTTTATTTATATGTTATTATAAATAGCTAGTAATGAAACCTACATTCTCAGGCTCAATTTGAATAGCTCAAATTTGTGTTAAAATGTCTTGTTTTAGAGTTATAAGGTAGCCCCCTAAACATCAATCAGCCCACAGTTCCATGGCCTTGCTTACAATGGTTAGACTTGAAAGACAAAAATCTAGATCAAGGAACAAAATAAATGGTTTTATCAATGCTTGGTCAAACTTTTCTTTAGTACTACTTAAAGTGGCAGGCTCCTGGCAGCTTGAGATTTCAGCTGTTTTCATCTGCCCATTTCTGAGTTTAATGTATGATTAAAAATTGTTTAACATCACAAGAGCTTCATTTGACTGAAATTAGGTAATAGAAAGAGGGCTCCAAAATAATGTATTTCCTGGGGACTCAAAAATCCTCACGATGGCACTGACTCCTAAAGTAAATAATTTGTACAAATGGCTTTGAGAAGCAAGGTCTTAATTTCCACGAGTGTAGTCTATCGACTGCCTGTTTTCATACTCTTTTGTCCTGACCTTCTATTTAGACAAAATTATTTTCTTTATTGTCCTACCTCTCCCACACAGTCATCCCTACGGGCTGTTTAATCCATATTGTATTTGCTTTGAACAAAAACTGCAATTTTCCTGATCTAATTTAATTCCCATTGTGAGCAACAGGCAATATAGTATCTCTTTGCTTCCTTTTTGTTCTTCTTTCATCTAATAAAACAGCACATTGTATACTTTCCTGTTGCCTCAATGACATGCAAATCTTATTTGTTCTATTTTATGTCCTCCTCAGTCAATTATTACTTTACTTGAACAACTCACTAAGGAAATTGGCGTGCTCTGCCTTCAAAAGGAAAAAAATAAATATTAGGGAGTTTACAGGTTTGGCTGGAAAAACCTACTGCTCCTATCTTAAATTTCAAGGTTGCTCAGGCAATTTGATAACAAGACAGCATGACAGCCAGCTAGTTCAAACATCTATTAAAAACAGGTGTCTGACATTTCATTAATTTTTGTTTTGTTTCGAGATTCAAGTGTAGCAGTATGGAGTTCTGTCGGACAGAATCTTGTAATTAGATGCATCTACTCCCAAAACAATTGTTTCAGACCACAAGACATACTGCACTAAGTGCCCGAGTGCACAATGGGGATGTGTGCTTGTTGGACCTGGCTTTTTGACATGGTCATCCCCAAACTTTTTGCCTCCTTCCTCCTATTTTCTCTGACCTGTTGTTGTTGGCTTTTGAACTCTGGACACTTTACCACAACTAACCAGTGCTAAAGTGCTTATGCTCTCTGTGTAAATTGTACTGTTGATTGGTTTATCCATGATTGGCTATTTGATTTACTTGTAAGACCCTAGTAGAGTGCACTATATGTGCCTAGGGCCTGTAGATCAAATGCTACTAGTGGGCCTGCAGCACTGGTTGTGCCACCCACTTCAGTAGCCCCTTAACCTTGTCTCAGGCCTGCCATTGCAAGGCCCGTGTGTGCAATTTCACTGCCACTACGACTTGGCATTTAAAAGTACTTGCCAAGCCTAAAACTCCCCTTTTTTCTACATATGTCACCCCTAATGTGTGCCCTAGGTAACCCCTAGAGCTGGGTGCTGTGTGGGTAAAAGGCAGGACATGTACCTGTATAGTTTATATGTCCTGGTAGTGTAAAACTCCTAAATTCGTTTTTACACTACTGTGAGGCCTTCTCCCTTCATAGGCTAACATTGGGGCTGCCCTCATACATTGTTGAAGTGGCAGCTGCTGATCTGAAAGGAACAGGAAGGTCATATTTAGTATGGCAAGAATGGTAATACAAAAGTCTGCTGACTGGTGAAGTCGGATTTAATATTACTATTCTAGAAATGCCACTTTTAGAAAGTGAGCTTTTCTTTGCACTTAAATCTTTCTGTGCCTTACAATTCACGTCTGGCTAGGTTTAGTTGACAGCGCCTTGTGCATTCACTCAGACACTCCCCAAACACAGGGTACTCAGCCTCACTTGCATACATCTGCATTTTGAATGGGTCTTCCTGGGCTGGAAGGGTGGAGGGCCTGCCCTGACACAAAGGACTGCCACACCCCCTACTGGGACCCTGGCAGACAGGATTGAACTGAAAGGGGACCTGGTGCATTTCTTAGCCACTCTTTGAAGTCACCCCCACTTCAAAGGCACAATTTAGTATAAAACAGGGCCTCTGCCCTACCTCATCAGACACTTGCTGGAGAAGAAACCTGAACCAGAACCTGCATCCTGCCAAGAAGAACTGCCTGGCTGCTCAAAGGACTCACCTGTCTGCTTTCTACAAAGGACTGCTGCCTTGCTTTTGGCCTGCTGCCTTGCTGAACTCTTGTCTGGCTGCAAAAGTGCTCTCCAAGGGCTTGGATAGAGCTTGCCTCCTGTTCCCTGATGTCTCAGGACCAAAAAGACTTCTCTTTTTCATTTGGACTCCTCACGCGTCAAAAGTTTCGACGCACAGCTTGCTCCGTGGTGAGAAAAAAGCCGCACGCCGACGCTGCTCGACGCGATGCCTATGGTGCGACCGGAACTTCGACGCACGGCCTCGCATAGACAACGCCGCCCGACTTCCAGACTTTCGACGCAACGCCTGCCGCGAGAAAGAAAATTCCACGCACAGCCTCCCGGAACGATGCGCAGCCGGATAAGAAGCCGAGGAATCCATGCACAGACCTGGGACATCTGGTAATCCCGCGATCCATAGAAGGAGAGGGTCTGCGTGCCAGAAAACGACGCACGTCTTCCCCGAGTGAAAAAAAATGACGCAAGTCCGTGTGTGAAGGGGCAAAACCGACGCACACACCATTTTTCCTCCCGTAGAACGACTCACGTCTCCCCGCGTGAAAAATAATGACGCAAGTCCGTGTGTGAAGGGGCGTAACCGACGCACACACCATTTTTCCACGCATCTCCTCTTCTGCGGCCCTCTGCGGAGATTTTCCACTCCAAACCAGGTACTTTGTGCTTGAAAGAGACTTTGTTTACTTTTTAAAGACTTACGACACTTTATATCACTTTTTAGTGATATCTTTACAAATTCATATTGCATCTTTGATCGTTTTGACCTGCAAATACCCAGATAAATATTATATATTTTTCTAAACACTGTGTGGTGTATTTTTGTGGTGCTATATTGTGTTATTGTATGATTCATTGCACAAACGCTTTACACATTGCCTTCTAAGTTAAGCCTGACTGCTCGTGCCAAGCTACCAGAGGGTGGGCACAGGATAATTTGGATTGTGTGTGACTTACCCTGACTAGAGTGAGGGTTCTTGCTTGGACAGAGGGTAACCTGACTGCCAACCAAAAATCCCATTTCTAACAGTGCTCATTTCTAAACCCCAGGAATACTATTACAGTAGGAGCCACGAATACTTACAGATGCTTATATGGCCCCTTCTGTAATACAGATTGAGTCAGCTCACATATAGCACCAACGCAATATCAACGGGTGGTTCCCTCATTTACAAATGGACACAGCCCATGCAAATATAGAAATACTTTTGGCCTAATTTAGATATTGGCAGGTGAGTTACTCCATCACAACGGTGATGGACATCCCATCTGCCGAAATCTAAATCCCATGGATTTTTTACAACTTGGGTGAACAAAGCAAAGAACCTGTCAGGGGATGCACTAACTATGCACCTCAAAGATGTTGTGCACAGTCCGGGCACCACCTGAAGTTTTCGTTTGGACGGGAGCAAAGGCATTCCAGGGATCCCCCTGGAATCCTCCTGCAGGTGGGTACATTCACTCACTACATGCGCCTACAGAGGGATCTCTTCCCAATGATGGAAGTGTAGGTTTGGTTGCTGCCTGCACACTGAAAGACAAACAGGAGTATTCTAAGCAGCACATTTACTGCAATGGAGCGCTGTTAGGCCTGTGAGCCTGAGGATGGCCTTCCTCGAAACATTTTGTAGTCACCCCTCCTATTTTTCTGAATTTGTTTTGTTGGCTTTAGGACTATGTGCACCTTACCACTGCTAACCAGTGCTAAACTGCTTGTGCTCACTCCCTAAACTTGGTAAAATTGGCTTACACTTATAAGTCCCTAGTTGAGTTGTAAACCAGGTACCCAGAGCTGGTAAATTAAATGCTACTAATGGGCCTGCAGCACTTTTTGTGCTGCCTGCTTAAGTAGGCCCTAAAAATGTCATGACTCAGGTCTGCCATTGCAGCCAGTTGGCAGTTCTAAACTGCCACTTCGTTATGGCAGTGTAACCCCATTGCTAAGCCTTAAACTCCTTTTTTATTACATATAAGTTACCCCTAAAGTAGACCCTAAATAGCCCATTGGTTGGGGTTTATTGTAATTGATAAGTTGGTGTCCTCAGAGCAGCTGATACCCAATACAGTCCACCAGGTTGTAGTAGCGTGAATTCTCAGAGTCACTGCCTAGTGGCGCTGGTTTCCTTGAGTGGAGGGGGGGGTCATGTTCTCTGAAGGTAGCTGTGAGCCCTGCCATACCTGTGGATTGTCTGTTAGGCAATTGCTTGGAACACACTGCCTGGAAGAAAGTGGGGCTCATGTCACACCTGGAGATGTTGGGGTTGCCTGAGTGCGACAGCATGACCACACAGTACATGGCTACCCAGGAGGGGAGTCAAAGAAGCCTGGAGCCTTAGAAAAGGGCCCAGGCAGCTGCCAAGAAAGGGAAGCACAGGGGTGTGGGAAGCCAGCCCTCGAAACTGAAAGAGGGTTGTGGGGCACTGGAAGAGGCTGCCCCCAGAGCTTGCCAGGAAGGACATTGGTGCCCTGTGAGACTTACTGGAGCTTTCTGGATGGCAAGTTGAGAATAAGAGCACTAAGGAAGAGTTTTGTAAGAAACAGGTAAAGTGCCCAAACCTAGAGGGCAAGAGGTGGCAAACTGAAACCCAGACAGCTGGTGACACCTCTGGAGATCACATTATCTACTTAGGCGAATGACCTCCTGTATAGCGAAGCTAAGGCACCTATGCATGGGGCAACACAAGTGTTGGTGGTCCCCCAGTGCTACTGAGTCCTTCTGGGTCAGAACATGCCCCTGTCACAATAACACCTTTGCAAGGTTTGTCTCCCTCTTTTGGTGACCCCAGATGAAGATACCCTGCAGAATGTATCTGAGGCTATGTCCCACTTGCTAGGCCAGTAGAAAAACATGGAAAATGTGCAAGGCCTCCCTGACTCCCTTATCTGTCAGTGGCACCTCTTTTGAAAGGGTAGGTATCAACATTGTTGGTCACAAGGACACCCAAACTGCATTAAGAACTATGCTTATCCTGGTTTTGGTGGACAATGCTCCTAGATATTCAGAGACCATCACTCTAAGTTCTGGAACTGCACCTGCAGTGACTAGGGTTCTGGTGGGTATTGTTACCCAAGTGGGGTTCCCGAAAAAGTGGTGTCTGACAGAGGTAACATCTTCATGTCAGCCTACATGAAGTTTATGTGGGAAGAGTGTGGGGTCACCTACAAGTTGGTCTTGTTGAAACATTCAACAAGACCCTGAAAGCCATGGTTATGAGCAACCTTAGCCCATGAGGCAGAAGTGGGACGGTCTCCTCATCATTCCTGCTTTTTGCCTACAGGGAGGCACCACAGAAGGGAGTTGGGTTTAGCCAATTTGAACTCCTCTATGGACATGCTGTTAGAGTCCTTTCAATCTGGTGAAATATGGGTGGGAGCAGGCTCCCAAGAAGCCCCACCTCTCAACATGTGTTTAGCTACATGCTAGCATTCAGAAACCAAATGCAAAAAGTCTGAAATAAAGCTTCTGAAAACTTTGAAGCCTGTCTGTAGGTCATGAAACGCTGGTATGATTAGAAGGCCACTCTTGTACAGTTTCAGCCTGGTCAGAAAGTACCATTGGAGCCCAGGGGGGCAATGAGCATTGGCCAGCACCTTATGAGGTGAAGGAAAGAAAGGGGGAGGGCATCTACTTGGTGGGCCCCAAGCCCCCCAAGAAACCTCTTACGGTTACCATGTGAACCACCTCAAACCACTCTATAAGAGGTCTGAGGTCAACCTGCTCCTTGTGACAGATGATGGAGTGGAGGAGGACAGTGACCCTCTCCCTGACCTATCCTCCAGAGGTGGGTCAGTGGAAGGTGTCAACCTCTCTCCTCCTTTAACCCCAGAGCAGCAGACGGATTGTTGTCAGTTTTTGTAACAGTACGCCTCCCTGCTTTCTCTCACTCTTTGGCTCACACACCTGTGTACCCATGACATAGACCCTGGAGAGAGTATGCCTGTAAAGAACAAAAATGTACATGCTGTCAGATGAAGTGAGGCCCAGCATTAAGGTGAAAATCTACAAAATGCTTGAGTGGGGAGTGATTGAGCACTCCAGTAGTTCCTGATCCAGCTAAGTGATGCTGGTTTCCAATGTTGCCACACTGAGCACTGCTCCTGAACTATGGTTCTGTGTGGGCTACCAGGGGGCTCAATTCAGTCACCACGACTGATGCACACCCCATCCCCCAAGCTGATGAGCTTATAGACAGGTTGGGATCTTACAAGTTCCTGAACACTGTTGACCTCCCTTCGTGATAATGGCAGATTGCCCTAACTGGGGGGCTGGTGGGGGGGCAAAAGAGATATCATCATTATCTACCCTGGATGGCCACTTCCAGTTTAGGCGGATGCCATTTGAACTAAAGAATGCCCCTACCACCTTCCAGAGGTTGATGAACAAAGTCCTAGCCAGAACGGAGGCCTTCAGTGCTGCTTAACTGGATGACATTGCTATCTACAGTAGCAGCTGAGAGGACTACTAGTGTCACCTCTAGGAGGTACTTCAGCTCTGCAACAGGCAGGCCTGAGTATCAAGGCCAGCAAGTGCCAGATAGGGCAGCGTTCTATTGTGTGCTTGGGGTGACTTGTGTTCAGGGGCAAGGAGCAGCCTCTTCAGGCCAAAATGGAGACTGTGCTTGACTTGGAACCCCTAAAACCCAAACACACATGAGGGTCTTCCTGGGCCTTACTGTATATTATAGGAGGTTTCTAAGGGATATGGCACCTTTGTTGCGCCCTTAAATGAGATGACTTTAAAAAAGCAGCAGAAGAAGGTGATCTGTACTGCTGCCTGCCAGGAAGCCTTTGGCACCCACAAACAGACCATGTGTACAGCACCTGTGCTCCTGGCCTCCGACTTTGCCAAAGAATGTATTGTACAGACTGATGTCTCAAAGCATCACATAGGGAATGTGTTGTCACAGTTGAATGATGAAGGCCTAGACCAACCTGTAGCCTTCTTCAGTAGAAGGTCACTCCCCAGGAAACAGGGGTGGAGTCCTATTGAAAGGGAAGCCTTTGCTGTGGTTTGGACACTAAAAAAGCTGACACCATGCCTGTTTGGGACTCACTTCCAGGTTTAAACTGACCACAGACCCCTCAGGAGGCTCATGCAAAAGAGGGGTGAATATATTAAACTATTGAGATGATCCATCTCCCTACAGGGAATGGACTTCACTGTGAAACACCATCCAGTGCTGATGGTCTGTTCAGGTTCTTCTACCTCACTGAGGTTGGGTAGTTATTCTCAATTTCATCTGGGAGGACACATATGAGACTTCTCAATCTTACGGTGGTCTTCTCCCAAACATTTTGCCTCCACCGTTCCTATTTTATCTTACTATGATTTTGTTGGACTTAGGCCTCTGTGCTCTGTATCACTGCTAACCAGTGTTAACATGTTTGTGCTCACTCCCTAAAATATGGTAAAATTGGCTTACACCTGATTGTCACATTTAATTTACATATACATCCCTAGTAAAGTTGTACACCATATACCTAGGACTAGTACATTAGTACATTGCTTCTACTGGGCCTGCAGCACTTATTGTGCCACTCATTTTAGTAGCCCCTAAAACATGCCACAGGTCTGCCATTGCAGTCTGCTGACAGTTTTAAACTGCCAAATTGACTTGACTAAATAACCCTTGCCAAGCCTTAAACTATCTTTTTATTACATATAAGTCATCCTTGAAATAGTTGGGCATGCATTTTGACATGTATTTACAAGTTTTACATTTCTTGGTAGTGAAAAATTAACTCATTTGTTTTTCACTACTGCAAGGCCTACCTTTCTCATAGGATAATATTGGGTTACACTATTACATTTACTAAGAGTTAAGTTTTAATTGGGAGCAGATAGGAAAATCATGTTTGGTGTCTTTGGAATTGTCATTTAAATCCTCTAATGGTAAAGTTGGATTTTAAGTTACAATTCTGAAAAATCCACTTTTAAAAAGCTAGCATTTACTTGTCCTAACCATTTGGTGCCTGTAGCCTGCCTGTTCCTGGCTCAGTTGTCAGTTGGACTTTTAGTATTCTTACCAAACAGCCAAACCAAACAGCCACACAATAGAGGGACTAGGTGTGCCTGGATGGCCCATCTCAGGCAGGATTGGGAGGGGTGCAAAAGACTATGCCCTGCTCCTACACAAAGAACATCACACTAGTCTATATTTCCTGCAGACTGAGACCCGGGCAGGGAGGCAGGAAATTACAGACAGGTCTCTGACGGAAAGCTTGTTTCGCCCACTTCAAAAGAGGTACCAAGTATGAAAATAGGACCCTCAGACCCACTCTTCAGATTGCTTCTGGAACTGTGGAATACTCAAAGGAACAACTGTTCTGCTGCCCTACTGCTTTGCTGCAAGATGGACTGCAGAGCAGTTCTGTTGCTCTGCTGCCCTGCCTGCAAGTAGAACTTCTCTGCTGCCCTTCTAACTGAGGAAGGAGGACTGGGCATGCTTCTTGAACCCAGGACCACCAAAGTGACTCCAAGGGCTAGTTGGCTGGCCTCTAGTTTTTAGCTACAGGGACACAACACACTCCAACACCCATGAATCCTGCACCTGGACTTTGCCTGCTGAGAGTCTTAGGGCCAGATGTGGCAAGCCTTTTGCGTCTTGCAAACTGCGAAAAACGCAGTTTGCGAGGAGCAAAAGGCATTACGCGATGCACAACCTCAAATTGCGAGTCGGTACCGGCTCGTAATTTAAGGCTGCGACTCGCAAATTGGAAGGGGTGTTCCCTTCCTATTTACGACCGCTTCGCCATGCAGAGTTGGTTTGGGACCGCGAATGCGGTCGCAAACCAACTCGCAGTTACCATCCACTTGAAGTGGATTGTAACTCATTCGCAAAAGGGAAGGGGTCCCCAGGGGACCCCTTCCCCTATGTGAATGCAAACAAAAATATTTTTTCAGAGCAGGTAGTGGTCCTATGGACCACTGCCTACTCTGAAAAAAACGAAACTAAATGGTTTCGGATGTTTTTCGTTTTGCAGCTCTTTTTCCTTTAAGGAAAACGGGCTGCAAAAAGAAAAAAAAAAAACTGCTTTATTTAAAAGCAGTCACAGACATGGTGGTATGCTGTCTCCAGCAGGCCACCATCCCTGTGAGTGCCTAGACTCGCTATGGGGTCGCAAACTGCGACCCACCTCATTAATATTCATGAGGTGGGTCTTTGTGACCCCATAATGAGTCGCAGAAGGTGTCTGAGACACCTTTCTGCATAACATTTTGCGAGTTGCAAATTGCGAGTCGCTATGACTCGCAATTTGCAAGTCGCAAAATATTATTTTGCTACATCTGGCCCCAAATCCCACAAGTGGTGTTTTCACAAAAATGGACCATTGGAAGTGGCGATATTCCAGCTGTATTCCCAATCAGAACTGATGCAGAGCAATGGAACTTGATATAGCCCTCACAGCTCATCTTTGGAACTGACACAGAGCAACACAACTCGATGTGGACCTTGCATCTTAGCCCTTGCAGTTCCTCATGGGAACCGACGCAGCACACCGCAACTCAACACATTAACCTGCATCGCTCATCAGAAACAACGCTGAGTGACTAATTTTCAAGCATCCAGCATTGCTTCTCAGAATGGCTGCTGCACTGCGCAAAACTCCATATCAAGGACATAAGGTAAAATCACAGCAGGCCTAAATCGCCCACACTCCATCATGGTCAGTCTGAAGTTGTGACTTGTTCCCGACTCGGTGTGACCAGATAACTGGAGTTGATGCATTGTGCTTTTAAGCAGTTGTTTTTGTCATTTTAGTGTCAAATCACTTACTAAATATTAATCTATTTTCTAATTTGGTGTGGGATTTTTTTGTGTTGTGTTTTCACTTTGTTGCTGCTTGTGTTGTGCATAAATATTGTACAAATTGCCTTTACGTTAAGCCTGACTGCTTTTGTGGCAAGCTACCAGAGGGTTAAGCAGATTACTTTAGTGATGTTTTTGTGGTTCACCCTGACAACGATTGTAGATGTTGCTTGAGTGGGATTTCACCATCCCTCAATTTCTCATAGGCACACTGTCCCACAGGGTCAGATTGGGTTCACAAAAAGGCGCTAACTGTGACAATGCGCCTCCTACATAAATTAGGCCTTGGTTTGGTTCAGTAGCTTATAGGCCATAACAGTGTGGGTAAATCTGGCACTGTCGTTTCAGTTCTCTCAGTTCAACTCAGACTCTTTTCAGGCTGTTCCATGCAGTAGCATAGAATGCCCTGTTTGCATATATTAATTCCATGTATTAATAAAGAACTAATATTTACAAGTGGCAGTTCTGCTTTATGTCGCAGCACAATTTTATATTTTTTATAATGTGACAGACATTTGAGACATAGTTTAAAATACCAGAAGAATAACATGGGCCCAAGGTCCAATAAATAAGCAGAACTTTGTGACCACTGCAAAAGACTCCGCGACACATAAATAAAAGAATATAGAAATATCCAACAGAAGCATGACAGTGACTTCCTAGTTAGGATGTTGAATAAAGTGTAATGATGGTTTCTACCGCAGATGGCCCCTTGCTCTATTGCGGAGCATCATCATATTTGTGGATTATTCATGGGTTTACAGGTGGCAGGTGTAAATGCTGTAATTGAATGTAGGTGTGAGGACGTCTCAGCAAGTGAAGCACTCGCTACTCTGAGTGAATGTGTGTGAGAGAGAGAGAGAAAGAGAGCTACAAGATCAGGATCCTTTTATCCTTCCATGGTGAGCAATGAGTAGGAAGAGTTACAACTGTTGTTGACAGCACTGTGAAACAGCAGAAACCCTCGCGTTAGGTTACATATAAAGTTATTAGTTTTAGAATATAAATAAGTTAAGTTTTTATTGATCTTTCACACGTAGTTTTAAATGTGTACATGTCAGCGCCCCCACCTTTCCAGCTATCCGATAACAAACTAGCTGTGCTCCAAGTGAAAGAATGTGCTTGTTCTAGCTAAGAGTGAAATCAAAATAATTGATTTGAGCAGTCGTACAAATTGAAGGTTAAAACGCATAATTCACACTGAGGAGTCTCAGCGAGTCAGCCTGACCAAATGGAAACATTTTCGCAGGTATGCAGCAGTACCTGTGAGACACATAAATATAACGAGATTGTACACCAGCTGTTCTGTCAGAGTATTAACTGCTAGAGTGTTCCTCATTTCTGAGGAAAAGAACAGCGAAAACATTACTATAATCTGAACGTTTAATGCGCCCTCTGGGGCACATATAGTAGGCATTTTCTAGTTACTCAGTAGCATTTTAAGGTAGCAAAATGGCGTTAAAATGCATCGATTGACAGTCACTTGACAAAATAAATGGACTTCAGTCAGATTATTATGGCTTGGCAGATAAATCCGGAAGAAAATCATGCCCAGCAATCATTTGAGAGAGTTAGCATTTACAGGCATGTACGGAATCAGGGCCGGCGTTAGAGCAATGCGACCGGTGCAGCTGCTCTGGGCGCTGACCTGTAAGGGGGGCACTGACCTCAGGGTGGCTCTGTGTTGAGCAATAAGTTACCAGTTAAAGGCACCTGCTACAGAGTCCCTTGTGCCCCCAGCTTTCCAGGAGCAATACAAATGTCAAGATAACTTTTGTGATTAATTTTTATGCTAGAGAGAGCAATGGAAGTTTTGTCTGGGCAGCGTTAACTCGCCATAAAATAGTACAGGGGGTAAATCTGCCTGCTGCAAAGAATAGATCTGTATTTTATGTGGCTAGCTGAGTGGATTAGTAAATCCAGCCTTTTCCAGCGCTTTAATAAAAATTAAATTCATGTAAAATAGCGAATTAAGAGAGGTGAGGGGTACTTTGCCCGGTGGTAGTGAGGGAAACCGAGGAGATGATCATGGGAGGAGGCGCACTAAAAAAATATTGTAGCACCCGCGACGCCAGTGCTCAACCTGGCCCTGTATGGAATTATGCTAAACCAATGACATGGCTTGCCTCTATCCACAAAGTATCGGAAGTTGGCATAACGCGTTTTGGGGCATATTTATACTCCGTTTGCGCCGAATTTGCGTAGTTTTTTTCGATGCAAATTCGGCGCAAAACTAACGCCATATTTATACTTTGGCGTTAGACGCGTCTAGCGCCAAAGTATGAGGAAAGAGCGTCATTTTTTTGCGTGAACGCCTTCCTTGCGTTAATGAGATGCAAGGTAGGCGTTCCCGTCTAAAAAAATGACTGCGACGCAAATGCGTCGTATTTATACTCCCGGGCAAAAATCACGCCCGGGAGTGGG
Organism: Pleurodeles waltl; assembly: GCF_031143425.1. Lineage (NCBI taxonomy): Eukaryota > Metazoa > Chordata > Amphibia > Caudata > Salamandridae > Pleurodeles > Pleurodeles waltl. Next base: position 777,325,847 of record NC_090437.1, on the reverse strand, counting down.
CGGGGCAAAAAACCCAGCATTTGCGCCTCTTTTTAACGCCTGGGTCAGGGCAGGCGTTAAGGGACCTGTGGGCTCAAAATGAGCCCACAGCTGCCCTCCCATGCCCCCAGGGACCCCCCCTGCCACCCTTGCCCACCCCAGGAGGACACCCAAGGATGGAGGGACCCATCCCAGGGACATTCAGGTAAGTTCAGGTAAGTATAATAATTATTATTTTTTTGTTGTTGTTTTTGGCATAGGGGGGCCTGATATGTGCCCCCCTACATGCCACAATGCCCAATGACCATGCCCAGGGGACATAAGTCCCCTGGGCATGGCCATTGGGCAAGGGGGCATGACTCCTGTCTTTACTAAGACAGGAGTCATGTAAATGGCGTCTGGGCGTCGTTAAAAATGGCGCAAATCGAGTGGAGGCGATTTTTTTGCCTCAACCTGACTTGCCCCATTTTAAGACGCCCTAACGCCATTTTCCCCAACGCCGGCGCTGCCTGGTGTACGTGGTTTTTATTCCACGCACACCAGGCAGCGCCGGTCTGCTAGCGCCGGCTAACGCCATTCAATAAATACGGCGCCCGCATGGCGCTTCAGAATGGCGTTAGCCGGCGCTAATCTTTTTGGCGCAAAACTGCGATAGCGCAGTTTTGCGTCAAAAAGTATAAATATGGCCCTTTGTGTCTGTATTTGCTCGCCATAGAGTCATTTCGTTGACACGTTAAAAATGAGAGGCCCTGCCCAATAATGTTGTGTCTGGTACACGCACATACAAACACCTATTTGCATTCAGTATAATATGATCAGCACATCTACAGATCGCCCACAGTTGAAATTAAAATGTAATGAAGTATAATTTGGAAAGTGGATCAGATATATGTTTTTTATTTTAAATTTGAGGGTTGTTGCTGAACTGGGGACATTTTTGTAAATGAGAGGCTGTTTTCTCGCAGGTAGGTCTAGGATTATACATAAAGGTCACGCCTTTCTATGCACCGTCCTTACACCCTTTGGGGAATTGCCGCTGATAAAGATTAATATATACTTTCATGAAGAAGTTTCAGTACCTGCCTCCTCAAACCAAAGCGTTATTGGCAGACCACCTGTAGAATATCTCGTAGAAACGCCCTATATAGGGGCACACCCAGAAACATTTCAGAATGTAATTATCTGCTTCATCGCATATCATAGGCACTTGTTAAATGTATCAAATATTTCAAAAACCTTTCCAGAAAACCTGTAATAATTTGCAAGGAAAAGTAACATGCTACAACGTTCTCTGAACATCATTTTAATATACATAAAATGTTTTGTTATCTGGGACATTCTTGTAAATTCCTCGTCCATTGGTAGTAGGTAACCTATCCAACCTCTTTTTAAATACATTTTCCTCTCCTCTATATCAGGCACACCTAGTAAATAGGGTTGAATCCCTTCCTTCTAAACCATTGACAAATAAAGTGTCATGGAAGACATGCTACATAAATGATTTAGAATTGAGTGATTAGCATGCTGCGTTAAAAGGCACCAGTGCTGTTTGTAAGATGAAATATTTGAAAAAATATTCGGGATAGTCTGCGTCTTCAGTCATCTTCTCATTTAATAAGCCATCCCAGTAAGCCATTTCAATGTCGTTTAAATATATGCGACCAGCAAGTATATCCTTTTTCTTCATTTGTAAGGTTTGTACACACAATTAAATGCATAGCAGGAAACAGGCATTCAACCATCTTTTCTACTGATTGTTGTCATTGGGGTTGCTGAGAGTATGGGGAGGCGGGATGTAACTAAAGTACACAAAGTCATAATACCTTTAACTCAATCACACTGGGGAGGTATATAAAGGCCCCCCTCTACTGCAATGACAAAGCGCACTGACATCAGTGCAGTAAAGTGACAGAAAAACAAGCTAATGGACTCATTTTATATGCACTGAATCAGTGCTCGGGGCATATCTCAGCCCCCAGAACACTGATTCTCTTGGGGGAGGTATTGTTGGAAACGGGAGAATCTCCCTTTCCAAAGGTACTTCTGCTTAGTGCACCCTTGCTTGAAGATCACAACATGAGAGCGATCCCCAAGCAGGGATCCACCCACTAGACACCAGGGATGGGGAAGAGGCCCCCTTAGGCAAGGACTTGTGTTCCCCCTTGGGGAAACATTACATTTCAGTCTTTCTGCCTCCCCTGGGGGGTAGATGGAGGTAGTTACCCCCAAAGTGACCCCACCCAGGGGGGGCAGAAAGTCTACTAGAAACCACGTCAATAAAAAAGTAACTATAGCGGTGAGGGCTGCCCACTGTGGGCATGGTCATGCCCTCACCCCTAAAAAAATACTGTCTTCTGCACCTCTTGGAGTGCAGATGTGGGAGATTGCCCCGCAAACTGTCCACTTGGGTGGGCAGAAAACTCACTAGAATGCAGCGAGAACAAAACATAGGGGTGAGAGCTGCCCACCATGGACAAGGTCATGCCCCGTCCTAGAAAGACACAGACACTTTCCACCCTCTGTGAGGTAGATTGGGGCAATTGAATCAATTTGCCTCATGGGGGCAGAAATCCCTCTATAAACCACAGACCACACGCATGCAGAATTTTTGTGAGTGAGAGGAAGGTGGCCTCCATGGGCATGGACACATCCTATCACCCACCCCACAGCTCAATATAATTTTTGCCACCCCATGGGAGTGGATAAGGGTATTGACCCCCAATCTGCTCCCTAGGGTGGCAGAATGCTCACTAAACACCAGGCATTTCAAAACCAAGCAAAAGCAAACAAAAGGAGGGTGCAGCCTAACTTGCCTGCAGCGCTGCCCTGGTGGATTATGACCACCAGCACTGCCAGACCAACATTAAGCTGTAATCTGATGAGGCAGGCGGTCCGACTTCAGCTCTACCGCCGCGGTCCTAATACTGGTGGTGATCTGACTGCCACCGCGACCCTGGCGATCGTTGGACCACCAGGGTCGTAATGAGGGCCTTAGTTTCTTTGGGAAAACCTTGAGGGATTGTTAGGCTGATGGACATGGGGGCGAGGTGACATACCTGTAATCCACTGCTGGTCCGCTCCCTCCGGAGTGCCTATTGTGGAAAGAAAAGACAGACTTTTCATTTTTCAGGAAATGACCCTGAAGAAATAAAAACAAATGATATACAAGGACAGAGAGAGGAAGAAGAAATAGAAGAAAGCAAGGATGGACGAAGGGGGGCCAACAGGAAGAAGTAGAAGAAAGAGCCAACCAGTGCAGACCCAGAAGTCGAGAGGGAGAACGCAGAAAGGAGAAAGTCATTCCGCTAGGGCCCATGTAACAAGGTGAGAAGTCCCCAAGAATTAAAGAGCAACCCCTGGTGGGCAGAAGCAAAGAAGCAAAGAACAAGGCTGAGACCCACTCTGCAGAATGAGCTGGTCACCCGTAACACTCTTCACCCATCCACCCTCCGGGAGCAGCATGGCTTTCACAGGTGCGTAATCAGTTGTGATTTTGGCCGGGAAAGCGGGAGGAAGCAACAGGCTGGGTAGGCCATAGGGCAAGGCTACAAAAGCCTTCTTAGTAAGCCTTGGGTATTTATGACAAACTCCCAGAAACATTCACCTCACTAAAAGACTACTTTTTATTCTCTCTTCTGGGATTTTACCTAGTTTTACGGTCTCATTAGTTTAGTTTTCTTTATGGATTCAGTTTTATAGAGAACTTTCTTTTTTTGGTTTGGATGCTATTTCTCAAGGTTGCCTTAGTAGTGGAGCAAACAGGAGGACACCCCACCTGGGAAGCGAGAGGAACTGAGGGGCCCAAAGGCACAATGAAGAATAGGAGGGTAGAGAAAAAGATAACTCTACAGGTAGTAGAGAGAGGGAGAGAGAAAGAAAAGTATAACATAAAGGACTGGAACTTATCTGTGATTTTTTTTTTCATTTTTTTTTTTCATGGGTACCGGTGGGCCGAGCTATGGACAGACCTGGGAGAAAAGAAAAAGAAAGACATAGCTATCACACAGAAATGACAGTATCAAACTCTTATTATGAACAACTTAACCCCTAAGCATCAAAATAAAATGAGATCACTGTTGAAAAAAACCTCAAAAAGTGTGAAGTATTTTACCTGCCAAGCAACAGGGATCTACTATATATTACGTCTTGCTGAATTCTGAATTTTGTCTATTTTTTACAAATCTATAGCTTTCCTAGGATCACCCATGGGTTTCTACCTCTTAGAAAAATGGCAAAATGCATTCAGCTCTTCATGTTCCTGAAAGGTGGGGAGATGGTGACTTTAGCAAGGCTATCTATTCATTGATCCCCTTTTCAGGAAAAAAACAACACTTTTATCTGTTGTACGTTTTCCTATTGTTCCCAAAAATATAAAAATGTAGCTGTATTTTCCCTTTTTTCTTGGTCCATTCCAGGTGAATTCACAAAACATGGATATGGTACCTTTAGAAACCCAATATGTTGAACAAAATGACTCATATTTGGTATGGATAGTGTTAGAAATGGGGTTTCTGGTTGGCTAGGGTATGCACCTCAGCCAGGCAAAACCTACCCACTCTAGTCAGGGCAAGGGAGTGACAATTCAAAGATAACCCCTGCTCACCCCCTTGGTAGCTTGGCACGAGCAGTCAGGCCTATCCCAGAGGCAATGTATAAAGCGTTTGCACAACACACACAACACATGTGACGCAAAATGTACACCACAAAGTAAACACAACACTGAGCTATGTAAAAATAAACTATATTGCACATAACATATTTAGACCAACATTACATGTAAGTAACACCCTGCTACCTTAGCAGTTGTCAGAACGTTACACAAGTTACTAATACTCTGCAAGAATACGCAGTTGTCACATTAGAACACGTAAGTACTCAGGATTCTGCAACACAAGCAGTAGTCAGGAATTACAGTAAGAATTCTATGCACTTGCAATGAATAACTCCTAAATACCCATAGATAGAACATTAGAAAACATATGACAAGTCATAGAAACTACATATCAGCAAATCATGCCCATAAAAGGAACATTAGCACATATATGTACTGGCAGGAAAAGCAGGTAAATCATATAGATTCCCCTAGGTCCATACTTGGCTCAGTGAGCCACTATATTCCTAAAAGTACCTGGTTTCCTAGTGTGGAGGCACTCCCTGTGCCTGGAAAGGGGAGTATAGGGGCCCCCCGGCGCTCCTGTGTGCTCACGGGGGCCACGTGGAGCTCCTGGGGGAGAGGGGCGGTTGGCACCCTCTCCTAATAGATAACAGGCCCCTCTGGGGGCCCACGATTTAGGATGGGGCCGGCCTCGGCCTCCACACACCCTGTTCTCGGGGTGGGGGCCAGGCGAGGCCCTAACAGCAATCAGGGGCAGCAGGAAGGGGACCTCCGTTGAGGTCTCTTTTCCCGATGTTGGCCAGTAACAATGCCCGGTGGTTGAAAAGGAAAAGAAACAGGAGCGTCCTGCTCCTACTGCAGGGACCGGGGAAGGGGGCGGTCCCTGCGCCTTCCCCAAGTCCTGCGATGAGGCTTCTTTGAAGCTCGGACCCCTCCGGGGGCCCGAGAAGGCACTCGCCCGCACCCGACGTGGTGCATGAGTGTCCTCAGCTGTTCCTGGGCTGCCGCGGTGATTCTTGGTGAATCTGAGGTGGCAGGTGCCCCGGGGGCACTCCCAGGAGCAGACCGTACCCCAGGGGTGCAGGTAGGAGCACGCTTGCTCCTCTTGGCTTCTTCTGGTGCCCCGGGGGCACCGGAGAGCGCGCAGTCCTCGCGCAGTGTAGAGATTAGATGCCCGGGTCGCAGCAGTGATTCAGGGGCAATCGAGAGAGCGCATTTCAAAAGCGCTAGGGCTCAAATCTGCAGCCCGGGCTGTGGCGGTGATCTTGCTGGCACAAGAGAGCGCTCAAAGCAGCGCGATGGCACCCAATTCCCAAGAAACACGTGCTTCAGGAAAAAGTACTACGGGCACCAACAGAGCGCTCCCAAGGTGCTAGGCAAACGAGGCAGCACTCCTCGTGCTGAAGAGAGTTCTCAGAGGTCAGGGGCCACAGCACCCTGCCTCTGGAGAAGGGGGGTGAACGGCTGGAGAACCCAGCAGCAGGTCAGCACCACAAGGAGGTGCAAGCAGAGCAGCAGCAGTCCAAGGTGGTCCTGGTGAGTCCTTTCAACAGCGTACTGCATCCAGCTCCAGGTAAGATTCCTGGAGTACCAAGAATGTCCAAAAGATGTCTAAATTGTGGGGGAAATTCCCCTATACTTATACTAGGTGTACAGTGTGTTTTACAATGGCCAGGAGAGGGGGTTCAAACCAGTTACAACTGGTTCTGGGAGTGCCCTTTCTCTCCTCCAGCACAGGCTCCAAACATCAGTTGGGGGTAAACAACCCTATTGTGTGAGGCCAGGGCACAGCCTCTTCAAATGCAGGTGTGCCCTGCCTCTCCCTTCTCTCAGCCCAGGAAGGCTTTACAATATGTAGATGCACCTCTGTGACACCTCCACCCTGCCTGTGTTCAGGCTGTCTGAGAAGTATGCACAAAACCCCAACTGTCAGTCTGCCCAGACGTGGATTGGAGGCAAGCTGCAAAACACCAAAGTCATAAGCACTGATAAATGCGCACTTTCTATAAGTGGCATTTCTGTGATAGTAATAAAAAATACACCTACACCAGTAAGCAGCATTTCTCACCACTATCACAACCATACCAAACATGCCTACGCTACCCCTCATAAATCAGACAATACCCCTTACACATAAGGCAGGGCATTTCCAATGCAATCCTATGAGGAGGCGGCACTCACAGCAGCACACCAAGTTAGGCTGTTTGTCACTACCAGGACAGGCCACGCAACATGGCACATGTCCTGCCTTCTACATACATGGCACCCTGCCCAAAGGGCTAGCTAGGGCGTACCTTAGAGGTGACTTACATGTAGTAAAAGAGGAGTTCTGGGCCTGGCAAGCAAATTTAGATGCCAGGTCCCTGTGGCAGAAAACTGCACACACAGGCTCTGCGCTAGCAGGCCTTAGATAGGTTTGACAGGCTACTTCAGTGGGCGGCGCAAGCAGTGCTGCAGGCCCACTAGTAGCATTTAATTTACAGGCCCTGGGTATAGGGATACCACTTTACAAATACTTATAGGTAAATTAAATATGCCAATTAGGTAGAAGCCAATCATACCAATTTTGTAAGGGAGAGCACAGCCACTTTAGCACTGGTTAACAATGAAAAAGTGCTCAGAGTCAAAACGTCAGCCAACAAAGGTCAGAAAAATAAGGAGGCAAAAAGCAAAAAGTCTGGGGAATGACCCTGTAAAAGGGCCAGGTCCAACAGATAGCTAATATCGAAAAAAATATGGAGCCCTAAGAGCACACTGATCCACATAGCCAAAAAAGGGCTCAGCATTGGTAGAAAAAGGCCCAGCATTTGAGGGTTGAAATAAATTAGTTGTCAGGCTAGAGCAATACATAGACCTGAAGTGGCTGGCCCAACTTTATGTGTCACATAGCTGCTAGGAGCTTACACTTTTAAAATAACAATGAATAATTTTTAATGTATTTGTAGCTTCATTTATATTTATTAACGGTGGCATTTTCCCAGAGCTATAAATATTGCTGTCATTGCATTAAGAACAAGAAGATTATGCCTTACACAATCGTAGTGATTTTAACTGGTTTTGAAGGCCAAAGGATGTCTGATCAAATAAAGCTACTTTGTTAGCATATGTCAATGGTTTGACTTTCAAGTCTCCACATCTTATTAACTCTCATATAGCCAAGGGTAAACCCAGTTTCTGGAGTTTACCTAAAAACATCTGGCTTGGAAACTTGTCGAGAGCTTTTGACAAATTCTCAAAACACACAGTTTAGTAGGCCGAATATTTATTTATAGATAAAGCATTACGTAAAACATGTAATCATGTTTGGATCCCAATTATTTTTATTTATTTAATAATAACTGGCTTATGTAGCGCTATTCATTGCCCTGTTGCTACTTCAGGGCCTTGTACCATGCAAATAGAGGAGCATTTTTTGTGGTTAGTAGGAGTCCACTGAACGTTGTGCGTAACACCAAGTTTTATTCACAGACTTTTACCCCTTCCTAGATGGTATTGCATGCTGCACGGTTAGTTCTATCCACCTCTGTAGTCTCCAATAATCAATCTAGCAGAAATCCTACAACTTATGCATAAAGCGAAATTAATGTAAATAATTCAGGTAGCTCAAAACGTTCCTTTATTACTGGATTTATCTTGTCACCCAGCCAAATTAAGGCAAGGGCATTCAGTGGCATAGAGACCAAAAGAAGGCTTTCCCACTGATTACCATCACATTTTAACAAGATATTAGTAAACTATAAATGTCACTTAGTTCTTTCAGTCCTTTTAGACTCTTCTTGATCTTATATACGTTCGTGGATCCTCAATCTTATAGCTAATCAAAATTGATTTCTGGACAGAAGAAAACCTAGCTTTACTATATTTAAAACCATTTAGTTTCCTATATGCTTGCAAGGGGGCACGAGACAACCATAAGGTTCATTTTATTTGCTAAAGTGTTTTGTAGCAACATTTTCTGTATGCCGAGAACCTTCAAATCACCCTTTACTATTAAATATCAACAAAAGTGGAGAGTTCGGGTTTAACAGCCGCATTCTTATTTGACCCATTTGTTTTTATGTCTAAGAGTCTTTCTAGCAATATGGGGGGAAATGGATGCCTTTCAAAAGCCATCTGAAATTCTTTCATTACCAATGCAACAGCTGCCACTTGGTCTTTGGGAGTAACAATTCCCAAACACCTAGTTGGAGGAGTCTGCTCAAAAAGACAGAAAGCTTATTTGATCGTCCGCCTTTCCTAAAACAAGTATAATATTAGAGTTGGTGACAGACTGAAACATATCTTTTTGCAAAAAAAAATCAATCTGAACAGAATGATTGCTTTTGTTGTTAGCTATGGTCTTAAATGTAGCATATAATGCAGAATTAACAAATAAATATTTAATAATCACCAACCCGTGGACGAGTGAAAGGTTGCCAGAGATATATCATCAGCAAGAGAACCATTAACAGGATCATAGATCTTTCATTAAAAACTAATCATATGGTATTTTATTAGAAATGACAATGTTCATTGCTTTGCTCCATTCACAGTTATTTGATAACCGGTTTAGTTGACCAGTACATTTATATTTAAGTCTTAACACAAATGCACATAAGTCATAGACCTAACAATTTTGAGACAATTCTAAGAAGTGTAAGTAAACCCTACTTAATAGATTAATTTGTTATTGGTAAATCATGAAGGAGAATTAACTAATTTTCAACATTGTTAGAAATTGGGTTATTAGCTGGGAGGAGTGTAAGCCCCAGTCAAATAATAAACACAATCCTTGTCATAGTATACCACAAAAGTCACTAAACCTATGCTTAACCCTCTCAAACAGGAAGAAAGTTGAAAGCAAAACAAGAAAAATCCCACACTAATTAAGAAAAGTAGAGTAAAATTTAATAAATAAAAGTACACTAAAATGACAAAAATCCAGTTAGTAGAACCAGAGATATGAGTATTCTAAGTTTTAGGTAAAAATATCCACTAGAAGCACTCACAAGTATCTTGTCATGCTGAACGAAGGTAAAGTTTCATATTCAGGCTAACAGCAGTGGAGCACGGGACCAATACCGGGAATATTTACGTCATGCTGAAGAGTTACCATCTCAAGTCTATGTGAGGAGCTGCCTTTTGCATTGGTAGGAGCTGTGAGGAGGTCTTTGTCGGCGTGAGGAATACATTGGGCATCACAGATGGTCTCCTTTGTAGTTAGAGGAGCTGGACATTATTGAAGCTTTGTGTTGGGAGTCCAGGTGGGCTGTCGTTCACATCATGAAGAGCAGGTCAAGCTGCAGCTTTGCATTGGTGGTAGGTGCAAAGAGGTAACTTCGAAGTTGAAAGGAGCCCAAATGCGTGTGTATCTCCACCTTAATTTCAGAAAGTACACTCTGATGCCAGTTAAGGGTCCGTGACCTGGGAGGGGCACCTCTTGGGGATTAGGACTCATTCCAGCAGAGGCCAGTGTCATGGCTGAGGTAGCTCCAGGCAGGTCCTATTGGCACCGGTCACCTGGGCAGTTGCTAGGAGCCCCCTGATAGTTTGTGGTGTCCCTGTAGCTCAAACAGAAGGTCAGCCAACTGGCCCTTGAAGTCACTTCTGGGGAGCCTGGGTTCATGGCAGGCAGGTCCAATCTTTCTTCTTCAGACAGCTGATGAGATCTTCTTCTGAATTGTCCACAGGTCCAGGAGTGTTCTGATGAGAAGTTCTGAAGGTGCCCCTTTATCCCCAGAGCCAGCCTGCGGGTGGGGAATGACCCCTTTGTCTGGGGTAACAAAGGGAAGGCTGGCCTAGGTGTTAGCTGCATTTGTCAGTGGCAGGGCAGATAACCCCTAGAAGTCAGGAAGGGTGTTGGCAAGCCCAGAGGCTACCCTTTGAAACTCAGGAAGTACAACCTCCTCCAGGACATCCTACTCAAGAGGTGAACACTCTACCCCACACCCAATGTCCTTTCGTCCCAATGTCTTGAAGGAATATGGAAAGCATCACAAGAAAGCCATTCACAGTCATGGAACTCTGGGCACTGGTAGAAAGGCACATTTGGTTTTGGTAGGAGACTTCCAACTTTCTAAAAGTGACATTTATAAACTGGTCACTTATCTTTAATGGTAAAATGCTCTTTACCTTTGAATAACATTTTACATTACAATTAATTTGAGTGGAAGAAAAATTTCTCTATCTGCTCTCAAACTAAAGTTACCACTTATTAAATTTAATTAATTTAATACATTGTTAGTGTATAAGATTATAAAATTGCAGCCAAAAACTACTACAGACTACAGTGGCAGGCGTGAGATATGTTTTGCAGTGATTTTTTTGTAGGTAGCACAATGAGTGTTGTAGCTCGCTAGTAGCATTTGATTCACTGGCCCTTGGTACATGTAGTACCATTTGCTAGGGACTTATAAGTAATTTAAAGCTGCCAATGAGATGTAGGCCAATATTAGCGAGAGAGAACAAGCACATTATCACTGGTTAGCAGGAGTAAATTGCACAGCGTCCTAATGCAGACATAAATGATTTCAGCAAAAGCAGGGGATGAAGGCAAAAAGTCTGAGGGAATACCACACAAAGGATATCAGGTCTGCCAAATGTTAAGTGATACCCTGTCCATTATTATATATTGTTAATTCTTTTGAACGTAAGCATATCATAAATCAAGATTTATTATTTTAAGACAATCAGATGAATGGCCAGGCTTTGCTTACAGATCTCCAAGAGATAGAAAAAGGAAGGTGGATAGATATTTAAATACTCCACCCTCTACATCATCTCAAGCATAACATTTCATCATATACTTATATTTGCAAAAAGAAAGTGCACTAGGAATGTATTCACCCAGCAGTATTCTACCGTATATATCTAAAACTTCTTAATAACTTTTAATTGCCATTAGGAACAAAACTAAAAGCTGTAGCAAGGAAAAGGTCTCATCAGTCATATGTAAATGATCAATTGACCTGACTGATCTGCTATCAAATCCTGTAGCTAATCTATTGTGTTATGTACCTTCCTCGGTTTCCAATTGGAAAATTGTTAAGAAGTTCAATATTTCTACTGATAACATTTTGTACTTTTTCAAAGAAATACCCTAAGTCAGCTTTCCGGCTATTTTAAATAGTCATATTTGATTTGCATCTTCTTCAATTACTGCAATATTGCTTTGGCTCGCTTGGATCTACATCGTATTGACTCTTATGGTCCTATGGTTCCCTTACCTCCAGAACATAGTTCATCTCAAGGGCTTAGATGTATAGCATCTAAATGTGCCAAAACCAATGCATGGTGCCAACACAACTTAAATATCACAATTGTGATTTACTTATGCATCTACATCTTTTTGAAAGGATCCTATCTGTATAACAGAAGATCTCAAGGGAGTATCAAACTGTTCTTAAACACTGAGAAGAAGCTTGAGTCATACTGAAAATCCAATACAGTCTGACAAAATTCAGTGGTAGAGTTTTGCACTTCTCCATAATTTCTGGAGATTAGTGGAATACCTAACTATATTAGAGGGATGTTATGAAGATGTGTGTGGCGCTTATGTCACCCGGGGGTATCCTGGAACATAAGAAGGGGGACAGCTACCTTGCCATGTGCCTGTCGTAAAGCCCAAGTTTCTGGTTTCTTGTGAAAATCTAGGAGGGTTGTGGAGGATCAAATGTGTACTGGGATTTCTGAGTCTTAGGAACCGTATTAGTGGAGGTCACTCTCCAGTTGTCGGGAAAGCCTCTATGGTTGGGCCACCAGGCACCCTTCACTTTATAAAATGCCCCCTGTCACATCAGTTGTTACACTTTAAAATGCCATGGCAAGACCTGAAATTAGGAGGTAATTCAATATACATGCATGTAAATCTTGACTGATTGCTGTTGTTAATTGTCAGTCATTCTGACATGCTACATGGTAAGGTGAGAAATCTGCTAACCAATTTACTAACGGCTGTTTTCACTCTATTGCAAATGAGATAACCCAAAATATGTTGTTTTTATAACACAAATGAAATGTATTCAAAGGTTTTAGTGAAAGTAATGGACAACAGAATAGGGAAAACCATGTATAATTCAGCATTCAATAACTACTAAATGTTAATTATAACCATGATTTCTGATTATATATTAAGAAATGGTCACAATCTGCTCTTCTCAATCCTTATAATGATTCCATGAATCAATCATAAAGGGATGTAAATGAAGAAGCCTATAAACCAGGCAGAAATCAAAATCTTCAGCATTTAGGCTTTATTGCTATTCATACTTCTGTGTGACATCCATGGCTAAACTATCTGCTGAATAGAATTGGTGACAGATTGAACATATGTGGAACCCAATAGGGGCTTGGATTATAGCAGGAGAAATTGAAAACAGTTGACACACAGTTAGTTCTTCACTTTAGAAATTAGACATGCCACTATTAAATGGTATTTAGGCCCTGCCACACTTTTTCAGTGCAAATACATTCATAGTGGGTAAGCATTTCACATTTACTGAAGGGACCACAAGGATGTGGGGATTTGTCCCCGGCACGGGGCCCAGAAAGTGTGATTTACTATGCAAGGAAAATTTGATTACATTTCAAAAGTAACCTTTAAATTGTAATCAGATGAAAAATGTATCCTCAACTCACACCCACACTCACAACTGACTTGAGAGCTCCTAGTCAATGTCTTCACACAAAGGCTTTACACACAACAAAAAGTGGTGATGTAATAGGCATCTTCTTGAATACGTTTTACTCCAGAACATTGTTTAAACGTTCAAAACCTACTCCTCCATAAACAAAGCATTTGAGCAATACAATATTTATTAATGTTATTTTCTGAAATTTGTAATTGACTCTTTCATATTAAAAATCTCTTATTGTTAAGGCATCTGAGCAATCACTGTAGTTTTGAGTAACTTACTACATGGTTCTGAGCCATCCTTAACAGGTTGGAGATTGGAATAAGTTGTAAGGACTAGTATGTAGTTCATTGAGGTAAATTTGTTAAATGAAATGTATGTGAGTGTGAATGCTCTTGATTTTTATGGTTGAGACCGAAGGGTTGTACCAAACTACTTTCATATTTTGTAGGTTGGTAAACATAGTAATGTATGACAGGAGTCTTTGTGGGAGCTAGTGTGAACATGTGTCTATATAAAGTAAGTGGTGGTAAGAAATAGCTACTATGTACCATAATATTCAGTTAATAGTATTTTAGGTTGTACTAGGAGTGTTAGGAAGTCTGTTAGACAACAGTGAATGATGTATCCTGGCATAGAGTTATGCTCCTATCACAGTGATACCCAACTGAAAGGCATGTCTTTGCTATGTTAGATATACGTGCAGTGTTCTGAGCTGTTAGAAGTTATGCTTCACGGAGTAATCTGTTGTTTGGTGCACATTTGTATCCATCTACATGGTGTATCTAACATGTGTCCAAACGGTTGCTGAAGGACAAAGGTTCTAAGTCACTGGTGGTCCTCAAAAAAAGGAATGTCTTTGCTTACATAACATTGAGCTATCATTCTTCGGTCTTCTTCTACATCCGTAGATTTAGAGTTTGGTGGAGAGGGTACTGTATCACAACTGCACTGGAGTACCCTCTCCACTGATTTTTTGTGTCCCAGTTCCTGATTTACTGTTAGGTGAATGTTAAGTATGTCAGCAGTGGATTCTATTCCGGCTCTGCCACTGACATACTCCCCTGATGGCCCAACAGTGTAGAGGCAATCAGGAGTTTACATACAACACCTTCCACCTGATTGAGCATGGACAACAGTGTTATATGTTTTTACTTTTCATCACCGTCATGTAAAACCTAGCAGTGAAGAACAGTAAAAAACAAAAATTACCCCCACACAATAGGAGTTAGCTCCTAAGGCGTGGGGGGGCCATTTGATTTTGCTTTTTTGAAAAATGATATCACATTTTGGATTTTAATTTTTAAAAAGAAAAAATTGTTAAAAGCGTGACATTCGACTGTCATGTCTGACAGAGATGTCCAACAAACTTTAAACAAATTTACAGAAACCATAGTGATGGCGGTTCCTACCAATGTTAAGAGATGTATGCAGAGTTGGCAGAAATATGTAAATGTGGAGAAGGGGTACTTCGTCAGGGCAATGAAGTATTTAACTTTGTCTCCCTGATTAGTAAATATTGTACTCTGCACTGTAGATCATGCCATAAGTTACATTTTTCAAAATAAGCTAATATATCCTTTTACCATATATATTGTCCCAGAAACTAACCATCTGCTCCTTCTTTCATGAAGACCTTGCTGTCACCCCCACTCATCTATCCCCCTTTTCCATCAAATGCTTTGTTGTCAAAAATATTGACACATGATAGGGTAATGAACATATATCAGGAAAGCCAGCATTACATCCTATTGAATTCTAAGGCAATAACCATGCATAAAACATTGGATCCATGTGTATTTATTTGAAAATTAAGCTATAGAAATGTAAGTATTGGATGTGACAACTCTGAAGATTAGATACTTAGCACAATGTGGTATCTGCAGACAAAACTACAGCTTACAAAATCTCATAAGCCACAATTTCATGTACTTCTATTTTACAGACATTAAGCCAACATTTAAATGCACCATGCCCTGCAGGCTTGCAAAGCTCTTCTTTCTTTTAGTAGTACTAGCACAACATGAAATTTAAATGCTCTTTATTTGAACAGCAAATAACATCCACCTTTGTACTTTAAATGACCCCAAAACGCAAATGTTTAAAAACTTAATTGTTTATAGATATTTACAAAAGGCTGTTAAAACATTCCAGATGCAAACAGTATTATAAGATAAATAGCAGTGGAATGTTCATTTATCTTTAATGGAAGAAGTGTGAACTCTATTCACAAATTGAAAAAAACCTTGTGAAAACATCATAAGAATATGTTCACCAGTTGTCTTATTTCTTACCATACACCATTATTTGGTTCGACTCTAACATCCATGCAACAGACAATATAAACATACCTCAATTGGAAATGCTATGTTCATAGATGATCAGTTTGTTATGCCTTTAATGGGAAGTATAGTTGAAGGAGGTTCTGATGTCTAACTGTACAAGATTGCAAACATCTGATACCAACAATATGCCCCCGTCCTGCCAATTCACTCTCCCATGAAAATTTTAATAAATTACCTTACTTGTTGTTATTTTGCTGAGAGTTTGTTTTCTCTCCTTTAGTGTTGAGCTGCTCAAAGTTTGAATCATTTTATGTTTTCATTTACTTTGGCACTTTGGTACTTACAACACTCCTCCTGAAGTGCTTTGCCAAGTCGCCCTACTTTTTGAGGGGCCAACATTCTTTCAAGACTCCATTTAAAATTACTTACCATCTATTTTTAGGATTTTCTGAGCTGGACGTTTTGCTATAGAAATTATTAAACCTTATGTTACCTCTTCTTTGACATACCACATTAATATGTATGTAGTGGGAGCATCCATTTTAGAGTATATACTTTCTGATTCGGTCACAACCCTCAAGGATATGTTCTAGCCACACAGTTTATTCTTACTTATTTTCTGCATGTAGGGGCAAAGTAAAAATAGCCACTCCAACATTTTTTAGTGATCAAAGGGGCCACTTGATTCATCTGAAATTTCGTCTCATTAACTCAGAAACTCACACAAGCACTATTAATATAACTTTTTTAATACAATACTTTTTTGTATTGTTTCTCACTTAAATGATATTATCTAGTCTTGTTTCTACTCTTATTTCATTTCCCTTCAGAGTTTCCTCTTTCATTAATCCAGTCCAAAAACAGTTAAATGATGACACCATAAAATTGCCATTGGGTTCTTGTTTTGTTTCTGTTAACCTGTATTTGTTATACAATGCAAATATATTCAGTTTTGCCTTTTGCCAAAACATGTTTTGCATCATGCCTCCTCAGGTCATTATTTATCAGCAGTTGCATCTAATGTGTTGTCAATTATGTTGAAAATGCAAATTGGCTATTCACTTATGCTCTTCTTTTAATTGACTGAATAAGGTAAAGCGAAGAAGCAAATATTTCAAAGAAAAAAAGGGACATGAGTAACTCATTTGTGCACAGTCCAGTTCAATTCAACTATTTAAGCAATATTTTCACAATCATTTTGAATGTTTCCTGTAAATCCATGCATAGTTGTTGAGTTATCAAGAAAAGTGGGATTTAGCATTTGCATGTTATGTGTTTGCATGGTCTTAACAATGGTTTAACTGCAGCTGCCTGCATCATTACAATAATACATACTATTTGATTGACTGTGACAAAACGCGATTCACACTATTCTTGCAATGCCAGTCATATAAAGGGGTATAAATTATCTCTGTTTGTTCCTAGTAAAAAGTTTCAATTAACCTGTACATACTCCATTATTCTCCCAAAATATATTAGAGCTAAATCTCAGATATAGCATTTTTTAAAACAATTTTTCTGGTACACCTAATCAGTAGTCATGTATTACTTGTTGCAAATATCCCAATATCTGTATCGTGTCTAGAGAACTATGGCCCTCATTCTGACCCTGGCGGTCGGCGGAGAGACGGCGGTCGGACCGCGAACAGACCGGCGGTATTAAAAATGGCATTCTGACCGCGGCGGTCCCCGCCGCGACCGACCGCTACTTCTCCGCTCCGACCGCCGCGGCGGTCATGACCGCGGGGCTGGAGTTTGCGCACTCCGGCCCCGCGGTCGTCCCAAGACCGCCAAGGGTATTATGACCCTGCCTACCGCCGCGGTTTCTTGCGGGCGGGAACCGCCGTGCGAACCATGGCGGTAAGCACTATCGGGGCCAGGGAATTCCTTCCCTGGCACTGATAGGGGTCTCCCCCACCCCCCACTACCCACCCGAGTCCTCCCCCCACACCCTCCACCCCCCTGCCACCCCCCAGAGGTGGTACGAACCCCCTCCCCACCCCCACCCCGACATGCACATACATGTACCCCGACATGCACACACCCCCAACATGCACATATACACACCCCCTACACACACATACACAACGGGGACACATACCCGCACACATACATGCCGACATGCGCACCTGCCGAACAGCACACATTACCCATAGACACAACAGCACCCCTCTATACACTCACACGCACACCCCCATGCACGCGCACATCACACAACACCCCCCCACCCCCTCCCCTCACGGACGATCAACTTACCTTGTGCGTTGGTCCTCCGGGAGGCGACGGGAGCCATAGGGACGTGACCGCCAACAGAAGACCGCCAACAGAAGACCGCCACACAGAAATGTGGGTCGTAATTCTGTGGGCGGTGTTCTGCTGGCGTGGCGGTGGAGGTTGACCAGTCTCCACTTTCCCGCCGACCGCCAGTGTGGCTGCTGGCGGTTTTCCGGCGGAACGCTCCCAGCGGTCAGAATGCGCACAGCGGCACACCGCCGCGGTCGGCGGTCTTCACCGCGGCGGTAACTCGGCGGTCTTGCGAAAAGACCGCCAAGGTCAGAATGAGGGCCTATTATTGGAAAATGGCCCTTTCTACTGGTTCATTCCTAAACTTTTTGCCTTCCTCCTCTTATTTTTGCTGAATTTGTTTTTATTGGCCTAGGACTCTTAACCAATGCTAACCAGTGATGTAGTGCTTGTGCTCTCTCCTTCAAACATGGTAGTATTGGCTCAGTCCCAATCGGCACATCTAATTTACACAATACACAATGCTCTACAACCAGATTAAAGGTACTTTGGTTCAGCGGCCCTAACTGGATCCCTATAGCTGGCCTACACTCCATTGGGGTCAGCCTGAATTTTTGACTTTGTCCCGGTTGGGTGCAACCAGATATTCCCAATATCCCTTCTTGCCGATTTTTTACTTAAAAAATTCAAATTCACTATCTCCAGTTCTACCTTTTGGATTGTTGTTGTTTTGGTCTTATTTTCTTTATTAAATCATGATCTAGTGCTCTAAACCTGGTGTGGCATCTTTTTGTGTGGTGCTTTCCCTGTTTTACAGTTTGAAGTCTTCCACAAATACTTAGCCCATTGCCTCTAAGTTAAGCTTGACTCCTTTGTGCCAGAGGATGAACTAAGGTTAATTTAGAGTTTACCTTTACCTTACCTTGACTAGTATGGTGGTTGCTACTTGACTAGGGTTCATGCCCAATTCAACCAACAACCCAATTTCTAACAACAACAAAAACATAACCACTCAAACCTGATTTATTCTGTCCAGAGCAATTAATATAAACTCCATTTGTTTTGATGTGCTGCTACATTGGTAAACAAATATCTTTTATTGTCTGTCAGTTTAATACCCAGTTGTATACTCTAGCTTTTGCAATTCTATGTTCACCTGGTGGTTTATGGAATCTCTTATTTCTAAAATTGCATAGCACTTCTTTTTATGCATCTAGGTAATGTTCCTGTTCATTTAAAGTATTTTAGTTAAATATTTACTTTGGGCCTAATTATGAGTCTGTCGAGCCCATGACCCTTGAAATGCACATTGTCTGTGCATTTCAAGGCTGCTGGTGCACCCTGCGTGCGCAGCATTGCCGCCGCCTCTATTATGAGCTGGGAGCAATGCTGCTGCACCTTTCCCACTGGGCTGACTGGTGGAAACCTTGGTTTCCACAAGGTTTCCGCCAGTCAGCCCAGTGGGAAAGTTGTAATGGGGCCGGTGGAGAGACCAGCAGCACCGTGGCGGTCTCCTTTTTGGGAGGTTTGTGGATGGACGTTTCCGTCTGTCAAACTCCTAATGACCCCCACTTAGTCTTTTGACCCTGCATGTCACTCTCACATAGATATGCCTTTAAGGTGTCTCCATATCTACATGCACATTTGTGTTCACTTTGCTTTCTTATATTAGATAATGGTCTTTCGATCTAACACAAAAGGAGATGAGTTCAATTAAGGTTACAGAATCCAGTTTTTGTTTATCTCTATTAGTTTCCTCAAGCTTCAAGTCATATAAATACCTCCTGTGAATTTGCCAATACCTCATTGTTGGACCTGGCTTTTTGACAGGGACATCCCCAAACTGTTTGCCTCCTTCCTCCTGTTTTTTCTGACCTGTTGTTGTTGGCTTTTGACCTCTGGGCACTTTACCGCTGCTAACCAGTGCTAAAGTGCATATGCTCTCTGTGTAAATTGTACTACTTATTGGTTTATCCATGATTCACTATTTAATTTACTTGTAAGTCCCTGGTAGAGTGCACTACATGTGCCTGGGGCAGGTAGATTAAATGCTACTAGTGGGCCTGCAGCACTGGTTGTGCCACCCACCTCAGAAGCCCCTTAACCTTGTCTCAGGCCTGCCATTGCAAGGCCTGTGTGTGCAGTTTCACTGCCATTTCGACTTGGCATTTAAAAGTACTTGCCAAGCCTAGAACTCCCCTTTTTCTACATATAAGTCATCCCTAATGTGTGCCCTAGGTAACCCCTAGAGCAGGGTGCTGTGTAGGTAAAAGGCAGGACATGTACCTGTGTAGTTATATGTCCTGGTAGTGTAAAACTCCTAAATTCGTTTTTACACTACTGTGAAGCCTGCTCCCTTCATAGGCTAACATTGGGGCTGCCCTCATACACTGTTGAAGTGGCAGCTGCTGATCTGAAAGGAGCAGGAAGGTCATATTTGGTATGGCCAGAATGGTAATATAAAGTCCTGCTGACTGGTGAAGTCGGATTTAATATTACTATTCTAGAAATGCCACTTTTAGAAAGTGAGCATTTCTTTGCACTAAAATCTTGTTGTGCCCTTCAATCCACGTCTGGCTAGGTTTAGTTGACAGCTCCTTGGGCATTCGCTCAGACACACCCCAAACACAGGGTACTCAGCCTCACTTGCATACATCTGCATTTTGAATGGGTCTTCCTGGGCTGGGAGGGTGGAGGGCCTGCCCTCACACAAAGGACTGCCACACCCCCTACTGGGACTCTGGCAGACAGGATTGAACTGAAAGGGGGCTTGGTGCATTTCTTAGACACTCTTTGAAGTCACCCCCACTTCAAAGGCACAACTTAGTATAAAACAGGGCCTCTGCCCTACCTCATCAGACACTTGCTGGAGAAGAAACCTGAACCAGAAACTACATCCTGCCAAGAAGAACTGCCTGGCTGCTCAAAGGACACACCTGTCTGCTTTTCTACAAAGGACTGCTGCCTTGCTGTTGGCCTGCTGCCTTGCTGAACTCTTGCCTGGCTGTAAAAGTGCTCTCCAAGGGCTTGGATAGAGCTTGCCTCCTGTTCCCTGAAGTCTCAGGACCAAAAAGACTTCTCTCTTCCTCTTGGACGCTCCGTGCGCCGAACTTTTCGATGCACAGCTTGTTCCGCGGCAAGAAAAACGCCGCACACCGACGCTGATCGACGCGACGCCTTCGGGACGACCGAAACTTTGACGCACGGCCTCGCAAGGACAACGCCGCCCGACTTCCCGAGAGAAATCGACGCGACGCCTGCCGTGAGATCGAAACTTTGACGCACGGCCTCGCAAGGACAACGGCGCCCGACTTCCCAGGAGAAATCGACGCGACGCCTGCCGTGAGATCGAAACTTCGACGCGCAGCCCCGCAGAACGACGCGCAGCCGGAAAACAAGCAGGAAAATCCACGCACAGACCCGGGACATCTGGTAATCCCCGCGACCCACAGAAAGAGACTGTCCGCGCGCCGGAAAACGACGCACGACTTCCCCGCGTGGAACATAACGACGCAAGTCCGTGTGTGCTGGGGAGAAATCGACGCACACACCCTTTTTCCACGCACCTCTTCCTTTGTGGCCCTCTGAGGAGATTTTCCACCAGAAACCAGGTACTTTGTGTTTGGAAGAGACTCTGTTTACTTTCTAAAGACTTAAGACACTTTAGATCACTTTTCAGTGATATCTTTACAAATTCATATTGCAACTTTGATCGTTTTGACCTGAAGATACCCAGATAAATATTATATATTTTTCTAAACACTGTGTGGTGTATTTTTGTGGTGTTATGCTATGGTGTTGTATGATTTATTGCACAAATGCTTTACACATTGCCTTCTAAGTTAAGCCTGACTGCTCGTGCCAAGCTACCGGAGGGTGAGCACAGGCTGATTTTGGATTGTGTGTGACTTACCCTGACTAGAGTGAGGGTTCTTGCTTGGACAGAGGGCAACCTGACTGCCAACCAAAAAAACCATTTCTAACACTCATCTACATGTTTGGTCCTCTGCCTTGCAAGTTTAAAGATGGCTGCTGACATTAGATTCATTTACTTAACAGATCTTATCACTTATTCTCAACATTGGTTGTAGTTTGATCTCCATGATATTTATGTTGCGTTATCATACCGCTACTCTCATCCATATGAATATCACTGCAATTATTCTACTTAATAACAATGGGAATATACATTATATTGTTCTATTTATAAATACAATACAGTAATCTGAATCTGTTTATGAAAGCGACATGTTGACTGTGGCTTGTTTAATACTCCCTTAGAATCATGAGCAAGTGGTGGCTTTCTGTATACTAATGACCTGGTGTCACAACATTGGTCATATCACTAAAGGTATCATTCTCTAATTGATTTGAATGATAGTGGCTATTATGAATAATATTTGTAAGAGCCTTATATCTGTTTCTAAATCAATAAAGGTATTATTGATACCTCGGATTGCAGTGATTGTAAAAATATGCAAATTTTTGTATGATCATCCCAATTTTTTTTAATGCTGTTTTTAGACTCTGCACTTTTGACACTACTGTACAGTGCCCTGTGTATAAGCTCTGACTCCTAACACATAAAGAAATTGGCTAATCCTTGATTGTCTTATTTAACTTTCTTATAAGGCCATAGTGTATGTTGCAGAAAATGTACCTATTACATATGACATTTAAAATATCACCTTTGGACTGCAGCTCTTATTGTACTATCCCATAGTGTTACAGATAAAAATATAGTGTTAGGCTTACCATTGTAACCTGACTGCTGCAGTGGGACCTGTTACAATAACACTTTTTTCACATGTAAAAACCTCCCTTTTGAATATTAGTAAGGTACCCCCACGTAAGCCTTGTAGCCCACAAGGTAGGATGCACAGCCTTTAAAAGTGGGACATGCAGAAAATTAATGTTAACATCTCCCTACATTGACAAGGCACTGAAAGCTATTTTCACTTTGGCAGGCCTAGCTGTCCTATGCAGAAAACCACAGTACCAATTAAGCATCTCAGGGAAGGGACAGGTAGAAAAATAATAAAGCCACTGTTTTCAGTAGTATTAAAGATCCAATTAAATGATGAAGTCTGTTTTTATATAAACATTAGGGAACTTTTATAATCTTACTGTTTACCTGCCTAGCATTAGATTCTGCCAACTCCCAACCTGTTCACAGACTGGGAAGAGGTGTGAAATTCCTCCTAGGAGCACACAATAGGCTGAGAGGACTGGGCAGAGATGACCCCTCTGAACTCAATAGAATATGTAAGATGGGTATTGTGGGCATGTAGAAAATGTTGATCTACAGTTGATAAACACTGGAATCTAGAAATTTCTATTTCCCTACTGTTCTTGTAACTTGTTTGTTTACCTTCAAGTTCTATTCCTTTTTAAGTAATTTGTGTTTTTGGTCCTAAGTATTCTTTCTGGGGAGGAGAATAGTTTAAGTGCATATTTGATATCTTATTCGATTTCACTAAGCACTTTGTAAATGAAAGGGCCCTTTGTGTCAATCCACAGTATGAAGGGGCTGACTCTATACAAAACTGCAACCCTAGAGAGGGATACATGAGAAGATGGCATTATATAAACAAATCGAGTATTGGTGGCCATGTTTAAACTTGTGAGGCCGGGAAGTAAACATGCACATGACACAGAAAGGAGGACGACACGTTGGCAGACACACAGGAAGTATTTGTGTGATTTGGGGCAGATTGCAACTGCAGCTGATAAACAAAACCTGTTTGGGACTCTGTAACTTTAAATTCAGCTCATCTCCTTTCTGTTAGGTTGAAAGACAATACAATATACAGGTAGGAGTGTGTATTTTAAAAAAAAACCAAGAGATTCCATTAATCACACGGTTCCCTTACAATTGTGATAGCTGGAGTATACAGCTGAGTATTTGATTGGTTGGTGATAAAAGACGTTTGTTAAAAAATATAGCAGGTTATCAAAAATTATAAAATAGACATAACATGACATAATACGCATTTTAGTGATATGGGGCGTAGTACTGAGGTGTATGCAACAAGTAATATATGAATACTGATTGAGAGAAGTAGAAAAAAAAATTATGTGATGTTTGGTTCTGAGATTTTGTAGGAGAGAAATGGAGTATGTTCGAGCTAATCATACTATTTAACTAGGAACCAAATGGGTGATAATTAGATGCAATTGTTGATGCTTTTAGAAATCAGGGCATCAAACTCCGGGCCTGATTTAGATATTGGCAGATGGATTACTCTGTCACAACAGTGACGGATATCCCGCCCACTGAAATATAAATCCCATAGGAAATAATGGGATTTATATTTCGGCAGACAGGATATCCGTCACCGTTGTGACGTAGCAACTCGTCTGCCAATATCTAAATCAGACCCTCGGTTTTGCAAAGGGCAAACTGAATATATTTTCATTGTATGACACATACAGTTAAAAGGATCTTTATTAGGTTACTGCTTGGAAAAAGACCCCAAAGGCAATTGTATGGTGTCATCATTTTGATATTTTTGAACGGGGCAATTAAAGATAAATATTTTAAGATAAAGGGAAAAAGAGTGGATTACATTATTTAAGTTCATACAATATACATGAAACATCTTTAATAATAGGGCTTGTGTAAGTTTCAGTAATCGAAAAAGAAGTGTCATTGGACATAGGCCAAACAAATATATGAGCATCACTTCAAACACCAGTACTATATCATGAAAAACCCTTAATGTTTTAGTGAACTCAGAAACATAAACCTACAGTCCTGTCTGCAAATATTTCTTCCCTGACCATATTTCATTTTATAAAAAATAAAAAAATCAAGATTACTTTTTAAATATGTGGCGGGACAGAAGGTCTCAGACTATTTAAAATCAGGCAGATTGTATTTTGTGCTTTTGCATAGAGAAGTAAGTCAATCAGCATGTACTTGGCGTTTTTATAAGAGAGCTGTTCCCTTTTCAAATTATGATTTCTATAGCAGATTTGTGGTGCATGTTCCTTGTTCACAGGCAAGTCTAGCCTTACTAATTAGATCTCGGCTTCGACGTGACAATGCTTTACATGGGGAAGAGGTTATGTTACATGTGGAAAAGATAGAAGGGGACAAATGCACATAGCTTCTGGCATTTAGTTGTTCTCTCAAATCTTGTTTTTTCACCACGCTTTGGGCTCTTCCTAACTCCACCTTTTTTAGGGTGGGGCGCGCAAGCACTCTGGCTCGTGTTGTAATCTCTCTGTGGGCTTTTAACCACACCCATGTCATGCCCATTAGTTTGGTTGATTTGTGGTGTGCCTTTTAAATTTTTTTTTATTTCAGTAGTGAAAGTCATGCATACGTCATGCCTTTTCTGTTGTTTAGCCCTCCTCAAGAGCACCGGTAAACTACTGAAAACATACGAGGCTCTGTGTTTTCTGAATGGCTTTTGGAGTACTTTTTATTTTTATTTCCTATGCAGCGCGATCTCACTGGGCAGTAGTCGATGGTTTTGCATGACATCGACCCTGTTACATGGATAATCACACTCTTGCCGGTTACAAGGATAATCGCACTTTTGCCGATAGGTTTGGCTGAAATTGAACCTAAGTTTCCTTTTGTATGTCTCCTTTACGCTCAGGGCAGCCGTTTGCTCACTTATGTGAAACTGTTTTACTTTTTATTTTCAGTTTAAAAGAAGAAAAGTCCAGTTAGGCGTTTACAACCTTAATAACTCTACCTCGAACAAATGCGAGACCCATTGCAGTGCAAATGCTTGTTCATCTTGCTATCAGCTATTTAGTGCTAAAAACCTGACTTTTAGCCCTGCTTTATTTTCTCTTAACTTTTTGTTTCGTTGCTCACATTGACTTAGCGCCACACATCCTATGTTGTTTGTGGGCTTTGTAAATATTTTTAACATTATATGTAAGTACAAAATAATGAATACACAGAACTTTTATGACAACAGCTTCCACATACGATATCTATGACTATCTATGACAATCGTCATAACTTTATCTAGCAACATGGGTTGGAGAATTATACTCGAAAGAGCATGAAAAGGAACAAGTGTTTATTTTGAAATAAATCTTTACAAAACTACATTCTATAGCACAAAAGGGGGTACTTTTTCCATCGCCGTTATCAAAGAAATTATTTGTGAGGCCCTATATGTTGAGCAGTCTTCAGTTCTTTCCACATCATACTCTGGATGAATATATTGGTGGGTGCTGTAAAACTGCACTGACATTTGAAGTGACTGACCGGTGCAAAATATATAGTTTTTTTGTGCAAGACTGCCGGTACAAATATAATGTTAGCGTTGCAAATGGTGATGACACATTGTACCAATGTAATAAATGTAATCATAAAATGCCAGTGCAGTACTGCAATCTTTTTTTCTTACATTTACTCTTACATCCTAAAGCAACACTTTTCTGCACAACCTACTTTACTTAATAAACATCATGCGTTCAAGGTTTAACTAATTCTGATACAGTGCACACTCTAAACCTCCCATTTCGCACAGGAGATGTTTTAACACATCCAAATTTAATCGTGCTTTTCAGTAAAATGCGGCTTTTCTGCTTTTCAGATTAATTTAATTTGGTAGACTAGGGCATCTTTCAAGGGTTAAACGATTTAAACAGCTGGCAATCAAATGCATTTAGCCCAATTATTTTTCGGCGTGGGCAGCTATGGCAGACATCTGGTTGGCATTTTCATAACAGGAGTTTTATTATATTTTCATCAACTTTTTCATATTTGTAAGCCCACCTTCCTTTTTCTGGGCACCAAGCAAGCATGTTTATCTAATTTACTGTCTCTTGTGTTCCAAGAATGTGTTTTTTTATAATGATGCTGTTGAAACAATTACTTTCTACACTGATCCTGTTCCATTTCCTGTTGTTAACACTCCACGTTAATTTATCTTTCATTCAGCTTCCAAGCAATATGGTGACTACTTGACAAGAGAGCTGAGAGCAGAGAATCAGTCATTTTGGTTGGAAGATCTGAGCTCCCTTTAATACACATTTATAATTCATCACGTTATTTCACGGTCAAAACACCCCCATGTGAAACATTTTGGCTACAAGTGTGCCTCCATATCCAAAAATGTCAAAAGCAAAATGTTAAGTTGGCTACATCCTACTGATTCCTTTATTGGATCGTTCTACAGTCTGTTAAAAGTGGACAAGGTCGTCTGTTGGAGTTCTCAGTAGCTTATCTCAACTGTTTATGTACATAGCTGTTTGTTTTTTCTAAAATGCCTTTCTTTGCTTAGCTTCCCTGAGGCTTATATGTGGATGCTGGGCTGCAAAATGCCTACTCCTTGATTGGATCTTGATTACAGGAGTAATACAAAGGGAAATCACTTGAAGTGAAGGTGTATTTAAGAATGCCACCAATCTCTGTTTCCCGTGAAAGTTAACTATACAGCATAAATATAAAACTTGTGATGCAAAATTGTGAAAGCCTGATTGTAACATGGAAGCATTTCTTGGCACAGTCAAGGACTCCTATGTATTGGAAACTTTGTGGGACAGAATTAGAATTAGGGAGAATTATGTCACTGATGAGGTGCTCTCTGAACCCTTTGTTAATTCTCCTTTGATAGCTTTTGGACTTGGCTCTCTATACACGGTCAACTTCAAATTCTTTGCCTTCACCCCACCTGTTTTTGTGCTGAATTCGTTTTTGTTGGCTGTAGGACTGTGCACTTACGCCTGCTGATCATTGCTAAAGTGCTTGTGCTCGCTCCTGTTACCGCTTCAGTCCTTATTTGGTCTTTTATTATTAATTTAAAAGGGGATGCGTTATAGGTCGATGGACCTTTCGACTACGCTTGTAGTGATTTATCCATAAGTCCCAGATTCAATGCAAATACATCATCACAATTAATGAACATCAACAAATATAGCCGGAGTCTGTAATCTTTAAACACCATGACCCATTTGGCCATGAATAACCACCCCTTTAGTAAAAGTTAAAATGTTTATTTCCCTAAATTACCAATGCTAACATCATGTAAATTAGTCTCAAAACCAAATGGTATGCATACACAAACAACACTGGTTGACCACATCTTCTAAAAAATCCCAATTTAACAAGAGAATTGGCTATCAAATATTCAAGAATCACAGTACAAATCAACTACAAAAATAACTGCACATTGGAAATGGCATACAGCTAGATTCAGCAAATGAACAACATTGATTCTTTTAATAATGATTTGTTAGCATTTTCTGTGTCTCCCTACCAAACCTTCTGATTAGAATTTGGCTTCATGCAAAACCAGTTTTAGTCAAAAGTTAATTTGGACAACATCTAACTATGGCTCTAAAAAAATAGCGGTTAGTACATAGAAACAATTAGCAAATCTACAACCAATACCTTACTTCAAATGGATCAGCAAGCTGCGATTCTCTCCATCAGTAGGGCATCCATCTAGTCTTCTTCAGCAAAAGGGCAACAAAAGGGGAATGGCTCAGACACATGGGACTCTAAGCAAATCTGAACCATTTAAGAAGCAATCGCTAAGGGACAACATTCAGCTTCCAAAATGTAAGCAAACAAAGTCAAAGATAGAAATAAAGTCATCAGGAACTTTTCAACTCATTAAGCTAGATAGAAGGAGCATCCTTGTTCTCTGTGCCGTCGGGCTAAGTTAAAATCTCCTAAAGAACTTCCCACGTTGCAATTGGTCAGAAAATCGTACAATTACAGTCAATCCAATAAGAATTGAACCTCAGATCAAAGACATAACAAAACTGTCTTTCACATGTTGATGATTGGCTCCTCTTCTCCTGTTCCCATTGTCAGGCTTGTCAGGTAACCATTCTTCTATCCATTTGGATTCCAGTCATTGCCTCCATTGTTGGTTCCTGGGAACATTGCCATCTCGTGCATCAAACTTTACAAAGTAACAGATGCTAATACAGGACATTCTAGTAAGCAGTTCTCATGAGAAAGCCTAAGAAACCTGCTAATCATTTGGTCAACCCTGTGTGAACAATGAATGTGTTAAATCTTCTGGACATACATTCCCACGATTTTATTCAGACATTGCAATTAAACATGAGGGTGTGCAGACTAGGCCCAAAACCTCACTATCTTAAGGCCTATAGTTAATAAGCAAATACATCACATCAAATCATTAATATAACATATTACTATAATGTCTCTACACATAAACTTTGAATAATAATTAATATGCATTCTCTAAAAGCATTATGTAATTATGGCGGCCACTCAAGTGGGCACATTTTCAAAGTTGCACATTATTTTCTGTGCTAACCTAATTCTATGCAAATTTATAACTCACAATACATATTAGTAATAAATTCAGCGTTCACACGCCTTTAAACATGGTAACATTGATTTAGATCTGATTGGTGTATTTAATCTACATATAAGTGCCTTGTAGAGTGGTATGCCATATATCAAGGGCCTCTACATTAAATTCTACTTGTGCACCTACAGCACTTATTTTGCTGCCTACTTAAGTAGCCCCTTATGACATGTCCGAGGTCTGCCATTCCAGCCTGAATGCAGTTTTAAACTGCAAATTGGACTTGGCAATATAACCCCCTTTGCCAAGCCTTAAACTCCCTTTTTAATACATATAAGTCACCCTCAAGGTTGGCCCTGGGGAGCCCATAAGGCAGGGTGCATTGTAATTAAAAGGTTGGACTTTCACGTTTAGGTTTTACATGTACTGGTAGTGAAACACTCCTAAATTCGTTTCTCACTATTGTGGGATCTACCTGTCCGATAGGATAACATTGGGTTGCCTTATTACATATTTAATAAGTGACAACTTTTGATTGGGGACATGTAAGCATTTCATGTTTGGTATCTATAAAATTGTAATAAAAAATCCCCTTTAATGGTAAAGTCGGATTTTAAATTACAATTTTGAAAATTACACTTTTAGAAATTTGGCATTTTCCTACCCTTTGTATATGGTGCCTGCAGCCTCTCCTGGGTCACATGACTGGGTGTAGTTGGCAGTTAGACATTGTTATTCCTCCCAGATGGCTACATAATAGGGGGATTAGGTATGACTAGATGGGCCATCAACTGGCAGGATGGGAGGCAGAGCGGGGCACAGCCCCTCCTGCAACTGAACAGGCTCTGCTCTGCCTTCACACAAAGGACTTGTCACCACTGAAAATCACAAAGCATTGCAAAGAGAAGCCTCTACAAACCTCTTCCTCTTCAAAGAAGGCACAGGTTTAAAGATAGGCCCATCAGACCCACACTTAGGTTCACTTTCAGGACTGATGGAAGGACTCTCAGAGGGCTATGTGCTACTGTGTCCTGCTGTGTACTCTACAAGGCTACTTTGCTTCACCAGGAAGGACTGCTTTGCTGCTTGGAGCCTGCCATTAACCCTCAGAGGTCTGACTTACTGGTTGAGCCCTGCTTCTTTGTATGAACCCAGGACTACCAGAGTGACTGCAAGGGCTTGTCGCGCCGCTGCGCGCGGCACGAGCCGAACATTCGGCTCGGGCCACAGCACACGTTTCTCTGACGCGACGCACCCCCAGTCTGCTGTGTGCTTGCAGAGGGGGTTCGTTCTTTTGCTGTGCACTGCGTTGTTAGGTATGTCTGACCCCCCCACTCACCTGTTTTTTACTCCTTTCCATGTTTCCTTTCTCTTCCCAGCTTTCCTTGTTCCCTATTCTCTATGGTTCCTAGTCCATTCTGCTCTATGTGCTTTTCCCTATATAAGATGGTGTCCTTTTACTTCCTGTTGGTCGTTTCCTGTTTGTTGGTATTTAAGGGCTGTGATTCTTTCTCTCCTTGCGCTGAAACACTTTCTGTTTGGATGGTGTCTTCGCTCCTGCTTCCTCGTATTTCTGTGCTGGTTCTCGTCAGTTCAGAATACTTTTCCTGTATTTGCTCTTGCTGATATTCTCTTCATTTTTGTTCCTGTTTTAGGAACATTCTTTGTGGAGGTTTTTTCCCCTTTCAGGTTTTTTTTCCCTCTGGCGCTACTTCTGAGGGGCACGGCCTGCTCTTGGCGTACCCATTGCCTGCAGCACCGTGGCTACCAGAAAGAGTCGCCCCTACTTGTGCCAAGGCCTAACCTTCAAGAACAGGATCCACGCCACTCGCTCTGCGGCCTCCAGGGTAAAGCAGCACGTAAGTCGTGACAGGGCTAGTTTTCTGGCCTCACGTTCAGAGCTACAGGGACATAACAGGATCCTCTTGAACCCATACCTGGACCCATCCTGAGAGAATCATAGCCACCCAAATGGTGCCCCTCAAGTCTTGGAACCTTGATGGTGGTGCTAAAAGTGCCCAGATAGTCAGAATCCAAACCTTGGGAACATTTGTGGCTAAAAACTGTTTTGAGAACTGAAGGAAATGGGACCCCCAAGGTTCATTGCCGGTTGACCTGACTTCACAGTAGCTCCAGCTATGATCTTCTCTGAAGCAGCAAATCCTGTGCAGTGGTCCTTCACCAAAGGGGTATCTGGGCTCCTCGAACTCTCGTCAACCACACCCTCCTACCTCATCCGGCTGGAGATTTGCGACTTCCAAAAAAGAGACTAAGGGGGTCATTCCAACATTGGCGGTAAAAGCCGCTTACAGCTGCGCAGAAGACCGCCAACACACCGCCGTGGCCGCGGAAATCCGCCACAGCTATTATGACACACATCCTGAAATCCGCCAAAAATCAGACACCTACACTAGTCCGCCACATCAAAGGTCAGTGATAAACTGGCGAAAACAAATCCTCCACCGTCACGCCAACAGAAATACGCCCATGCTATCACGACCCACGAATCCACGCGGCGGTCTTTCAACCGCGGTATTCCATTGGCGGTACACACCGCCACGCTCAAAATACACACACATCTCCAAA
This sequence comes from Pleurodeles waltl, assembly GCF_031143425.1. NCBI lineage: Eukaryota > Metazoa > Chordata > Amphibia > Caudata > Salamandridae > Pleurodeles > Pleurodeles waltl. The sequence continues at coordinate 777,294,262 of NC_090437.1, read as the reverse complement.
ACACCACCACATTGGACAATTCGAAATACACACACCTGATACACATACACACACCACTCCCACACACTCAATACTATATAAAACACACACCCACATCATCCACAAACCCCTACGATCACCATTACAGAGAGAAGGCCAGAGAGAGACACCACCATCCACAAACTAGCAGCCACAGGCACTCAACACCATCACCCACACTGCTTCCACGCACAAAACACCACACACCACTACATATCACCACACTTATCACCACACACACCACCCCACACATCACCTATACCACCCCATGGCACGGCAAAGACACCCCAGGTTCTCGGAGGAGGAGCTCAGGGTCATGGTGGAGGAAATCGTCCG